>NW_026638015.1:699563-1399126 GCF_028554395.1 Pezoporus wallicus | reverse complement strand
GTATCTGTCCTCTAAACTCTGAAAACCAATTGATCCTTTCCTCAGTGCAAAGAGCCGTCCATCAGTTATTACGAGGTCGTCTTTTAACACAGAGAGAACTAAGGTAAGGTAAGGAGTCCTGCATTTAGTGAGTGCCATAAGACTACATAGTTCTTACAGGTCAGTGCTTTTTCCTACACACATGCACTCTTTGTGCCATTCCTTTCGTAGCACCATGGTCAATCTGTGGCTGTGGAGGAGTGAGTCCTAGAAAACTTTTCAATGGGGGAAACAAAATAGCCGTCTTCAGCGCAAATTTGAAACACAGTGGTTTAATACCTCACTGAGGTTTATGTACTAAAACCAAAACACCCCCAACCTCAAGATTTAGGAAAATTTATTCCCTGTTCATCTGAAACTTGTTAAAAAAAGTTTTTTTTTCCTCTCCCCCTCAAAACCAAACCCGACTTTATAATAATTACAAGTAAATCTGCTACGTGTTCAGCAGCCCCATTTGGATCTTCCACTGCATTAAGAAGATGCATCTGCTCATAGTTTCCTGTACTAGAAGGAGTCAATTACAGAAGGAAATTAGAAGCTGACTTAAAGGTCAGAGAGTAGGTGAACAAGGGAAGGGAAGTTCTGAAATTACACAGCTATTGCAATTAAGGTCTGATAGTCGTTCTTCTACGGGTCGTAGGATTGGTGGCAGTTTTGATGAATGTTTTAACTTCTATAAGGATCTATCAAGCACAGCGATGGCAGAGGAAAAAGTTCTTTTTACAAAATCACTTACAAAAAAAAGGAGTCAAAAAGTTCCTTCAGCTTCCTTAACCTCATTGAGTCTGGGTAATTCGACTGCCACTCTCAGCCTCATAGGTCTTGTTCTAGGAGCACTTCTAATATTTGTGAATCTACCGGCTAAATCTATCTATCTATATATATACTGTCACCTTTGACAGATGATTTAAAGTTTCAGATTTCAGTATGAGTAACCCTTGGTTTAGGATGCAAAATCATAAAAGCATTCATCACATTAGATTTCATCTAGGACAGATTTAATGAAAATCGAACCCTATTGAAATTCTAAGACTTCTTCGTATTCAAAATCTTCATATTTCAGTCGTGTGCTGTGTAAAACACTCCCCATGTTCTAAATAAATAACTAGGCTCGCTCTGTTTATAAGCAGGTGAAGGGACACCAAAAAGGTGATGATGTACAAGACAGTGAGATCAAAAGCCTTTTAAATGATAAAAAGGAATTAAAAATAATAGCAATCTTACACTATTACGGTGGTCTTAGTTTGCATTCATATCACTACTGAAAGGAACTGGTTGCCGGATCATATAATAAATTATGGTTTTCCATTATTACAAAGGCTCCTGACAAACAGAACTCTGGATTTCTTTCTGAATGAAAAAAGAAAAGGAGTGGAGGGTATAAAGAAAGGATTCCAGTTAAAGAAATCCTTCCTTTCCCTTGTAGCTGAACAGGATAATCTGTGCATTTTCACAGTAAACTGTACTCACTTTTGCAGGATTGGTGTGTGGATTATGCGCAAATCCCTTTCCCAATAAAAAGCAAAAAAAGGAAAGCCTATCAAGCCCAAATAAAGCATAAGGTGTATTATTGTAAGACAAACAACTAAGGGAAAGATCCTGACTACAGTGAAAGAGAAGGCACAGAGTGGTTACATTTGTAGATTTGCCATCTGGAGGGCAACTGATTTTTTGTAAAGCATCAGAAAGTAGAATCAGAGGAAAATGTTATAAAATGGTACCTAAAAGTCTTTAGGATACACCAAGCATGAAAGGTAATGGCTGCTTTGAGCAATTAGTTAAGATTCCTGAACATGGAAACAAAGAACAAGCAGGCACCTCTCCCACCTCCAAAAACCTCACAGAACAGGAGAAACTGGCTCCCATAAGAACATAGACTTGGAGGAGGAACACAAATGGAAATCTTCACTGCCTCCAAGCAAAACTGTTTTGGGCAAATAAGAATTTGGGATGAGAGCAGAGTCAATTGTTTGACCATACCATTCAAGTCCATTTTCTATATATGTCCTGTAGCTACCACCAGATGAGAACTCAACAAGCATGACCTCATAAATACCGTATGGCTTTAGGAATATCACTACCATTCTTAAACTACATTTTTCATACACTCGTCCACTAATGCATTTAAACATGTCCTGCAAGAAGAAATGGTGAAGAATTAATCCCATGCCTTTATAAAATTATCACCCCAAGTGATTACTGGTAAAAGTAAACTGGGTATAATTGTTTTATAGTAAGTATCTAAGTTTGTCATTATATCCCTTTATAAAAGTTTTTTTTATCATGCCTTCAAATGTTATGACACAAGACGTAAGCTTAATTTGTACTCACCTACACAATTATCCTTTTTCTCACATCTGTATCTGTTCTACTTAAATGTATAGAGAAATAGGTATGAAAAGTCTTTCCTTTGAACTTGAGTCTTCTTAAGACCCACAACTAATGCACAGAATGATCTCTCTTAAAAAGTTACTTTAAATTATTTAGTGATTATGACTTATTTTAAGTAAAGCACACTTTAAGTGTGTTTTACTTCAAAGACAAAAGACAAAACACCGACCAAAAAACATCTATCAGAGAAAGATGTGTCTATGTACAGCAATACCTCTCAAATAAGATTTGTCTGTGTTGTGTTATAACCACCGCTCGTATCTTCATGGTTATATTCTGTGACTAAATAGGAATAGAATAAGGTCAGTGCCTTACCAATTGGCTACTGATGCACCTTCCCTTTTTGCCATGTTCTGTTAGCCTCTCCACAGACACTGTCTTTTGATTTGGCCCTTCTGTGTACCAATGCTGAAGTTCTCATAGGTGAAACACCATGCAGCATTTCCCACAGAACTTACGGACTCCTCACCACTCACCAGAACTATCTAGATGCATCGACTACTTCAAAGAGCATTGAGACCATCTACATTTAATTGTAAATGCTGGGTTTCAAATGTGTATGATCCTCTGTGGAAGAGTGATTGAGAGTCCTTGTGTATTTGTTTATAGAGACCATTCTCCTCTGAAGCAGAGCCTCTGAGCTGATTAAGTCCAAGTGCCCCAGTTTCTTGGGGCAAAGCCCCAGAACTGCATTTTCCTGATACCTTCCTTAATGTTCTGAGTGAACACTAGAAAACACTACACGGCAGAAAGAGCTCATCTTCAAGAGCAGTTGCCGTCTTAAAAGCCAAAACACAGGAAAGCTAAAAACCACTTTACAGCTCATTTGGAAGGTCAGCTGTCAAGTCTATGGAGACTCTTTCTGTTCATGGTGTCTTTGACAGGTAACACACAGAGCATTTAAAAGCTTCCTCTCTCTCGCCATTAGTCTGCATGCTTGTCCCTAGAGCCCTTTCTCCTCAGGAAGATGGTAACAGTTTTCTAAAGCCCTTAGACCACATTAGAAGAGGGAGATTAAACATATCCAGTGCGTGATAAAGCCAGGGGCAAGAAGAGGACACTTTCTGTCAGTGGAGCCTGCAGAGCATCCCACTAAGAAATCAAACAGGGGAGTAACACAAGAAACAAACCTCATTTCACTGAGATGCAAACACCTTAGAGCAGGAGGCACAGCAGATTTGGTAGTTGCTGGAAAAGTTAAACTGAGCTTCAGAAGATAAAAATGCCTCCTGGACTAATTCTAACATTCCAAAAATGTTACCTAACACAAAAATATATCAGGGCAGAATGATTCTTCACAAGACTGTGTTATCCCCCCACCTCCCAACACACACCTGTAGAGAGATCTGATTTATGCAATGAAAAATTAAGAGGGGAGTTTCAGAACTAGAGAAGGATGATCATATCCCACACTCCTATGGCAGCCACATGGATATACTCAGTATAATGGGAATGTGCAGGGATGAGAGAAAGTGTTACACAGGCACAGCTGAAACTACTATTAAATAGGTCAGATTTCCACATATGGGTTGGTCAGAATTTTTCCTTCTACATTGGAATAAACCAGTTTAATTCCTGCACAAAGTCCTAATCCCTCCTTTTAGAACTTGTCTTGGCCATGGCACCTCAGCCACCAAACCTGTCAACAAAAACTTATAAAAAAGCATCATTCTATACCAGAAGATTATAGTGATTCACTAGGTACCAAGTGTTCTCTGCCATTCCCTGGTACCCAGTTTAAATTGTGATTAAACAGAGAGATCCTCATTTTAGATAGATCCTTCTTTGAGGGTTAACTCTCGAAATGAGTTCTTCAGTAATATGCAGGCAGAAGAAATAAACATTGAAATAAAAAGCACCTTGTCTGTTAATGGGTTAGTATTCAGAGCCCCACATGAGGCATATATAGTCCTGAACAGTGGACTTCTCCACCTAATCTTGTATTTGACTTTGTGATGTGTCAATCTTGTTTCAAACCTTCAAGTATCAACCCTGTGCAATTAGAAATGGTTAAATAGCGTAGATTCCTTTGCTGGCCCAGGACCAGAAAGTCACTTCTCATCTCATACAGACAAGCCCATTTTGTCAGCTCTGTAATTCCAATTAAGATTTATAGATATTAGTGACAATAGAAATAGGATGAGGGCAGGGGGAAAGTACTCAAACTACTGTGCAAGCCTCCTTACCAAGCTCTAAATATACCCAGGCTCACATAAAAGCATTTAATTTACTGAGTGAATGAATTCTCATATATGGCTCTAAATTCTAATTCAACAAAAGCTGCTTTAGGGTCCAGAGTGGCAGCACTAGAAATGCTTTATTCTCTCTACATTCTGCAGAGGTGGGAAGCCCGCTGAGGTCTGTCCAAAGCACATAGCCTTCCCACGAATCAAACTTCTTTGTCCTGCGATATTGCTGTCCTTCAATCTCAGATGGGAGCAGTACATGTTTTTCTCAAAGCCTTGACATTTTAATCAATAGAAAAACATAGGTTCGATCATGACTACGGTGCCATAGCAATAAAATCTTCCATGAGTAATAAAGATTTCTGTTTCTGTGTTGAATGAAGAAACTCAGAAAAGAAAAAGCAATGTGAAGCAAACAAGATTTTGTTCTCTGGTTAAAAGTAAGATCATTGTGCGTCTGAGGGCTCACAATGGGGAAAGCAGCAGAACAGACAGGTGCAGATGTGACAACTGTTAATATTTGATTAATACTGCGATTCCAAATGGAAGAAACAATAAAAAGGATTAAATTAGTCTCAGTGGATAAAGAGCCAGTAAAATAAAGTACAGCCACATTTTTATGAATACTGGCAGGAACCCATCATTCATACATTTTTAACTGTCCATGGATGTGACAAACCTGTGATGAGGTCTAACTAACTTCATAACTAAATATATAATATATAATATATATAATAAATATATAACATATATAATATATATAATATAATATATATCTTCATAACTAAATGTTATGAAGATCATTCTGCCTTTAAAAAAACTCCAATAACAAAAACCAAACATGTCCAACTGAACAGAAAGTGCGTAAAGAGACCAATATATGTTCTTGGAAATAACACTTAGCGTATCACAGAAAGCATGTAAGCAGCACATGCCATTGTGTTCAATGGGTAAGCTTTATATAAAGAAAAGGGAGGAAAAAATTCATGTGGATGAAAGTGCATGAAATGTGAGCACTCCAGCAACCATGTTCTGCAGTGGAAGATAATCAAAACGGGAAGGATATTACAGATCTAACTGTAACCCCTTCAGTCTGTCTCAAACACACCCATTAGCCAACAAGTCCCTGATCCTCCCTTGCCAGACTGTATGGTCTTACTGCATTTGTCAATCACAGTAAGGCCAGCAAGATAATACATACACCACTTTTCAGACTTCTTTCCATGGGGATCCATAATCTTAACTAGAAAAAACTTCGGCTTTCCTTCAAAGACAGAGTTTATTCAATGATCCAAAGGATCCATAAATTCTGAATATTGGCTTAATACAATGGGCCTTTACACAAAGTTTCTTACAAAAGCTGTCTCTAATGATAAGGTTTCACTGTAGTGATAGGACAAGGGGTAACAGGTTAAAACTTTAACGGGAAGTTTAGATTGGATCTAAGGAGGAAATCCTTTCCTGTTAGGGTGGTGAGGCCCTGGAATGGGTTGCCCAGGGAGGTTGTGAATGCTCCATCCCTGGTGGTGTTCAAGACCAGGCTGGATGAGGCCTTGGGTGAGATAGTTTAGTGTGAGGTGTCCCTGCCCATGGCAGGGGGGTTGGAACTGGATGATCTTAAGGTCCTTTCCAACCCTAACTATTCTATGATTCTATAATTTGGGTAAGATCAGCTGACTCACATCTTTGGCTTGTATGACAGACACTTGCTGTTCCTATATTTCTTTATTACCTTCAATTTGCTCACAACCTGTTTGTTCCCTTTCTTGTTCAGTCAGCATCTGCAGTCACTAGGATCTCTCCAACCTGGGGTTTGGTGCAGAAATGATGCAGAGTCAGGAAAGGCTGCTTCTAATCAATATTTCTCCTGTTGTTTTCTAGAGCCTTGCTATGCCTTTCCTTGTGATTTTCTATTTTAACTCCTGTCAGCTAAGCAGACAGCCCAAAGGGAACAGGATACAGCAACATGGTTCTTTTTAAGTGTGCATAACTTACATTCCCTGTAGAGGTCAAAAAGTACAGACCAGACATACAAACCCGGCAGGCAGTAGGACAGACTATAGATTTCTGCATACTCTGAAGAAAATGTGCACTTAAACTAGCAACTGTTAAGCATATCAAAATACTCTTTCCAACAGCATTGCAAAAACACATCTAGTTAGATGCATTTGGGTGGGGAGTGAGATGTTACTTTGTCAAGCTTAGCAAAGCTCGGTGTTTTCTCAGCTGGGGCTCTTAAAAGGAAGTACTAAATGGATTTTGGACTGTACAGTTTTATGAACAGTGGCTCTCTTTTGCAATCCTATTTAAAGACATTAGTTGTTATAAATACCACTGGGATTATACCGATTTCCAGAGATGTTTCAATAGAAACTGTTGCAGGTACCTGAATGATGGTTTGTAGGGGAGTGACTGCCAGAAAACTTCCATTACTGAAGAAACCACACACAAAACATTATTCACAACAAAAAACTGTGGAAAGAAACACCACGATCTACAAACATTTCCAAAACAAATGAATAACAGAGAAAATACCATTCACTGTGACATTTACTAACATCCAAAACCTGCAGGTTGGATGGGCAAAACCCAAAGTTACCCCTACTTGCTTAGCAAGTTGTGGTCAGGTGTTAGCCCTCTGGAGATGCTGTTTACAGATACAGTATGCAAGATTCAAAGAAAGAGCAAATTTAGCCTTCCTTGGTGGAAAAAACCCAAAGCTTTTTAGACAACTGTCAAATTATATCATTAGAGCAGGAGTGAGAAAGATTACAGAAAGCCTTTTGAAGGTACAAAAGAACAGCACAAATATTGCAGTACTAGAATCTGAAATAGTATATAACCCAGAGAAAAGGCTGGTCTTTAAAGAGGATGCATCATGGACAGGAGTGGAATAGTACAATTGGGGTGGCTGCTCACATCTACAACACACTAGACACAGAAGTAAAATTAATTGGAGTGAAAATCTGTGCTAACTAGAAAGAGCTTGTAGCAGTACCATTGGGATAAACATTTCATCAGAAACTTATGCCCAAATTAAATTAAAAGAATTATAAAAAAGGCAAACCATTGAGAATAAGATGAACTCCCCTCTCTGTTTAGAGGCTCCAAAGAACATGCAATGGATGCAACTATATAGAGAGCAATACAAAGCAAGGGGCAGTACCCATCAAGCAAAAACATGTTAGCCATCATTTGCTGTACCCGATTCAAGCTTTCAGTTTCTCTAGCTCAGTATTCTAAAGCTGACAGACAGCAACACCAAATGCTTAAGAAGGAACTTTAAAAAAACTGAAAAACTTTAGTAACCAGATATAAGATTATCTGTCCCTGATGCATGTCTCAACCTACTCCCTAACACCGAAGAACAGGTTTAGACTAGCTACCAGCCTCAGGGTGTCACTGGTTGACAATTAGCAATGACAGCAGTGGAATCAGAAGTATGAAACAAGCCTTCTGCCTTCCCTCTACTTCTCCCAGATATACTCTTTCCTTTTAAATTACAATACATTATGGATACAGCAATAAAATTCCCAGCTCAATAGGCTAAACAGGGTGTGGTTTTTTTTATCTTTATTGAACTGATATTTTTAATTTAGGCTCCTATAAGAAATACTAAGAGTAGGTCATAGACAAGGGTATCATCAAGCAAATACAATACTCTAATGAAAATGATTTATAGCACATCTGTTATTACAGTTGCCTAAGCTCCAGCTCTGCAAGAAACTGAAAATGCTATTAGCACCTTCCCCATGCATCACTAAGGGCCATTCCTGCAAACATTTATTCATTTTAACCAAAATCTGCACACAACAAACCAGAGTTTCTCTCTTCTTAACCATAAAAATGCCTCAAGTAGCATCTAGGTGCCTAGACATCATTCTGGCTGCATCATTAACTCTTACAAGCATATTATAATAGTTTATACACAATTCACACCACACAAAGAGGGGCAGCAGAAGATGAGTTAAAGTTATTTATGGAATCTGCACCATCCTTTGCCATTCTGCCAGTCCATCCAATAATCTACCCGGTCTTGTTTGATTCAACTTGAACTGAAATTAAATCAAAACACCAAACATTTTTTAAGGGTATTTTTAGCTTTTAGCTGAACAGATAATGACAGCCTTAAATGAAACTTAAAACATTCTGATTTTCCTATGCATTCGTGGTAAAGCAGTCTTACAGGGCATAGGGAGGTTGGGAGATTTTTTGAGGGTTTATTGGTTTTTTTTAAGGATTCAAGCGGCTGTGAAAATGTAAGACAAATACTTCCACATCATTTAGACTTTAATTTTGAGAATAAATTTCTTCAGAGACATCCTTGTTATCTGCTCTTTCTTATTGTTCCTTATCAAAATGACAAAAGCCTAACTTTTGTAAATAGGTAGAAGTGATGGATACTCCTTCCCATGAAATGTCAGACAATTTTGTTGTAATAAAAAATATGAAGTTTTCTTGCTTTCCTTGATAGCTGAAGAGAAGCTGCAATTCACCAAGGAGCTGAAACAATATTAGTTGATCAACAGACTTCTATCTGATGTTGCAAAATTACAAAGCCTCTTTTCAAAGGCTTAAATCAGCAAAGTGGGAAAACAGAATAAAAGAGCATGAAGAGAGACAGTAACTACCAAAAGCACAATAATTAAAACTGACCTGAGATTGGTTGAAGCAATCATGAATACATTGGCCAGAACAGGTCTGCTAGGACAGATTCATTCTAATAAGGGTTAACAAATGAAGGGAGAGAGGAAGTCTGCGAGGTAAGCTCAGCACTGACATGAAAAATCTGCTATGGGAGAGAAGGGAATTGAATGGTTGGGTGTACAGCGAAACTCTGATTTATGAGCATGAAAACAGTTGCAGAAAAGTTCCAGCACAGGGTGCCCAGAGAAGCTGTGGCTGCCCCATCCCTGGCAGTGTTCAAGGCCGGGTTGGATGGGGCTTGGAGCAACCTGCTCTAGTGGAAGGTGTCAGGGGGTTGGAATTGGATGAGCTTTAAGGTCTCTTCCAACCCAAACCATTCTGTGATTCTATGCAGCACAGTACACCCTAGGACCATTCAGTAACTGGCACTCACCTGACATGTAACAAGCAGAAGAGAGACAAAATTATTTAATAAAACATGCATCATCCACTTCCCAGTTATTATAGGTGATAGATTCCTTTAGAGTGGGCAGCCAGGCTCTGTCCTGCCTATACTGACCATCCACCATCTCTAGATATTCGTGGTTTTGTACATATCACCATTTCACCCTGGTGATCCATGTCAGGATTTCCATGGGTGTCATTTAGTTGTATAAGATTTTTGCCTCATAAGAAAGGGAGGGTTAAAATGAAATAGTGAATGAATGAATAAATAAATAAATGAAGTTCATGGGAAGTTAAATGTTCCACAGGATTTCTGAAATGTAGCTTAGCTGAAAAATTTTTCTTCCCTTTCTGCATATTGCCCATATGCTGCTCTCAAAACAGATTTTACTGGCAGTGTAGAGACGTGCATACTGAGTATATGCGGGCAACATAGACCAAGACAGTGCCTGTTTAAGACCTTAAATGCTGGAGATGCTATAGGAAAGTAAAGAGAAAATTCAGATGGTTTAGTTCAAATACTACCTGTCTCACAGACAAAGCACTACAACAGATGTGTCTCATACTGTTTATGCCTCATTTTGCCCACCAAGAAATTAAAACCAAAACCCAATAACCTCTTACTAGCCTTGCAATATACAAAACAAACCCACTAATGTTTCCAAGGTGAACAGATTCTGTGAATACATAGGATGCATTTCCTTTTTGTAGTGACTATTAAGCTTATTGATTTTAGTGATTTTTAGGCTTATTCATTTTAGGCTACCACTGGCTTTTATTGTGATACCAATTCAGAGCCAATATGGCTAAGGGAAGAAACTGAAGTGAGTTCTTTTTGACCCTGAATCAATGTAGCTTTTTGCTTTCAGGCAATGGAATGAGACAGGTGTTGGTTTTAGTAGGACAAAAAAAGAGTCTTTTCAGAAGTCTTATTTAGTTCCACACAAGTCTCTAGTGCCTTGATGGAGATACATATTTTACACATAAGAACTATTGAAATTTAACACTGGACAACTGTGGATTTCCCTCAGTTGGCTAAATACACCCAAATTGCCCATCGCTTTGTCTACATTAAGATTTTTACATAAACAAATGTTAGGTGAAAGTAGGAAAAACCCCATACCTGTTCAACAAATAGGTAGAGCATTAAAGGGTCCAAACCTAGGGAGTGTGCCTTTGTAGCAGGTGAAAGCCAGAGAAAGTTCAGCTTGAACATTCAAAGAAACAGCAGGAGAAGGAACCTTTTTCTAAACTGAGCACATTTCTCTGAGAAATAACAGGCACAGAAACCTTAAAGCACAGGCAAACTTTGAAGTCTTATCCAGAGAACCTATACACAAAAGATACGACACAGCCTGGGGTAGCAAAACCATTCTGCTTTGCCAATGCATGATTCGCCTGCGACCATGAGTGGGCCAGCATAGTTCTTCTGCTGAGGGATGTTTCAGGCAGCCCCACAACTGCTGCTGCCACCTTCATTTGCAACCCCATAAGCACAAGCAGAAAGAAAGCCTGATTCTCCAGGACCCTCCTGCAGAATTTCATCTTTGCCCTGTCACTTAGAATCACAGACTGGTTTGGGTTGGAAAGGAGCTTAAGACCTAGTTCCAATCCCCCTGCCAAGAGACACCTTCCACTAGACCAGGTTGCTCAAAGCCGCATCCCACCTGGCCTTGAACACTGCTAGGGATGGAGCATTCACAACTTCCTTGAGCAGCCTGTGCTAGTGTCTCATTACTCTCATAAGTAAAGAATTTCTTCCTTATATCTAACCTAAATCTCCCCTGTTTAAGTCTGACTTCATCACACAATTCCTACTTGCAGGAGTGAGGAAAAGGGCAGGGGAGAAAAGGGTATGTAGGAAAGAGAGAAAAGAGAGTAACACCCCACCCTGCTGACTCCTCCTTATCACCTTCCAGACTAGCTATTATTAAACATTTTGAGTCACCAATACCTTTGCTAATCCCTGACATCCTGCTGTAATGTCCTAGCTCTGTCCCTGCACCAAGCTCCTGTGGTTATGCAGCTACCTTTCCCTTGCCCAGGCCCTGCATCCACCTGGAATGCTGCTGAACCTTCCTGTTAATCCTCCACCCAGCCTCAGCAGCCCACTCCTCAGCCACCCTGGGGAGAGCAAACCCGAGTGTTGCTGACCCTACTGAAAAGCTTCCTGCTGACGCTGGCTTCATCCTCTCTAGATTTCTTCTTTAAAAATTAAATAACTGTATGTATTTCTTTAGCTTTAAGTCTCTTTAGGTTGAAGAGCAGCTTCAGAAGGTAATGCATTTTTAATGAAGGGTAGAAAATTGACAAACCATTTTTAGACACAGCTGCACCAAATATTTTTATCTTTTCAAGGTTTGGGATTGGGTTTTTTTGCTGCACAGTAACTTTAATGCAGTTGCTTTTACAGCTACATACATATTGGTAAACTAAGTAGAAAGAATTAATTTCTGGAAGAATATTAAAAATGAGATTCATTAGATTAACGCAGGTTTACTCATCTTTTTTTCCCACTATTCGTATGGTAGGAAAAGAAGTTGGAGAAAAACCTGCATTTTGAATGTGGACCAGCAGAAGCAGTCCCTAGACTGTAGTTGTCCTGGGGCCAGTTCTTTCCATTTTTGTGGATTACCATAAACTCATAGACTTCAGTAGAAACCACATCTGCTTGTGTCAACTGAAGATCTAGTCCCTGCCTTGTATGCTAAGCCATATTCCCTTCACAATTGTACCAGCATAACTCTGTTAATTGGAAATAAGCTTGTTCAACTGAGCATACCAGTGGTCCTACTGTATTTATATTTCCACCACAGGAAAAAATATTTCTGGTTTCGACCCCCCACATCCCCCCAGCTCTGTTTTCAAAGCTATTCTGCTTTCATTGCCTGTTTCCCAGCTAGAACATGAGGTTCCAAGTGGAACCTGGCTCTACTTTGCAAGTGCATGGTGAGTCCGTGGTCATTTCCAAGAGTTTTGGAACAGAACTGAAGTCCTGTGTCCAACTCTTATATTTACCTATCAGCAATCACTTGCTCACCTTTGGCTATGTTAAAACAACCACATCCAGATAAGATGCATCTTATTTAAAATACAGAAAGAAACAATACATAAGAGAAGCAAAGGTTATTAGGTTGCTTGCCTGTCCTCCTGGGCCAAGCAGAGTGCACTCCCATATACTTTGACCACAGATACACAAATGCAGCTAATGTAGCACTAGTGCTTGAACCTAAAAGCTGATTGTAAATAACTCTGCCTCACAATTATTCTCCCGCTGCATGGGAGCTCAGCCTGGTTATGAGCCAATGCAGGAATTCGATACAGACAGGGTACTGGGACTGTTGATCTATTATACTAATTTCTTGCTTTCCTTACGGACTAAATCAGGCTTGGCAATTCACTCATGTAGAAGACAGATTTGGTATTCATTATAAAGCAAATGTTTACAAAGAGCAAAACATTTCCTTTTAACTTATCCCACCTTCTCCCAGCGGGGCCCATCCGCCGCTATCTTGGCTGTACAGAGCGCGTGCACTAGCGGCGAGTGGTTTTGTTCTTGCTGATTAACCAGATTTGCAATAGAGGAGGAGTCAAGATGAATGGCTGCTTTCCTGCCACCGTCATTCAATCATCTGGAAATCTAATTTGTATCTTATTTGGCAGGCAAGCAGCCATCTGCTCCAAGGATATGCTCCAAGGGCAGCTGCCAAATACTGAGCAGGCTTTTTGCCATAGGGAAAACTATTTGCCTTTATTGGACTAATACAGGTTGAGAGCTAATGATAGAGGATGTTTCTCCACAAAAGAAATAACTATATTTTAACAACGCCATACTTCTAAAGAATTACATTAACTTCTATAAGAGCTAAGCCTTTCAAATGACCGACATCCATTATGACTCAGTGTTGTGTGGGCCAGAGAAGCAGAGGAGGTTGTCAGCCCCATAGGACTATTTCTGCCCTATAAATGCAATGTGCGTGCGCAGATGCACCCTGCCTAATCTGCAACCATAATGCCAGTGGAAACAGATTAGTTACACACAGAACACAGGCAGCTTGAAAAACACCACATCCCATGAGAGCATTATGTGGTTTACATCTTAGATCATCTGCTTTTGGGACATCCAGTCTCAACCAGATCAGAAAATGAAGTTTTCTTTGTATTGCAACACCGTTCTTTGAGATTTTAAAAGTATTTCCATTCTGCACCAGAATGATAATGGAGCTTTAAAGAGAGAGGAAGGAGGAACAGGGGGGGAACCCTCTCAAATATAGTCATCACACGGTTAAGTTCATCATATGCAACAAACATGCAAAACTCAAGCAATTACTGCAGTCTCAAACCCTCCCTGGAATTCATTCTGATTCGAAAATGTTCTCGGTAAGTTGGAACAGAACTCGTACATTCCTAGAAATTTCTAGCTGTTCTAAACAGAGTATTTTTCCAAGGAAACTGTGGGGAGTAGGAAGCAAAGGAGGGGGGGGGGGGGACACGCAGGGGAAAAATCCAGTTTTAATCACAACACAACCCTCACTCTAAAAATTCTTTTTCTGTTTAGGGGAGATACCCAAGAGGTCACTTGCTATTTCCAGAAATGCTGCCTCATTGCCTACATGCCGTCAGCCTTCCACCCACTGTATTTTCCAGACACAGCAACCACTTCCTTCATGACTCAGGAGCTGTGCGAGGCATCTAACGAATCTAACAAGCAGGATAACTGAAAAGTATTTCTCTGCATTTGTTCAGTGCTGTCACTGATGAAACTCTGAATAAGCAGGGACCAGATTACAGAATAAACTGTTCACAAAACATCCTCTGCTCTGAACATTCCTCTCAAACTAATGCTGCCAAAATACCTGGGTGGGCAGTTGTAGGACCTGCTGCATTTTACTTGTCTGTGGCAAAAGATACGACATGGTGACCTCATAGCAGCCTTCTAAGACCTGAAGGGGGCTTACAAGGATGCTGGAGAGGGACTCTTCATCAGGGACCGCAGTGATAGAACAAGAGGTAATGGGTTCAAACTGAAACAGGGGAAATTTAGATTGGATATAAGAAGTTTTTCACAGTGAGGGTGGTGAGGCACTGGAATGGGCTGCCCAAGGAAGCTGTGAATGCTCCATCACTGCCAGTGTTCAAGGTGGGGTTGAACAGAGCCTTCGGTGACATGGTTTAGTGCAAGATGTTCTTGCCCAGGGTTAGAATGGATGATCTTAAGGTCCTTTCCAACCTGAACTATTCTATGATTCTAAGATCTTAAGGTCATTTCCAACCCAAACCATTCCATGATGCTATGGCTATTGGTAGTACCTCTAAAAGGGTTACGAATGCCATTTAGCATCAGTTTTAAGGTGCATCTTATAAACTGAGGCAATCGAATCTACAACGATTGCTATAACAATCTATACAGACATAGACAAAGACATATAAAGGTATACCTGTTAAAAATTCCCCTAGAGTCAGTAAAATATTCATGTCTAATGTCTCAGATTCCAATAGCTATAAAGCAACCTTAAGGATGTTAGAGGGTTGTTTATACCAATAGAAACACACATTGAAGAGGAAGGCTTCTCTTGTACTGAAGACTTCTCTCAGTGGTAATGACACCAGAACCTCGTGGAGGATAGTATTGCTTTAACAACAAGGTGCTGACAGGCAAGGGTATGCACTCCAACAAACACAGAACAAAAGAGCTAGGGAAAGAGCAGCCCAGAAAATGTGAAAGGGGGAATAAAACACTAACTTCAAAACTGATAGAAAGCAGGGAAAGGCATTCTGTAGGTGACTGCTTTTTCTCCCACATACCAGGCAAGAAACTTATATCCACAAGCACTACCGTCTTTTCTACTGATTTCTTCCATTACAGTGATCTTTTCCTTGCATATATTTATTACTGGTAGGTTAATTTCATCTCTAGGCCCTTTAGTGGAGGAGGATGTTCCAATTACTACACACAGCAATTATTTATTTCATCAGCTTCCGAGTGTTGCAAACCACAAGGAAAAAAATTATGAGCCACACTCCCCCTTACACATCATTGCCAAAATATTGTGAAAAAGCAACAGTAAAATTTATGCTATACAGTTACAATCCAAAACCCAAAAGTTTGGATCCTCATTCCTCTTTTTTCTTGGAATTTATTTTCTATAATTCATCTTCATGTGGCTCTTTATTCCAATTATTTCTAGGTTTTAGCCTAGAAATTAATTAATTGGTGCTGTATATGTGTTCTGCTGAAATGAAGGAATTAAAAAAATAGAGAGGTAACAAGAAGCATTTCACACACACTGACTGCTATTTTCATTATCTGCTCATGTCCTTTGGTGAGGGCTAAAGTATGGCCAGTGTTTGCTATTCTTGTTTTCCCTTGTTGTACAATATCCACTTAAACCCTAAAACCTCAGGGCTCTTCACTCACTTTGCCATAGCTCTGCAAGACCTTATGGATGGTTCTTGAAAAACTCAGTGTAGGATCAGGGATCAAATTATAAATCTCTTTGAATGATGATCTAGAAGTACCTGCAAAATGCCATATGTCTCTGTAGCACTCCTGTGATAGTAATAAAACCATTGCTCAAAGGAGGAAAGTATGAGTTATTCTCTTTAAAAGCAGATGACCTCTCTGTCTCAAAGAAGGTTAGATAAGGACACAGGTTAAAACCAAAAAACAACAACAACGAAACCCCAAAATTAAATGTCACAGCAATATTTCCTGGAAGAGTCATGTAAATGTTATTTATTGTGCCAAATACATTTCCAAAGCAGAAGTCTTCCACAATCTATTTTACTCAGCCAAATCAGAATAAAACAGTTGCAGTTTCAGCCTTCTAGGCAGTCTTACAATTCACAGGTCTCTGTAAGGCCAGCTCATCCCAGCACGAGACGAGTAATTCGGCTTGTTCTTCCATGCTGCCCTTCAGCCTTCCCTCAGCGATACAACATGCCTAGTCTAGCACAAAACATAGCTGTTTGGGGCACAAAGAACTAGCCTTTATAAGTTAACAGATAAAAATAAAGCTCCAAAACAATCTTTCTCCAGAGGAACAAGTCAATTTACAAATATTTCTATTTATAATAATGATGAAGCTACGGGATCTCACTTGCCAGAACTTGTCACTGTCACACATACCATTGATACATTACAGCTTCCCAACTTCTATAAGTTTGCCTTCTTGACTGAAACCCAGTTGCTATATAGATGTACAACTGATCAGCCTTTGAAATTACAATCTGACAGCACAACCAATAACAGGAAGAATTTCATTTGTCCACTGCTAAGAAGCTTCAAGATATGTTACGTTCTCAAGAGCCTGAGCCGAACTGCACACCGTTCAATAATCCTCTAATCTGAATAAAGGTCCTCATGGCCACTGTCAGCCTGCAGGCAGGCACTGATACAGCACCAGTGAGCATCACTGCACAGGGAAATGGTGTTTTTTAATTTACCACATCAACAGTGAAGTCCCAATGCAGCAAGACATACAACTCTACCTTATTAACTGTACACAGCACTGGGTGGAAAGTCTCTTCCAATCTGATTAGACTGTTTTTCATTCTTTGCTTTACAAATGCCTCCTCTCCATCTTGATACGTTCCCCTTCAGCTTTGCTTAAGCCTGGAAATTGTAATATAAACTAACAAAATATAACATTTACCCTGAATTTAGCTCTAAGGAAAGAGCAGTGATTCAACTCCTCTATTCAGCCTCAACTACACAACTGCGTAACACCCAGACATAGCTCTTCTCATCTGTGTGTTGGTGCTGCTGTTGTAGAGGGCAAAAAGAGAGGAGAAAGGAACAAAAGTTGTTTCTACACGACATCGAGTCCTTTAGCGCAGGGTGTTCAACCTTATTGAAGGGTTTTTTTGCAACACAGACTCCAGACCAGCCTTAGCTAGGCCAGATCCACCCAGTCATTTACAGACACCACTGAGCTGCCATCTCAAGACAATACAGTTTATGCTTGAGAATGCGGTGCGCATTATGCTAAGAAATAGAGCAAATTGATTGTTTTCAAGTATTGCCAGAAGCAGCTCAATTCAGTTCAGTCAGAAAGGCACTGACTGCAGCACAACATTGGTCACACTGCAATATGAAAGAACATTTCCTCCCCCCACAAAATAGTTAATACCTGCTAGTTCTCCCCTCTCATTTTATTAATCAACAACTTCCGTTTCTTCAGGGCTAAATAGACATACTTAGTTACATCATCCTGCACATAACACACATGGGTAAAAGCTGAACATGGGATTTTTAGATAACTGAGAGTGGCAACAGAATCTCTCTGAACATCTTTTCTCTCTTGACCTCCAGTTTAGCTCCATGTTTCACATTAAGATCTATGCTAGCACAAGAAAATATTTATCTCCAGGCGACTCAAAGCTTATCCCTCACTTTGGGTTGCCCTTGAACTGTCATTCAGGCAGTCTTACTACAAGCAAGCTAACTTAGGAGACCTGCCCAGGCTTTCGGGAATTTGCATCCTCATGCTGTGCCTAGCCTGTGGGAAGTGAATACAGCCAAAGACTCGGCTGTATGAAGAGGTGATCTGTGCTGAGCATTGCACTCCTCCTTGAGGCAAAAGACAATTTTGCAAACGCCTGTCAAGATACACTTGTTTTCCAGAAATACAGAGATATTTATCATCAGTTAGGAGGAATAAAAGTATCAAGAATGGTGCACTTCTCAGCCTGCAACTAGAACAAAGAGAGTGCTGCAGAGTTAGCTTTGGGCATGGTGAAATATGGCCTTGTCTTTTGGATACCAATTGCAAGATGAAAGTGTTTGGATGATGTTATAAAGCAGCCAGTGAAACCCTGCAGATCAGCTGCTGGCTGGTTTCATGAAACTCGGATTTGAATAACTTTGCTAAGGCAGAATATATTACCCTCAGTATGTCAGGGGCTGAGGTCAAGATATGCAGTACTGACAACTGAAGATGAATAGAGATGGATATACCACCCTGCTCAAGCCCATCTTTCATGAGAACCTCCACTGAAGAGAGATTTCCTATTGCACAGGATCTCTCCCATCCTGAATAGAATGAGCTGAAAGAACATCAGAACAGTTTAATTCAGATCAAGTGAAAGCATTACATGCTTTTGTCAGACCAATCCAGACACTGTAGAGATGTTGATGCTCCTCACCACATTGTTTCCAAATGGGACTAGCTTTGAATACAACTGGATCCACCGCTAAGCAATTATCCTTAGGCATTTTCAAGGGTATGCAAGCAACCGAGTGTGATCTGAGATAGCAGTTTCCCAGGAAGAGGTAAGACAGAAATACCAGTGTCTGTCACAAATTAAAATCAACTTTTGTCTAACAAACTGCATGCTTGCAGTTTCCTTGAAACACCAAGGACACACTTGGGAGTGTTTGCTTAAGCAGGGAACCTCCTCAGCCTTCCAACTGAATTGCATCTCACTACAATGGCTCTATGATGTTCATGTTTCTGGGTGTCAGAAGCATCACTGAGAAGTCTAACATACTTATTAGAGAAAGCTTTAATCCTTATATTACTTATATCCAGTCAGTCTCAGTACCTGAGTCTGAGAATGGTAATTGCTGCTCTGAATAAGGCAGTAAAGCACCCTTAAGACTATGTCCTTCAGTTTCCCTTTCCAGTTTCCAAAGCTCAAATCTTGTTTTTCTTGACACTGATGATGACATAACATTAATGCAACAGTTTCTCTAGCAGCTTAGAGCAATCTTGTTAATAAGCCTGACAGCGACAAGCCTGGACAGTGCCTGACCGCAGTCACAAAGCAAATCCAGAACCCTGCACTAATAGAGTGTTTCACTTGATGGGGTTTAATATAAATGGGATGCCAGAATTTGTGGAAAGCATTTTATAGAAGTCCATTTCTTATGCCAGCTTTGAGTAAATAATCACTCAGAAGCAGACACCAAGAATTAAACAGCAGAAGCCTTTAACCACCACAGAATAAAGCACTAGAAGGACTCTTGTAAATTCTTGATGAGGGGTTTGGAACCACAGTGCATCCCCCTGCACAATCTGTCAGCACAAAGCCAGAAACCTGTTGGATGCAGCTGATAGTAAGCATTGCTTTTTATTTGAAATACTCATTAGAATTACTGAGCCTCTTAGCTGAGGGTTGGCCTCTTCTAATAGTCAAATGCCTTTCAGCATATGGGAAGCAGGTAGTGAACATCCCAGGTGAGACAAATGAGAATGACAGAAAGCTAAAATACACCACCTGCAAAGAGTGTATTAGGCAGGTAAGCACTGTAGAGACTAAAGGCAAGCCAAAATTCTTCAACTGTAAGTATGTAAAAGGCTTCTGCAACCAACACCCTCAACTCACCCTCTTTCTCCCCCCAAAAAGGGCAGTAACATGCCCTCAATATCGGCCTAAGCCTGTTTTTCTTGTCCTAACCATTATTGCAACATGAATAATTGAGATAAAACACATTTTTTTTTAAGCACAGGTTAACACTGCAATAGCATGCTTAGGCTGCTTGGAGGATCTGTCACTGACAATTTAAAGGACAAGTTAGACAAACATCTCTTAGACTGATAAAGGAAGGTATCCCACCACATGATGCAAGAGATCTCTCATTTTTTTCCAGCTCTATGATTATTTATCTGTCTATACCGTCTATAGATCTAGATTTGAATTACATCTCCATTTAGTGCTTTTGCAAGTCGAACGTCTGGCTTCATTTTCCTAGGTGCCAAATGCACAAACCCATTAATCATCTCTGATAAAGCATTATTTAAGTGAAAAGCTTTGTATAATACAGAAACAGCAGTTGAATGTAGTTGTGCAGAACAGTTTTGAATTAGTTGTGCAGAGCAGTCATAAAATAGTTTGGGTTGGAAGGGATCTTTAAATGTCATCTAATCCCAACCCCGTTCAATAAACACGGATATCTTCAACTAGATCAGTTTGCTCAGAGTCCCATCCAGCCTTTGACTGTTTCCAGGAATGGGGCATCCACCATGTCTCTGGGCACCCTCTTCCACCGTTTCACCTTCCTCATTGTAAAAGTTTTCTTCCTTGTATCTAGCATGATTCTACCTACTTTTTTGCTTAAAACCATTGCTCCTCATCCTGTTACACATGTCCTGCTAAAACAGCTGTCTCCATCTGTCTTATAAGCCCCCTTTAAGTGCTAAAAGGCCACAGCAGTGTCTCCCTAGAGCTTTCTCTTCCCCAGGCTAGCAACCTCAACCCTCTCGGCCTGTCCCCATAGGAGAGGTTGCTCCATCCCTCTAATCATTTCCATGGCTGTCCTCTGGACCGTCTCCATCAGGTCCATGTCTTTGCTCTGCTGAGGGCTCCAGAGCTGGTCACAGGACTGCAGATGCGGTGTCACCACAGAGAGGGGCTCTCTATCCTACTGTCTGTCACTGATGAAGATATTAAGCACTACTGATCCTAACACAGATCCTTATATATATATATATACACACACACACACTTTTTTTGCCTGCTATAGCAATGCTCCATTACTATCCCCCTAGTTCATCACTATATTAGATAGCTGCTGTGAATAGGCTCATGCAATATGACACAGGACAACAACGTTAAGAGAAATGCAATTAAGGATTACCTTGTGAAGGATGTATGCCTACAGGTGAATTAAGGTTAGTAGCCATGCTTCATTCTGGAAATATTTGTGACAGGTTTGGCCATGCAACTTTAACAGTGTTATTCAACCAGACTGTTGCTGCATGTTCGAGGTAATGTTATTATGCAGTTTACAGTTCCTGCCCTTCTCTGGCTCACTTGGAAGTTTCTAACTCTGGTGGAAGAGAAACTCATCTGCTGCCGAGTCCAGGATTATTTGCTTGAAGGGTAACCTGGCCTCTCGCGTGGCCTGTTCTTTACTGAGGAGCACCGAAGATACCTGGAGAATTGTCTTGGCAGCACTTGGTTGTTTACAGGATTTTGCAAGATTGCACGCAGTGATTTCCTGCTCCCCAGTAAAGTTATTGATTTCCCCTCCCTCTCCTTCTCCACGGGAGGATTTGAGAAGACAATTTCTGAAAGGGTTAAGGCTAAGCTCCTCCATTTTTGTGAGCATGGTTTACTTAAGGCTGAGAGATGAAACGGCTGCCTCAGAAACCAGATGCTAATGAAGACAATGGTGTTGGCACCTCTGACACACAAAAAGGGAGAGCTGGGATTGCAGATTTTTCGGATAAGGAACTGATCCATCTCAGCCTTCATTTTGGAGCACTCTGCAAAGTCCAGCAAATGTAAGGGGAGAGAGGTGGGGATGAGACAGAATGAGGGGAGGATCAAGGAGACGTGATTTATGTATGAAGGGAGGGCATCAACAAAGGGGTTAGCTAACTAGAGAGCCCTAATAAGGGTAGAGTAGAGCTGAAAATAGGTTGAGGGTTAAACAGTAAAACCAGTTGTCAGCAATACCTGCATAGAAGCAAAGACAACCATAGCAATAAGCTCAAGACATGTTGTTGCCCCAGAGGCAGCATGAGAGGGGCACCCCTATACCATCGCTGTTGCCAGAAATAGGCTCTACTAGAAATGCCTATAGTTTCCTCTTAGATGGGCACACTACAGTCCCTAAAAAAAACAGAGAAACATACATTTAGTTCCCCATTTGATTGCTCCCTCTGGATAAAGCAAGCTTTAACTGCAAGTGTTCAGGTCCTTATCACTGTAGGATTGGGGTGAGGGAGGGGTTACAAGTGATAACAGGCAGGAACACATTAAATTTTGAATCAAGTCTTTGAGTTGCTATTTGCAATTCATTAAAAGCAAGAACCAGTAGCTTCTGATGGCTGGAGCAGCCACTCTGCCCATCACACAGACCCTGCCACCATACACAGGGCAGTGATTCACTCTAGTTATAACAGAAAGATTGCTGTCAGCTTGGGAGATATCACACAGTTTTAAATACACCTATGAATGCAGGCTGCTGATCTTGGGGTGACTCATCACCCAAGGGTGGTCACACAGGACTTCTTGTTCCAAGTATTTTGCTGCTCCAACCACCAGAGCTATATAAGGTTTTCCAACGCAGTACTGTTAGGGTTATAACCAAACAACAGACCTCCAAGCAGTAGAGAGCAATCAGGCACACAGCAGTGGTATATTTTACGCTTCTAGATCAAAATGAGCACAAAGCTTAATTGAAACTGATTTCACCCATAAAGGAAGAGGAAAACCAAACACACAGTTTTCAAATCCTACAGTGGCAACGCACAGGCTTGCATTTGCTTTATTCCAGCAGAGGGCAAAAGCTACACAAGGAAGAGCATTTGAGAAGACAATTATATCCCAGTAAAGAGAGAGGTAAAGAAAAAGGTATCAAGATTCTTGTCAGCTAAACAAAATTTTTAATAGCATTGAACAGAACTTTTATGCAGGTTTGCATGTTATTGTAAGAACTGGATGAAACAACAACTACTAAGGCTTCTGTTCATGCCTTTAAAAAAGGCAAAAATGTAGTAACATCACAGTAGTTCCTGCATCACTTTGATAATACATAATTCCCACCTACTCCTCAGACTGCATGCACTCATTTGTTCCACTAAGTTTACGGTGAACTGTTTGGTAAGATGATCTGAACTGATAGTAATTCCGTTGTACAAACGGACAATGCTGCACAAACCTGTAACACATACACCTCTGAAAAGCACACACAGAAGAAATACAAGCAAGTTCCTTCAGTTCAACACTCAATAAACAGTGATATAAAGCAGCAATTTTGTTCTATTTACTGGAAAAATACACAGGAACATTGGGACCGTATGATTATTGCTGCATGTGGTAAAGAAACTGCTGGTTTTGCGGACCATGCGTCCCTGCTTAACCATAAAGGAGGTAGTGAAGGGTCAGTTTGAGCTCTTGAGCATTCCTCAATTATTCATGTGGCACTTACCATTCTCCACTTTGGTAGAAATATCTGGATGGCCACATTAATAGTAATATAACCCATACTACTCTTTGGCACACCTCTCCGATACATTACACTGAAATGCGGTCACTTTGTCACATTGCCTTTGCTTCTGAGCGAAATATTCAAGCTTCCAGCTGCTAGTTAAAAGAAAATAAAGGTCTTTTAATCTCTAGGCAATTTTCAGGGTAACACTGGTTTATATCAGGTCCTGCTGTGGCAGTTTATATCTGATAGCATATGCCAGCTATAAAAAAAAAAACAAAAAGGATCAGAATCTACAGAGTGAATCAGTTTTTACACCTACTTTACCACAGAATTTAAATATGGCATCGATTGTACATTGAGGCTTTTTTATATAAATGAATGCCACCATTTAAAATTAAAGAAAATTAATATGAGTGAAATTAAGGAAACTAGAACATGGTATGAACATTTGAAAAAAACCCAGACATTGCCAAAGAAGAAATATCTAGTGAAATCTTCCATCTCTCCGTTCCTTTAATACAAGGTCAGACTAGCCCTGAGAAGCCATTATAGGGAGGGCAGGGGAATCCTGTAACAGACCATGGGAATGAACTGACACGTTCTGTCTACACCAATCTTTTCTGTCTTTAATTGAGGTAATTCTGTGGCAATGCTGTAGGCGAGATTCTGGATGCAAGCATATTGTTAGTACAGCAATTAACACATAAATATTCAGCTGTGACATTTCTTATCAGCCAAGTAGAAATTTCTGCCAGGCTGCTTCCCTGCAACATTTGGCAAAGGAAACCCTTTTGATCAGAAGGTAATTCATCTCACACCGGATTTCAGTGGGTGGGATCACTGGAAATGATGGATGAACAATCAGCAGTTTGGGGAAATAATAGAAACGGGAGCAAATTTACACACACAGATGAAGATGACACCCCTAACACAAACACTTGCATGCAGTTTTTTCTATCTACACAAATCACAAGGACTGATAAACCCAGGGGACAATGTTCTAAACAACAGGAGCACAGAGACTGATGGGCTCCTGCTCCCACAGGCAGCTCACTACTCTGAATGAAGTGAGTTTCCAAAATACTGAGTAAGCATTCTTGTGCTAAGAGGGCTTCAGGCTATCTACAGTGCAACCCAATGCAGATTAAAACTAGCTCATTTGGGCAGGGGTAGCTATGCAGTTATAACAGCATGGATGGCAAAATTAGCATAAAAAGCTGCATAAATCCTCAGGGAACTGACCCAGGGCGGCTGCAACTGATTTAACACCAACTTTGACTGAAGCAGAACTATATTTGTACGAGCCTAGCTTTCAAGATGCATTCATAGGCCAAGAAGCTCAGCCTAGGCTGATTTCCAGAGTATCACATTAACTAGAGGAAGTTACCAGCAGGCAAAAGATATCTCATAACTTTGAAAAAGGGTGCAAACAGGTAAAAGTCCTGGATACGCCGGTGGTTTGTTGAGCTACCTTTGAGTTTTTTCTATACTTGGGGTTCTTCTGGATAAAATATATTCCCACTTCCAACACAACTGCTTTTAGAGGCTGATTTTGCCCAGTGAGCGCTCTGCAAGTGAAACATGTTGTGCTGCTGGTAAGTGCACAGCAGTAGTTGATTCAAACTTATTTGCTGTGAGGAAAAAACAAACTTGCATAAATATTGCTACAGAGCTCTACAGTTCACAAATACACAGACGCTTGGAGGACAGAATCACTTGTAAAGCTACCCAGAAGACAGTAAATTGCTCAAGAAATTGTGTTCAGATGATGCAACCAACTGGTGCTGTGGCTTCCTCATAAATTTACCAGGAGACAAACGCACCTCCTATTGACCCTTGCCAAATCTTTCAAATACCTTCGCAGTCTTTTCCAGCCATCTTCACAGAAACTCATTCCTTCGACGAATGCAGCAACTGAGTATAACCAAAGGCAAAAATGCGTTCAACCAGACCAAAGGAATGAAAGTACACGAGATAGACATGCCCAGAGCACAGCCCAGAAGCGATTAGTTAAGCCTACAGGTTCAGCATGAACAATCTTGGTCTATATGAACAGCCTAGGAGTTAATAAAAGTCAAGTAGCAGCATTTCTATTTATATTTCAGCTTTTAAAATACCTAAACACAAAGGAGGCCCCAAAGACCACTTAAAGGTTTCTCCCCATTGCCCCTATTAAGGAAAAAAAACCTGAACAGTAAAGCAGTTGAGAAGCATAAAGATACTAGGACATGAAATCACCAAAAATTTCCTTAGGCACTGGAGAATCCTGCAGAGAAAACTCCCACTGGCAGCATTGTATTTGATGGGAGTCTAAATCAAGACATAGGTGTCTCAGAAGCTGTAATCCTGATCCAATAGACATATAAGTAGAAAGAGCAAGGGCTTTTCTTTGATTCCAGTAAAACTAGCCTTCACTGTTGCTGGAGAAAAGCCTATAAGCAGAGATGACTTGAGTAGTCTTAGCAATGTAAGTACCACCAGAGAAGGAGAAGATAGGGCCAGGTTACTTTCACTACCAGAGCAGGTATAACAAACTGGGATGAAAAGCAGAATTAAACATTTGAGAGGAGCAACTTTTCTTCTATTGATTCTCCATTACCTTGTTTTTCTCAGCCAAGTTTTGCTATTGACCTACAGTATCCCAACATCTCTTTTAGCAACAGCCACTGCCACTTCCATGAGGCCTAATCCTCGCATAAATTCAAGAAGGCAACCACCCTCCATTGTGCCTTTACCTAAAATTAAGGCTAGGTATGAGCAGAAGAAAAATACAGAGCTGCTATTCTGAGGAAATAAAGGAAGTGGGAAGAGGAATAAGGAGCAATGGCAAGGACAAAATAGACTTGAAACCTTAAGCTTTGCCTTTTGGAGCAACTAAGCAGCAAGTCTCAGGTTGATTCCCAGGCCCCCCCTCTAAAGAGATTCATGATTTCTGGCTCTCTCACAATTTCTTACACAAGCCTTTTTCATACAAAATATAAACGTTGCCTTGACCAGGGTAGAAACAGTTGTCTTAAAGACAAGCAATGAAATCAAAATCAGAACAATGCAATATGACATAGGAAACGCCCCTTCACTGACATAGCAGGTCTGCCAGAAGAGAAATTCAGTGCTGCATGCCTTCCTGTAATGGAAAGCGTATGCAAGATCGCCATTTAAAAAGGATTATGCACCACAGCAGCTGTGCAGAACAGCCACAGCACATTAACAAATTCTTAGCATCTAAAAGAAACAAGAATTCAGAGATAGCACTCCTTCCACTTCAGTAACATCACCATATAATTGCCTAGCCAAGGAGACTGAGCACCTCCAGGCACTCACAGGCTCAAGAGAAAAGGAACTTTGATTAAAAGAATATACTGACACGCACAGTAGCTACCTGCAAAACATAAAACAGTAAAGAAACACCATACCTCAAAAATAGCCCAGCAATTACTTACCTAAGTTAGAGCTGATACAGTTGAAACAAACCAGCAGTCCTTTCAGGAACTAATACATCTCACGATGGCCCATCTCTTGAGTTGAAGGAGGCAGAGAGATGCAAATGAGCTAAACATGAGGAGCAGGTGTAGACAATATCAGCTTAGTATCAGACACAGCTAGAGAGGGCAGGTTCTCATTTTCATTTCGTTTATGGACAGCTAGTCACCTGCTGGGAGAGGGGGCTTTATTCTTTGCACCTGAGGGCTGAATATAAGCACTCCCATCAACCAACTGCATTGTGCACTTTGGATCTGTATCCTCCCTGTCTCCACATCTTATTTGCTTGTTCTTTTCTTTCCCTGATGCTCATCTGAGAGTATTTATGCATTTATCTTTCCAGGGCCCCTAGAGGAGAGTTTCTTGCAATTTAAATATATATTACTTTTAATGATTTTTTGAGATAGATACATGTTTTTTTTTTTTTCCTACAGCTTCTTTTTAGATTACACTCCTTTACTTTCTAACCAATATCTCTAAGCAGGGTGTGAGATGGTTTTTACTTGTCTTATGAAAACTGACCATTCCAACTTGAGCTGCTGCTGCATTACTGCCAAGGAATGCAGTGCCGTGAGGTTGGTGTTCTTACAGACCACTGTAAGGAAAACATAAAGGAAACTCAAAGACAACTCAAGGAACTGATGGTTATTCTCAGCATGAGAATTTAGCTGACCAAACACAGCAGAGTAAAACTGGGATCACATAGTCAGGACTTTGTTTAGGTCCTCAAGAACCCACAAGAATTGTACAAACATTTCTGAGGCTTCATTGTTAATTCAATAAAAGCTGCAAAAAGGAGTCGTGACACAGATTTTATGGACCAACTCTCTGTGGTTTTACACCGATTTCAAGGAGAGAGTCCTCACACTTGCAGGCAGTTAAGTCACAGTTTTGTTTCATGAGAATATAGAGCCAAAGCCAGTGGGTTCAAAGGATGGTATACAGAACCCGTGCATGATGACCAATCTGCTCTTTTTCTGGATGAATCATAGAATAGTTAGGGTTGGAAGCTGCAGAAGAACTGAGATTGAGGCATATTCAGATTCACCAAGGTTCTACACTCTGGATAAACATTTACATCACTGCAAAGAAGAGATACAAATCTACTGGAGCAGTATCATATTTTACATTAACTCTGTGGAGAGGCAGTTGACTATCTGTAGCAGCTGGGAACAGGAAACGAGGCTGTTGCACATGCCAACTACGTGTCCTGTGGATGATCCGACTTTTATTGCCCCATGGAAAGAATAGCTTGAGAGCTCCCAGGTTCCTGACCTGGAGGATTGTGTAAGACACCACCCCAAGGCAGGAGCACAACTAGTTGGCTGCCTCTTCCCCTGCACACCCAGACAGCACGAAGTAGAGCAGTGTACAGTATCACCTCCTTGGTTTTGACAACATCCCACTACCTTTTCAGAGCAGAAAATCTCCGTTTACAAAGCTTGCAGGAGCTCAGCGGGACGCACTTCGGTGCATGATGATCTACACTGGCTCCCAAAGTAGCTGCTGGTCACAGGTGAGAGGAATCACTAATCCTGTGATACAGCAACTTAGGCCACACCATTTCTCCCCCACTATGTGTCAGAGTCTGAGAGCCCCATCTGAGTCTTGAACTCACCATCAGACAGAAATCCCTGCCTTTTCTCATGCTCCGATTCTGTGAATCCTTATTTCCTAACTTATGCCCAAGTGCACACTCAATAGTTACTCCACACTCAGTAATTTTACCCCATACTCAGTAACGTTACTCACATCTCACCTCTTTGAGAGGAAGGCTGTGCTCTCCCTGTTAGCAGTGACCTCGCTGGACCACAGCCCTGCGATGCGGTTCTGCTGAGCTGGGAATCACTTTGGATGTTTTCAGCACAACTCTCAGGTCCCTAGAAAGTGCAGCCCATTGCTCATCTTTTCTCTTGCATGTCTAACAGCATAATTCACTCCTGTATCCCTCAGATTTATGAATAAAACAGTGTTATGAATGTATGACTTGGTTTCAGCTATGACTCATGTCAAAAGCTTCTTAAGTGGAGAGGCCCAATTAGTAGGTACCTGTGTTGTTTCTCATGGCTCACATTTAAAGACATCTTTAAGATATTTTTGAAAGGTACAGTCTTGTTGCAATATTGTCAAAGCAGCAGCTTATTGTAAGGGTGAAACACAGCATTTTTTCTTGAGGCTTGTTTTTCTGTCCTTGAAACACGGTATCTTCTGTCTCCTCTAAGCACTTGTCACACGTTCCTCCTTAACATGGATTTTCTCCTACTGGTGAGCCTACAGCTCTGAGAAACCCCTGCAACTTCATGAAGAAGATAGAGCAGCCGTTTGTGTTGGAAAGACCTCGGGTTTAAATGTGAGTTTTCAAGCAGTATCCCCTCAGAGTTGGTGGGCAAGACAGACAGGCTAATCCTGAGGCACAATTTACACTACCTGTGTCACACTGCTGCTCCTGGGGCAGAAGGTTCTAGAGGATGCTGTGGTCTGTACACAATATCCACAATGTGATAGACAGCAAAAAAAATCCTTTCACTGGTGATTAAAATTCTCAGCGTTTAGGCATTTTTCTCCACATGTAGTACATTTACTAATTCCTAGGGATTTCATGCTTATTTAAGTCTTTCAGGATTTGATTATTCTCTTCCTGCAAAAAAGCTGAGAAAACCCACTTTGATCAGGTCCAGAGGGCAGCACTGGAGAACAAAACAGCAAGCAGACTACAACACTGCTGTGCATGCCTCCAAGCTCTTGTTCTTGCACACTGACAAGGACTGCACTGGCGATGGCGTTCACTGTTCAAGTGAAGTAGCTGCTAAAACGCACCCAAAAAGCTGTCTCCAAAATAAGTCTGCTCTTAGAACTGCAGCACCTACACTCTCACTTGCTGCACTTCCCAGTCAGACAACTCCATCCAGTCTTTAATCCTTAACTGCACATGTAGAGATGAGTATCTTGGGTCTGACAGAAAACCCCTGGACAGGCTATTGTAGCACATCGCTTCTCAAGTGTTTGAAATCTAACATATCCTCAAGATGGCAAAAACAATTACACATTTTTAGTACAATAAACTGTTAAGACAACCTCATTTAATATCAGATAGACTTTTTTATTATTAATACTTTCTGAATCCGTCACTTTGCTTTGATGTGAAGAGCCGGGGGCTTGCCTGTAACTTATGCTAAAGCCATTATCTGTAACAAATGCTCAGATTTATCAGCCATCACAACCTTCATCAGCCTCAATTACTATGCCCTGTGAATCAGGGTATGTCCACCAGGCACTGGAGCCCTGGAAGCGAAGCTTTCCCTTGGTTTAGGTGCACTGGGCAGGCTGTAAAGTGCTCCTGAGAAGCAAAGCAGCTCCAGGCAAAATTCCTTGCAGCCATCATCAGCTTTATCTCTGCGAGACAGTACCTTGCAGTGCAGATGTACTTCAGTTTCAGGCAAAAATGCTTCCATGTACTGGGCCCAGGCTTTTTCTGTGTTCTGTTAGCTGCTAACTCCTCTGTGCATGCTCTTTCTTTCCATAAAACCCAGTGTTGCCCCTGGCTGGATGCTCCTCAGCTCTTCTGACAACTCCCCGCCTCTTCATCTGCTACTTCCCTGCACACTGCTGACAGCTCTGATTACAGTATGCCTCTCTCTTTGCAGGTGGTACTGCTATAGTAAGCTGGTTATATGTAGAAAGTCATGTCTCCACATGTTAGTATCTCCATCCTTGGTACCTTAACTCAGATAAGATTTTTGCTTACCCATATAATGAATGGGAAGAGGCGTAAGCTGAAATACTAATCTTGAGTTTTGTAACATGCTACTGCCTGTCCTTGGCCACATGGACCAGAAAATTAGTCATTAATCTGTCCACACTTTTCTGATTAATGTTTTATACACCACTGCAACTCAAGTCCTGATTTTGAACCTCTATGCAAAGATCTGGGACGTTTAGAGACATTCAATTATAGATACAGCCGCCCTATCTTGACCTGAGCAAAACTCCCTTGAAGGACAAGCACTGAGCAGAACTGATGGCTCTCATCAGCCTCACACACCCATTACAGTTGTAAAGGGCAGGTTGCTTTGCACTGGCCTTCTGTACCCGAGTGGAGCATCATCCTTGCTAACAGACGTATTTGTAGGGAATACCTTTTTCATGTATGAAGTCAGAGGTGGAATGGATCCTGCCCATGGGTGAGAAGAACTGGGGAGGTAGATGATCTTTTGTGATCTGTAATAGTCCTTTTTTTACTAGCTACTCTGAGCTTTGAATTACTTATGTACAACCCAAAATCATTTAAGTAATGTGCAGTTAAAAGTAGACTGCTTTCATCACTTTGGGAGAGTAACCAAAAAAATCCACATCAATGTATTTATTTTTGTTCCTTGGGCCAACATTCAGCACAGTTAAAATGCTAAAAAGCCATTATGAACCTTTTGGAAATATTTGATATTAAATATTCAATATTGAAAACTATTATTCTTAGAGGATTATATTCTGTATTTATATTTATCAACTTTGTAAAAATAAGTTGTCAATATGAGGTTATTTCCTGCCTACCCACAAAATCTCACATTGTAGAAAAATTGTTAATTCATCTTTGTTCAAGACATCCTTCCCCCCCTTTCAATTATCCCCAGAACTCCCCAGGAGGGAAATAACACTTCAGTTCTGTCTTTTTAACTTGCCTGATTTACATAGCTCTAATGATGTTTAAGTGCCTTTGGCTGCACTTTCCTTTTCTTTCTCTGTTCCTTTACTCCCAAACTCTCAAGGCAGATGAAGTAACAGTTGGCAGCGTCTTGCTCATTACAGAGTTGCCTGTGCTTTTCTCAAGTCACTCCACTGTGGTTGCAGCTGGCGGAGGGGCTCAGCAGTCCTCCCATGAATTCCAATTTTCTTTTGGGAAGCCACTTCTAGGTGTCCCCCCGCAATGGGGGAACACAGCTCCTTGGAGTCACAGCATTCTCCCAGCAGCAAGGGCTGGAGGAAAGCAGAGAGGTACAGCAGATCAGGCTGGTTCTGAGTCAAGTCTAACCTCTTCTCTTGAATAAGTGATGGGGACGCATCCTATGAGCCTTTCACCTACACCATCCATGCCAGGTATGAGAAAACACAGATATCATTGACCAGTGAGGGCAAGGAAGAGAAAAACTAGAACAAACCCTGATAAAAGATAACAAGACTGAAAAGATGCAAAAGAGGACAGATTTGGGGATTGAATTTATAGTTTAGGAAAGGGCAGATGTGGAGTTGAAGAGTTCCTGCTGACAGGATGACAGGAATCTCAGTACATACATGTGATCTTCAGCTATGATAGTCTCTCTCACCCACTAAGGGTAAAGCATGGGGTGGGCATCCCAAATAATGTCTTTTAGAGATAGATAGACTCATATTTCAGTCTTCACAGACATCAGCTGATAGCTGATCTTCCTTTCTGTTCAGCTCTGCTTTCTGTTCCTATTTCGCAACACCACCTCTTTTCCATGTTCTTCCTGTTTTCTTTTCTCTCTGTACACAAAGGAAATTGAAGGATGGGAAACAGCAGTAACTGCTTTTCTTCACTGCTTCCCTGATAGTCCATGTGGGGAAGGAAAAAGTAGAAAAGTAGAGTGCCAGCAGTCATGCATCTGCACAATTTCTGCTCTCTTTCTAAAAAGGAACTGGAGTTCTCTCTGCACACACAGCCAGATGTGGATAATGACTCCTTACCTCATGAGCCCTTGTGATCATCTCTGAAGTGATGGTTTCCAAATAAGCATGTGGACTGCCATTGATTTAAAACTCTTTAAAGTGTCATGCAAAACACCCACAAAAGTGCCTAAACCCTATTTTAATCCATACTGCCTTCCTTTTGGCTATGACAGCCACATGCCATCTTCTGCACTGATGCCTGGCACAGTGTCGAGAGCTTCACCATGATAAAGCACAGCTCTCTTCCCATGATGAAAATCCATGCAAATTTGCATGCAGGAATGCTACAACTATAGAACTCTTTGCTTCACACCAAACAGGTGTAAGAAGCGCAAGCTTGCAGAAGTCCTTACTCAGGATTTTCTCAAACAACAATGCCATTAAAACAGAAAAGCCATCAGAAAGAGTTATGTTCCCATGATGATCCCCTATCACCAGTCACAGTGTACACTCCATCTGTTGCTCCTACTAGCCACCCCCCTCTTCCCTTTTATTTACCTTGGATTCATCAAGAAACATTTAGCATTTTGCCAAAAGCATACAAATTGCTTTGTTTTGAGCTAAAAAAATATATAACTCAGTTCCACTGCTTTCAAGCAACTCATCAAAATGCTACCTTCTAACAGAAAGTGACAGTCTTTCATGTAGAAACTAATAAAGATAAAGTCTAATATATGCCTTTTATGGGTCACGACATCATCATCTAAAAATTTGTGAGGACTGGACTACTTTGTGTGATTACATTTGACTAATAAAATCATTTAAAGGGAGCACCTGTCTCTCTCAGCAGTTTAACTGGAACAAGACCCTGCAGGGTATTCATGATATTACCTTACTGGCCGTTGTGAATGTACTATTTGGTTTAGAACAGATTACTTTGGACAAACATCTTTTTCTATTTTAGATGAAAGAAGTCTGACACCAGTGCAGAGTTGGCACTAAGGAAAGCAGAATAATCATGTAATCAGCCCTATGTATTACTGTGTGACTGTAAAACCATGACAAAGGCACAGCCAAAACCACCACTGTGTGCTAGAGGAGTGTCCACATAGAAAAGAGGCTCCTAAGGATGTATCTACATCACCCAACTTATATATGGGGACTGTAAGTCTCCCTTTCGTGCATGGCATGATCTGCAGACTGCCTTTTCCAATTGTGAAAAGACCCTTTGGTTTAACAACCTTTATACTGCTCTATGTTCCAGGTCAAGGTAAACCAGCAACCACACTCTGCACTATGAAAAATGTTGTTTTGTTTTGGTCTGCTTTGTTTGTTTGCTATAAAAATATGGTACACTTAACAGACAGCAACATCCTTGGTTATCCCTGCATCGCCCACACTGTAATCTCCACAGCTCTTTGAAACAGAAGCATTTTCTTTATCCTGTCTCCCGAATGAAACACCTTCTTGTAACAGCAGATGGCAAGATGCTGCCTGGGTACAGACTCTACCAATTCCTGCAAATGCATGAGCAATTTTGATGTCTGGAAACATAACTGGGTCTAGGCAGAGCTTTCATGAGTAGCCTGAATATAAATATCAAACCTTTTCCCACCTCCAACTTCCTCACACCTTCTATTGAGAATTAATACAAGACAGCTTCATGCCTTTCAAGGAATCCTAAAGGCTCCAGCACCTCATTTGGCTTTCAAAACCGTTGCCCAGCTTCCTCAGTGCAGCATGCTGTTAGTACCATATGGTCTGACCCCACACGGATCCCATTGTCTACTATGGCTAACATAGCTCACAGAGAATGGTTTCTGGCCCAACCAGAATATTTAAGCATCTATGGATCATAAAAGTAGAAAACAAAAGAGGCTGAATCTCTGTTGACTGTACAGTTCTGCACCAAATGTACTTCCACCTCCTCAAACAAAGAGGAGAAATGCTCTGGAACTGTACAGACTGAGTAGTACATGCCTTTAAGTATAGGCTTATTGCTCCTCAAAGAAAAAAAAAACAAAACCTAGTTATTATTTGTATTATTCCAAGACCTGGCTAAATTCCATCACATTCTACTACAATACCCCTGTGCTTTCATTCAAATAGTAGTTTCTTCTTCATTTAATATCTCTATTTTTTTAAGCAGCTGCAGTGGAACATGTCAGAAATTGATGCCCATCCTCAAGGATAGGAGCAAAGAGAGTTTAGTCAGAAAATCTTTAAATCCCCGTGGGATGGATGTTACCATAGGATTGGAACACAAAGATATTTTTAACAGGTTCTGTTTTGTAATTAGGGAGAAGGATTTTTTTTTTGTTTTCCTTTACTTCATTTTCAGAGCAGTATCATAATAAAAATCTTCCCCTGACGCTTTTGTTCCTGGAACTGCAGCATCACACGAGCCCAGCAGGACAAACTGTTCTTGTGAAAAACTGATTTATTCTCTCATCTCTGACAATCTAAGACGGAAGGATTAAGTGATGATCCTCTGATCTTCCTTTTCCCTTGTCTCTATGTATACACTTAGCTCTTGCTTGCTTGCTGACCAGTCTTCAAATATATTGCTTCAATGGCCCCATTCCATTAGGGATCTGACATCTCTTGCTTTAGAGTGTTATTAATATCAGTCCTTGAGAGCATTTAACCAATGACAATCTAACGTTAGCTCACAATGGGATTTAAAGACATTACGGTTCATTAATTTATGGTTTAATGCTAGCTTATACCAATCTGTTGTCCTTTCTCATTACAAACTGCAAAAATACAAGCTATAAAATCCTCAGTATCCTGCAGAAAATGCTGCGTAAGGCTTTCATTTATTTATTTATTGGTACGATTTAAATGTACAAATCCAGTCCTTGTTTTGCAATTCAGTTGTCAAAGAATAACTGCTGGACTTCTGTCAGATACTATTTTTGTTTAACCTTTCCACTCCTTACCATTTATTCTTCCTGCACAGGCAATTTACATATTATGTTTTCCTCTCCTATAAAATCTCAGTAAAATATGAGAAACATAACACACATTTCAATCAAGCTGAATTGAATAAATAGAAGAGTGTTATTTAAACCTTTTGAGTGGATATTGCTGAGGAGGAGGATAGGTTAGCAGCTACACTGATTTAAGTAGTGCAGACAGAATGATGTTCAGTTCTGTCATAACCCTAGTCCTTTGCAAAATGAGATGAATGTAACTGAGTTTTAATTGTTCAAAGGAAACAGAAGGACCAAAAAAAAAAGTCAAGATGTCTTGTTTGGAAATTGGAATAAAATATTTCATGTCTTCATTTCACGATCTGAACTTTGCAACATGCTTCCTGGCAAGCAGGAAAGAAGCTGTGCTGAATAGGTCCTGGGAGCCTTGGTGGATGCTGTGCTTAAGTGTGCTCTGCCAGCAAAGAAAGCCAACAGCATCCTGGCAATGCTAACAGCAGTACAGACAGCAGATCAAGGGAAAGGATTACCTGCCTCTGCTATGTGCATGTTACACCACATCTATAGTACTGCATCCAGTTTGGGTTTGCCAGGCAGGGTGAGCAAGGTCAGCAGACAGCCACCAAGATGACTTGGGGGCTGCTTGTCCTGTGAGTAGAGGCTGCGGGAGCTGCTGTAGTTCAACTGGGAGGGAGGTGGCTTCAGGGGACCTAGCAGCAGCCTGCTGGCACCTATAGGAGGTTATGTTAAAGGCTCTTCACAGTGATGCATGGTAGGACAGCAACGGGTATATAAAGTGAGCCAAGAGAAGCTCTGGAGATCAGGAAAAGCCTTTCCCCATAAGGGCAGTCAAGCAGCAGAACAGGCTGCCCAGAGGGGCTGTGCAGCTTCAGATTTTCAACACTCAGCTGAGCATCCCAGTCCAACCCTATAGCTGACCCTCATCTGAGAAGGAGGTTGGAAAAGGGTTGTGCTCCCTTCCAACCTGAATTGTCCTGTCATACTATAAACATAACTGATTTCTCTTTCCAAATCCTATTACATACATAGCACTGATCACCCTCAGGGAAAGCCAGGCTTGGCACTAAGAATAAATTTCTCTGGTATATTGGTAAGATAACTATGGTTTTTCAAGATCAGAAAAAGGATGGAGCTATCCTTGACTACAAAGTGTCTTTTTTTTCTCCTGATTTCTTCAGTAAGTTTTGTGTATAATTACTGTGTTAAAGATTTGGGGATTAAAACCCTTTTTCCAATTTTGCAGTGTTTGAATTCTGGGGTTAATATTCTTATATTGTAACAGGTAACAAGGGATGCCACAGATTATTGCATGGCTTGGTTTTAACCCCATGCCAGGCAATATATTAGTATGTTAATATAAGCATTAGCAGCCATCAAAGGCAGAACATGATCCCTGAATTAAGATGCTTACTTAAGCATAGCCAAGATTTTTTTAGCTTCATATTAAAGCATAAAACAAACAAATCAATATTACTTATAAATATATTTAAACATATTTTGTATTCATATATGTCTGTAACATTATGTAAATCTCTCCTGCCAAAACTAAATAAAGATAACATTTTGATTGGAGGAAAGAGTTTATTCAGCGAGGGTTAGATGTGGGGAAAAAAAGTGAATGCTGACATGGAACATTCGAGTAACTCTGTACCATTCATAAACTGTCAGCTCTGCTCAAACCTTAAGTTGTTCCACAAGAGATCAATAACATGCACTGCTTAATGGAAATGTGGGGTTTTTTTTCCTAATAAAAAGAAGCAGAATGTGTCTGTGGGTAACTTTGGGCAATTTCCTAGGCTTCTCAATACCTTAGCAAGAATGGACCCAGGTTTCAGTGCCTTTATTACTGTTTTCCTTCCTGTTTATTGTCTCCTGTTCTGATTGAAATGCACAAGGTATAATGAATAATTTATAGCGTTACAAATTTACTCTTCCAGAAAATGCAAATCATAACTGCATCTATATCAGTGATAAAATAGGTAAGGAGATACACTAAAAAGAGATATATAGCAAATGCTTACAGAGCTTCACCCAAATTACCAGCCATCCATCCTCTGTAACTGTCCTGCGCTGCTCATCACAGATCACTAATGCTTTAAGAGCCACAGAGCTATTCAGATCCATCACTGGAGATGCTGTGACCAAGCCAATCTCTTTTGAAGTGTATGAACACAGAAGAAGTGAGATGGTAAAAGGGGAAGTTTTATTTTTTTTAGTAAAGAGCTGTCTGTACAGAGAAGCCTGAGGAGTGACTACAACTAAGGTACTAAGTGACAGGATGTCTTCCCTTCTCCCTTAACAGCTAAACAACAGATGTATTTGTTTCTTTGTGGGTGATTCTGAAGGCTATTTTCTATGCGAAAGAGATGACCACAAAAGAACAAGAAGGAAAAAAAAATCATTTCTGTGTTTGCTAGAATATATAGGATGCCCAAAGGCAGACAGGCATGAAAAACATGAAAAACCCAGTCTTGGAGAAGCAGAGTCAGGTCTGTAGTGATGCATTATTGCTAGGCTTCCCAACAGCTTGATAAGACAAACAATACACATTGTAGTCTACAGTAACAGGACAACACATTATCATATATTGGTACTTTGATAAGTGCTGTCCCTTTTATCTCTCCAGGAACCATTTTAATTGACCCTTTTCAACCTCTCCTGGGTTTATAAGACTCTCAAGTGTTTGGTACAAGCCAGCTCTTATAAAAGCTTCATATTAAACTTCCTCCCTTATGTATTAGAATGAGGTGGAAAGTTCTCAACAATCTGACAGCCCCATAAAACTTTTTAGTATCCTAGGAATTAAGTTCATTTTAATGTGGAAATTAGGTTAAGGTATCTTAGGACCAGTCACTTACCGTGATGCAAGTCATGAAGACAGACCAGCATTCAAACTCAGTGGTCCCTTGCAGCAGTGAAGCTGTACTTGGCTTTTCCTGATTCCACAAACAACATTTTTTTCTGTCTCCCAGCCTTCTTAAGCCAAATTCCTTCAGATTCCAAACATTCCTGGATGCCACACACAGCCCCAGGTTTGTCACACCAGTTACTGGCCCAGTCACACATTAGGTCTTTATGAATATACAACCTCACTAATCATTTCCCATCAGACACTACAAGTCTAACGCAGCTTTTTTAGAGAGAGAACTAAATATTTAAGTTGAAACTAGTTACAAATTAAACAGCATATAGGAAAATGCTCCAGCAAATTGATGAGTTAATCAGATGCGGTCTAGAGAAATACGGATTATAGAAGCTTAGTTAATGTTTATATTGAAAATAAAATGCAGGGTATGTAACATGTCTAGAGTCAAAAAGGTTCATCACTGAAAGACATTGTTACTTGCAATATTAACAGAGCTTGTTCAATGAATATTTTATTAATTCCTCCCTGTAAAAACCAATCCAGAGTACTGGAAATAGGAAATTAAAGCTTTCTTAGTTTATCTTGCTGACTCAGATCTGATTAGTTTGGTACTGATTCAGCCATCACCATCTAATTTTATGCACATAAAACTTCAACCAAAAAAAAAAAAGAAATATTAACTTTATTGTTAATATTTTAAGGTGTCAAAGAATTAATACTTTGCATTTCTATGGTACGTCCTATTCAAGAAGTACTTGCTGTTGACAGGAGGCAAAAATATTAAATCTCATACATTCTCTCTCAGGTATCATGCAAGGGGGAATACTAAGGAAAACTCATGGGCTTGTTGAAGGTTACTTAAGGTGCCTGTAGCAGGGTAAGGTACTGCACTCGCCCATTCTGATTCCCCACCCTGCCCTTCTCCTACCAGGTCATCCTGACTGAAAGAACTGTTATCTCTGCTCCTGTGCAGTCTGTGAAACCTTCAACAAGGAAATTCTCTGCTTCACAGAAAGAATCTCTGCTTCACAGAAAAATGGACACGGGTACGCTCCAGTAGGAAAGTCAACATGTTCTGGGTATCAGCCTCCATCCTGTGTCTGAAAGAGCACCAAGGTCAACAACCTTCCTACTGGCTTCCCATAATAAGTTCAGATTCCCCCTGCTCTCAAATGCAGTGAATTACAAAGTACATACTCCCTAACTTCCATATGCTGCTGAAATAAATGCTATAATGAGAAAAATGTAGTTACTCATTTATCATGTTATTTAAGTGACTGGAGAATCAAAAGTAAAACAAGAACTAAACAGTGACTAAAGGGAGTATGAAGAGGATTTTGGAGTTCAGCTTTTCATCTGGGATTCCTAAGCAAGCAAAACTGACTTAAATGCTCTTATTTTTTGTTAATAAATCTACATGCAAAATGCAACTGTTAAAGATAATAATTATTTTCCAGTCTTGGGATCGTGTTAATCCTGACTTGCTATCCACACGGTAGTCCATGATTTCATTATCCCCCTAGGATGGAACATTAGGCTTGAATTGCACAGTACCACTTTCAGGACTATAATACTTATGAAGCCATTTTTACAAGAGGAAGTGTGAACAGCCTGCCTAAGACAAGTGGGTACCACAGCAAAACCCAGAACTGCATGGGCAGGTGCAGATGAAGATCACGAAGCAGATGCCTTAAGGAATACACAAAAGAAAGTACATTTTAAAAGCAATGTTTACTGACTTTTATGCTGCATTTGTACATCTGGGAAAATACATAATGTGATAGCAAAGAATATTTACTTATCATTAAAATTCTTCCTTAAGCTGCAGAAACTGCTAAAAAGATACTGCATTCATGCAACAAAATAAAGCAAGAAAATCTGCAAGCTCTTCTGCTTCACAGAAGAAAGTTCACACAAAGCAGACAAAGGAGAAAAAGAGATGGGAAATAAAAAAGATGATGGGGAAAGGAAAGGGACTGACTGAAAAGGCATTAAAAGATGAATAAAGTAGAAGGAGTTTGAGAAAAGAACCTCAAAGAAAAGGAATAGTCTCTTTTGGAATTAATCTTAGCCACAGATGATTTGTCTCAGATGAAGGTGCAGTGAAGCAGCTCAGTGAGGATGCTCAATGAACAGCTGGGAGCTGCTTGAAGGACAGGCCAGAGCCAAGATTTTTACCACCTTTTCAGTCCCAAATAGAGTATCCCAAAACTTTCTGTGAGAAAGTACTAATTTGCAGAGCTCCCTAGACTTTTTAATTTTAAATTAAGCTACTGCAATTACCATTTCATTGCCCTCTTATGAGTTAGAATAACAATTACGAATCACCAGGCTGAATATGTTTTACTCAGCTGCTATTATCAATGAGGATATCAATTTCATAACCAGATAGGAAACATAGCACTACCTTCAAAAACCAATTACCAATTTATAGGTACCAAAATGAATTAAGATATGAAAACAGAAAAATACAGAGATTAATTATTTACTATTTCTGGAACACTGGATGACCTTGAAAGTTTCTAAATGTCAGACTGTACCTCTTGATTGTTCACTTTCTTAATAATGAGTTTTGTATAAATGGTAAGTATGAAATTTCCATCATTTCTTTGGAATTTGTTTGGAATGCTGATGCATGAGATTACTCTAGACCATCAGTTCATGTAGTATCTCTTACAAATGCAGATACGCAGTTTGGCTCTCTACCTTGCATGTTCTTAAGCACAAAAAGACAGGGCATTCACTGTTCTCAAATCTTTTTACAGATGTTGCCATTTGTTAATTTATAAGCAGCAAACACATTTAGTTGACCTGCTCAGAGGAACAGAAGGCAAATGCTGTCCAGGTCATGATAGTAGAGATGACTGTGTGATATCATTTGTTTGGAATCTGTTTGGAATGCAGCTGAATGAGATAATTCTAGACTACCAGCTCATGTAGTATATCTTTACAAATCCAGATATACAGCTTGCCTCTCTCCCCTACATGTTCTTAAGCCCAGGAAGAGACTTTGCTTACTTCCTCAACGGATTTAATATAAATTCACACTACTATTAGTGAGAAACTCTGACTCAACGTAATGATCTGGCAATCAATAGCAAAAAGGGGGAAAAATGAAGCACACATAAAATAGGCTTTCTGAAATATTTGGGAATCAGTCCATAAATGCTAATAGTGAACTCCTGCATACTACTTATGAGAAAACTAGGGTTATAGAGAGGTTTAGTAACTTGCCTGTGCTTCCCTGAACACTCATCTTCAAACGGGGTCTGCCTGTGTTGGGGTCCCCAGGTGTAAAGCATCTCCTCTCTTGGATCCTTTTAATATAATATACATATAATTAATGCTGAAGAACTTTATAAAAATCTGAATTTGTAAAGGAAACAACAATGTCAGTGAGAAAAACTATCTTCAAACTGATTTAAATGTTCTGTGTACACAGGTCCTTGGTTAAGCTGTAGAAAACAATGACAGTATACATATGTGACACATACTTCTAAAAATAGAGACTTTCTGGAATCCTTCATCCAGCAAATGAATACAGCATCAAATGTTAGAGCAGCTTTGAGTTTATTCATTTATCCATTCATTATCAGATATTGTCCTCTGATAAACTAGGAGTACCCAGGTAAAAGTTAGATACACTTAATTCATACGTGTGTCTACTGTTCTCATTTACGTTGTTTACTTCATAGAAGTAGACAATGAAAATTAAGGAATTCAAAATTATGGCATATAAACCATGTTTTTTCACTTTTTTTCACTTCTGTCCTACAATATTATTTATTGTATTATTATATTTTAATAATAAAAATAGTAATGGTTAATACTAGTCTCATTCTCCATTCACTGTCCTCAAACCTTTTTACAGATGTGACCGTTTGTTAATTTATAAGCAGCAAACACATTTAGGTGACCTGCTCAGAGGAATAAAAGGGAAACACTGCCCAGGTCATAACAGTAGAGATGACTATATGATAAGCTATGTAGGATACTAGAAATACTCCTTTAATGTGTGTGTATTGAATACACAAAACTACCTAGAGGCCATTTCCCCAAAACTGATCATGCTAGAAAAGATGAAGACCATCAAAGCTGGTCGTGTTAAAGAGAAAGGCAAACATCAACCAGATTAAACAGTAACTGTGGAATTACAAAGGAACTTTGGAAACAAAAGGGGAATCAGCCCTGACTCTGCCTGCCCGAATTGCCTCTCTGATGCACGGGGAGCCTGCATACAGCTCATGGGTTGACATTATGGGATGCATCAAGGAGGGACCCACATGTGGGGTGTGCATACGTGAACTCATGGGGTGTTTCATCACTAGCATGTGCATTAGTGGATTGTAGCAAGTGGTATGGGTCCATACAAAGGCAGAGCCGCCACATCTCCAACAGAAAGGGTGAGTACATTAGGAATACTTAGGGGAACCCATATGCCATGAAGAGGGACATGTGCCTGTAACCCATGCAGCTCATGTGCACCCACCCTTTTTGGTGGGTGGGCAGAGGGCATTAGAACTTTTAGCATTAGCTAAAATGTATTTAGGCATTTGCAGATGTTAATTTAAATTTTTAAGTGCCTGATATTGTGTTACTTTGCTGATACAGCTCCTGAGCGTGTACTTCAATAATTACCTTTTAACTACATGTCATTAATAAATCAGCAAACCGCTTCCATCCTATTTGATTTAAACTCTTTGAAATGAGCAGTTTTTCCCTTTAAAAAACACACATAATACCATGCCACTACAACACCGTGTCCCTTCAAATCTCATTTCATGCTGAAGACAGGAACAGCTTTTTCACTGAATGTTCTGTTTCACTAAACAGTTTTCAGTAATTTTTTTTTACAATGTATGAAATAGAATGATGGAAAAGCTGAACCATGCATGTGGAACTTTCTGACATACTAACTTGATGAAAAGGTAAACTCAAACAAAAGCTTAATGACAGCATTTTGGCTTAAGTGTAATTCTTGTCTAAAAAACTCATCAGAAGGGAAGAAAAGTTCAAAAGGATTCCATTCACCAGCATGTATTTGACTTGAAATACTTCTCGTTTTGACTTCGATGAATAAAATTGCAGTAACTTTATTCAGCTACTGGTGGCTTTACTAGATGACTGAGGCAATCATATTTAGTGCTACTGCCAAGAGGAACCATGTCTCCTTCACTCAGTCATGTCCTCCTTTCTTTCCCACTTGCCAGCACTGATCATCCGATCCCCTGCTCAGAAAACAGATAGTTTCTGAAGAGGAAATCTGAACTCTTTGATTTTTTCCTAATGAGTTTAACTCCCCGAAGCAGCTCATTGTGGGATACTGAGAGACTCAATAATGAGGCTGAATGTTCCTCAGGAGCCTTGTAGGAACGGATCCAGTTCTACATCCAATTCTTGATTCTATTTCCTAAAGTTTGGGAAACTTACTCAGTTCCATTCCTACCTCAAATGTAGCAGCTGAAATAATATTTTCCTTGGTTCAGCAGATCCGAGCAGACTGCAGACTTGCTAAGTGATGATTTTGTTAAGGCTGAGTTTCAGATTAAACTCAACTGCAATTGTACCTATAAAGTCTTAAATGAATTGACATAAAATTGTATTGAAATGTGTTAGTATAATTTAAACATAAATTCCATTTTACAATAATTGGATTGAAACTTGGGAATACTTAAGGGAAAATGTATGACTTGTTTAAATTAATACTGCTTCCAATACTAACTCCTAAATTAAACCTTTGCCCCTGAGTGTTCATTTTGTTGCTCCTTTCCATTTCAGAGGATGACAACCTTATTCCACAGATGCAGCCGACCTAGCCCTACGTGATAGACATATTTAAAGTCTCTGCTCCTACCTGGAAGGTGCTCAGTGACCATGCTAGGTGCTGCCATCTATGAGAGAAAGACCAGGGCCAATAGTCTACACACAAAAGAAGAGCTCACCACCGAATGGAAATTTCACCTGTGCAGAAGTCAGAGGGGTTTTAGCAATCGTCACAGCACTGTGCCACCACCTACCAAAGAATGGAAGACTTACCACAACATTACCATTTTCCATCCAAACTGCCAGATCTGTTGCCTTCCTTCTCTCAGGAAAACACACTATAGGACGTACATTTAAAGGAACAGGACAGCTTTCCCCCTACATGAACAGAAACAAATCATGTGCATGACTTCCACCTCCCTCAGAAAGGATTAAAGAAAAGCATTTGTGCCTGATAGTCTTGTTACCTAGCGTAATGTGAAGGAATATTAGCTGTGACTAAAGTATTGACATCATGTCGGGAGCAGAACAGGTTACCATCCCCATGAATTTTAGATCTGGTCAAGGAAACATGCATAGAATGATTTGCCATGCTCCTAGGAAGTCACTGCTCTTCAAAAAATAAACCTCAACAGAGTTAACTTTCTGTGTAATCTCATTTAGGGCCATTTTTCACCCTCATGAACAGTTGAAAACTCATCTGATTAAAGGAGTACCTGGCTTTAGCTGTACTGAAGCCACACTTACAAAGCATTTTAGGTTTGGTCAGTAAATTGATAATATAGAGGATTTTTCTCAGTTAAAGGACCTATTCATAAAAAATCTGGTACATAACAAAGCCTAACATAATTTATCTTTATGGAAAGCTATATCTTTAAATTCAACCCTTAATCAGAGGGTATAAAAATATCTCAAAAGAGCAGTGGAGATTTATTATCCACTGCCAACATTTGGAGAAGGTAAGGTGAGGTGGATTTTGTCATGATTTTTTCAGTGTCATGTTCCAAATCAGTGGAAAAGCAGGGACTAAAACACAGTGTCCTAAAGTTCAGAACTCTTACATCAGCTATGATTGTATTATAGTACTTATCTGTTCTCTGGTCTATCCGTTAGAGCAGGGTATGGAATGATGCATACAGTCACCTTGCTGTTGTCTAACAGGTTACCACAACTCCACGTATCCACACCGTGTGCATTTACCCTTATTTTGCTTTCAATATGAGGAAATCTAATTCAGTTTAAGATTCCGTCATTGCTGACTGAACTAAATCAAATTTGCTTTGGGTTTGCCTAAAACAAGAGCTAAGAGCAAAGTCATAAACAAAACTGCAAGTCAGGCACTATGCTGTAACTTGGTAAACCACAATAACTTGGTTAACAGGATAAACCCTTACTTTGGTGAGGTAAATCTCACTTTGCTCAAGACCTAAAAAACCTTAGCAAAGCACTAACATTTTTTATATTGACTGATCACTGACTTATCCATCACTGAACATCACTATTTTGATCACTGATCTGTGCTTTCCAAAGTGTGCATAATATGAATATATATATATGCATATTGTACATACATAATGTATAGACAAATATAATGTATAATGTACACATCACCACATCACTGGAATTGCCAGCCCCAGGTTTTTATGCCCCTGCATCTTGCAACCTTACTGAACAAGGAGACATTCTTGCAGAGGGTAAATATCAAGGGGAGCATACAACACAAATATTTGAACCTTCAAAACATCTATGTAGAGACAAGGAACAAAAGCAGATTTGAACTCTTTCTCTTCTGCCTCCCCAGTTCACCTAATTCCACCTTCTGGAACCTGTGTTACTTCTCGTACTAAAGGATATAAAGAACTATTTTCTAACTTGTCCATTTTCACCTCTAATAAAAATGCCTGTTACCCATAGTGTCAGATTGTAGAGGACTCTCCACAGGGAAGCAAAAGAAATCCTGTTTCTTGAGCAACAGACTGGACGACGAACTACAGCACGTATTACAATGGCTAAAGAAGATAGACTGAATAGGATGTAGGTCTCTCTGTGTTTGCATTTATGGCAGTATGAGTTGGATTATTTCATGTACATGATGCTTTCTATGAGCAAACACAAACAGATGTCAGAAGAAAATGCATTTCTGTTCATGCAGTAACAGCAGATGGAGGATCATCACAGAGCCTGCAAGGTAGGGCATTCGTTTAATACTGGCTCATACTTCCTGATCATGCTCATGCTTACTTCATATTCCCTCATCCTGTGTTTCTCTTACCCCATTTGTTTGCTTGGAATCATAAAGTGTGAATACTTTAATGTGCTAACATAGAGACAAGCCACAGACAGAATAGTTTTCCATCACTTTAATTAATGTATACCACACTGTCTGGAGTTCCCAACAGTCACAGTTTCTATTTATTGGGAAACCTTTAACTCTCAGTGAGGAGGATCATTATCCGATACTCTACAAGTGAAGTGTCTGATGAGAAGAGCATGATTAATCAGAAAGTATTCTGAACAGCTAGGCCCTTGGTGACAGGCCAATAATCAAAGAGGCAATAAGGATGTGCACTAAAGCAATTTTGTGATTAACATATACGTGATTCTGGACACTGCTGCGTGCAAAGCAAAGTGTTGAGGACAAGTGGACAAAAAAAGGAACAAAATCCCTTATTCCCATCATTTTTAAAATGAAAGCTGAACTGAGCAGGAATAAAGCTGCAATCACCTTCTGCCTTCAGCCTATGAGAGCAGCTGATGCACAACCTACTAAGTAATGAGTTTCCTTTTCCTAAATCCAAAACTACTGATAATCCTTATTCATTCCCTCACAGCACAGAATATGTCATTTAGCAAGATTTTAAGAAGTTTTATATTTAGTTGCATGAAAATCTGGGCTCGGCATGGCAAACAGGCAATGATCAGCATCAGCCTACAAAAAGTCTCTGCAGAGATCTTCTTGACAAGTGACAAAAAGTACTTTTTCTCACTGTGCTAACTTGATGGTTTTTCTGTTACCGTTTTCTTTGTTCATTTCCATCTATGAATTGAGATGGCAGTTTGTCTTGCTGTGTCCCAGGCACCCTAACTGGTATTCATGACAGGGTGGTGATTCGATTCACCTATTAGGGACACTTGGAAGAGATCCAGAAGGTGAGCGTTAACGGTATGCTCACATCCAAAGGCTTCTCTCGTAAGGAGGAGAAAGCAGGTAAAGCACCAAAACCTGTAAATTTTCACTTCTTTTGGATCACAGATCTCCTGTGTGCTCCTCATCATCCCTAAAACACCTGCTACAATATTACTGCCGGAGAAGTAAAAATATGTGATCACTTAGCTTATAAAAATACGTGAAGGTATGAAAGAGTTATTGCAAAGTTAAGCTAGGCTATTACTTCTTATATTTTCACAGTAAATAACATGCACTCTAATCCTTTCTCACTGGCTACATTAGGATCTAAAAGCATACACACAAGTAGCTTTCTGTGAAGTAGTGCCCTGCAAGTTTGTGCCTTAACTAACACCACAGCAACTTTTTGTGTGCCATATGCTAAGAAGGGGACCGGTGGATATATATAAGTACTTCTACTCTTGAATTAGTAGGTCTATGCCTACAGGCAAACGCATCTGGAAAATTACTTGAGACAGATTCTCCATTTCTGTAATCCTTGTAGAGCCCTTCACACTGGCAGAGAGTGGGTATAAAATACAGCAGCAGTTTCCAGCCACTTTGTCTTCATTTTGTACAAACGTAAGTGACTGCAAAGGTGCAGAGCAATGGAGAACCTGGCACTTTATAAATATTAATTAGCAAAGAATTACACTGCCCCTTTGTGGTGCTAAGCGTTATCATTCCCATTTTATAAATGGTGCTGCAGTTGCAGAACAAGGTTAATTTACTGGTTCACAATAGAAGAAGACAACGACAGAGCCAGGAATAGAACACGGGCACCTCTCAGCTAGTTGTTAATCCCGTGAGCCCCACAGTTCCGCTTTCTTTGTGTTTGCCTTTCTTACTGTGTCTGTTTCCCAAAACGGCTAAAATGACATCATATTGTTGTCTCTCTACCTGGGGAAAACATGTGAAGATTCCCTGCAGCAAAAAGCTGTCAGTGTCACAGCACAACACAATCAGAGGGGATGGATTCCCCTGGGACAAGAGGCATGACAGCCAACAAGCAAAGCTAGCAGCTTTAAGGGGGGTGTGTTGACGAAAGGTTGCTTTTAAAATAGGTATTGTCATGTTAATTGTGGTATTTCTATTAACTCTCCGACATTAAAAGGCTTAAGACCACAGCCTGTACAGTCTAATCACAGAGTTATATTATAAATTGTAGACAAAACTTGAAGGATTCAAAAGGTTGATGAAACACTTCAAAAGGATGATGAAGCACCAAGGAACACTGATATTTTAATGAATAATTGGTTTTTGTGACTGGCAGTGTAAAGCTCTGCTGCGCTGTGGCCAGAAATACAGGGGTTCAGGGAGGTAAATAAATATAAAAGCAACTTCTCAGAAAGAAGATGTTCTCAGTATTTGACAACACCTGTCACATCAAGGCATTTATCTACAAAAGAGACACTGAAAATGAAAGCTTTAGGAACAAAACTGCACAACTCTTCTCCTCCAAAGACCAAATCACATTCCTCTTTTAGAGATGGTCTGTGTCATTTTTATTTCTTCATTTGAATAGACTGAAAATTACCATACTAGAATTCCAGTACCAGAAGTCTCTGTTAATTTGGAAAGCACAAGGACATTGGTGCTTCCAGATTTTGTTCAGCAAATCTCACAGTCACACTTCTCTATTACAAGGTAGCTCATAGAATAGAATCATAGAATAGTTAGAATTGGAAAGGACCTTAAGGTCATCCAGTTCCAACCCCTCTGCCATGGGCATGCTACAGAATTTCATGCTGATGCAGAAATCTGTAAGTTCAGATGAAAGGACACCACAATTCATGAACAAATACAGGAGCTTATCCCAATACTTATGGAATAAGCAAGAGGACACTATTCTAAACACAATTTGTTGTTCAAGAGAACTGTCTGATAAATTCTAAATGGCCAAAATTCAATGATTTGGGGATGTCTCAAAATACCCACTTATCCTTACCTAGCATGAACTGCTACAGATGCAAGAACAGAATGAGGAGCAGTTTTCTTTCTTATCTCTACGGGTGGTAATGAAGTATCAGCAAGGAGGTCTACAAGTACTTCTCCTTTTCCTGCAGCAACCAGAAAAGAGAACTAAATTTAACATTACTCAGTCGCAAAGTAGTCAGGTGAAGAAAGAAAATCAAATATAAAGCAACAGCATTTTGTATCATAGCAGCATTACCTAAAAGAAAACTCTTACAGGAATTTGCACAAAATGCTGAAGTGACAGATCTGAACATTCACTTGTCTTACCTAGCCACTGCAAGTCTAAAATCAAATATACTGATATCAAATTGTTTCTCTTGATATAGGATTGCATCAGCTCTCCTTAGGTTTGAGTGATAAACCATAGTCACTATGAAGAAAATCTGAACCAAATTGATGTGAAGCAAAACTGAGGTAAATTGAAAATTGGCTGAATGTCAGGGCCCAGACGGTGGTGACCAATGGCACTGAGTTGAGTATGAGGTCAGTAACTGGTGGTGCATCTCAGAGGTCATAACTGGGTCCAAATTGTTCAACACCTCATGAATGATCTGGATAATGGGGTAGAATATACCCTCAGTGAGTTCACTTAAGACACAAACTGGGAGGAATGGCTGATAAGCCACAGGATTGTGCTGTTATTCAGAGTGACCACAAAACCTTGGAGAAATGGGTTGACAGGAAGCTCATGGAGTTCGACAAGAATAATAAGTACTAAGTCCTGCACGTGCAAGGAGCAACTCCAGGCACAAGCACATGCTGGGGGACACCCAGCAGGAAAACAGCTTTGCAGAAAAGGACCTGGTGGTCCTGGAGGAAACAAAGTTGAACATCAGCCAGCAACGTGCCCTTGCAGCAAAGGCAGATAATGGTATCTTGGGTTGCATTAGACAAAGAATTGCCAGCAGGTCAAGAGAGGTGACTACTCCCTGCTACTTGGTACTAGTGCGGCCATATGTGGAATACTTGTGTGCAGTTCTGGGCTCCACAGTAAAAGAGATCTGGACATACTGCTGTCAAAAGTTCTTGGCAGCCGTATGGTCATAAGTGGTACACATAGCATGAAAAGATAATAAAGCATGAAAAGCCATAATTTGACTCTTCAGGGACATCAAATAAAGATGTAGAACCGAGGCTTAATTTTTCCATCATCTGCATATTACTTCCTGTATTTGAGAGGAATAGGGTACAATGTAGAGCTATTTCAAGTACTGATGACATGTAACTGTCTCTTTGATGGTCCTCCACTTCCTGGGAATAGCTGGGACTTGCTAGACAAACAAGAATTCAACTGTTACACAGGAAGAAACCCCAGCTACTCTACCTTAAGTTAGGAACATCGCTGCTTTCCAGCCAGTTACAAAACTGGGACATAATGAGCTTTAGTATTCTCCACTGCATTCATCTTAAATAGAATTTCTGTTGGCACAAAAGGCATAATGCTGATGTGCCTGATACCACTGAAAATCTTTCTCTCAACTAGCAGTGATCAGGTACTACGTTTCTGAAAGTGACATCTGGATGACCATATCAATAGATTTGGTGGATTCTTGGTTCTACAGTTACACATGTCATTTACTCAGTTTTATGCCTAAACAAACAAGCAAGCAGACTACATAGAATAATGTATCTCATCCCTGGTGTTATTTACCTGGGATTCCCAGACCAGACATTAGAAGAAATGGTTGGTTGTTTCATGACAAGATTCAATAGCTAAATGTCAGCTGAATGATTAAAATTTCTTTGTTGATCATTAAGGAGTTTTTGAAGATGACGGAATATAGTGAATAATCTGCAACATTGCTTTTACTTCTAAAATTCCTGTAATGAGTCAATAAACGTTCATCTGAAAAGGAGTAGGGGACACATGAAAACTCCAGCTAGGCATTTCTTAAAATAAACAGGAACTACAGTACAAAATATGAGATTAACACTGGGGGGCAACTCACAACATTCAAAGAAACACATACTTCCAGTTTTTGTCTTTTGCATCTAGTATTTGTTTAATGCAAGCCACTGGATCTGCTATTTACCTCATCCAGCTTTCACCTCAAGCAACCTCTGTGATCTATTCCCTAGGTCTCCGTTTGCTTCTTTGACCTGACAGTGTGAAAATACAGCAAAGTTATTCTGTGAGAGATCTTTCATACAAAATGTATCTCAAAGCAGCGCTCAGGATTAAACATTCCATTGCAATACAGAAGAAAGATGTTTTGCTGCAGATTTAATCTGAAACGCAGTAAGAGAAACTGTATGAGGAACCTGCATGTTTACTGTGTCTTGCAACATGTATTAAAAGCTCTCAGTTTACCAATAAAAGTGCACATTATTCCCTGATAAAACTAGTCCTGTTAAATGCATCTGAAAACTAGCTTGAACAATGCACTAAACTGTCTTTTCATATACATGAAACACACCTGCACTACCAAGTGAAAGAAACAGAAGTAATGGGGATCTGGTATGGTTCTTTACACATCTGCTAGCGAGGATCCTCTGTTGAGAGGAAGAAAAAGTTATTTTGATCAAAAATAAAGATCATGGTCTGCGTCCTGTCAGCTGCCAGAGCTGTGCTGTACAATGATAAGACACAGTCAGAAAAGCAATGTAGCACACTTCATGGACTGTAGTTTCAGAGCAAATCAATGTCAGTTCTCTACCCAACATGGCCTACAGAGGCAATAAATTGAGCTTTGCCTACACTCTCAAATGCAGGTAAGAAACCCAAGGTGTGCATTGGTACTTCTTTTACTAAGAACTCATAACCATATTCTATCGTCCCTGAAAATTACTCCCCAGCTATCACATCCTTAATAGCAGCTATAACTCTATTAATGTCTCTTACTTATCATCATTTATTCATTATTAAAAGATTAACACCTACTTAATGATGCCAATTATCTTTTACAATTTTTTTATGATTCCTCTAATGCTTGAGCCTTTTTTAAATGTCTACAGAATCTTTTCTGAACATTGTTTTCTTCTTTGTTATGCCACATAAATCTTCACTTGAATTTAGCCACTAATTCTTACGTAGTTTATTACATCCTTTCCATCTCTTGAACTTCCCTCCCTGCAACACCCATCTCTTTTCTTGTACTTAGAATTGCCCTTTGTAATAGTGAACACATCTCTGTTCACAGTTTACCCTCTTCAGGAACATGATGACAAGCATTCAAAAGAAAATGAGAAACTGCAGGTTCTGTAGGAAACATGATTGAAACTTCTCTTGTATTTTTCACTATAATAAAAATGAGCGGCTGGTTAAAGCAAAAATCAGTCAGACGTATAAACTGAATATAACACAATTTCATATCAGAGGGTTAAATAACATCATTGCTACAAGCACAACAACAAAGGAGAATGTAGCTTGTTTAATCATATTTGCGCTCTGAGGTACCATATTTTGCTAATTCTTTCCCAGGAAAAGTGGCAGAACTCTCCAGTATTTCATTTTTCAGGTTCCCTATTAATATCCATTTCAAGAGTGTTTGATTAAATCAAAGGCTAATGATTCTTTAGTGGAGATTGTGCGTCTCTCCAAGCTGATTACTGTCACTTACATTCCGACTTGGACAAACTGAAGCTCAGTTGCTCTGCATCTTTTGTAGTCAGTGTTCCTGCACAAACAAGATAGTAAGTTAGAAAATAAATATGGTTCTGTTTCAAACCTCTGCAAGGAGAGTGCAAATGACCATACAGAGAAGTCGCAGACCCACTGTATCAGGAAGCAGCATTATACCCTGTGTCGTAGAAGATGCTACATGAGGGCCAGTGACTAATATTTTACAGGCAATACTTTTCTATGTAAAACCACATCAGTGCATTCACAGAGCTGCAATACAGATGAACAGTTTGGGCTGTCACATCTTCAAATGCTATAAACTCCCACTATTGGTTTCAGGATTTCACAGGCTGACAGCTTTTCTTGTGTCACTAATGGGCACAGAGCCTCTGGGATAATTATTCACTTCATGCAGGCTCTTTCTATTCCTGTAATAAAGATATTAAAAAACAAACATTGGCTGCAGATCCACTTCATGTAAAAAAAAACACAGTCCTTGCCTTCACTCAGAAGCAGAAACAAGCAGATGGTGACCTCAGCATTAATGGCTCATAGCAGGCAAAATTCCCATTGGCACAGAGGGGTCTGTGACACTGCAAAGAGCACATGGCACTCCATAAAGCCAGTGCTGAGCACCACAACAGCATCCTTCCCTTGATGCTTAGAGGAAATTCATCAGCCCAGGACAGTGGTCTAGGTGTAACACCCATGTGTTTCCCAGTTCATGATCCCATTTCTCTCTTTCTTGCTCCAGTGTGTGAATGTGGGCAAGTCTCCTTTTCTGCACACACAAACTTAGAGCCTCAACAAATGCTAAGCAGCAAGAGCATTCTAAGGCTGTGGCTGAACTGATCTATTTTACACCAGTATTTCACCCAAAAGCAAACTGAGAACTGTGGATGTGACACTACAGTCCAATACTGAGAAACACAGCAACCAACAGGAATAAGGTACTGTGTAAACAATGCATACAAACATAAGCCACAGACTTTTGGAAACAAACCTCAGCAACTGCAATTGCTGTTAATAAGTTAACTCTGACAGGACCACCTTGCCTACCTACTGACATGTCAAGGAAAGGAACAATAATGCTGTCCTCCTGCTTCTTCATTCTTCAGCTTTGAATTACACCTATTCAATATTCAAATATTATAAGCCTTTTTTCCTGCCTCCTTTAAATGTCATAATATCACTAATACAATGTAAAAATGGTAATAGGCTTCTGAATTTAACTTGTGGTGCTGGTGTTGCACAAATATTGTGACTAAGAGACCATGAAGGAAGTAAAGGGAATTTTATTTCAGTTAAAACTAATTTCAATCTCTCGCAGTCTTTCTCTTATGGATTTAACTCATTCATTCTTTTATAATCATTCATTCCTATCCATATATTCACAAGGCCAAAGCAGGCAGGCCATGATGGACAAGGACAGAAGTGTCAAGTCCTCATAATGTCTTCCAGGTCCTTCCGACACTGGAGTTACCGGTTTAATGTTCGCATGTGCCTTGCACATCCTTAGCTTACAGCTTTTCAACCTTACAACTGACTGTTAAACAGTGTCTCTTTGTATTGTCCTACCTGTCTGAATCAACAGGCAAGGCAACGCTGATGATTTACTCACTGTGTTTTGTCTCCTTATCAGGGTGTTTTACAGCTCTAACTCTTTATCTTCCTGCAATATTTTCTTTAGGTGAGGAAAGCCCAGCAAGAATATACTGAAAGATGAGGCCGAGCCTTTTTCAAAAGGTCCTGTGAAGGAAGCTTTGCAGAGAACAACAAAAACCAAGTGTCTACATGCACATTGCTACCGCTCATGAGCAGCAAATGATTCGAAAGGAGTCAGGGTTGGACAGATCCTCAAGCTGCACTTTCTGATTTGTTAGCAATCAGATCCATCTTACTCCTAAGCAACAATATATATACTTCTTTATGCCCACATATGGCTGAGAAATCTACCCTCAAGACACTAGACTCTATTTCCTCTCACAGTCCACTCATCCTAGCAGATCTTGTGAAGCACGGGAAGAATCCCACTGCCCACAGTTGGTCAAAGTCAACTGTATTTCTTAGGTTTCTTCCCACTTGCACCATAAAGGATGGAACTGCATATTTCAAACAAGCTGAGTCATCAAACGCTTTACAGACGTAAGCACATAAGCAGAAGATTAGCTGAGATTTCCATAAAAGATTTCCATAAATGGAAAAAAGAAATGCATTTTCTGTGAAAGTCACTGAAAGCTGACACAGCGTCAGTGTAGAAGGAAGCGCTAAGATAGCAGAAGCTGCAGAGCAAAGCTTTCACTTTCAGGAAGATATTGCTAGCTCCACCACCATGCTGAACCCAACAGAAAGCCACGCCAAAGATCAGCTGAGGGTGTCCTTTACAGACAGGAACTATACAAATAGCAGATTCCCAGAAATTATTGATTTGTAGGGAACTAGCACTGGTTAGAGATTTGATACGGATCTGCCTAGACCTTCTTCTATAGAAAGATAACATAGTAAGACAAAAGGCTTTTATACTGAAGAAGGGACAGGCTATATAAAAAAAGCAGATGTAACCCAGTTTTTAGGTTGCAAAAAATTCAAAGTGACCACATCAGACAGAATGAAAACAAAACAGCTCCATAAACAACTCTCCCCTCTGCTCATTGTGTCCTCGGAGACAGATCCTTGCTTATAGGCATAGCCTTGGATAGCTCAGTGGCTTTCTGAACTCCACCAAACTTGCTCCCTCTCCTCTGATCCCAAGCAAGTTCACTCGGTTACCTCTGGGTCCTGCTGACCACCCCTCTGAGCAGTCTCTATCCCTGTGGGCTGCAGCAACCCAGGCTGCACTGTGACTCTCCTCCTGCCAGCCCTGGAACCATGTCTCCCAAAGAGGCCTCGTAGCTCCCCAAAACTGCACCCACCCCGTTGCCCTTTCCAAGGGCTCTCCTTTTCCAGCTACTTCTTGAAAAGACACAGCATGCAACTGAGAACACGCACACAAAACAAATACCATCTGTCACGTTGGGGAATTTTAATTTGTGTATGCATTGACCTGAGACAAGCTCTGTAGGCAAGAACTGAACTACATGCAATCTCTCTGTCTGAGCTGAGAGGAACAGTAATAAATTTGTTTCCTCTAAGCTACTTTCTTCAGATCTCCTAATAAATACAAGAAGAAAATAGTTTCTGCAGATCATGTATTCTACAATGGGGTGAATTATATTCACGCAGACTGATGGAAGCACCTGGGGCAAGATCTTCTCAAGCATCCCCTCTTACATAGGGGAAGTCACACCACAATTACACTAAAAATACCAGTCATCAATTCCATATTGATCACATGATGGATATGGATGGATATCACAATATGCTGTGTTGATCATGTTATACGCACACATCTAATGGTGCACTGAGAGTTCCCCTGTGTAATGGCTTGACAAGCAGCCTTTTCACATAGCCAAATCAGCCCCCGTCATCTGAACTGCAGTTGTAGGATGGCTGTCACATCACCCATTGGTTGTGTGGTAGCCATGGGAGGAGTAGAGGTTATTAAGGAACAGCATAGAAACATAGAATAGTTAGGGTTGGAAAGGACCTTAAGATCATCCAGTTCCAACCCCCCTGCCATGGGCAGGGACACCTCACACTAAACCATGTCACCCAAGGCTCTGTCCAACCTGGCCTTGAGCACCGCCAGGGATGGAGCATTCACAACCTCCCTGGGCAACCCATTCCAGTGCCTCACCACCCTAACAGGGAAGAATTTCCTCCTTATACCCAATCTAAACTTCCCCTGTTTAAGTTTGAACCTGTTGCCCCTTGTCCTATCACTACAGCATGACAAGCAATAGACTGCCAGCACAAGTTATCTCGCCTATAGGCCATTGACTCTTATGTTCTGAGGGGTCCCTGAGAAGGAGACTGATGGTAGCAGGCCAGATTAATTGTTCTGGTATGACAGGTTTGATCTGCATGGTGGAAGCTTCTCACCTGCCCTATGGTGAGAATGAATGTGCTATGGTTCAGTCTGAATTCCCTATACCATATTTAATCACAACTGCTCCCCATCAAGTGATGAATTCAATAGAGGCAGCGATGTGAGGAAAAAGCCCAGTTGCACCAAATCACTGACAATCCTGAAAAGAAAGTAAAAAAACAAATCCCCCAGATTTAGGAGTCAGACTCCTGTAGGCCTGGCAGGAAACCTGTTATAAATTTCCTGTGCTTAAGGAGTGAAAGATGACATCTTTTCTGGAGAACTGGGATAAGAAAGCCAGTTCTTTTTTGGAAGCTGTAGCTGGGGGTACACTTAAATAGTTCTTAAATTAGGAGATTAAAACTTTGGCACACTCTACTCCAGCCTCTGGGCAATGATGACCTACTACTTCATCTTAAATGCTTTCAAATTCAGGCCAAAACTGGATGATCATTGTAGGTCCTTTCCAACTGAAATCTTCTCTTCTCTTGTCTGGATCTAAGGTTGCATGAGTTTAAATCTGTTTCAAGGTAAAATCTCCCCCTTTTGTAGGGAGCCATACCCTGATTTCACACTAAAGAACTGAATTACAAAGGGATGACAACTTCCATTATCTGTGTGATTTGTGACCCCTGGCATGTCCTTAGCAAACAATCTCGGTATTTTTACCTCAATCAACTCTTTTTCAACATCCATTGGCATCGGGGTCTTCTTCCACTTTAAAATTAGAAAAAAAAGAAAGAAAGGAAAAGGAAACAAACCAGGTGGATGACAAGAATAATGAGGAAAACTCCAGAGAGGATCACACAAAATGGAACCCCAGCAGTAAAGGCCATTAAAAAATGTTGGCAAAGGAATAGTTCCAGCAAATGATCTGCAAATCTGGAGAATACAGAAACTGCTGGCACCGTTGACTTTGTGCTTTAAAATGCAGATGTGGAAATATGCCAATAATGTAGATGCGAAGAGGAACTGCAGCTTGAATTGTGAGAGGATCTTAGTCTTCATTTCCTCCTAGAGTCTCTACTGAGACAGTTGTCTATGACAGTGTTATGTTTCATAGAATCATAGAATCGTTAGGGTTGGAAAGGACCTTAAGATCATCCAGTTCCAACCCCCTGCCATGGGCAGGGACACCTCACACTAAACCATCTCACCCAAGGCCTCGTCCAACCTGGTCTTGAACACCACCAGGGATGGAGCATTCACAACCTCCCTAGGCAACCTATTCCAGTGCCTCACCACCCTAACAGGAATTCAAGAAGGGAACACAGTGTTTCTCTGGGACAGAATGTTTTCATAGCATTTTACCAGAGACACCTCTGAAAAGCTGAGAAATAAGCAACACTGAAAACAGAGAGTCTTTCAGTCGTTTTTTCTTCCTTTGAAATTGAAGATATTATGATACAAACAACCACAGCAGAGGAAGTGTTTTACTAACGTGCCTCTTCAAACAAGCACAGCTTTATTAATTATTTGAGAGCTCAGAAAATGGGTGAGAGATGTATCCGTTTTGATCAAGATATGCTATGTGTCAATTTTGTAATTAATTGCAATTTTGTCTAATAACCTTTCTGTCTCAAGCTAAGCAGCTGTGCAAATGGAGTCGCAATACTCCATAGCAAACTAAGTGCCTCCTCTTTGAGATGCACGTAATTGGCATGTCACGTGTCAGTGTGATAGCTATATTGATGTTACAGCCAGAAGTGGTACAAGCGTCCCTGCAGCTAAGACTGCCTTTCTCTTGTTACCCTTTATATTGAACAGGAAGTCAAAGAAAGTCTAAGACTGTGCTCCTGGCAATGAAAAATTACAGACTCATTCAGCAATTTCTTAAAACTCCAGCAAATTGTCAGCACAGAAATCTAGCAGGTGGCTTGGCTATCCAGCTCTCATTAATCTGCCCTCTGGCATGTGTCAGTGCTCTGAGAGAATTTGGTATTATGCTTTAATAAAGCCTTCCAAGACGTATTGAATGCGTAAGTAATTTTTCGCGGAAGGACGTTTGTGTGGTAGTCCGTAGACAAGGGCTAATTATTTTTCCCTTGAATGTTTTTTAAAGAATAGCTGGCTTCAACAATGCAAGAGTAATATTTCGTCAGCACTCAGACTCCTGTTGTTAGATTACCTTGATGTTTAGAGGACAGTAAACAATACATACAATTCCACTTAGACATTTAATTCAACCAACTCCTCTAAGTCATCATTCACCTACAAATTCCAAAGCATTAATGAACAAGAACAGGGTTGAATTAGTTAGAAGAAGCAGATAGGTGCCTCAGTTGAAACTCCAAAGAATATATACATGGTAATGTTACTTTTTATTTCCATAGCTGCTTCTCTACTAAACAGTTAATCTGTATTTCGAAACAGTAAAATATCACTGAGAGGAAGGAGGTGGGAACAGGACTCTGTCCCCAGTACATCCATGTGGGTGCATACGGTATTTTTAGCCCAACTTTGGACTTCCCTAAGTCTAATGTAACATCTATTTTTGTCCTCTTTCCATACCATTAACTGCGTCCTGTTAGAAGAACCCTAATGGCGCTGTTTAGAAGTGTTCCACTTCCATGATTTTCCTTATTAGAATCACTGCCCTCTGCAGAATTATTGCTGTGATTCTAATTAGCTCGCAGTGCCTTCAGTTAGAGAATCCAGAGTTGCTCTGGTTAAAACAAATCCTGGATCTCATCACTTTAAAGATTACTAAAGCCTCGGTATTCTGACTGCTCATTTCCAATAAAAATTACATTTTATATGGAGAAAGGAGAAGGGTGAAGTCACAAAAACTGTGCCAATTCAAATGCCTATGGCACACACAAATGAAGTGCCAGTTAAATAGGTCTGATAAATTCCAGTGTTTCAGAAAGGTCATCTAGTTTGTTTCTGCTGTGCATGGGCAGTTTGCCTGGCTTATTTAGTAGAGAAAAAGCAGGTCATATTTTACAGAGTGAGAACCATCCGAAGAAAGGAATAACCATTTAGCACATCTGCCAAGCAGAAACACCAGAAGGAAACATTTTCATGATCTATTTCATACACTTCTCTGCAATTATATTTTCCTTAACAGGTGCACTGCAAGACAAAAGTATTCTGTCAGTTCACTGTAGATGAAAATCAATAAATCAAGTACACCACAAATTCTCTTCTGCTTGCTTTGTAGATTTTAAGGAGCTATATAGCTACATCTGAGTCCTTGCTGCCTCCCTCTCAAACATGTTCTGTCTTTCTTCATAAATGAATCTGTGAACAAATTTTATGCTTACTCAAGAGAAACATGTCAGGCTAGAACATGACTGTCAGAAGGTTTATTGTGCAGAGCTGCGTCCTTTAAACTTCACCACAGCTAAATGGAACAGTGCATACCCTACCCACGCCACACACCTCTGTCCTTCAGGCAGACGTATCCTAGAAACTACGACTGGTTACTACGTCTTCCTTTTCCATATTCCTTATGATGGAACTTTTGAAGAACTAATTTCTAGATTCTTTTATAAATTTCTCTTCTTTTTTCTCTATTAGAGATTTAAGGCATGGGGGATAGTGGCTTTTTTCTTTTGTTTTTAACATATGATCCAAAGACTGAATCAAGTGAACTCTTGTCTGTCTGTCTGCCTTCCATTCCTCTATATACTAAAAGAAGTTTCAAAAGACACTCATTTTCCCATTTCTAATTTCCCATTACTGTCAGCAAGCACTGTATCCTACCCGGTACTGTGAAGTTGCTACTACTGGTTGACAGTTTGAGCAAGCAGAACTGTAGTTCTCTTTTATGTACAAATGTGCCCTCAAAACTCCACGGAAAAAGAGCTCTGAAAAGATTTACACATTCCCCTGCTTTTGGATGACTTGAGAAATTCTTATCTACATATCTTGTAATTGTTGATTTGACATAAAATGTAACTTTAGGTGAATATGTGAATTATAAACATTAATGCTCTCCTACTGTCACATACAGAGCACTAAAAGCCCCACAGAATAGTTCCTCTCAGTGTGACACTAGTAACGGTAGCCAAGAGATATACTTGATCTCTGCCCTGTCAACTGCTGTTCTTTCGGGCATGTATTCATTACACAGCCCTGTGAACACAGGTCTGAAATTTACAACAGAATTGGAATAAAGGGGCCTGAATAGTTTATGGTGGATTGGGGGGGGATATTTTTCAACTTTCACTGCTGCCTTTAAACAATAAATGTCCCATTTTGCCTTCTTAATGGGATTGGTTCAGATACAGTTTGTAAACAAGGTGCTCTCATGGACCTTGTCTACAAAAAAGAGGATGTGAAGGCTGCAGGCTGCTTTGCCTGCAGTGACTGTGAGATGATGGAATCCAGCACCCTGAGTGGAGGGAGCACAGCAAAAAGCAAGGTCACAGCCCCTGAGTTCAGCTTTTTCAGGTATGTGCTTGACACAGTGCCATGGGAAAAGGCCCTGGAGGAAATAGGAGTCCAAGAAAGCTGGTTGATAGTCAGGGATCACCTCCTCCAACTCAAGAGCAGTCCTTTCCAATGAGCAGAAAGCCAGGCAAAAATAATTAATGAGGCCTGCATATATGAGTAAGAAGCTCCTGGCAAAACAAAAATGAGATATATGGAAGGTGGACACAGGGATGAGTAACCTGAAAGGAATATAGAAACGCTACCTCAAGCATGCAGAGGCACAGTAGGAAAGCCAAAGCCCACCTTGCATTGAACATGGTGAAGTCTTTTACAAGTGCAGAAATGGCAAAAGGGAGACTACGGAATATGTGGACCCACTGTTGAATGGGGCAGGGGCCCTGGTGACACAGGACATGGAAAAGACCGAGGTACCGAATGCTTCTTCACCTTGGTCTTTACAAGTAAGACCAGCTTTCAGAAATCCAAGGACTCAGAGACCAGTGAGAAAATCGAGGGCAAGGAGTATTTACCCTTGGTGGAAGAGGATCAGGTTAGACCATACTTAAGCAATCTCTTCATAAGTAAGTTCATGGCCTCCCATGGGATGAACCCAAAAGTGCTGAGGGATCTGGCTGATGTTGAGGCCACTCTCAGTGACCTTCAAACAATCATGGCAATTGGGAGAGGTGCCCATTATCATTATCGTCACATTGTGCAGTCACTAAGTTTTTAAACTACATGACTCAGAGAACATTTACATTAAGAACACTGGAAGGGGAAAGATTTAGTAACAAAACCAGGATACCAATGACTTTTAGGACAATTAACTTGAAAAGGTTAGAAATATTACATTGGCACTACCACATTGTCTAAAATCCAAGTCTGTCTAAAATCCAAGCTGTTGGAATCAGTATTCCTGCTTTCTAACTTTTCTTCAACTCACTCACTGAAAATTCTTAGTTTCACTGAAAATTCTTAGTTTTCTTCAGAAAAAAAACCTGAACACTTTTGGAACAAGAGCAGAGAAGATGTATCAGGTATAGGTAGGTAATGATGTTTATAGCACTGCTGTTCGTTCTACACTTCATTACATTTTCACATTTATAAGGTCTCATATGGAAGAGGATCAATTCAGATATGGGCAAAACAAACTGGCTTCTGTTTTATAGCTACTACAGATGTTTTACATCCTCTAAAGACCGAAAACAAAGCTGTTACAGTCTAAACAACCTAGATGAAAGCGACATTTGCTCAGAGGACAGGTATTTATTATTTTAGGGGTACAATAATCAGGGGGCTTAAGAGAACAAAGGTTAATATCATGATGCTGAATCTCAAAAATTGCACATAGCAGGCATCCAAGAAAAACTAAAATCAGAAGATTAGAAAAGTTTTCTTCTTACATCAATCTGATGCATGAAACATTCCCATTCTTAAGCTTAAGGTTGGAAAAGGATCTGTCCACACAGCTGGAAAGCACTGCTGGGACTGTCCTACATACACAGACTGACAGAAGAATGGTATTTAATCAGCATTTTAGCTCCCATGCAGGCCCAAGGTGCCTAATCCTATGTATTATCTTTGATAATGAGATTCTTAGCAAAGAAAAGTAAATTATACTTATTTTTACTTAGAGGGATTTACCTGTAAAGGTTTATCTTCACTTCCCATCAGAAGCAACTTTGCAATCATCTTTGACACTTTAACTGGGATACGCAACAGAAAAATTCCTATTATTGTCCCAGACAAAACAGTTGAAAGGACATTCAGAAAAAGAATTTAAGGGAAAATGTGGCTTCACTCAACATATTCCTATTGATATTAATGAAACCAGGATTTCACCCATTGATACATCAGAAAATTTAATATCTGCATATGGCTTTGCCCGGGATTATTGTGTTTGCTATATGAGAGAATATAAAATGGGATAATATGATATCTTGCGGACACGATATGGGATTTTCAGGTTTAACTTAAAAATCCTGCAGAATTTAACTAGTTTATTTTCAATTAACGTTTGTAGGTCTCTGATATCCTCAAGTGGAAGATACAAAGAAACACAGCACATAATATTGTTTACACAGAGTAAATATTTGTTGATTATGTGTGCATTGTGCATGATATTGTTATGGCATATGATAATTAATATATTGGATTAAATTTTAATCCAGTGAGGATAACCAAGGGGCAGAATATTCAGCAGATCCTATTAAAAATGTTCTTTCTTCAAAATCTGTGTGAGGATAATATTATAATTGCTGGGAGTTATTCCATTTATCATTAGTCCTTCCACAGAAAGTGAGTCTGGGCATTCTTAGTGTATCACTAGTGCCCTGCTGTGACAATTACACTGACTTGATGGGTTTGAACAGCAGAAAAAGAAATTATCCTAAAGTGGATTTAATGTGAAATACATAAGTCATTGCAGTATCAGCAGCAGTTTATAGAATTCATGTCAGGGAGGCAATGGCAATGTAACAGTTGTTTATGTTTAAACAAGCTCATATATTCAATTATTTTGCCCAATAAGGCTGATGCTCACACTAAGCATTTTTGCATAGAAATATATACACTTAGATCTGCACCTTTAGTCTAATTTAGAAAGTAAATATGTTTAAAGTTAGCAGGGTGTTTTTTCTGTTCAGGTTTGACTTTTTACATGAGGAGTACCAATAGATTACTTTTGTGGCAAGAACAAATTTAGGAAACATAATTATGTGACAGTGCTATCTATAATCATATGTAGGCAGAACCTATGTAACTCTCATAACACATATAGACACACTGAGCTACTATAGTCCATGTTTTTATTCCTCTCAGACTTCAAGCCAGAGCTTCATGCAGCCCTGATAATGCATATACTTGTGTTCTGACTTAAATTTATAGATCATCTTCACAGAGACTCTGAAAATTAACCTCAAGAATGAAATATATATCCCTCCTCTCTTCCAGCTGAAAACAATACACACAGCTTTGCTCCATGGCACACTAATATCCAAGTCCTAGGACTACTGCAGAATGTGTATGTCAGATGGAACAAATGACATGATGATCCTCAGAGGCAGGCAGTTAATCATCAACAGCTCTGTATTAACACCAGTGTATTAGTAAACAATAAAGAATAAAACTTCAAAACAATATATAGCTATTGCTGAGTATAAAACAAATTCAATATAAAATGTATGACTAAAAGCCCACTTAAGGAGCTGTTAGCGTACAGCATTAGGCCATTTATGTACACTGCATTCTTTGCTTCTGCAGCCCCTCTCTCACCCAGTTTCTCTTCTATAGAGCTTAGTGGTAGTTCAGTTATGCCCAACCAAGCTGCAGAGACAGCATAGTAGACATAGCTAAAATAAGCATAGATGCATACCAGTGTATGCAAGGGTTAATTGCATGTCTGACTGACTACCCACGCACGTTTCTTGCTTTACATTGCGAACTGTATCAGGAAGTGTTTTCAGTCCATTTGCCTACGTACAAATTTGACCTGTACCATACCATAGCTTCTGTATATTTCAGAATCTACAAAAAAATAAACAGGCCACAGAGAAGGAGAAAAGTTATTCACAATACGCATGGTTAACAAAATAAGGGGGAAAAAATCTGTTCTCCTAAACACCGTCCATTTTTAGGGCCATATTGTCCTCCGAAGTTCACAATAGAGCTTGAAGGCTGAATAAGACGATGTTGTGATGTAGCTTCAGGTCATTGTCATAAAGCTTTGGCATTCGCATTCTGAGCTGCATAACAGAAAGCAAAAAAAAAAGACTTTATGCATCAATAATTCAAAGTTCACAGCAACTGTGTCAAAATTAGAGGTAAATGTAAATTTGCCTTGATTACTGCAAACGGAGTATTATATCAAGCCTCTCCATGTTTTGTTTTCTCTGCTTAGATTCCTCCAGGCATTTCACACATGTCTTTCATTAATCATAGAATCGTAGAATAGTTAGGGTTGGAAAGGACCTTAAGATCATCAAGTTCCAACCCCCCTGCCATGGGCAGGGACAGTAGGTCCAATATGATCAAGTAAGTAAACATGGGAATCCTGACTTTTTATCCACTGCTTTGCTTTCATTCTCTGTTTCATAAACCCTAATACCAGCAAATGAACTTGCAGATAAAGGTACCCACCGCCATCGCTCATTGGTCTTACCCAGTGACCACACTTACCTTCTGAGCATTCTCCAGCCTTTCCAGTCATGGCCTCAGTCTTCTGTGCTTTGTAGCTGTGGATTATTAAAAAGGTAGTAAATCAGTATTTGATTATTACTTGACTCCTGCAAGTATTTCAATGAACAGATTTTTAAATAAATACCATAAAGATGTTATGATATATATTTATCTGCGTTTTGTGTAGATTTCTGTAATTTAGAACTACCTGCACTTATAATCATCAAAAATTAAGATCCTGGTATCTATTTTATCTAATGTCTGAATACTTGCAAATGTTTATAATACTGATTTACCCTATTAATTCATCCCTTTTTTTTAAAATGCTCATTGACTGGTGTTTCTTTTCTTCTAATTCTCCATATTTCTTTTCCTTGCCTCCAACTTTATAAACTCAACAGATTTCCCTTAGCGCATCTATCTCTTTCTACATTTTCATACTAATTCTGTGCAGTTCTAAAACTGAAAAAGCAGCAAGTAAGTTATGCATAATGATACCTCTACCAGCTCAGGTCATCACACCTCTAGGCTATTTTCCTTTTGGAAAGAGTAAACCTTCCAACTGAACAGTGACTCTTCTTCCTGGAAAAATATGGTTGTTATTTTCCTCATGCTGACTCTGCCTTTAGAACTGGTATTTTAAACACCAATAATAATAAAAATAGTAGTAATAACAGTAATAGTCTATTTACATTATTGCTTCTTTAGGTTAGATGTTGTATTAAAATAAAACCTTACAGAAACAAATCCTCATCAAGCTTTAATCTTTTGCCTTATGTAAAACTCTCATGTATCGAATGATGGGCAAATCTTGTATAACAATAGTGTGATCATGTAATTAACAACTGTATTGCAATATAGAGTTTCAAAGAATAACATCCACATGAGCAGCCATGATGGTAGAATAATGTCTAACAACATGACTTTAGAATCAAATGAACATTTGCTTTCAAACAAAGGTTTTCATACTCGAGTGGGAGATGGGATAGTGCGTCATGTACTCGGTCTGGTAGGACAGAAGGCAGCACCTAAATCTTTTTCTCCCCTTCAAGAAGCCTCAGGAAAAATGGATCTATTGTTGGGTCAGATATCAGTCATGAATCAATCACACCTTGCTTTCAGCATTACTCCTTTCTGCTGTAGCCATTCCTGCAGGCCCTGAATGTTCCCAATACACATTGTTCCATCACAGTGGCAGCATGGACCTGTAGTCTTTATATTCAGTCATTTTTGGCAGCTACAAAAATCCCTTTCAGAAATGCAGATGAAGTAAGGGAAATTGTAATTTGTAACATCTTCTAATTCAATGAGAATTTGAAAAGATTTACAAAAGACCTGTCTCTAGCTGTAGGTCTTTGACCCTGGCAAACTTCAAAGGTTGGTGAAAACAATAAGGTATTAAAGCTTTGATGAAAAAAAACTTCAATGTACTACAAAAATCTTACATAATTGAAAATGTCAGGCAATCTGAAGAGAGGGTTTGCTATCAGCTTTCCTTATAATGATTCCACATTTCTTATTTCTTTCCTTTCACAACTAAATTAGGAGTTCAGTGTTCATTTTTACTTTCTGGCTAATGAGGTCCATTCTTCCCTAGCAGTTAGAAAAACTGAAAGTCCTTTAGAGGCTTTATCAGAATATCTCTGAGCATACATACTAGCTTACAGTACAGACAGAAAGAACTCAGGCTTTTTGATCTGACAGTTAAACATGCAACTGGTGCAATAAATATGCTTTTGGTCATTATGACTGCAACAAAATTCTCTCTATTCTGAAACTGGGTTTTTATACTTTTCAATAGGGTTTATTTGAGGTTTCATTGAATGAGCTGAAAGCTTTTCAAGGCACTGGTATATTTTTTTGTGTATGTACTGAGTTCCTACAGCCCTGAAGGCAAGCTTACAATGGTAATAAAGATTTAAAAAGCCTATACTCAATGAGTGCTATGAACACGCACGGGTATCACACAAAGCCTTTTCTATTTCCCTTCACTAATCTCACAAATGCCATTATCACCGTTTATTAATATGTTACTTTAGTTATCCATTGAAAACATCATTCTCTGTTTTCTACTTATACTTCTTGACAATTGTTCTGGCTTCTATTACAGGAATACAGAGGTATATCTGAAGTTCTACAAATCAAATCACAAGTCATATGTCTAAGTGAAAACAACATAAACACTAAGATGCATGCTAGAGAGCTCTCTGTTTCTTTTGCATGATCAGTTTAAGTTTTAGCTGAAAGCAGACAGGGAGAAGATAGTTAGCACTGGAACATTTACTCTGACTAAAATAGTGAGATGAGTGCATATGTTAATACCATTGAAGAAGCAAACTTTGTGAAGTGGAAGGGAACAGCAGCTCCATGAGTCTATGTAGAAGCTCCAGCTTTAGATAATGATTCAAGAGCTTAGGATTTCTGGCAGAGGGAGGCAAAAAAAAAATATGCTACAAGAGATGTCAGAACTGCTTAAATCTCTTCTCTCTGACACATTATGTTCAGTCCAAAGGGAAATTTAGGGCAATACTCTTGTGGTCAGCAATATCAGTAAGAGTAAAAAAGCACTGCAGATTCACAGAGTAAGTAAGCTCGTCAGCTGCATCACTCAGCTAAACTCAGGAGCAACCTAAGGTGGAACTACATACAGTTAATGTGTGATCACACTGCACAAATCTGGCTATATACGATTCTTTTTGTTGACTGATGTCTTTCCATGACCATGGATAGAGACTATAATTTTTACTACCTAGCTATTTTTCAGGACTATACTGGGGAATGTATTATGCAAGTCTTCATCAGTGACAATTGCTTTTAGGCTGGCTAGCATCAAAGGAGCTTTAAGAGTGAGGTAAATCTCCTAAGTGACCTTCTGTGAAACACTATGGATCACAAAGAGCTGCTATGCTTACAGAGCAGGAACAAGCCATCACTGACATTGTTCTCAACAACTGTCCTACGATGATTCAGAACTTTTCCAGCCTGTTTCTGAAGACCTTCCAGGTTGTTAAGAGCTTTTTTCCACCTGCACAGGCAGGTGTCACTGTGTGTCTCTTGGTTAGGAAAGATACTCCTTTTGCTTTAAAATATCTGTGCTTTCTTTTTTTCCTTGTATAATCAAAACACCGGGTAGGTTGTTTTCCTTAAGCTTAGCTTACAGTTTTATCTGCACTTTTATTTATGACAAGTAACTATATAAAAAAAGTCTTTTTCTCTAATTTCCAGTGTATAACCAGCCTCATGTAACAGTCTCAATGACTAAAGTAACATCTTAATGTTCTTTACTATTATCAGTTTTGCAAAGAGAGTTTTTAAGAGAAAAAAAAACCCTCTCTATTGAGCTGTAAACAAGATTGGAATATTTAAAAATCCTTTTCAAATTATGCTACTTCATGCATCACTAGCATCAACAGAGTTCACATACATCTTTCTCACTGAAACTAATTCATCAGACAGAAGGCGCTGTACTTCCTACCCCAAAAATGGTTTCATCATTTATTCACAAATTGGCACAACATAACACAGACACATTGGAAAATAAGCACAGAATTCTGCATTGCTGTTTCTAAATGTAATAAGAGAAAATACAAGAGTGTTTAGATTGGTAGACAGACTCACGAGTAGTTGAGATTGGAAGGGACCTCTCAAGACCATCTAGTCCAGTCCCTTTGCTCAAAGCAAGTTGCTCACAACCGTGTCCAGACAGGTTATTAATATCTCTGAGAATGGAGTCTCCACAACCTCTCTGGGAAACCTGTTCCACTGTTTGACCACTCTCACTGTAAACAAGCTGCTTCTTATGTTCAAATGCAGTTTCCTGTGTTTCAATTGCTCTCCGCTGACTCTTCTCCTGTCACTGGATACCACTGAGAGGAGTCGGTTTTTCTCTGCCCATCACCTACTTACACACATTGATAAGATCCCCCTGAGTCTTCCCTAGGACAAACAATTCCACCTCATTAAGCATGGCAGATTTTTTTAATCCTTTAATCATCTCTGTGGCCTTTCCTGGACTCCCTCCACATCTATATTTTTCTTGCACTGTTGAGCCCAGAACTGACCGCAGTACTGCAGATGTAGCTTCACCAGTGCTAAGTATGGGAATATAATCACTTTTCTTGAGCTCCTAGGAATGTTTTTCTTAATGCAGTTGAGAATGCTTTTGGTGTTTGTTGCTGCATGAGCTGATTTATATTCAGCTGCTTGTTCACCAGGAACCCCTAGTCCTTTACTGCTACGCTCTTTTCCAGACAGTTGGTCCTCAGCACTGCTCTGGTGCATAGGGGTGTTCATCCACACGTGCAGGACTTGGCATTTCCTTTTGTTGAACTCTGTAAGGTTCCTGTCAGCCCATTTCTCCAGCCTTTGAATAGCAGCACAACCATCTGGTGTGTCAGCCTCTCCTCGCAGTTTTGTATCACTTGCAAACTGGAGTTCATTCTGCTCCCATCATCCAAGTCATCAGTGAATCTGCTGAAGAGTACTGGTCCTACTATCGGCCCTTGGGTACACCACCAGTGACTGGCCTCTAACTGGACTTCAGGTTGCTGATAAAAAATCCTTTGAGCCCAGACATTCAGCTAATTTTCAGTCCACCCCATTGTCCACTTCTTTATTCATAAGTTCATAAGTGTGTCTAGAGGATGCAACTGGAGTGTGTCAAAAGCCTTACTAAGATCAAGGTAAACAACATTCACAGTTCTCCTATCAGCTACTGAGCCAGCAACCTTTTACAGAAGGCTGTCAGATGGGTCAAGCATGACATTCCTTTCATAAATGCATACTATGTCAAATCACCTTGTTTCTCTAATATGGTTAGAAATGGTTTCCTTGATTATTTGCTCCATGGCTTCCAAGGGACTGATGTAAGGCTGACCGGTCTGTAGCTCCTAAGATTCTCTTTCTCATCTTTATTGAAGATAAGACTAACACTTGCTTTCCTCTAGTCCTGAGGAACTTCTCCCAAACACAGTGACCATTCAAAACCAATTAACCTTGCAATGACACCAGCCAACACCATCAGCACTTGTTGAGTCAGCTTCAGTCATGGATTTGTGTATGCCCAGTTTGTTTAAATCTCCCCTAACTAACTCTCCTCTGCCAAAGGCAAGTATTCCTTGCCCAAACCTTTCCCACTGGTCTCAGAGGCTGGGGAGAGAGCTCAGTCTCAGAGAGCATGTTTTCATTTTAAAGTCAAGAAGGTATTACTTTGTTGAACCTGATGAATGAAGATACCAGTACTCACAGTAGCTGTCTGAATTAACCTTGAATGGGGACTATGTTAATCCTTTCTTGTTTATGCCAGATTAATCTGAATGATGAATACATCAGAAACTGAACACGTTCATCACAATACCATTTGAGTGGATGGGAATAAAGCAGGAAAATTGATTGGCACTTCTGTTTCTTCTGGACTGAGGAGATTATGATCAGGAATTACACCCTCGGTGTTTAATAGTGCAGAAAGCATTTTCATGCTCAAATTATGTTACCTCAGAGGACTCCCCACTGAAGTTATAGAGAGGAGTATCACTAAAAGAAGAATTTTGCCCTTGTCAGGAAAGTACCATAGCACTGTTCTGCAGGGAAGTCGTACAGCTTAAATAAAACCTAAATAAGTATTTAAAAACTTGAGAAAAAAGCAGAATGTGTCAGAAGTCAGATCCCTTCTGCATTGGCAAAGTGGAATACAGCCTTGCCTAAAAAATGTATCTATATATATTCCATCTACAGGGTGCTCTGTTCTACAGCAGAAATTGTTTCCATGCTCTCAGAATAACCATAATTAACATTATTCAAATAGCAAGCATCTGAGCAATTAGAAGAAGGGATATTGGAGCAAGATGAAAGTTTTCTCTTACAAGGCATCCACCACCAAGGCATAACAGGTCCAAAATGACAGGTGGCAAACAAAAAGAAAACTTTTTATTCTATTACCCCTTATAATTGGAAGGGTCACAGGAGGATGAAGTACGTACATGGAGAAAGTTTCTACTCAATCCAAAAGAAAACATCCATTAAGCAACCTTAAATTCTCCCTCAGAATTTGTATTTCTAGCGAGACAGATGTCACAAGAACACAGACTTGAGAAACTTCCTGGTTTTCAATCAGAACACTGACTTAGGATCTCTTCGGAGGACACAATGCTTGTTGCTTGCAAAGTTCATTCGCTAAGATGTCATTTTTCTTTCCAGGAAGAAAAAGCAAACAAAAGACTCCCCCATGGTTATGATGTGTTAATTAACCTATCATTTCTAGAATATAATAGCTTGCCAGCAGAAAAAGCTGACATTGTGAACTGACTTCAATAAGGCTCCCCATTCCATATGATACGTACCTTTAATCATCATTCAAGCACTATTAGGTAGCCATATTTGGGTGGTCCTAATAGCTTTCATTAGGTTTGATAGTCATTAGTTTAAAAAGTATTTTACATTAATCTTAGCTTTCAAGGCATTCTCAAATGAGGAACTAGCCAGCTCTTGAATGCAGAGTCAGCTTAATCATAATTTTTTTCAAGTGCATCTACAATTAGGACTTCAGTATCTTGTAGGTATGCATTATGAAGAGTTAAAACAAATGCAGGTTGAATTATGCTATGATGAGTTTCTCTTTACTATTGCTAGATCGCTGCTGTTATCCTCACTGGTGTGTTAAAGCTATCTGAAGTATGCCTAACTAAATTCCCCTGGAGTACAGGTAGCAGACCATTGAGATACTGACATACATGATGATCAGGACTCTCCTACAGCTTTACCATCTTCCAGCACTTCTGGACTAAGGCACAATTAAAGCAAAACTCAATTAATTTATAATTACCCTGCAATAATGATTATGTTTTCTTTTTCTCTGAACATCTGTCACGAAATGTTTTCATCTTCACTGAACATTAAACACCCTCTTCTCTGAGCTGTGATGCTGGGGGGAATCATTCTCCAACAGGGGGTTGATATGTACTGAAATGGGAATGAGAATCTGTGCCTTTAATTAACAAGGAAAAATGTAATACAAGAAAACATCTAACACCTCTTGGAAGCTGAAACTTAAGCATAAGTTCTCTTTCAAACTAAATGAGATGAGCCACTTGAAGCCATTTCAAAATAAGGACCGAGAACCAACGACAAGGTGTTTTTATCTGTTAGAAAGTACACTGTCATTAATTTCAGAATCCTTCCTCCTCTTTTTTAATTGGACAAGTTTCATTTTCTATGAAATCAGGATACAAATAGAACAGTTAAAATGCTTTCCGGGTGGTTTTTTTTGGTCATTATTCGAGATGTGCAATTCGGTCTAGATTTCCTATTCTCATTTCTAATATATAAATACTACCTCTTTTTTACAAGATAATATCAATTGTTTGGATTGGACATAGGTTAAATGCATATGACTAAGCTTAGATAACATTTAGTGTAATGAAAAAATTGTAAAACTATTAATGTCAATAAACGGCGACACACTATGAACTCAAACATGAGTTTCTCATGTTTCACATATTTTAAAGCTTGTATTACACACTGGCAGGTTGCACACTGAGTTAAGTCCTGCCTCTGCTCTAATCTAAATGGTGTCAAGGCAAAGGCAAACAGAGATCACCACCTGATGACATTTTTAGTAGTAACACTCAGGTCAGTTCCTATTAGCCTCAGTTCAGAATATTTATGCTCAAATTAGGCTCATTTCCCAGTCTTATCAGTGTCAATTTCTAGAGACCAATGTGGTTTCTGGAAGTAGGGAAATGAAGAGAGAACCACAGTATGCATAAATGATAATGCGGTTGAATAAATGATACTGGAAAAGTGGTGAATCAATTTGAATGCGAGAGAGACTGTGATAAATTCAGTCAAGAAATTAGCAAGCTGCAATAGATGGCTAATACCCTACCTGCAGCATACATAAAGAGAGGTTATGCATACTTCATGCCACAAATCTCAATCTATTTTAGGCATTTTATTCACTAAATATTAACAGCTTGCTTCAGCCATATTTACTCGGTCACCAGAGTGCTATGCACATTGCCTTTGTGCTTAAAGGCAGGGATGGTTAAGTGACTGACCCCTCTGTCTCCCTCCTGTTCCCGTATCTGCTTCCTGCACTTGAATCTATTTAACACTAGATTTTCACTTTAGACATCTTAACAACACATGCAAAAACCTAAGGCCCTCAATTAAACATACTGTTAAATTTCAACTACAATTTCAGATACCATATTGTCTAAGCCGAGTCTTCTAATAAAAGACTGTAATTCTAGCATGATGTATGCACAGGCTACTGATAAAACGACATGGAAAACAAATATGTGGGGTTTCTTCTCTAACCACAAGAATATAGGGATCTGTGCTGGATGTGAAGGGTTTCTGGTATAACAAGCAAAGGGCTGGCTGAGTTGCATTTAGTACATCTCCCGAGACCTGGATAAAGATTAAACTAATTTTTACCTCCAAGAAGTTAAATTCTCAGAGATAACTGCCCGAGTCTCACCAATATGCATTGCTGAATCCTGCTGAGCCAGAGAATGAATTCTGTGGCTTCTCTCAGTGATACGACTACATTGCATTAATAACTACAGCTAGTATCTAGCTGACACTGATGAAGACTAGATTCTGCAGTAGTACTACAATCACTGCAATTACTCTAAGCAACAACTGAAGCTAAACTTTATATCTAATCCAAAACCTTCAGCTCTGCAATTCAGGTCTCCTTAGGACCTCATAATAGCATTATTTCTAATTTAATGAAGAAGGAAATCCAGTATTGCTTTCAAGGAAATAAATGATCAGGCTCCAAGTTCTGGCCAGATCAAAAGATAAAGCTATAAGGATTTTGAAATCAAAAGGATCGGAGCTAAATGGTAATGAACATCCATCATTTACACTGCCAGCTGTACATCTAGAGCAGTCACCAATGTTTGTGAATAGCTAGACAATAAGGGAACAAATCCTAGAATGAGTGACTTAAGGTTTCTCAGAACAGCACTCAGTCTGCTTTAACAACAATCTCTCAAAATAAAAAGCCTAAAGATAAAGTAGACAAAATGATATATATTCTGGAACATTAATAAATAATCCTAAGTCAGTGACAGCTAAAAAAAGAAAAATGCCACTATGAATTTGAGAACTATGTATTTGGGGAAAAGCACTGCTAGTTATTCCATCTCTTAACCAACACTGCGAAGGAAAGAACTGACAGAAGACTGGTTTGCTGTTATTGCCCTAAACCCTTAAAAACAGCATCCAGAAGAGCTATTACAGTCCAAGAGTGTAGAGGTTGATGACCAAAAAATCCATGACAAAACAAACTGAACACTACAGTAAATATGCAAAACAACTATTGAGAGAAGAGCAGACGCACGACTCTCTCAATATTATATCCTTAACAATTAAATATTATGTACCCGCATGGCAGCTTATGTTTCCCAGATATATCATTACCGAGTGCATTCCACTGGGGCTGGGTATGCACTCCTGCACCTAAGGCTAGAGAATTGAGACCCTTTAGTTCATAAATACACTTGAGCAATTTATACACTGTGTGAAGAAAACGTTCTACTCTTACTTCTTTTTTTTTCCCCATTATAGACTATATGAGGTATAAAGAAATCAGAAAAAAAAAGGCTTGTTTCACTGCAAACAGATACAGATCAGTAGCTAAACGATACTACTGCTGAAAATAGGTATCACTCATCTAGAGAATTTCCATTTTTGATTCCTGGGAAAAAGTTTTCTGCACCTGCAAGCACGCTAGCTATACTGAACTTTAGTACTGACATGGTAATCTGATGATGCATGCATGCATCAATTCCAGAGCACTACTAAAAATGTATACAGAAGGGAAAAGCATTTGGAAATTTGGAAAACTCTTTGGTTTTGCTTATGTAGCATCCTGTCATTATATTCTCACATACAAACACAATCTTGACAAATGTTAGGAATTCTGAAAAGGCATATGATCAGAGTAATATAAAATTAATAGATCTTCATACAAGTAGTATTAACGAGAAAACGTGGATACAGAGTACTTTTTTGATGCTCAGTTCAAAAGCCAAATCTTCTCTAGACAGACTATAGAACAGAGACTTTCTCTGAACTATGAGCCTTTTTACCTAATAACTTATTCTTTTCACAATTTAAGTGATCTGGGGAGTCTTCCCAAAGCAATTCATTTGGGTGCTGGGTGGGACTCTACTATCCTTTGAATCTGTCTGAAATAGTAAAATGTAGTTTACATTCTTCATCATTCAGTCACTGAGTGTGTGTCCAAGCTGCAGACCTCAAACCTAAACTATATGGAAACATATTGTTAGTTGTAGCTTTTTTCTTTAATAATGAAAACATCCCAGCTGAAATGGACAATGATTTCACATATTATTTGTTAGCCATACTGCTATGCACCAGTGATACAATTTGCCTATCCTATAACTGAAATTAAAATTATTACCATGACATATCAACATATTACCTTACGCATAGACAGCTGTTTCTACACTTTCCAGATGGATACACTTAAAAGTTCTATCATTCAAGTTGTATATCACCCACTAGTGGTTATCTGAAAACCTCAAGGTGCGAAAATATTATGTACTATAACAGAACATCAAGGTAATTTTGAATTAAGATTAAAAATGCCTTGAGATAAAATTTCATATACTTAGATCATTAGGAAGTCTGTCTAATTCAGCAGTTGCAAATACTGTTGAGTCCTCACAGATAAGCATCAACTTAGATGAGCTAGTTAAAACAATAGGGGAAAACCAGGGGAAAAATATACAATCCTGTGTATTTCTTGCTCTGGCATTTGGAGTGATCTTTCATGCACTTCTGCTTTTATGTGTTTAATGGGATTTCTATTTTTTATTATGTTTGTACTAGGCTTAAATGATCCATGCTTTTGGAAAAGCTTTACTCCTTCTAGAAACCTCTTTGTTTATTTATTGTTTCAGGATTAAGAAGTTTGAACAATAACAAAATCTTTTTTTCTTCTGAGAAGTTAAAATTTAAATATATGTAATGTATGGAAGATCCATTTGATGAAAGAAACCCAAATGTTTAGATAATATAACTACATCTAATTTTCTATGGTTTTGTTGTGGGGTTTTTTTTGCACACATGCAGGTTTTTATAGAGATCTTTATGAACAGAGTGGAAGACTATTCAATGTGGAAGAGGGAGACAAGGGAGAAATCAGTCTGAAACAAAGAAATTAAGTTGGCACCAGTGGTAGGGAAGTTGCTGGAGAAAATATTGCATAAATGAAGAGATAAATGGACATTGCTGTGCCTTCTACCAGCAGAAAGCTTAGAAAACTCATTTACAACTGGTGTTCAAGCACAGCCAATACTATTATGACTCCAAGATAAACTCTAAAACAAAGTAAAGGTAGGTAAAACACTTAGTAAGAAAAGGTGTATCACATAAAATTAGCCCCAAATAGATTTTGTGACTTCCATACCTCTACTGTCAGAGGGTCAAACTCTTTCGGTCAGCAATAAAAGCCTGAAATACCTGCAAAGGCTTAAAGCTTACTTTCAACAACAAACTGCTGGCTACAGCCCAAAGTAGTAAACTACTTCCCACAGTAAAGAAGTTCAAATCTACTTTGTGGTTTTGTAGGCAAATTATAGGTATCTCAGAAATAAAACGTCAGACTCACATAAGCAAAGAACGGTATAATTTTCTTTTTTTTTTCAACCATTGTGTATAATTTTCCCAAAAGCAAATGCTTCAAGGGAAATTTTGAACAGAGACCAACATCAACTAAACACTGCACTGAGAAAATTCAGGCAATTTTACTGCAGAGGTAGTACAGCAGCACACCTGCATTAACAGGATGCATCTTGTTAGAAAGGAACAGCATGTCCTGGAACAGGTATCCATCCAGCATGAAACTGTGACAAAATAAGGTATGTCTGGTAAACCTGAAGGGGCAGCCCAGAAAGAAGAGTAGAAAAAGTCTGTGTCAATCACATCAACAGATAAAGCAAAGACTAGAACACCTTCATGTCAAGCCAACCATTACCTTGGTCATATCCTCATCTTCTAGAGGTTTCTTCAGGCTCTTCAATGGGTTTTATCCCTTCCTATCAGATACATAACTATGTCGTATGTGTCTGCCTCTCCATAACATGCTCCTGAAATGTCTTATCTTTAAATGAAAAAGAGCATGGGTAAGCTCTACTCAGATGAAACTCTGACAACAGCCTAGTCCAATAGTTCTTACTTACTCTCCTATGTTCAATTCTAAAAGCACAGAAGGACACGCATTCATGTTCACTGCCAAAATTCTTACTAATATGTACTAATCAGCAGTGGCACAGATATGAACCTGTATCAAGTCACATTGGAATAGATTTGGCATACATGAGGTCTGTTACTAAGTCCCAAGAGAAGAAATGTGAGTAAAGTACACAAGGTAATTTCTTAAATGTCTGTGCTGTTTCAGAAACAAACATACAAATAGACTATCAAAAACAAAGGTCATCAGCATGTAGGAATGAACTAATACTTTCTGAATCCAACTTCCAGTATTTGGGCATGGGTTTGGATTTTAGTGTTTGGGGATTTAAGAATTTATTTTCATATGTACATGCTGGCAAATAAGGAATATGCAAAATTAATGCAACACAGATAGAAGCAAACACTACAAAATCATACTGAATTTAGCATTATAGATTAAATGTTTTACCCATTTTATGAGCACTATTATTATTTATACTACTGTTCTATCTAAGGATCCTACTGAGTGACAAGAATCCCACCTTGACAAGAGTGGTGGAAACCAAAGAACTGGAGGTTCCTGGATCATAAATATTATGATCTACACATTGGACAAAATGAAGGAACAACATACTTGGAAACATGAGCTAACGTAAGTATAATAAAGAGTAGTCGTAACATATCAGCACCCTAGAGAAACAGATGTTGAGGAGGCAGATATATCCTATCACATATTAATATTTAGAAAGCATTTTCTGTTGTATATAAACAAGGGACAAAATTGAGCAACCAAATCCATCAATTGTAAAACCATTATGTGCAGGTTCCTCAGTGCTGGCCTCTGTATAATCTCTAGTGACACACAGGTTAAAGAAGTGGCTAAGCCAGCCTAACCAGATTTGTTTATTGTGGCTGAGTAACTGAAGTTAAGTCATAAGCTAAAATCATTTTAAGAAACGTTAGTGCACAATGAATTCCACCTAAGCCAAGAAGAAACACTGTCAGCCCAATCCTGCAAATCTGAACTTAACTCCTTGTGTATAACAATTTTATTCTCAAGTTAAAACAAATGTTATAGATGTTACAAAATGACCACAGGTTTAAAATTATAAACTCATCATGGTTTATTCTCCAGCGAAAAGCTGAAATAGTGAAGCATACTCCCATCAATTAGTGAATTGCTTTCCAGAGTCTTGGCTGGACATAACAGATTCTCAATACCTTCTCATTGACAAAGGAGGAAGATTTCCTGGTTTTCAGCCTCCTTCCATTCTTCCAGATTGCTACCGTTTAGAAACACATCAACAAATATACTCAGCTTCTTCCAGAGACAGGTCTTCTGTAGACAACCAATTTGGACAGCAATCTCTACATTCAGTGGATCCCCAGAGCTCAGAGGTAACATTCTTGTGGCTCTACTTGTGGCGGAGTAATTGAGAATTGTACAGCTGTATTAACCAAAAAGGCTTGCCAAAGAGAGCAGGAATACTAAAACCAAGCTAAACCAAAGGATTCTATGACTGAAGGGAAGAAAATGACCTGCATCTTACAGTACTGTAAAATAACTGCATTCAGGTTGTGCCCCTATTGCTTGCATATTAAGCTGCAGGCATTAGTCTGTAAGAGCTAGCCAGAAATGGATAGGGAATGCTAGGAGAACAGGTTGCACCTGGTCAAGGAGATTGCCAGTGTGAGCTGTAAATCTTATTAGATAAAGAACTTCTACATCTTGTAAGCCTCCTAAATACTTATTAGGCACATCTGATTATAGTGTTTTCTCTTTGAATCCTTGACTATAGCAGTAAGAGAAAAATACAAAAATGCATTTACAAAAACTAACATGCAAGAAATACAATTTCACATGTTATGGAAAATCGAATATGGACACTTGTCTCTTGGACTCCTGGTCAAGTAATGACCACTAGCCACTAGGCAAGGAAACACACTAAGCAGGAGGTTCATACAGCCATGGTAGATCAGGCTCAGTTGTGAATAAGCAGTGGGGCTAATGGAAGAGACGCATCAAAATGCCATAGTCTTCAGGAAACCTAGATAATTTGGTACAAACAATTGGCATGCCTTGGGATTAATCTAAAATTGCTTGCAGTGGCAACAGGATTCTGCTGACAAGTAACTTGAGTCGAAGGAAACAAGCATACAAAATAAAAGGTGGCTCCACTGAATAGCAATCATCACTGGCATTGGTAGGTATTTGTACATAGTACCAAAAGGGGTAAAGACCAGCAAACACATCAATGGAAGGGAGTCTCAGATGCCTTGTAGTAACACTGGAAGACCTCTGTCCTATGTATTCTGAAATAACCTTGTACACTGTGAGTGCAACCAGTGAGTGACACAGGCACTAGCAATTGTTGTTTACAGGCTTAAAAGTTTTATACTATCTTCTTATTTTATCATGTATTGCCACATTTAATGCTTTTTTGGAAATGAATAGGATACTATGAAGTCTAACTGAACCAGTTTGTGGTTGATATTAATGCATAACTTTCTTTGCTTCGGTCTTGCTCACAATAATCTTGCAGGTACATATAGGGGCCTCTGACAAAAGTGTGTGGACTACAATTAGAATTCTAGTGGTGCCTTATGGACATAAATTTTTTGTGAGTTTTAAATGCAGTTTAATTCAACATGAATTAAAACATGAACCAAATTTGAGCCCTCTGACAGCCTGCTCCCAAGCCACCCAAATATGAATGAAATTTCAACATAACAACCACCAATCATCAGAATATGACCAGCATGATGTTTGTACACATGACTCTGACTGGTATTAAGCATAATCAAAAGACAGGTAGCAAATTTTAAGTATTTCTAGCAAAGAGCAGAATGATTTTGTGGCACAGGTCCTTAACACAGCATGGAACGGGTCTTTTTGTGGCTTTATAAACCGATACACATCTTATCATCAGATCCTCTCCCTCCTACCTCCCAAACTAAGCAAATGATTTTTACCTAGATTCTTCAGACACTTGAGAGATTACATTGCAAACAAACTTATGACCTGGAAAAAGAAAAGTTCTATTCATTGATTTGAATTGAAATAATCTAAATCACAGAATCACAGAATGGTTGGGGTTGGAAAGGACCTTAAGATCATCAAGTTCCAACCCCCCTGCCATGGGCAGGGACACCTCACACTAAACCATGTCACCCAAGGCTCTGTCCAACCTGGTCTTGAACACTGCCAGGGATGGAGCATTCACAACTTCCCTGGGCAACCCATTCCAGTGCCTCACCACCCTCACAGTAAAGAACTTACTCCTTATATCCAATCTAAAAGTAAAAATGGTAGGTTCTGCTCCACTGGCATGAAGGAAAATCTCCATCCCCTTATCAAGAATTTGTATTGAACATTTTATATGCTGTTATGTTCCCATTTCAGATCACAAGACACTTACAATTGCATACCAAAGAAACATAAAACCCATTATGAAGCAAACTTTCACCTTGTATCTTTCCATAAGAAAGGTATCATCCACTCTCTTTTCTGAAAAATTGGTTAAAGAGAGAAATCTTTCTGGTAACTGCAACTGTAGAATTCAGTGGCAGAAGGGGTAGACTAAAGACATCTCTGAAGGTAAATGTTTTAAAATAAAGCATCATGGTTCATGTATAAATCCATCATACTCTGCAGTTCACAGAGACAGTATGTTGGCAAAGGAAGCTTGGGAATCCCACGCATCTGACCATAGGCTGCACTGAAAATCAAGGGCAGAACTCAGGTGGGTGTGCTTGTAGTGGTAGCAACAACTTGTCGCCATGACCCCAGTCTCCAGATGCACCAATGTCACAGAATACCAGTTAACTGAACTACTCAGAATAAATTTCTTAGCCCAGCTGGTAAGATGCAAGTTGAATATTCAGTTTCCAGAGACTACAATGACCCGGCAAGTAAATTATTACAGAGAACGCAACAATGATAATGTAAAATAGCAAAGAAGGAATGAGTACTGATCATATTCCTTTCTATGAACATGCACACTCACACACACACACAAATGCGTCTTAAAGATGAAAGATTTAATTAAACAGTCACTTGTTTAAAAGAGTATGAGGGCTTTGCTTTATGGATGACAGACATGGGTTGGTACGAGGCAAAAATTACATGACTGGATTGTTGCAGAGCTACAAGGTGAAGAGAAGGTGGAAGATGCATACTTGCTTGTTTGCAAACATTCCGGCTAGTATCTTGAGTTCAACTTTCAAAAGATTCAGCTTTCTTTCAGGTATTTAAGAAAACAATTTTATTTCCTGTTATTTCACTTTTCTGTGAGCTACAATAAAAATCTGGGGGTCTCACTTTCATTCACCCATGAGTCCTTCCATACTACCTGGATACCACTGTAACTCAGAATAAAGTCTCTAATATTCACTTTGTTTGATATAAAATAAATTCAGTTTTAATGTCCCAAGGTCCCAGGATTCCAAAACATGAACAGCTGGTAGTCTTAAAGGAGACAAATCTCTAGTAACATATGCATCTTGCAAGCAACCTATTGCTAGGTGTCTTCCCCAGCATTATAAGCAATAGAGAATCATACCTCCCAGGGGAATAAGGTCATAGCATCTACATTAGTACATTTCTTAATTATTAACAATAATTTTATCATTTCATATCATTTAATGATCATTTCCTCAAAACCGATGAGCTAATTATTCATTAGGTACTTAAAATATATAAGGAGGCACATGTACGTTGTCAATATTTAGTCAGATAGAATCTGTTGAGAAATTGCAATGTTATATACTTATGTCCTCTGTAACATCAGGGTTTTCTCTCGTTAATACCTCAGAAGATCTTCTCTTGCCTTTGGGATCATCTTAGATGTTCTGTTATTTGTCTTCTTTAGTGATATTTTCAGTTGAGTTACCTGACTATGGAGGAATTTTCATACATTTGAATTAATGTGAATTTCTGCTTCACACTCTAAGAAATGAACTGGAAACTCTGAAGCTATAAGTAAAGAGCTTCAAAAATAAAACATTTTCAAAATCTATAAATATCAAATAGAAAATGCAGTATTTGTGGAGTAATAATTGAATTACTTTTCCCAAAGATAAAATGCATTGATCTCATCATTGAGGGAGAAATATTTGTGGGTTTGGAGGTTTTTTTTTCCAAGTTGAAAAGGAAAGTAGCAATAGCTACTTTCAAATTTAAGTAAAAATAAGTTATAATATAGCCTACGTTTGTGCCTCTGAAATACCACAAGCTTGGCTGCATTAATGGAAAACTTATCAGAATTACTTAGACAGGAATCTAGCATTGAACAGCTTCCTTAGTACCTCCAAAATACAGAAACACCACTTAAATCTAGATATCTTTTGTCACAAAAATTCATTGTATTTAGCATTTCTCAGCCACTCATTTACCTTTATCCTTCAATCCATCTTTAAATCTCATTTGATATCTATACTCATTTTTACTGACATGTCTATTTAATACTACTAACAGGCAACTTGTTTTCCACAGACATTTTCAACTTACTCTTTTTTAAGACAAAAAAATCATTTTTTGTTGAGGAACACATAACTGAAAGGGATCTAGCAGATTAGTCGTGCAAGTAATGTCAGAGAGAATGACTTTGTTAATTCCTTTACATACCAATGAAGTTCCATCTTACCACTATTTCAATTGGAAAACTTTTGTTAAACTTCACACCAAAAGCGTTTTCCTTTTACTTTGAGGTCTAGAATTTATTCATGGTCAAGTGCATCCATTCATCATGTCAACACTGTCCTTGGCCTATTCATAAATATAATTAAATAGCCTTTTAAATTTTGCTTTGTTAAGGTCAAGCAGCCATGCTTTTTAAATTGTTACTCATGTGGTATTTTCTCAGTGTCTGAATAGTAAACATCTTCTTCACTTCCAGTATTCCAGATTGGATTGCACTAGATCCTGTATAACACTATTAACATCCTTTCTGTTTGGAAATTATCTCTTGATATCTTGTACATTTTTTAATATATATATATATATATACACACACCCCCCCCAAATCTACAAATCTGTTTGTAAAATTGTTTTGCAAATGATCTCTTTTCTTAATGGAGAGCAGACTAGCAACATATTTCAAAACACTAAGTACTAACAGTTTTATGTCATGCATAAAAATTTATCCTTGTGTATATTTTCTTGGAATCTACTTTTTCAGGTAAATTGTTAGGGTTTTTTTGTTTTTAGAGCACTCTAGATTGACAGGTTCTATAAATGGGATAACCCGAAATATTTTACTTAGAAGTAACTACATTCAATGCCAAAATGATGAACGGCCATCTATAATAATACCCTAAAAACATGTTTTCAGAAGAGAAACACAGAAGGTAAAAAGAACAGTGCTGGACAATAAATGCAAGAAATTGAGCGAGTGAAGTCATCCTGCTGAAACCCACCATCCACAGAATGGAGGAGCACTGTGCCACTGAGCAGTTGCTGCACTACCTAATGAGTGTGTAAAAACTCAGTGAAACTCCAGCTACTTTTTCCTTTGTGGGTTGCGTGGTTTGTTGTCCTTTCCTCCCCCCGCCCCAATAAAACCCAATGTCCAGAAACATTACCAGTACTAAAGAATCTGTTCATGGCATTGTTTCACAAAGTTCCTAACAGACAGTGATTATTTTATTGTTGGATGTATTCTTTATTTTATTAATGATGAGAAGTAATCAATGGAATGCTAAAAAGAAACCTGTAAAAGAAATCTAGTCTGAAATCGGAATCTGTTGTTTGAAGCAAGTTCAGTGGTCATGGTAACACCAGTTGAAGATTGACTCTTACCCATTGTGAAATAGCCATGGCTCTTCTAAAAAGGTCACAATTTTTTCAAATATAGGCACCATGTTTTAAATTTTGTACATACAAAATATGTTCATGTCACTCAAATTACACAATGTGGCAGTGTTGTAAGTCTGAACATTATTGTCAATTAATGGCAGAGAAAAAGAGCCCAAAGCTCATGTAAGACTAATGACTGGGACGAATCTTGAAAAGAGACAAAAAGTATAAAACAACAGTTTCCCTGTTGTATGTGGGTTTGTGTGTGCATGTGTGAGAGTGCATGTAACAAAAACTGTTTAAGAGTAAGTTCAGATAACAGCCCATCCATTTGTTCTCAGCTTCTTATCCAGTTTCATTGCTAAAAGCTTTGATTTTAACTGCATGTTAAAATGCAAATTCAAATCCCATAGAAACCATTAGTTAGTGTGTTGACTGGTTCAAACCAATCAAAATTGAGAATTACTGCTGATGATCTTCCTTTCCATCTACTTGTCAGCTTCTGGGTATGTAGGATACTTGACTGTCTCAATTTTCTCCTTAACTTTGTATGATGGGTACAGGCCTGTTCTTCCTAATTTCCGATTGATGCCTTTTGAATAACCATCCCAGTGGTTTCCAGCTACTCCAATTACATCTCCAGGTTCCATAGGAATTTCATCTGCAGTTCTTGGATGGTGAGCATAAATAGCAATCTGGTTGTGGGCATTCTGTCCCCCAAAGTAGTAGATATCATCCAAAGAATGGAAATACGCTGAAGCATCTGGATGCAATGTCTGCATAATTTCATAGGCAACTCGACAAACCTTAGGAAATAAAAACGAAGGAGAAGTCATAAATATTGTTTGTGCCTGCAACATACCACAGGAGTCAGAAACCAATGTGTAACAAATTTCACAAGACAATCAAGGTTTGGAATGTCCAGATTAAAAACCAAAACCAAAACTGAACAAAACAAACATAGGAAAAGGCACAAACGCTCCAAAACACAACTAAAAAAACCCAACCAAGCAACAAAAATAACCCAACAAAACACCCAACCCCCTGCATATTTCTAACAAGAAGCACAACATTTTGCAGCAGCATTTTAATGAGTACTCTGGTGATCAGATTCGGTAGATAAATAAAGCAGCTAAATAAAAAGATAAATAATTAGAACAGCCCACTTTCATGAAGATTTGAAACATCTATATCAACACTTGCCACCCTGCTTTTTAAAATTAATGATATGAAGCAAATCAAATGTAGAAGCAAATTTGTTTTCCTTTTCTACTACTAATAAAAACTGTATTTTACTTCCCTTTAAACCTTTAGAACTTATATTTTCATAATTTATTCTGCAATAATGAGGCTTTGCGTTTACTTTTCTAAGGAAAGCTCCAATTTTCACAATCGAGCAGTTCTAGAAATCCGAGGCTTTAAAATGCTGTTAATATTAGAACTCTTGCAGAATTATGACTGCTGGCAACTTGGAAGACACCTAAGTGAAACTGAATTCCAGCAGGATAATAACAATGTTGGTGAGAAGAAAGATGCATTTTGAAATGTCATTGTATAGCATTCTATAAAAGGAATTTTCTTCAGACTGAAAAACAGGTCCCCACATCAGAATCGTGTTATCTCTCAGAAATGCTAGAAACACAAAAGGCTGCCACTGTATTAAACAAAGCTCTTTTCAGCAACTGGCTAAAAAGCTCTTCTCTGTCAGGTGTCTGATTTGAACACTGTGACCTTTCTGGCTTCTAATCTACATTACTGAATCGTTCTCTGATTTTAAGTAAACTTGACAGAGCTTGATAAACTAACAATACAGGGGACTTCAATATGAGGAAGCATTTCAGATTTTTCCTAACTTTCACTCTACATAAATATAGTAAAGCTTGATTTTACTTTTCTCCGTATGAAGACAGGCTGAGGAAGTTGGGGCTGTTCAGCCTGGAGAAGAGAAGGCTGCGTGGAGACCTCATAGCAGCCTTCCAGTATCTGAAGGGGGGCTATAGGGATGCTGGGGAGGGACTCTTCATTAGGGACTGGAGTGACAGGACAAGGGGTAACGGGTTAAAACTGAAACAGGGGAAGTTTAGATTGGATGTAAGGAGGAAATTCTTTCCTGTTAGGGTGGTGAGGCACTGGAATGGGTTGCCCAGGGAGGTTGTGAATGCTCCATCCCTGGCAGTGTTGAAGATCAGGTTGGACGAGGCCTTGGGTGATATGGTTTAGTGTGAGGTGTCCCTGCCCACGGCAGGGGGTTGGAACTGGTTGATCTTAAGGTCCTTTCCAACCCTAACTATTCTATGATTCTATGAAGTTATGGTGAATAGAACTTTGATCAGTCAACAAAGACATATTTGTACCTTCCTATCTTTGCAAGAAGCAGTCGCTTTAAAAAAATGTAATAGGATTTCCTTTTATCCCTCTCCATCTGATCTTTGAAATAACTTTTCAAAAGTACCTTTCAGAACATCAGGCTAAAATTAATTATTTCGAAGTACTTGTTATACTGCATAATATAGAAATAAACTTGATTACCCATACACTGGCAAGAGATTATTTATTTTATAGCTTCTGTGACTGTTTTGATGTTTTCGTCTCTGTGTGTGTGTGTACTTCAGGGGGAGAATACACACACACTGCAGGAGAAATGCTTTTCTGGTGAGTGTCCTGCGTATCTGACATAAAACATACATCTCCTCTCATCTGGGTAACTAAACTGTAAGCTGCTGAGGGCAGCAGGCAAAGAATCCACATGCAGTATTGTAGTTAGAATCAGCCTCCCCTTTTTTATTCACACATGCACTTATTTTGCAGCCTGTATACTTACACGTACAATGACTAATAAATTCTGGAAGGAAATGAGATTATGAAGACAAATATGTCAGGCAGAGGGAGCTACAATTTCATCTGAATGAAGACTGGAGAGACAAAAAAGCTTTTTGTTTTAATGTGCAATTTTAATTCTGCTCCTGCGTTATGATTTGTGTAACTACCATCTGGTTTTTCTATACTTCTCAATTAATATGATTTTGCTGAAATGCAGTGCCAATGTAGGTTGTTTCCCTTGACTTCACATCACTTGATGGGCCTAATTTCTTTTAACAGTATTGTAATGAAATACCTATCCTTAAGCTTCTATCAGTATTCATTTAGTTTTGGTAGCATAATAAGATTTAATACAAGGGACTTCATAAAGCACCTGATTCTATCCACATATACTATAATTTTCTCTTAATACCTCATAATGAAGTTTTGACTCTGTCTGGCAAGGAAAATAAAATGGAAAAAAGTCAGCATGCAATTGATTTATGTGAAGTCCAAAATCACACTGGAAATTAAGACTATATTCTTATCCTTACTTTCTCTTCATGCAGATTGGACAAAAGATACTCATTAACAGCCTCATTTTGCTTACATTCAATGCCAAAGTAATTACCAAATTGTTCATTTCACTGATGAAAGGACAGGGATACTAGTTCAAATGTTAGAGATGAGAGGATCAAGTTTTAAAACCATGAAAGAGAAATCTTTATGAACAGTGGGAAAACTTGCATCAGACCTTAGAAAAGCCCAATGTAGGTCAATCACATTGTTGCCTGACCAGTAAAACTGGTGCTATATGATTTTTGAAGAGTTTGAATTATTAAAGCTGAAGAAATTGCCCAGAATAAATTAAGTAGATGCTCGGACCAAATTCATAGTCCCAGCTATTGAAAGTAACTGTTTAATACAGGATTTCCTAGACTTCAGTAGAACTTAATGCAACTCTGGAAATCCAAATACATCATCCAGCAAACATGTCTAGTGTGAAATGCAGGGAGATGCAGAAGGAGACTGAACTCAAAGATACCATGTACTTCAAAGGTACCCTCAAAGGAGGTTGTACCAGATGACCCCCAGAGGTCCCGATCAACTAGTATCACCTTAACTATGTCAATAAATATGACTCCAACATGTACAATTCAATTTCAATATATTCTGTCCAAGCCATTTGCACCTGTATTTAAACTTTTTTTTTATGTTTATATGGAGTATTCTAGTTAAAGCCAACATTTACCATTTTTAACAGTTATGTGAATATAATAATAGCAGAAAACGTTCTAGATTTCTTGTTTTTACCCAAGACCACGTTGCTCTTCCTGCAGAATATGAACGGTCTCTACACCAATGCATGTGTGGCATGTAAGCTGATAATCACCCCTTTCACTGTGCTATGCATTCAGTGGACATACTTTAGCTGAATCAAGCATTATTATAAAAGTGAATGGCCCCTCACAAGCTTTTCTCAGTGTGGTTTTTTACTTTGGAGTTTATTCATGTCTTGGTCTGACTTAGGCTGCAGTAACCAAAGTATGCTATAAAATGTCATTTTCTTCACAGGGTTTAGCAAACAATGAAAAAAAAATGTACCCACAAGCCTGACTGGGGGATAAGAGGCTTTCCTGTACTTTTCTGTTCGGCTGTCTTCTTGCCATGGTAACGTTATTAAGAATTCTGGCTGTCAGGGTCAATATATCACTTTATCAATCATATAACAATGTTAATATTATGCTTGTTACCTATCAAATTGTCATGGCGGTGCAAGAGACAATTTACATTTGGGTTTGAAGTAAATTTTAACTTTCAGTTTTGTCTTCACCTCCATGTGACTGTGTAATCATGCGCGATCATAATCTATCACTATAGCTGAATGCTTTCCTAACCAAGAGTGTCACCTAAGAGCATATATGACAACAGCAGGTAAAAAAACGCACCCTTTGTTTGATTTCAATCATATTTTGCCATACTTGAATTAGGTGGATCAGCGTATCAGTCCCAAAAAACTGCTTTCCAATCTGAAACCAGCTTTTACAACAGCTTTTCATTATTGAAATTATTATACAACATGACATAATAAACAAGAAAATGCCAACGATTACAATTATATGACTCCATTTTCTAATGGACTCCAACTTGCTTCATCAAACCGCTCAAGAAAGGATATGCTTGTAGGATATAATTATCTGCAACAGGAAGTCTGTACGGATTACAGTGGTCAGAATTCACATTTATGGAGCTGCCACTGCATTGCTAGAAATGTAATAGACTGAAGAGAAATTAAATGTCTGCTTTCTTAATTCTTTTTCATTGTCACAATCAACTAAAGCAACAGCAGACATTTTTGAACAGTAGTGGAGTGCAATGATGTGTAGAAATGGATAGACACAAGTTATATATTAACTTTATGCAAAATTATGAAGCGTTAAACATGTTTAAAATTGGCTTTACTTATTTTAAATGCCTAACTAAGCTGCACAGAAATGGATGGATACCAGTCACACATTAACATTATGCAAAACAAGGAACTCTTCGACATGTTTAATATAATTTCTTGCTCATTTCCAATGTCTTAATTAAGCCAGTAACTTCAGTGGAAAAGTAATCAGCCAGTGCTTACAGTCCTCTAAATGTTCACATACCATACTGAGCCTTTAATTCTTCCCTGAAGTTTTCATGACAGACCACTGAGAATAAGGTAACATGAGCATGAAGAAAACTAAGATTTAGAACTGGTACATATACTCTATATTGTATTTGTATTGCAGTTTACCTGGGATGAAAACGTACAGACCAGGAAGTCTGCCTGCGACAAGAAGTGAATATCCAGAATAACACCTCTTAGGGAATTTTCAGTGTAACGGTTATGAAGTCCTGCTGACCAGGATATGGAGTTATCACTGATAAATTCATAATGTGGATACCTGTGAAAATACAAGTCACGTTAACAGCAAAGTCTTTTGGTTTTTTTAATTTCATTTTTTTCTTAGGAAGCATCATTTATGCTGCAAGATAAGGGTGTTAATTTGTTTTGCGTCTCTGCTTTACAGGGAATGCATTATAATTTTACTGAACACTCTGGAATGTTGCTGCTGCTTCCAAGCATGTCCTCTCTTTATCCAGAAGTCTGTCTGAGACCTGACACTGTAAAAGAAGCGGAAAAATGTCAGGAAGTATACGCCACATTCTGCTAATTTTACTGATTTTTCAATGAAATAAACTCGGGTAACTTAATTTCTCTACTACTAAATAGAATATGGAATTATGTTCTTCCTATACTACATTTTGTTTATTATCATACTCTCTGTTAGACAATGATCATGACACTGTGCAAGAAAACTCCGACACCTGTAAAAGGGATGACAAATCTAGACAAAACCCAACATTACCTTTACCGTTATTAGGACCACATGGAGAAAAATTCTGCAATTTATTAGCCAAAAGAAAATAAATGTAAAAATTCTTGACATATTATAAACAAAATGTTGATACTTTCAGTCAAAATATTTTTATTTGAAATACAAACCCTTGGTTTATTTTCAAAAGAACATTACAAGTTTTTAACAGGAAACAACAAATTTTAAAATAAAATAAGTACTTTTAAAAAGTGTTGAAAAAAAGGATGGTCTTTCTCAAAACATTTGTAATTCCTTTCCTGGGGAACTGAAATCTGAAATAAATTATGAAAAGTAGCAAAAAATAATTAAGTTTTTGGTCAGCCTCCTACCAAAGATAAGTTTTATATGAGAAATTCCAGGTAGGTGTAACAAAGATGATAATTATATTGCTGCTACACAATAATTATATTTCAATCATGAAGTGCAACTCATACGAGTAACTGCCAACTACAAAATTACAACTACAGGGCTAATTATAAAATAATTCAAATAAAATCTATTTTTTAAATATACAACTTCGTACCAATTATAAATCAGTATCTTAGATAAGATAGTAAGGCAGCTAATATTACATTTTTATGAATTAATCACTCATACGCTGTTCAATAAATTAAATAGCATAGAGTAGGCTGTAATGCTGGAGCCACAGTAACTCAGACCTGTAACTATATGCTTCAAAGCTTGACAATTCTATGCTGAATGTAGCTCAAAATAAGGTTTACACTCATGAGTTACCGTAAAGTTACTGAAGTTAGCATGCACTTGTACACCACGCAGTGTGTGCATATACTCTGGACGCACACTAGACATGATTATGACAACCTCTTAAAAGAACATGCCTAGTTTATTCCACTTTAATATCGAAATACAGCAAGTTTCTTTCATTTAACGTTCTCTAGCTGCAACTACCAAATCCAGACATTTAATCTCAAGAGTGAATCAAAAACCCACATGGAAAACTTCCACATTTCAGGAAGAATTTACTTTCTCTTTACAGTGATTTTCACAGAATTTTATGTTCTGTTAAATAATTATGTAAAATACATAGTAATTATGTAAAAATAATAATAATTATTTTATAGTTATGTATGAGCAGAGAAACACCTGCTCTAACAAAAAATCATGGATGTGTGGTAAATTTCCCAAAGATAGGATGACAACTTTAAAGAGCGCATCTGATCATTAATGCCAGGGGAAGTTCATGTCACATTGAAACCAAGACAAAACAAAACAAAAAAAGCAAGGGAAGAGAAGGCGGAAATATTCATCTGGAGTAACTGATTTGACCTCTTTTGAAAAATTATAGAAGTGTATATAAGAAATAGTTTTTTCAGGATTAACTCTATCACAATGATAATTTTCTTTCTTATCTTCGTAGGTCTAAAATTAACATCAATATTTAACCAGCTCTTAAAATACAACAGATGACAACAAAAGATTTGTGATTTAGATTTATTCTATTTCTATTTCCATTGTTTGAATCGTATTAGTATGTTTTTTAAAGAAAAAAGTGCAGGCCAAATGGAAATGTGTCATACTCTACTGTGTAAACCAGTGGAGGAACAGTGACGGGCATCAGTGATGCAAAGGAAGCAACACAAAGAATGTTTAACAGAAGATGTCATTTCTAGGGACAGTGAATATAGTGAAGATATCTGCACACCCCTTTGCAAGTTTGTGGCATAAGGAATACTAGTAAAATACGTAACTTCAGATTTTGAAAATCAGAACCCAGATGCTGAGTAAAGACAAAAGAACCTTTCCTGAAGAATCTGATTTCCTACTAGCAAAAGATCAGTCTAACAACTTGACAAAAGCAGCACACCAAAAATTGTGCCATATTGAATCTGTTCAAAAAACCAAAATACAAACCCAAACCAAAAACCCCCAAACCCAAACAATTATTCACATTTCTTTGCGTGCACTCATTTAATTTTTTTCTCCTTCCTCCTTTTATTCTGCAGTCTTTGAGATGCTTTTAAATTTGGTCTTCAATGACATTTTGTAAAGTTGAGCCAAATTCACTTAACCAACAGTTTCAGAACCCATTTCTTCAAAGCAATGATCCAAGCTTAGCGTTTATTTACTCACATGTTTTAAGTTTTCAAACAAGCACTTTTATGCTGTGCCACTGCTGTGGCACAACTGTTACAGCTGAAACTAGGTCAGCCACACACACATATAGCACATACTGCTATATTCATGCTTAGGAAAAGAGGTTTCTTTTAAACACCCTAAAATGGGAATATAATAGCAGCCATACTCAGTGTGACCAAAGAGTCTTCTAGCCCAGCATCCTGTCTCCAACACAGACTGAAAGCAGAGCTTAAAGAAAAATACAGTAAAAGGCCAAACCTGTGTTCCTCTCATAAGCTTAGCCTTATGTGGCTCACTGACTTCCTGCATCAGGCGAGGTTTAATTTTCCTTCCCACTCACTACAGTGCTTTAGATTCTATTTAAAGCTATTCTTACACAATGACTACAAAGAATAGACAAAATGAAACTTCTAAAGCTCTATAGTTAGGTCTTGCTTCCTTCTATTCCCTTTTCTGGCTGTATCTATATTGTGATTAATGTAATATATATTGTTATAAGCTTTTGGGGATTTTTTTTTTTTGGTAAGCAGAACGCAGACATGATCCTATTACTATGATTCCTGAATGCATTGTAAATGAATAATAAATACTAAGATGTCACATTCTTACTGACAGCATTGCCTAAATACAGTAGGATCCCTTCTAGCTTTCCAAAGAAATTACCCACACACTCTCTTCTATATACAGGAAAGGAAAAGACTGTGAAGATCAAACAAAACAGCATAATGCTGGTTTCTCTGCATCAGACTATATATATGTAGCATATCTCCTCAACATATCTAAGAAAAATATAAATCTAATTCTTCTAAAGCTACCAAATATATTCTTGAAACTCATATTTAGGCCAGAAAGGATTTTTTTGTTTCTTTTTTCCCTTAGGAAAAGGGAAAAAAAAGAAATCAGAACAAGGCAGGGAAGAAAGAGTTTAAAATCTTTCCATCCTGCAGCTACCAGCCCCAGATAAGGATACAAACCAAACACAGTTATGAGACTATTTCAAGTTCCAATTGGTTTTAGAGGCTGATTAACTAGCCGTGTAACTATAGCTTATCTCTACACTGTTTAGCAGGTACAAACCAAGGTGAGTCCCATGCTCCAGCTCTCAATTTGCTGCGACTGGGAAAGTGTCCAGAAGAGGCAATGTAAATTTCCTTCCCTCTAAAGGAAGAGTGTGAGCATGTGTGTAAACAGATAGGGTAAGAAATAATGTGTTTGCTCAGGTCTTGCTCTAAAATGGATTGGAAAATGTATGAGCTGTTCACCAGGCTCAAGAACTTTGAAGCTTTACTGAATTGTAATGTATCAGGAATACTATGATTCGGGGCAGGGAGAGTTACACCAGCTAAAATACAGACAGTACACAGAGAGAAAAGCCATTAACTTGCTATTGTGGAAGTAAATAGTGAAATACTGAGGGGGAAAAAAGCTTTCATAAGTGCTAGAAAAAACAAAACCTCATAAGGGAGGAAAATTACTGCAAAACCATTGAAGAAGCAAAATACATATAACTTGACAGGTAAATATTTTAAAAGGAAGAATGTACTTTGTTGAATTTGAGTGCTTATTTACGTGACAGAGACCTAAACAGATTAAGACATAAACCAGAAAGGTATTAAATACGGTTTCTTAAGAATCTGTGCACATGTTCAACTGCATTATTTTCAATACTTTGCCTTAAAGAGAGATGCTGCGTATGATACAGGCTGGAAACACGTATACTAGAAAGTTAAGAATTTCTATTTAAAAACTATTAAATCAGCCAAAGAACAAGCAAGTCACACCATCCCTAACTTAGATATCACTTAGCTAAGACAAATGCCACAACCTCTCTTTACCAGAAGTTGTCAAATGTTGGCTGACAAAAAGCACAACATGACCTGGCAGTGTGTTCTCACACAACCATGTCCTGGGCTGCACCTGCAGTCCTGCATTCAGCTCTGGGGACCCCAACACAAGAGGGATGTGAACCTGCTCAAGCAAGTCCAGAGGACACGAAGAGAATCAGAGGGCTGAAGCACCTCTGCTATGGAGGCAGGCTGAGAGAGTTGGGCTTGCTCAGCCTAGAGAAGAGAAGGGTCTGGGGAGAACTTAAGAGTAGCTTCCAGTACCTAAAGGGGGCCTACAAGAAGTCTGGAGAGTGACAGGACAAGGAGGAATGGATTCAATCTGACAGAGTGGAGATTTAGTTTAGGCATTAGGCAAAAATTCTTCTCTCTGAGTGTGGTGAAACACTGCACAGGGTGCCCAGAGAAGCTGTGGGTGCCCCATCCCTGGAAGTGTTCAAGGTCAGGTTGGACAGGGCTTGGAACAACCTGGTCTAGTGGAAGGGGATTGGAACTGGATGAGTTTAAGGTCCCTTCCAACCCAAACCATTCTATGATTCTATTAAGGGCTTTAAGCCCATAGTTATTACAGCTGTTGAACTGTCAACCATGCTCCTCTCTAGTCATCCTAATTCTGAAAATAAATTCACTTCTTTCTTTCTTTTGGAAAAGAAAACAAAACCATTGTACATACTGATAGTACTAACTCCACTACCATACTTGCAGTTGGTAGACATCTGACTGCAAGGGAAGTTTCTGGAACTTCAGTCAAAACATTTCTGTTTTCATGACTATGAATAGTTTGAAACACTTCTCTTAATAGAAACAAGCCTGTTCATGTGAATGTTGGCAAAATTTTATTTAAATGCCAACAATGTTTGACAGCCAATCACTCTCATGTATAGACAGATATAATATCTAGCTAGTACTCACTAATATTACAGCACCCAATAATGAATGCAGCATAAGCTACTGTGGTACATTGTGACAGCCGTCTGTGCCAAAGCTTGGTAGTTCAGTGTTACTGGAACTTTTTTTTGTCAGAAGTGTAATCCAATTTGTATTTTTCTTCACAAGAAGAGGATGAAAAGATTCTTTATTCTCAAAACCTGACCTTAACCTGTCTTCAGATGTCTTTAACTGCTGAAACATCAAACTGCATCCTGCCTTCTATGAAATCATGGGAAGTTTCAAATGCCTTCTACTTGATTGCAAGCAACAGTAGGGTGCAAGCAACTGTATGTTTACATAGCTAGCGCATCTCATTATTATTAGCACTAAAGTATACTGTGGTAAGGACTGAAAACTGAACACAAATAAATAAATGCATAAATAAGTTTGCTATAGCAATCTTGAAATCTCTTATATTACAAACAGTAATTAAAGTCGTTTAAGCATAATGTAAATGAATTATTATAACCTCGGTTTTTTATTACCTGTCTTTTCATTGTTCAGATTTGCACTTTCAGATTTGCACTTTAAATGTTATGTTATCATAATTGTTTCTGCTATTGTTCTTGTCTCTACATACACAAAAAAGGAAGGATTAGATTGCCATCATCTGGAGTTGTGTGTATTCATTTAGTTTTTTCAAAACTCCATAATTTTGAACAGCAGCCCTTTGTAGATATGAAAAATAGAAATAGCACAATCAAAACACACAGGCTTGCAACGCTCTACTACAAAATAATATTTTCTGCTTATCTTATGCCCAAACCAATTTGTAATCCAGAATATAATCTTATATATTTTTCCAAGTATGTCTACCAAGAATAAAACAGTTAAAAATATCCTACTTTGGAGTTACCTTCATTTTAAAATTCTAATTTCCTTGCTTTAATAAAAAAAAAAAAAATAAAATTTACGTTCAAGGGAGAAAAAATTTTGGAAACAGAAATAGGTGCTATTCAGTAGACAGAAAAATAAGTAGTACTCAAAAGGAAAATGTGCTAATTTGTGCTCAGTAATGAATACACTTCAATTCAATGGTTCTGATATAGATATCCAAGTTTCCACTGTCGTGGCAATTAGCTTTTGTGAAATTGCTTATGTACCGTAAGCACCATAACCCAAAAAAAGAGACGGAACATTATTCTTGCATATGTACCTACTTTCTTTTACTAAGCAGAAGGTTTTGCCATCTCAGTGGCATCTTGCAAGACATGCAAGGTGTCATTCTTTCCCATAGAATATAACAATGAGATTTTACATGAAAATACAGGCTGCGTTAGCAGTAAATAATTCTACACTGTGCATTTCCAGGTTTGAACAAAGCTATATTTTCTGTGACAAGCTGAGATATCCTATACCTAAGGTAGGTTGTTAAACCCATGTTCTGGAGAGCTAGAAGAGGACAAGAAGCAAATAATGGACAGTGTTACAGATTGAGAATCCCATGTATATTTAAGGACAAACTTTAAAATTATTCAACATGTAAGGTGAAAGTCTTCTAAGTTCACTATATGGGAATCTTTCTGAAAGAGTCATCAAAAAGCTGTCAACCAGCTTACAAAACCTTCTCTGGCAACCTGCTTCAGCAGGGGGTTGGAAGAGATGATGTTAAGGTCCTTTCCAAACCTAACTATTCTATGATTCTATGATCTCCACAGGTCCCTTCCAACTCCAACCATTCTGTGATTCTTTTTAATATCTATGTTCTACAGAAAGTTTGGTGTATTTATTATTTATATTTTTATTTGCCCTTTACAGCATTACAGGTTTGTTTTTAAGTGGTCACAGGTATCTTGCTCAGCTCTTCTGGATTTTTAACGTTAAACTTTGAAAAGCATACTTGCGGGGAAAAAAAATCATCCAAAAGAAAAAGGAATGTCTCAGAGAAAAATCAAAATCACTGGAAGCTGAAATGCAATCTAATATATAAATTATAACCAAAATAAATTAATTGCTTAAAAAAAAAAGGCAAAAAAATCCTAAGAATTGTGCACACAATAGTCAGAAATTGTGAAGCTAACCAGAAGGAACAAACTGTAATACAAACATAGTTCATCTTACTTGGATTTTGCCTCTTGCAACAGTGAAGGGTCATCTGTAGCCAAATACACTCTTTTTTTATCAACATGCATTCTGCGAGCAAGAAGTTCAAACCGTTCCTCAACGTGTACCATATACTCTTCAATGGGATGAAATGCTGCTTCTGTTCCTACTTTGTCTGTCCTTCGAACATGAACACTGCAAAAAGGCAGAAACTTAGAATTCAATTTTCAATAATTCTGAAATTTTAACTTTACATTTCACGTGTGCCCTTCTAGAATGCATATTAAAATGAATCCCTACATAAAACAAGAAAGGATTAGATTCATCGATGTCCATCAAGACACACTGACAACATGAACTTAGCTGTCAGTCTGTTCTTGAAAGCAATATAATACTCTTGTAAGGAAGGCAAAGGGTAACCAAAAGAAAAGAATGAAGGAGAGATAATTATAGCATACAAGGTATTCTGTTTAGGCAGAAGGTTATCTGGTGTCATTAGATAATGCTTCATAAATACAGTCCAAAAGCAAAATAGGAGTATTCGCATCATGGATATATTGTGACAGAAACTGCAACGGAGGGTTTGAATGAAGCAAGTTAAAATGCATCTTCCCCATCTGCTTGAAATCTTACATATCTTCAGTGGTGAAGTGGCTTACTGACTCAATGGTCAAAAGCCAACTAACTCTTGGACAGACCTGTTTTGTACTCCTACAGAAAGAAAGATTAAGCATTGAAGGCAAATTCTGGCAAAGGAAGCAGTGTTTGCAGACTCTAGTAGAGTAACAACAACATTTTTCATGTTATAGGACAGTAAAACCTTTCTTCCACAAGCTGTTTATTGCCTATAGATGCTTTCCTTTCTTCTCCCCATATGGGCCTTTCCAATACATAGTTACTGCTAAGAAACAGCAACAGTGGAAGCCTCAGCAGAAAATGGAAAAGCACATACCATGTTCAGGTGCAGTCAACAATAAAATTAGTTGTGGATTGTGGCATATAAAATGCAGGCTTAGCCTTTTTTCCCCAAATGTAAAGGCTATAGGCCCTTGAACAGAAGACCCAGACAGAAAAGTGTCTGGAATACAAGCTGTAAGGCAATTACATGAATGAAATTCTGTATTACACTACTAGGTATAGAAGGACATTTAAAAAAAACCACAACCAACCAAAAAAACACCCTTCCATTGAGCAATATCAGTCAAAACATAGGTGGACAAGTATGCTGAAGAAATACTTGTAATCAACTTGTATTATGCACAGTTAAAAAATAACAGCTTCATCTAGAAAGCACCCCTTCTCCCCATAAAACGCTAGAGGCTCTTGGGTAACCATCATAAAATAATTTGTCCTGAACACAAAGCACTATATATACATATTAAAGCACAGAGAGTGAAAAAGAAAACTAAATACCCACCCGATCACTGGATGTTTGAAACCAAGTTTCCTTGTGGCTTCCTCTATTTCTTTTTCTAACCAAGGCTGTGGACGTATCAAGTATTTCACAAACTGCGAGACCCACCACACAGCAGGATCCCCATGTACACGAATTAGCCTATCAGCCAGGTCTTCAGGGACAGCCAACGGTAAATAGGGTGGCCGTGGGTGTAAGCTGTCAACAATGGGAAGTTCCACCACCTGAACATCCTTATCATTAGCCTCACCTGTTTAAAAATACATACTAGGATGAGTCAAGGAGTTTATTAATAAGCTTTACCACTGGCAAGTAACATCCCAAACATATCAGCTAAACTATTTTCAAAAGAAGTACCTAACCCTTGCTCTACGTTTTCAAAATAGCATTAAAAAAAATAAATGGATTTACATACAAACTGTATCTGACAATCCACTCCAGTAAAACAAACTTGAAGGTCCTTAATTTTTTACCAGCTTGTTATTAATAAAATATTATAAGAAGTGTTCCTGTTTATGTATTCATGCTTTTTCATATACAACTACATCATCACTTTGTGCTAAGGATGGCTTGGAAAGACTTGTTATCTAAAATGCTTACAATTCAGTTACTTGTTTAAAAAATAAAGAAATATTTTAAGGCATAAGAAATTGTTAAAAAATAACTATACAGTGCTGCTGCAATTTTGAATACACTTTACTGCAGTAAATCTCAGCATTTCAGACATCATTTGGACCACTGAATTAGCTCCTCTACTGACAGAAGAGGAGAAAGGACAGAAAGAGAAAAACAGCCAAGCACTAAACAAGCATGTGATTTACATATAGGTAAGAATTTGTTATATGTTAAATACTAACTGAAGTGGAATATACAGCTGCTTTAGATGGGACTTTCAAGGATCAGTAAACCACTAAACATTTTTTATAAGAGCTCTTACAAATTACATGAACATAAGTGTCTACATAATTGATAATTCAAAGCTAGTTTCCTATACCGCAATAAATTCTAATACATGACAACATGATACAAAGCATTGCAGTTTTGAAATATCAAACATTTCAGGTGAGACTTCTAGTGTTTCTAGTGTTTTTCTTCCAAAAGCGTATTTTCATTGTCTGCAGTGTTTACTGGCAAAGATAGCTAGCTGTCTGTTCAGTGCTCACCAGCCACGACAGTAACCTGTTTTAAATATCTGCAAATGAAGCTCATATAAGTTTTGATTACCAGTTAAACCTAAAGAATGAAAAATTCAATCCAGTGCAAGGACAATGATTCTTACCTTAAGAACAGTTAAAAATCCCTAAGGTTAAAACATGCACTAAAAATAATTTCAATATAGTTATGGCAAAGTCCTAGAAATTTGACAAGCATATGCTGCAGTCATACATTGCCAGAATACTACATTAACACCAGTGAGCCTACTGAACTAGTCAGATTTCATCAGTAACTCTCTAAGAAATGGCTGTTTAAATAAGGAATGTTTGCTGTGATCTGGAATATTTTCAATTAATTTTTAATAGATTTGGAATATCTGTCCTCACAGCTGTATCTATATGTTGATGTTTCATCACTGCACTATATAACACTGCAAAGGGATCTTTTAGAATAATTTCCCATAGAATATGTACTGCAGGTATGGATGATACTTTTTCATTCAAGAAGCCAATTCGTATTTTTACCATCTATTATACTGCACTTACAGGAAAAGACTTAGTAAAAACCCATAAACTTAGTAAAAATACTGAGCGTTTAAGTTTTCTTATAATAAGATGGATAATATTTTATCAGCATTTCTTAAGAAAGCCGCAATTAAGAAAAGCACCCTGAAACCAGAAAGTGCTAAATCTGGTGTAGGTCTCAAGTATTAGTCAGAAGTCTAGTGACTAAAGAAACATTCAGCTTGAGTATTGTATGAAAGAATGCTAGGAAGGAAAGAAAACCCAACTGTTACAGCTGAAACCAGGACAAGGTTCCATCCTTTTTATACTTTCACCCTCAACTGAGAGTGGGGGAAGGAACAAGATGGTAAAAGAAGCAAGAGCAATCTTAGCCAAGAAAAGAAAAAAAGACTCCAAGCCTAAATTAGAGGAAGAAATTTGCTGCAATTCTGAGAAGAAAAAGCAGAGATGCAAAGGTGCATATAAAAAGATGAATTTTTATCAAGTCTGGTATTACTAGCAATTTCTTAAACTTCATTCTATCACTGGAAAAATATGTTGTGTGAAAACAGCCATTTGGAAAGTCTTGCCGTTGATGAAGCTGATCGAGGGACCTAATCTGCTATTTGGCATTCTGGCCCTGAAAAGCACCCTATACATAGATCCATACTATTTAAAGGATAAGACTGTGCACCCAAAAATTTCCATAGGCTGTCTTAAGAAAACAAGATTGGCCAGCAATAACTAGAAAAGCTCTTAGCATACAGCAAACTAGACTGAAATATACCAAAATCACAAGAATACCAAAGAAGACTGTGGAGGAGGGAGAACAAACCAAACCAAACCAAACATTTTAGCTTTCAACTGTATGTGATACATTGTTTGAATACTAATGAAGCTGCAATACTTGCTGTGAATCAAAATCAGGAACAAACAAAATATATTTCATTGAGAAAAAACAAATAATTTGGTTATGTAAAATTACCTACCAGGTCAAGTGTTAATGAGTGCACTTTGAGATATGAAAAGCTACTTTCTGAGAAGGAACTGAAAACATCATATGCTTACTTCACAGAGGAGATTAAGAGTTTCTTACTACACAGTAAGAGACCCAACATGGGGACTGTTACTGAAAGTATGGGTTACAAATAGTAAGTCATAAAATGAAATATTCACAAATACAGATCAAAGAATGTGCTGTTAATGCAACTAAAAACTATGCAATGGTTACAGAAGCCCCTCGTGCTTCGGAACTTTTGCCTGTTATTGTTGACAAATAGTTCTGACACACACAGTGTTATGTTGAAAATATGTATATAATTAAAAAAAAACCAACCAAACAACTATCAGTATGGTCATTGCTATTTTCAACAATGTTCTATTATGTTATCAGTTAATATAAAATTAGAAGACGGCAAAGGGTGTAAGCACTTAATCCAAACATACAAACTTCTGACAAAGCATAGCAATATGACACCACTGCTGAGAACATCTGTGCAAGCAATTGTGCAGATGTGTGAATAATCCTAGGAAACTTTCTCACAACTTTCCAGCCTTTTTTACCTTTATTATTGTCCTGAAGAACAAAGAAAAAAAACTCTGTTAGTCTTCACTCACTTTAAAAGGTATGAGCTAGCAGATTCAGTAAAAGGAAAACTTAACAGCAACTGTTTGCTTTTGTACTGGACAAAACCAGTGAAGAGTGACTCTCTAGTAACCTGATGGAGTAAACAACCCGCTGCAACAGCCACATAGGCAAGTGACAGCTTTCTTATCCTACTGATCTTTTTTCAGTGTTCACTTTAAGATTCCTACTAGGCAATGATCTTGTCCTATTTTCAACAGATAGAGTTTAAAAAACTTTCATGGAAATCCTGGCTAGCAGGGTATTGGTTTAGTTACTCAGAAATAAGCTGTAATCAAAACCAATGATACATTCGATACTCAAACCTCAGGTCAGATTGATGGGCAAAAACATTAAGTCACCTTTTTGACTGATACGAAATGTAGCTGTTCAACTGAAGATAATGAAGTTGGGTTAAAAATACAGAATGATCTTTTTCTCCAGACATTTCTTCAGTTTTTAGCTATGTATTCTCTAAATTTTAAAACAGTTCAGTTCTTACACTGCATTTTGTTAAATAATAGATAAGCCATAGAAGGTACTAATCCATGCTAATACTTGTACCTCTTTCTCACCCTGGTAGTTCAAAACACGGTATCATCATGTCAATCAGGTCCAATACCCTGCTTGCAGTAGGTCCAACTTTGACATCTGATGACAGAATTATTTAGGTTGGAAGATACCTCTAGAGCCATTTACCTACATTGCTATAGGTCGCTTACATTTCATTTAAATACTTTAAACTACTTCTTCCAATGTGATTTACATTGCTTCTACAGTTGCCAACATTTGCCTCTATAATTCTATTTACAGCTTGTTCAACTTTCATACTATTCCAGGTGCTATTTCTTCAGTTTGGATTGACCTAAATAATTGTCCTCCAAAGTTCTGCAACTTTTATCCATTTTTCCTTCACTGCATGTTTTTTTTTTAATAGTCAATGCACTGCAATATTGATAACACTCACTCCTTGATCATAACATACTCTGGAGGGAAAAATCACAGACAGTAAACAAGTTTATTTTCACTTAGATGACCCATGCCAGTTGCACCACGTAGCTCTTACTCATCACCATCTTCTGCCTATGTTCATCACTAATAGATCAGTTTCAATTTCCAAGAGTCCTAATGATTACTTTTTAAATACTGAAATGGCCTGTGCTATAAAAGCCACAATTTAGCTTCCCTGCAGTATCCCAATGTACTCGGAAGCTCACAGGACTTAGGTAATTCTTCATGATTTGGCATAATCTTACTGCCTATTTCTCAAATATTATCATTGTCCTCCTAATTTGAAGCCCATTTAGAAGCTTTTGCTATTTATATCTTTCATAGACTCCTTTGAAGCCTGAAAAATGCTGTTTGGCTTAAAATGATCTCTGGGATTCGTCATTTTGCCTTACCTTACTTCCTACCCTCTGAACATTGGCTCAGATCTGCATTTGGATGGGTGTTCACTACATACAGCAGCTTTGTCAGCATACAGCAGAACGTCAGCTTTGTTTCAAGTAACAATCAGTACTATTAGTTAATGTTAACTGAAAAGCCTGTTTAAGAACTTAATTCATGCTATAATTTCAAAATTCATCATTTAATTTCAAAGTATTATTTCAAGAAGTTGTCCTTTGAAGTATGCCAAGGAATACTAAGCTAAGGACATTCCTCTTGTGTAAATGAGAACTTCCAATTTAATTCCAGTTTGTGTTGCTAGAAATATAACGATAAACTCAAAAATGGAATAGCTTCATCACTTTTCTGTCTCTATAATACAGACTTCTTTAAGCTGGTATCAACTTGCATAGACTAATCACCACACTACTAAACTAAGCACTACAACTTGAAAGCCTGTCAGCTCAGTTACTCACCCAACTGAGTGAACAATTCTAAACTCAATCACACAAGATACCTCAGAGTGTCAGGAATGCTGTTAGATTAGCACTGTATATGGTGAGAGGGGCTGTGCTGAAGGCTCCTCATTGTGTTGCTATTGCAAAGACAACAGGCTCCTGGTTTAACTTCAATTATATTTTAATGCTTTTCTTTTCAAAGTAGACAAAAAGTGGAAACTATGCAAAGCTATGGTGCATTATGCTATTTATGAATTATCAACTAGTTCATAAGAAAGGAAAAGTATGCCTTCATCTGTTCTCCGCTGCAGACTGCATTTCCTACATTTCCTACTATATTTTGGACAGTTCCAAACATTATTAAAGTCTCCACATAAGGACTTTATAAAATGGAATTAAAATGAGATAAAGAATCCTATTTTTCTTTTAAAGTAGTCAATGTAAAAAAGAACTGGTAAATTTGGTGCAATTCAGTCTTAAAGAAACTGAAAATATAGGTAGCATGCCATTTGTCATCCCAAGAGGCTGATTCTTGACGGCTTTGGTCAAATTTGGCCAAAATTTATCTAATATGCAGAACTTGTACCAAGTTAGGATAACAAAAGGAGGAAACAGAAAGGTACAGCATGATGACAAAATCTTGCTCTCACAAGAAACATGGCTAAAATAATTTTCTACCAGAGATACTGTTTTATCAGCTCCCCCCTCCAAGAAATAAAACTTTGATGGCAGTCTTATTTCTGCTCCAGCAAAACCCCTAACTTTCAGAGCTCCTGAACTACCAACATGTCTTTCTAACACAAGATCCACTGATTTTCAATAGTATTTATTTTCCCATATCACTGTGGTTCTTTGAAAAGCCTACACATAATCAAAAACACAATGTAAAGATAAACAGTGCTTTTACTGTCCCAATAAGTAATGAGATTACCATGAATGTTCTCCCTCTTGGACCTAATGAAAGCATGAACTGAGTTTATTGATTTCTGAATTTGAAATAGCTACATCTCTAACGGAACTAAAACAGTAGCATCCACTGATGCATTTAGGGCCTTGAAACTGTTTTAAATAAGATCAGATGAGCTGCATTATAAAGACCTACATTTCTGTTTCATTCTATTGAAAACCCATCACTTATTAGAAGCTTTTTATGGCAATTGTCACCTCACTTTAAAAGAACATTAAAAAGTAATGATTTTTCCCATGCTCAATTGTTTAGATACCCAGCATGATAGCTGGAAAGTTTACCAATGAAGTGTGATTGCACAAACTGACTCCATATAAGTTAGTGAAGACATTTTCAGCAGACTGTTAAACTAAGTAGAAATCAAGGAGTTACTAGTAACTGATTTTTTGCTTTAATATTCAAACTGATTTTGAACAATGCTCCATTTAATCTGAACAGTCTATATGAAAGGGGTACATGTCTAAAAAGAGCTCCAGCTCCCTTACTACCAGAAAACATCATGAAACGTATTTGCAAAGGCAACTGCTATTATAAATGCAAAGGAGTTTTGCCATGATATCCCAGTTTAGTCATTCATGCGAAGAGTAGCCAGAGTTGATGACTTAGGGGTATCCTTATGCAAGGATAGCTGAAGTAACTTAGGAAAACATATAGAAAAGACCTTTACAGCAATACAGAAGAAAATGTAATTTTTTTATTATACTTGAAATAATTCTACCAAAGGTTAATCTCTGTTTCGGTCTAACGTTAATTACTACACGCCTGAAAATACTTCCAAATACTTGCTTTGAATATTAGGTTCTCTTTTCTGGAAGAGAAGATAAACAGCTTGCTTTTATAATAAACCCTCTACAGCTGCAGGGACTTATCTGCAGGGACTGATCTCTGGCATGTATGTGCGAACTGAACAAATGTATGAGCCCGTAACAAGCATGTATAAGTATGCAGAAAACCCAGACCACCTCAATACGATATTTTTGGAGACCTAGAAGTTTCCAATCGGTCATGTGAATGGAGTTTAATTTTCAGAGCTGGCTACCCAGGCATCTTGTAGAGAAGGGCTCCCAGGTTAGATAAGACATTTACTGTCTTTTTGATCTTTATAACTCAAGTTTATAACTTGAGCTCCCAATCTTGTCTTGTTCTAATTTGAATGCTCGGAATATTCTTCTTTCAATGAATTAGTAAAAACTCCTTCATATGCAAGTCCAGCTGGAACACAACCCTCAAGGTGCGTGTAGACAAAAAGACATTTTAGTTAGCCATGAATAAAACAGCAGAGAGAATAAACCTGCTGTGCTGTTGGAAATACATAGCAGTGATGCCCACTTCACCTTAACAGTGCATCAAAAAGAAACTGAGAGAAACAGGGACACATTCTACTTCATACGGTCTATTAATACGAAAGGGGAAGAACAGGAGTGTAATCCTGCAATAATGGAAAAGGAAATTTTTCTGGTCTTCAGTCATACTATGTATGTCCCTTTCATACATGGGTATACCTGTCATCTGAAGACAGAATGTTGTTATTTTCCAAAGCAAAAAGGGGAAAATTTAACAGAAGAATCAATAAAAAATCAAGTCATATATAAATATAACAGTTTTCTCCACAGCTACTGTAGTAATAATGTATTAACTTGCACACTATTAGAAACTTCAAACCACTACTGTTCCTTAGAGGAGTTAAGGATACTTGTAAACAAAATACCTGTGGTTTTGATATTTGCCCTAGGATTTATGTAACGGCAGATAAAGGAAAACAGGTTCTAATGATTTCTGTACAAAACATGTTAGATGGCACTCATGTACATATAATGCCAAAAATGTGAGGTTATAGTAAAGGTGAGGGTTTTTTCTTTGAATAATAAACATTTATTGTTTCATATGTAAGGTTAACAAAATACACGCGTGTCTTCCATAGTAGGGAGAAGACCAATGTAAGAAAATGCAGGTTTTCTAATTTCTTACCTCTTCACAACACTAGGAAGAAATCAGTGGTCTGAGGGCTTAAAGATTGAGAAACAGAAATATAAAATGGAAGAAATCATTTCTGCCCTAAAAGTCTTGGTATAGCTTTCAGTCATTTCATATGGAAATAGGCATACATTTGCCTACTTAGTTGATTCTTCACATCTAACAAAATATCTAGCAATAAAAGATCATTTCAGTATGACATTTTAAGTCTACAAAATAGCAGCAGTGCTTCAACTTTCTCTAATCAAGAAATGTAGGGAAGTAAGTCCCTACTATTTTGAAAATAATTATTTCAGTGGACAGATTTATTCCTGAATAAAAATTCCTTGTTCTAGGTTACCTTCATTCACTTGAACATACTTAAACAATTCTCATTGGACAATATGATATTCTGCTTATGGTCCTGGCCATGCATGGAACTATTATCAGCAGTCAACTGCACTTTATACAGACATCAAATATTACTCTGAATTAACAACAACATAAGGAGAATTCAGTCTGTAAAATGTTCAAATTTTTGAACATTATTGGATAGATACTGCAATTATATACACCAAACATTAAAGAAATATATAGGTTCTTATCTCTACCTCTGGAAAATTTACTTAACAATGGATGCAATTAAAAGCAATTTATTCCACATTTATCTCCCATCCTGCTAAAACATGCTGCCAACATTGAAAGCAACCTTTAAGAACAGCATTCCTTTACGAAGACCAGATTTACTGGAACTCCTTATAAATTAAATAAGAACCAATAGTATGCTTAGCCTATATAAATGGTTTAATCAGAATCAATATTCGATATTGGGGGCTTGATTATTTTGTGAAAGAGCAGACATGTATTTTATGAAGAACTTACTAAAATACAAACGGATTTAGTTTAGTTTGTCAGATTACAGATTGCAACTTGTGTCACACGTTGTAAAATGATGTTGAAAGTATTGCTACAAAACAGGAAAAAAAACCAAACAAACCCCAAACAAAAAAAAAACAAACCCACTGAAAGACCAAAAGCAAACATTCTTCTATGTAAAAACAAACAAATAAAGCTAGTTACGAGAAATTACTGCATCTCCCTTTTCAGATCTAATTTCAGATCATTAGATCTTTCAAGAATAAGCAGAACGACAGCGTACAGCTACTTGACTTCAATACTGATCACATTTAGCATTCTATGTGAAAAAGTTACAGCAACCTATATACTTTATATTTTTCTAAAAGAAATAATGTGAAAACAGCTGTGCAGAAAAGTAACTCATGTAGTTTTCCACTTACACACAAGAAATGCAAAATATCAGCAAAACGGCCACATGAACAATGAGGTTTTACTGTGAACTTGTGAGAGAGTGGGCAATAGAATTCAACTTGCTTTGTTCATACAAACTTTTCTGCTTCTGGAAAGGCTGCCAAAATACAGGTCAAGAAGTCCATATCCTTATTTCAGAGATGTAACCAAACACCCAGTCAGACTGGTTTTGAACCACAGATATGGAAGGGAAAACCTTATTCTCACTGTACATAAATTGAGCTACCCAGTTCTTTTAGTATTACCATTTAAACAGGCACTCTCTAATACTGAAACTGAAATCCTGAAAAGCAGATGTTATTCACACTCTAAATTTAAGCACAAGTTTTTAGGCCAACATGTAACACTGTAATGACTGCTGGATGTGCTTCCACACTCCCTAAACAGCAACACATAGTTAGCTCTCACCACTGAAAGTATATATAGTTCAGACTTGTTCTTTCCCATTATTTGGTCTTTATCAACACAGACTTTTACCTGCCATCTTATCTGCAGGCACTACTGCAAGAGCCTTCTGTAGCTCTTCATAAGGAATTTTCACCTGCACTAAGTACATTCTATCTCTTTGCCAAATCATATATGAATATGTTGAAGCCCAAAGTTTGCATCAGTCTCTGCTGCTGACTTACTTTAATGAATATTAATCATTAATTTCTACTCTTTCCCTCTGAAGTCTCTTTTAACCCAATTTTATATACATCAGGAGCGTCTATCTGATGGTAGTTTATATCAGGGGAAGCTTTCTGAAGTGCTTTCTTGAAAAGCAAAATATTAAATGAACTCAGTCTTCCCTACTCACATATTTGTCTCTCAAATCCACTAAATTAATGAGATGTAATTTCCTTCTATAAAACTCTCATTTGCTCTTCTCCATTGCAACATATTTTTAGGTTTATCCCCTAAATTGATTATTATTATTTCTGTCAATTTGTCCAATACCGAGTCCATGATTTGCTGGAACCCTCTCTGAAAACTGATATTCCTTCAGCCCCATTCCATTATTCTGTAGGAAGGCAATTATAATCAAATGCCAATATAAACAAAATGTTTTGTTGCCAAATGCTTTCAGCAACACTTCTTTGAGAAGGAGCATCCAAAGTGTCCCTAATGAAGAAAGATTCCAGCATGGGAGCCTCCCAAAGCTGTTTTATAATGAACACAGATATGAAAGATTTTTATAGGTTGTACTACAGTCAAGTCTTCTTTTAGTGCTCATTTCATGCCTTGATCATCTCTTGGCCCTCCAGATTTTCTGGCAGGCTTCCTTATTCTGAGAAAGGATTTATTATCAATCTTTTTGCCTTTAGCAAGCCTCTCCTCAAAAATCTCTTTTCACCTTCCTTACGATTTAATTTGCTAGGAATTTTATTCTTTTTTTCATTTATACAAAATTTGTATAAATGAGATTTTGGGGGGTTGTGTTTTTTTTTTTTTTCTCTTATTATTTTGTTTGTTATAAAGGCATTTTAACAGTATCAAGCAACTTCATGAAGTTTGCCTTTAAAAAATGTGGGGGAGGTATGAGTTTGTCTGTGTTTTACATAATCTCCATGCTGCATGAAAGCATTTAGTCCCTTTTTACAAGCAGTCTGAGTAGCTCACTTTTTAACATGAAACATTGTAAGGGATTGTTTGGATTCCTTTTATTTATCAAAATATTTGTTACTTTAAGCAGACATGGCTATACCTTTGCTGCATGACACCATCTCTTCTTTTCACACAAATTCCTGTGAGTACTGAAACATCCTGTAAGTTTCTGATACGCTGTTCTGGCTACACACATATTTCCAATCAGGAATTTTGGCCTCCCATGCTATTTGTAGACTTCTGTTTCTTCTGGCATGTTCTTATACCCCTAGGAGAAAATGTTGCTCCACAACAAGAGCAGAACTTCAAGCTGAAGGCAGAACTAATCTATAATATCACTGAAAGATGCAATTATGTTTTCCTCCCCTTTTTCTCTCAGTTTCATCCCTCTGTCTGGAAGAGAGTTCTTCGTTTCTGAGGTCTGTGGCATGCACACACAGCATATAACCTTATAAATGATACACAGTGTCCTAAAATGAGAAATCCCTACCCTCATGCAAGCTAAATTTGATTTACCTAAATTCTGCTTTCTGTGATTTCTAAGATGCAAAGGTAACTTTTCTATTTTCTCTTAGATAAATGGATGGACATTTTAGATTTTTTTCCTCTAAGTTCATTTACCTGGTTTCTCTGATTTAGTCTTCCCATCTAACTAAACTTCCACTGGAGCTAGAAAGTGTTGAAGACTGGTATACCAATTAAGAAAGCCAAATGTCCTAACGCATTTCCCCTGGAACACATCACATGGAAAGTAACACAGTAACACTAGTGAGTTGCACCTAAGAAGTTAAAATTCAGCATCTTCACTTACAAAAGGAACTGCAATTTAACATGTTGAGATGGCATTCACAGATCTGTAATGACAAGAAATATAAGACTATGTGATAAAGATTCTTAGAACACTAAATCATTATCATGAGACCTCACTTGGAGTATTGTGTACAGTTTGGTGTCCTCAACAGAAAAAAGGACATGGAACTGTTGGAACAAGTCCAGAGGAGGCCACGAGGATGATCAGGGGACTGGAGCACCTCCCGTATGAAGAGAGGCTGAGAAAGTTGGGGCTGTTCAGCCTGGAGAAGAAAAGGCTGCGTGGAGACCTCATAGCAGCCCTCCAGTATCTGAAGGGGGCCTATAGGGATGCTGGGGAGGGACTCTTCATTAGGGACTGTAGTGATAGGACAAGGGGTAATGGGTTAAAACTTAAACAGGGGAAGTTTAGATTGGATATAAGGAGGAAGTTCTTTACTGTAAGGGTGATGAGGCACTGGAATGGGTTGCCCAGGGAAGCTGTGAATGCTCCATCCCTGGTGGTGTTCAAGGCCAGGTTGGACAGAGCCTTGGGTGCCATGGTTTAGTGTGAGATGTCCCTGCCCATGGCAGGGGGTTGGAACCAGATGATCTTAAGGTCCTTTCCAACTCTAACTGTTCTATGATTCTGTGATTACTGATTCATACAATATTTTAATAAAGGTAAATCCTGCAGTTATATCTTACGTTTTGCATCGTTTGAAAGGGGTTTAAGCAATTTTCATAAAAGTTAATGGTGTAAACAATAATAGCATGTAAAAAATTGTGCTCTTCAATAAAACACAATTTCTAACTTGACTTCTTAAGCACTTCTTACATTTTCAATCCATAGCTAACACCAAAATCTTGCAACAGCCATTACTATCCACAACTACAACTGGAAATATTCATTACATATCAAGCCTATGCTAATAAATGGGTGTTTAATATTCTTGTTATTCTGTTGAATTCTTATTCAGCAACATGCTGCCAGACAGTGCTATTATGGAGTAACGAATGATTCCATTCTAATCTTATTTTCTCCTTTATCCTTCTAGTGTTTCATCCCAGAAGTAAGGGAAAATGAGGATAGTGTTTTAAGGACAGGATAATCCTAATTGCGATTCTAGCCATTAAATTCGCTGGAAAATGATCCTCAGTCTTAAGGTCAGAGAAGTGCACAAAGTGTATTTTTACATAAAAATTAATGCTGGACAACAGCTAATGACTGCAACAATCTAGATGACTGAGCCTAAAAAAAGAAAGCAGGAAATGAAGTGCTGCTACTGTAAAGCAGGTTGCAACAACCAAAGATAGCATCTATAATAATAAATAAAGCTAACTTTTTATGTTTTCTTTATAAGGTATGTATTCTTGTAATTCTTACTATACTCATAACCAAAAAAAAGGACATGGATAAGACTTCATTACCACAACACCATCTTCCCAGCAGTGCTAAGAAATTCACACCACAGAAGCACCTTGCTATATGTTTTTCAGTTTTCAGTCTCTTGTTCATTTTTGATATAGTGTGATGTTTTTAATGCATGGAAACATTTAAGGCTGACAATGCAAATAATATGATAACATACAAAGAATTAGTAACACTAAGTTAATTATGAATTGTTAAGAAGATATCTAAAACCTGTACGTTGATACAGCATTTAATTTAATGTTATGGTATCATCCAGGCATTTTCTAACACTTCTACTCCTTTTGCCTGTAATCCCTTCAAACCAGAAGTCCTTCAAGAGTTCTTTTTTCTTCTCAGATCTCTGAATAGAACAGTGCTGTTCTTTTTCAAAAGCCTGCTTCTGTATTTTACTACTTGATCCTACTTCCCACCAGGTACAGAAATGACTTTCGCAAGTATCTTCATTTCTCTGCTATGCCTGCAATAAATGCCAGGCTATTAAGCAGCAGGATGGGATTGTAACTGTGAATATCTTTGCTGTATACTGTATTTAAAAACCAAGCCAAGAATTAAATGTCTTCATGCATGTTCCACTAGCTATAAAATTGCTCACCCTACTAATATCTTCTGCTGTGTCTCTTATTGGTCCTAATTCTGCAAGATTTTACAGCCTATAATATCTATCTCCCTGGAAAATACCTGTCGCAACAAAGGTTTTAGGAGCTTCTCTAACAGACAATTACAGAAGATACCATTTTCCAATTTTCAGGCAATAAGGCCATACTGGACAGTCTTGGGCTACATAGCCTAGTGTGAGGCATCCCTGCCCATGGCAGGGGCTTGGAACTAGATGATCTTAAGGTTCTTTCCAACCCTAACTGTTCTGTGATTCTATGATCATAGAAATGTAGCTATAACAATAACTAATAAATTATTAAGATGAACTCTAGATATTTCTTTTCTGATTTTTGACAGACATTTTTATGACTATCAAAAAGCTATTGCAAGAATTTCACAATGCAGTTTGGGGCTACAATTTAATTTACTTTAGGACTAGAGGAAGCCTGGACTCCTCGCTGCTGCTGCAATGGGTAGATTATCTATCGAAGTTAATCATTCTTAAAGAAGGACAAAGGGGAAAAAAACACAGTGATATATTTAACAGTTTTCTGCTTATTACACATGAATATTGGAACTGAGTTCAATTACATTACCACGTATTTTCTAAATACAACTTTCTTTACAGTTTGGGTTTTTTTTTTTTACATATACGAAAGGAACTTACCTTTCCAGAAACTATTTTCTACATAAATAAAAGTTTGTCAGTTCACAGAAGGGAAAAAAACCTACATTCTCTATCTATGGTTCAAAACAGGATCACAAAGGGTGTTTAACCTACATATAAAGCTACCCCAAAGGATGCTGTTCAGTTTCTTCGAGAACCAGAAAGCATCAACTTATATTTTATAAAGAATGCAAATTCCATAGAAAGCAACACTAAATTCTGACTTAAAATGATGGAAAAATGTCATGTTCCTACCACCTGATCTATGAAGTGGTAAGTGGTAAAGCTGAAAAAGACGCACAGTGCTGTACGTCCGGGCTGCTGGTGATAACATTAGCATAAACACAGGACAATTAAAAAAATATAAATTAAAAGAAGCCAATTTCTTTTACTTATGTCTCATGGCACATAACTCCTAACAGGAAAGGATGTAATTACTTTTGGAATATAGTGAAATCTTTGCCCCATTACCCTCTGTGTGATTCTGAAGTCACCTCTATCAGTTTCATTTTTATTTCTGAGTATTTTGCAAGCAGAATATTTTTTACTCAGACTTCTAATCAGAAGTGGATTTCAAAATGTTCCAAAGCACCTTGACTTGAAAATTAATTTTTAACCATTAGAAAAGATCTTTTTCAGAATTTATAACCATCTCTAACTCATGACAGATTTGCAATGACCTCAAAGACATTATGTATAGTAATGTAGGCTCAATAACATAAATCAATCTCTCTCCCTCTCCATCCTATCTCTTTATGTAAAGTGAAAGATCAGCTGGTTAAATGAATTTGATTTCCATTTGTCTGTAAGACTTAGCTACTTTTATTCCACTAACGGTTTTGTGCATGAAGTTAAGCACTGAGCTGATAGCTGAAAGCTAAAAAGGATTGCCATGCACTCAAGGACAACATCTGGCTCTTTAGTTACACCTTGTGTTTCTTTTCATGGGTTGACCCACCCCACTCAAAAAAGTAAAATATACGTTAAAAAAATGTTTACTTATTTTTCCTTTTGTTCTGCTGCTGCTCCAATGTCTTGAGCAACAGTGAGTAAAAAACTGTTTAACATAAATGACTCTGCTTGTGCTCATACAAGGAATAGCCACTCTGCTGCTGATGGCTCTATTCACCCTTCCTATCCTAGCCTGCTCACTGTATACCACACTGCGGCTTCAACTGGGTTACTAAAACCACGAGAACTTTCCATGCCACGTGAAAAATATGCAAAGGGAGATAAACCGCATTTTTCATGAACACAAATAATCCTGATGAAATGAAGACTAATGGAGAATCTATCATATTCCCTGAATAAACTGTTACAGTAGTCAGCCAATCTTTCTGTATAAAAACAGACTTTATCTCCAATCTTAATTGTCCAGCTACCTGCTTTTGTCTAATAGTAGGATTTTTTTACCATATAAAAATGCCTCTAAAATGTGTCAGAACTAGCTGTTTAAACTTGCTTCATTTTTAAACTGAATTATGCTCTTTCATTTCTTACTGTAAACTAGACGTTTCTGGCCTTGAATCAGTGTAGTCCTTTCCAAGAACCCTTTCATATTTACCAATACCCATTCTGAGGGCCAGATAATGAAACTAAACAGCGTGCTCCTGCTGGCCATTGCTCTGCGAGGTGAAATAAACTTGCTGATACTTTTCAACAACCCATCACTTAGATATAAATAAGGATCACACTTTGCCCTCTAAGGCTACTGCACTACTGCATTGCTCTGAAAACCCAGACTTGCCCCATTAGAATTCTAAAGTCTTTTTAAGAGTTATCATTCTCTAAATCTTCTTTTCATGTTTACATACACAAATGTCTTCATACAGAGCGTCTTACAAAGCACCTTCACAGAAAAAAAATCTACACGATATTAGTAGCCTGATTTCAAGATTAACAGAACTGAAACAAAGGGAAAACACAAGCCAAATTTTGTTCTGTTCTCTCAGATCATTATTCCCCATTATGCCTCACAGTAACCGAAATTTGCTTGAATTAAAATTTAAATAATGAAAGTCAGTGTATAAAAAAAAAAACACATTAAAAATCAGAAGTAGAAATGAATCCATTTCTTCTGCAAGCTTTTATACAGAAGAGTGAGATACAAGACCAAAACATTATTCATACAATTACATGAAAGCTAAAGGGGGTTTTAGGCTCATACTAAATATTCATGTGATTTACATAAAAGGAAAAATACTGTCAAGGAAGATCTAGTTCATGCAATGAAACTTATTTATTGCAGCTAATTCTGCAGAACTCTTTACGGCTTGAGTGTGCAATTTTCTTTTAGTCCTTTTGATTACCGTTGCCTGATCGGCTTTGATAAATTAAAAATTTAGATTGTGTACCCACAGTATTCTGTTTCTTGAATTATACATATAAACATATTAGTTAGTTCATATTTTAAGATTATAGCTTAATGAACACTTAAAAGCTGGCGCTACCACCAAATGAAGAGCTCTGCCATTTTTAACCCTCTGGGTACCCGTGCCCTAAAAGCACTCTTTCATGAAACCATGGCTAGAGGCAGCAAAGTCAGTATTCAAAGGCAACTGTAGGAAACTGTTTCAAGCTTCTTTTTTCCACTTATCTTTCATCTTCCTCGTTTGCAGGATTATGGGGCAGGTGCACACTTAAGTAAAACACGTAGATGGCTTCTTTACCACTGCAACCCTTCATTGTCCATCATGAAACACAGACATGACTTCTAACCATATATTAATCTGTCTTTTCTCCTGATCTGTTTTGGTTTTTTTCCATTTATTGACCGGTTCAGGTTTTTTTATCTAGCTGTTTTATAGTCCTCCTTTAGTGTATTATTGGGGAATGCCACCAGGACATCATAAATCAGCAAGTGAATAAAGATAGAAAGAGACCTCCACTGCTTTAGCATGTTGCAATGATAACAAAACGTTATGACCTGGCAATTAAAAATATTCATGCTCGACATAGCTATTTAAAAGAAAATTAATTTAATGATAAATGTGTCTTCACAACTTCTCTGTATTTTGATTATTACTAGAAAGCCATCCATGCTTGTTATAAGAATTCTTACCTAAATTATTAATGAATAATTTGGCCACAGGTATCAAGGAAAAATTAACAAGTAAATCACAATGCAGGCATGATATAATTTTATAATTGAGAAGAACATGCATACAAGCATCTCTTATTACAATTTTTTGTCTCTAGAATGACAGTATGAAAGGGAGTGAAACAAAAGAAAAGGAAAAATCATGCCACAGTGTAAAATAACTGCTCTATTTGAAAAACCCTGTAATAAAATTCTAAATCTTTTAACACATTTAAGCTAGAAAAACAGAACTTTACTAGCAGGAGTACCATGTAAAACACAGAGAACAACTGCCAGAGATGACAAGGGATGAGATGACCTCTAATACTTCACGCAGATGAGAATATGCTTGCTCATCTTTCACTATCAGATTAATATCAGCTTCCTTATTAAAATTCACCTACTTCCCAAATTCCAAAAACATGCTAATTTCTTCCGAAACAGACAAGCTTAGCTTTTATGCCTAGTTAAGAGAAGACTGGACCAATAATAGTTTAAATCTACATATATTTTCAGCTCATATAAGCTCTTTAATCCTTTGTAGAAGACATGAATATCTAAATTGTTTTGCTGAAGACAGACTGCAGAAACCTCAAACTTTTATGTTGCTAATACAACTAAAATAGAAGTGTCAAGCAGAGGCAACTTAATTAAGAAGAAAGTAACTGTACAGATTCAAACCCTTCTTTCCAGGTAACACAATTTACTAATTTACTATCTCTGCAGGTCTACAAATTAAGTAATTTTTAAAAATTGTATCATTTTCTGACTTTTTGGCCTATTTCTGTAATTTACACTGATATCTTCTTATAAGTATTTGCTTGCATGAGTATTTTTGATACATAATCAAACCCAACTTTTATTGAACTATGCAGTAGTAAGATTCTGTTTATGAGAACTGGAAAATTATAAATGTCAATGCAATTTTATGTTCATTTTAAAAATCTAGAAAATACCATGATAATTTCAGAAGTTGTAGATAAAAAATAAAGGTGTGGGTTTGCAGACAAACTGTTTATAGTTACAGTTAAGAATTTCAGACTTATTTCTCTCTGTAAAGGTACAGGGAATAAAAAAATCTATGGAAATTTAGAAAGACACAAAAAACATACAGAAATCATCAATGGGACAGAATGTCTTTCAAATTTACTGGCAATTAAGTATCCAGTGAAGATTCCTACTGAAGTCACAGTGAAGCTAGTAACAGAGATTGACTCTTAATATCATTCTTCTTTAGTGATCATGCCATCGCAGAAGATCAGAATTTAACACAGTCTATAGTGAGTGGCTACCCAGTAGGCTAACCATGGAAAGACTGGTTTTTGCAGCTGAATATCTTTTATCTCTAGAACATCAAAACTCAAATTAGTGGCATTCATTAATTCAAAAAACTTGATCACATCAACATTTCTCATGCATTCAGCCTAATTCCTGAATTAGATACTGATAAGAAAAAAAAACAACCCCTCCAAAACCCCACAACTGTAGGGAGCCAGAAGGAAATATTTGTACTTTCATCAGCAAGAGCCCATATTGCAGGAAATCATGATCTATTTTAACAGATTTTTAGGAAAATACAGTCTTTTTAAGCCATGTGTGCAGAACTGCTCCAGAACACTCTTTTAACAGCTTATTATGCTAAATGCAAGGCTCACAAAACTGCCTGCAACTAAATTCTGTGGTCACATAGAGCAGTCTGCCCAGAACCATGCCCAGATGGCCGTTTCAGTTGCTAACTTTGCCAAACACGAATGCAACTTCAGCTGAAGTTTTCAATGTCTGTTTTCAATTTCTACTTATCTTTAAAAAACATTCAACCATTTTAAAAAATTGAGGTTTCTTTAAATTCTCATTCATAAAACTTGCTAGAATTTTCAAATGAAAGTTTTGTAGCATCTTGAAGTTTTGAAGAACCGACGTTACTTCAATGTGCAAACAGTGTTTCAATGCATAAGCATGCAAGAATGCTTGCATGCTAATCTGTAAATTGGATTTTGTAAATCTGAAAAAGTTAATTTGAGATCTCTAAGACTTTAATAGTTAAATTCTTTAAGATACCAGACACATTGGGTATGCAGAGTCCTACAGAAAATACTTAACATTCTGATAGGTTCTATCAACCACACAGAAAGATGTAAGGCTCACCACCATGTATGAGGATTCATATGTGTAACCAGAACAGGATGAACTGACCCCTTGTAGGAATTTCTCTTTGACACTGCTTACCCATTATTTGCCTGCTGCTTTTGTACTTCCACCCTGTCGTTCTGGACAACGCCAGCTCATTAGGATAAGACCAGGTTATTATCAGTCATAATCAACACTTTCCACAGTTGAACTCATTTACTGAGTTTGTCCAAACCACACAGTTTACAGGTCAGGAGGACATCTGCTCCAAACTTCTGCTCCAAATAGGGCCAGCCATGAGATCAGAACAGGGCTTCAGGGCTCAGGGCTTCAGCCAGACACATCTTGAAAGCCCCAAAGATGGAGGGAGACTGCACACACACTCTAGGGAACTTGTTTGGCTATATTCATCATTAAAAGGTTTTGCTTGCAATCAGCAATGTTCTTAGTGTAGTATCTAAACAATGACTTGGAAATGTTCTTTACATCCACAGAAGACAAAGTACTAGCTTACTGAAGTATAGATGTGTGCTTGCTTTGGAAAGGCAAGTACTGATTCTGCATTTTATCCTAAACTAAAGTTCCCTGTAACACTCCCCTGCCCTGCCTTCCTCTAAACTCAACAAGATTACTCTATCTGAACCTTCTAACAAGCCACAAAAGCTAATTGAAGGTATATTGTGAAGTGGAAAAAATACTTGTTAAACCCTCTTCAAAGAGACAGCGATGCAAACTGAGATCTGGCTGACACACATACACAGTATGTTGGAGCAAGGAAATTTCTGTCAAGTTTAATTCTTGTTATGACTCGACTCAAACAGGCCTTGGACTGAACTGTCCACTGCATAAGTAATTCTCCTTCCTTTACATATCCTCCAGGGCACACTTCCCCACTAAACTGCTCATCAGCCAGATAACAAAAATCCTCAAGTACGACTGCATGTGACATGAGTAAGAAATGTTACTGATTCTCTGGGGAAAAAAAAGGAACACAAATGAAACAAATAATACCCTGCTGTCAAAAACGCGCCTCAACAAACACTATCATACAACACAGCTCCCAAGAATTTGCAATAGGAAGTAAAATAGCTAAAAAGCATTCATTCCGAGTAGTACAATAGTTGAAGATACAAACACTTCTACTATACGTAACTAGAAATTCTTGAATGGTATCAGTTCTGCCTATTTGAGAACTTAAGTAATTTCGGCAGTATTCAAGGCTGGGTTGGACAGGGCCTTGAACAACCTGGTCTAGTGGAAGGTATCGCTGCTGGTGGCAGGGAGTTGGAGCTGGATGATCTTAAGGTCCTTTCCCACCCAAACCATTCTGTGATTCTATAACTTAAGAAACTGTGAGAGGCACAATGACTACAGAATGACAAGGGAAACCTGAAACACTTATCAGGACAGGCAGTTTTTCCCTGTCTAGAAACAGGTATGGGACTGGCCAAAGATAGAAAACAGATGAAGGAATGAACATCTACATTTTCATTTCTCAGCATTGATGCTAGTTTCAAAGCCCAGTGACTAGCTGAGGGTTCTGCAGAAATGAAGGAAGGGGAATACTGCTGTGACTCTAGGGTAGTCTCTGATGACTTACAAGATTTGGCCGCTCTTCCATGCCTCAAACTTCAGACATCATCCAAAAATCTGTGAATCAGAGGTAGCCAGCGGAAGAGAAAGAAAGAAGATTGGCAGGGGGGAACCAGTTTCTGTCAACCCAGAACTGAAAAGCCCTGTTTACTATCCGAACTGAAAAACTGTTTATTGTCTCAATGGCACTGGGATAGTACTGGTCTGCAAAAGTCACTCTGTAGCTCCTGTAGTTCTAATGAGAACACTATGCTAAAACAACAACTCATCAGTGCACTGCATCTTACTGATGAGTGTAATCTACACAATCACCTACTGAAAATCCCTACAAATCTTTTAGATGTCCCAATGAAAACCAAGTCACAGCTGTTGCTGCCAAATGCATCCTTCAGGACATACGGGAAAGAAATTCTTGAGTCTGTTCTTGAGTCTATAGGGACAACTAGCATAAATAATAAAAAGTATCAGTCCTTCTTATATATCCTTAAGCAGAAAGTAACTGAGCCACAATTCATCTCTGGGATAAGATTAATGTGCCATATGCTAACAATCAAAATTTGCATCGGTGCTGATAAATAAAACAGCTATAGCCTGAAAAGCGGCACAATATTTCCCTTGCTGTTTCCCACTCTAAATTAGTTTTGTGCATGGCATAGCCTGTTTTCTACCCCTTGTTAGTTTACCTACTCACCCAATAATTATTGTGTGGACTGTAACTGTGAATAATACAAAATATTATTAAAATTAACATTCCATCTCTCTCTAACCCTATTTTTTAATTATGCTTTTCCCATTCTTTTATCAGACACCCCACTAAATTTATCTAGTCTTGTATTTCTTTTGATCAACTGTGTCTTTCTAGCATTTACTGTAAGATTTATGAACTCCCACCAGTTACAGACCTAGAAAAAACAGGTATGCTGAACAAAAGAGGAAGAGTCAATAAAATCTGTTTTAAAAAGTTGACAATTGTTCACATAAAAAAAATCTGTATAGAAATTTAACTTTCTAAAATTCTTCCTATTATTTACCATAAACTGAGGGCAAAAAGTTGGCATATTGTCAACCATCTCCAAACGTGCTGTATACCTACTCCATTTTGACAACTATCATCTGAAAAAAACCTATAAAACCATGGAGTTCTTAATAACTCTTCAAGACACTGACTGTGAGAATTCCGTTAAAATTAATGCTGTTTACTCTGAGACAAAGCTATCTGATCCTCCAAACATGAATGTCCACCCAGTTATTGTAGCAAAATTCTTCAGCCTAGTATAAAAATTAACTTCCTGGTCTATAAATAAAGAGATATTAAAGATTGCCACTGTTTTCACAGCCTGAATTTTGAGTCAGTTCACTTTATATTAAAAATTATTTTAATCCTTTAATTACTTTTTTGGTGTGTGAATCTCTTTGATACCATTTTCATTATATTTCTCTTGCTTTATATTTGAAACATTCTTTATTCTTTTAATTTTTACCAACAACAGCCTCTATTTAATATTCTTTTCCCATAAAAATTGGATTCATATCTGGCACATAACATAGTGGCAGTCTGCTGAATAATTACAATTTAAATATGAAATACAAAATTTTTGTATTAAAAAATCTCTGCCAAAGCAGATATCTTCATAAGGATAATAAATTTATTTCAATACAATGCAAAAATAAGACTTAAAAGACGCTTACGTATACAATTGGAGTCATAGTTATTATGCTTCACATAACATTAAAGAAAGAGGTATCAACATAATTCTACATGAATGAAGCTGCAAAAAGAAGATGATATGATTTGAGTTATTAAATCTTACCTGACCAGTGTCCAGTGGTGGTACCTGATCTGTCAGTACATGTCTCACTTACAGGCCTAAATACAGTCTCCCAGCCACCAGTAGCATAGCGCCAGTTCTGAGACTCTAAAATGAGTGTTCGCTGAGTGCCATAAGCAATCATGAAGCAGTAGACTACGTGATGAAGTTGACAACCATAGCCACAGCCTTTGTTGATATTACACACAAGTTTCTTAGCTTTGCTGCAATCCTTCGGGTTCTGTAAGCATGGATGAAAAAATGAAGCTGAAGAGAAGATATACACAAAAGCATACTTTTTTTGTGACAAACTGACACATGTCATAAATCACAGAAGCCATCCTGCTATAATACATCTCATGTTCAAATGGATGAGTAGGCTTCAGCTCCATTAAAATTTTATGTGATTCTTCACTGTGCACATGAACAGTTACTGAACATACTCCCCTATCCTAATGTAAAATAGAATACCTTGAAGATTTTAAATTACTTTCTCATTTGTAAATCTGTCAGAATAAGCTAACATTTGGGCTCAGAGTTCACATTTCATCAACATGATTCCCACTGTTGGAATGCTTTTTTCATTTGGCATTTCCCCAGGTTTGTTAGTTCTCTTTCAATGAGCATGCATGTCACACAACGAAAGGAAATTTCCACCTGTCTACAGGATTCAGAATAAAACAAATGCTTATTAATGAACTGCTTCCCAGACTGACTACCTAGCAAATACAGAACACATACCTAAACACAGTAATAAGAGGCAATATTTTAATCTGCATGTACTCTCAATAAAATAATATACTGCTCTTTCAGAGTCTTGGAAACGACAACAAAGGAGGCAAATGTCTACACGATGTGAATGCTGTGTTTAAAAGTACAAACTAATAAATATTTGAGGTATGTGGACAATATAACATAACACACAGAAGTTCTTCTTTCTGTAAAATATAGTACTTGGCTGTACACAGCCTCAATGTCTCTAGACATACTTCTGCATTCCAAAAAGGTTATTTATAAAATCTCTAGGATGAAAAGTTAGATTTCAGTTAAGCTGCAAGAATATTGATATTTCAGCATCAATATAAACTCGTTCCTCTCCCATCTAAACAACTTTAAATAAAATTTTCTGTACATTTGCAACAAATCAGGTTTCTTCAAAACCCAACAATCACCATCTGGAGAGACGAGATCTCTTCATCAAGCGATCTTAAAGATAATCTAAATATTCTGAGTCCTAAAATACTTAATAAAAACTTTAATGTGCACATTCAATTTTGAAAAGAAGGGAAGAATAGTTCAGATCTGGATGAAAAAAAGAAGAAACAAAAATAAAACAACAAGCCTCACAACATGTTACTTCAGCATTTCTTTTTTCCACTTAAAGGAAAAACCATCTGATTCAAAGCCCAGCTAGCAATGAAAACCAACAAATGAAATAAAATTTCTATTCTTAATTTTTGTTCCTCAGGCCCATACTCCTGCTATCACAACCTAACGGGTAACTTGAGCCTAAATCTAAAAGGTATCTTGAAGGCTATTACAAATCTACTTCCCACAGGCTTTTAGGAGAGAAAGAAGGTTTTTCTAGTATGGTGTACAAGTTCACAAAGACAGAAGTCCATGAAAAAGAATCTCCCCCCTAAATCTACAGACCCATTTACACCACTCAATGAAGTGCATTAATAAGCGGTGCAAGAAGAGGCTTTTCCTGCTGTTAACTGTAAATGTGCAGAAAAGACATAAGCGCAAAAAAAGACAATAAGGTACATTGCTATGCTGTTGTTTTTTTTTTTACACTGAAATATTAGACTAATAACAAAATGTAAGAAGCTTCTTTCTGTCATAGAGAATTGTCAGCAGCAGACACAAGTGTTTAGTTGAAGCTTTGTGCTTATCTGGTTTACTTCCATTTTTGAAAGATGTGTCTACATTTAACTTCTGGTTAATAATAGTAATTCATACTTCATACAGACTACCTTAGAAGAGTTTTAATACCATTGTGTGATGTACTATAACTAGATTGTAAAAAGAATTATTATGGCCAAAAGGAAACCATTAGCAAAATATGCCTAAGACTTATTCTAGCTGGCACAGAAAAGACTGCATCTATGCTATTAAACTTTCTAAACCTCTTAAAACAGGGTTGCTGCAAACAGTAGATTTATGAAGAGTGTCTTGTGGTAGGGCTCAAACATAGCCAAAGAATTGCTTGGGAAAAGCATGCCAGGAACTGTTCTAACAATTTTAGCATTTAGAATATTACATTCCAGCGCCCGGGAACATTCCCTGTCATTGTTCTACAGTAAAAACTGCTGTTGTGGTTTAAACCCAGTCAGGTAACTCGTTCACTCACTCCCCCCACTTCTTTCCCTCCCCCTACTCCCGGAGGGACAGAGAGGAGAATCGAAAAGAATGCAACTCCCATGGGTTGAGATAAGAACAGTTTAGTAACTAAGGTATAACACAAATCACTACTGCTACCACCAATGATAATAATGATAAAGGAAATAACAAGGGAAGAGAATACAACACCTCACCACCAGCCAACAGATAACTCGCCCCCACAGCCCGACCAAGCACCGACCCATATCTCCTCCAACCCTGCAGTCCCAGACCTTCCGGGTAAATCCCAGTTACATCCTGGGCATGACGTGCTGTGGTATGGAATAGCTCTTTGGTCAGTTTGGGTCAGGTGTCCTGTCTCTGCTTCCTCCTGGCTTCCCCTCCTCCCTGGCAGAGCATGAGGCTCACAAAGTCCTTGGCCAAACCAAAACATCACTATCAGTTCTGTTCCCAAGCCGAAAGTCAAAACACTGCACTGCACCAGCTACCAAGAAGGAGAAACATGACTGCTACTGCTGAACCCAGGACAATTGTTTAGGACTATTTCCTGGTCCCCATCTTCCACTTCTTTTGGTGCTCAAAGAACCTTCTTCTCCAGGGCTCTTGGCTAGCCTATTCACAGAGTTAGTAGGATCAGATGGGAAAATGTCAGAAGCACCATTTCAATGCCTCACCAACTTCCACTGTTTTTAAGTGTGCAGTTAGCCATCAAAATACATGACAATCTGGCAAAAGTAAACTCTGCTGCTTAACATGCACCTGACTATAACAGAAATGACTGTGTTGTTTGTAGATTTTAAAAAGTATAGAGAAATGTACTCTCACCCAATGAATCAAGACAGATTGGAGTGGAGTGGGCAAGCAAACTGCTACAAATAAACACAATATGATGCTCATGAACAGAGTGTTCTTTTTTGTATTTTCAATAACAATTCATTCCTTAATGCTACACAGTCCACTGGAGAAGACAGTCACACCCAAATTCTGTGGAAAATTCCTCATTTTTTTAGAGAGAATGATGTTAAGGAAAAGTGGTTTTCATCCTAGTTATCACAATCGTAATTCACGCCATCTATTTGTGATGCCACTTGGAATGGCTCCTCTCAATATTTGGTGAGGGTAGGAATAATTTCTTCCAGCTGCTGGAAGAAAATTTTCTTCCTTGCCTAGCCAGAAATACTGCGTATTTGCTTTGAGAGACATGAAGCTTTACCTGCCTCTAATGTTAATTCCTCTAGCTTGCACCTAGCCTCCTCCAGTACACAACTTCAGCTTTAGTAAAACATCCCAGCATGTAGCTGGACTAACCATTCTATGCTCCTCAATCCACTATATAAAAATTCTAGAGAAAACCCCATATAGATATCAGCAGTGATTACACTTTATTAAGTGGCTACTATCCTAATACCATACTTTCAGATCCTGAATTTACAGTAAAGATGGTTCAATACACAATGAAAGAATCTGTTCATATAAACCATAAGAGCCAGAGAAAAAAACCCACTGATCACTCACTGGACAAAATGTTCAAATTACACATGTAGTCACATTTAAATTTCAATCCACCAAAGACTTTCAGTAGGCAATTCAGAACTACTAAAATGCATACAGTAGTAAGATAGAAAAAGAAAGAAATGCATATTAAAATACAAATATTCCTGAGAACACACCAAAAGTGTAACTAAACCTCTCAATGAGTAGGGTTTGGGTTTCATGGGAGGGTGAAGGGCTGGGCACAATCCTGCAACCAGTGAGGAGAGCTAATGGGGTTTGTAAGAAATTTTTAGTTCAAGCCTGAAGTAGGCCAGTTACAGAAAACTTATTTGACAAAATGTGCTTTAAACACAGTTTAATTTTTTATTAACTATTTAAATGACATAAATTCCCAACACAATTTGAGTCATTCTGGAAGTACCAAAACTAATCAAAGAAGTTTCCTATGCATTTTTAACTAGCAGATCCCTCCGGTGTGGATTCTTCACTGCTAAAGAAGGATAAGTGCAAACTGCTGTCTTCTCCAGTGCCCAGAGCCTTTTTTTGTTGTCATTTTAGCATGAGCACTTTTATTAAAAATATATATCATTGATTTTAATGGGAAGGAGATCCCTTAAGGCAGAAAAAAATGACACGTTAGGTCATCAAAAATACTGAGAAATCCAGAAACCTCAGAATAAAGTCTTATCACCAACTTTCTCTTTGCATACATACATAACCCCAGGTAAATAGTGTGAACATGGTAAACTATAAGTATTTGCTGATGTGGCTGAGTACTTGGTGATGTCTCTCACCTGTTGATATTTTTAACCTTCAAAATTGAACAAAATATTTTGAGGTTTTTTACAATTGGAGGCAAAAATATTCTATTGCTATTGGGACACTGCATTCTGCTGAATCACTAACTTTCTAAAATAAAATAGTGCAAAAATAAGCACAAAAGGAAATCATCACACAATCATTTACTCACTATCACTTCCAAAATATACAGCTCTCGTACCATAGGAGCCCCTGCCTGCCTTCTCTTGCACATTCTCTTCAATTGTTTGATAATGAGCATCGCTGAAAATAAGGTCTGCTGCTTAAATCTAAGCTCCTAGCTTTTTAAGTGTTGCTCTAACTACAGGGAACTAGCTAAATGTAGCCTCATTAAATCAAATTTATGGTAATGCCATCCAAATGAAGTAGCAGTCATCACTACTCACAATCATTCAGCTAAATGATTTCCCAGGGAGATGTCCCAAAATAATGCAGCTGTCACTGTTCAACATGTATCAGAAAGAAAACTATTCAGTACTTCTTCATCAAAAAAAAAGAAAAAACCCCAGAAAAAATTATGTTCCACATATTTCATTTTTTGCATGGAGCTGGGGGGAAGGATTGTTGAATTTTTTAATTTTATTTTCTTTTTTAACACACTTATATTATGAATAGTGGTGTGTATATATGTTATTTCAGACACGCACTGCTTTACATCGCACACTCACAGTCAGCCCTGTGCTCTTCGAAATCCTGAAACCCACACTGTAAAATAAGTCAACTTGACTTCCAAATGTGTAGTCACAAACATATTCCTGTTTTGGATGATTACTTGCAACAATCAGAGCTCCAAAAGCTTATGCCTGGCTCATAGGCATGTAGATAAGAGAAAGGATCCTCATTTTTTTCCAGACAGAAAAATGGGAATAAAAAAGAAAAGAGACATGGCAGCAATTGTATATGTGAATGGCCCATTTCAAAGCCTGTAACTACTCATAAGAATGAATCAAACAAAGCAGTCATGAAATAAGGGACAAAGTGCAGTCAAAAATCAAAACAGATTATAAAAAGGAGCAAGAAATGGCAAACACACAGAGAACTGGCCTCTAGTTATCTTAGTGGGACTAGTACTTTCATGCATGAAATATGGAAGAACTGGTAAAAGACAAAGCCATTAAATTAAATGTCTAAGAAATATTAAATCAGTCAAGCATAAAGACTTGACCTGGAATTCATGACTTGTCATGAATCCATGACTTGTCATGAATTCCAGAAGAACCTAACCAAAGTAAGCATGACTCCTGATAAGTGAAATTTAGTATTGATAACTAAATTTCAAGTAAGCATAGTGAAAAAAAATCACTAAAGTTTCAAAATTCAGCTGAAGTAAAGATCGCTGGCACCATTTTCGATAGCTCCATAGGGACATGAACTCAAGGGAGACAGATTATTAGCTAAGTAACACATGAGACTGCATGAAAGTCAAGATAAGAAAAATAATATATTGTGGTGCTATTCTATAAATCAATAGTCTATTGTCATTTATCTGCTAGTGGATGTCCACTTCTAATGGTCTGGTGAGGAATTAGTGTCAAGGGAAGACATCAGGAAGAAAAAAATGAAAGCATCATAAATTCTCACACATGAAGAATGATCAAACATTTTAGGGAGGTTTAGCCTGAAAAGTGATTAATGAAAAGAAATACAGTAAGTATAAGAAAGAAAGAACAGTTTAGCGAGAGAAGCCTCGTCACATTTCTGTTTCACATTTAGGACAAAAACCGAGTATACAACACAGCTAAAATGTTTCAAATAACCAAAGGCATACAGAATAAACAGGGTTATATTATTTGTTCATATAATACCCAAACAATTCTTCGTATATTGCTGCAAATTTGCTAAACTGTGCTATTTTTGGTAACCTGCAGACTTACAATGCTAAAAATATTTATCTATCAAAGCTAGAATTACATCTTTTTGGAAAACACATATCACCATTCTTCAACTTAAAGCTCAAAGGCCATTACTAAGGAAACACACATCCCTTCCATATAGTTCCTAGATCCTTCCCTGTGAAACAGTCACACTGAATTCGATGTGCAGTATTAACACATTTATATGGTTTAACTTCCATAATCAGTGCTGACTTTTGTTATTCATTGTAAGCACTCGGAGGTCCTTATGTTGAAGTAAGGCCCTGAACACTGTAAAAAATACTATAGGGAAACAATCACTCTTCAGAAACACATACAAGCTTAGGTAAGACAACAGATGGGTACAGAAAAAAAAGAAGAAAAGGTAAACAACAGCCATATTTATCAGCATGCAAAGTAGTTATGGCACACCATTGCCAAACAGTGACATGCCAAAGGAAAGAATGAGGAACAGTTCTCAAGAAGCACTTGAAGAAAGACAATAAAGTTATGTCTCCTGCCTAATTTACTGGGAGGTTTTTTCCATAGAAGGGTGTCTGGTTTCCATTTAATAAGCAAAAAGTGCATAGTTTGGTCATAGAAGAGAAGGTTCCAGTAGCTGAACTGTGACATGTGAAACAATGGAAATCTGAGAAACAAATTTGGCTATTTACACAAAGAAAAGATAAGACATTCAGGCTGACCATACAAAACAGAGCAGTGGGGTACACACATGCAAGGAAAACCAAACCAAGTACAAATAAAACAAGCTATATCAAATATCTTTTTGATCTCTATGTAAATAGCTGCGTGCTTTCTTATATGAATTCAGGCCTCAAAACCTTCAAGTTCTATTTAAATTTTATAGACAGATACAAGCATACACATTAAAAAGCACTCACAAATATGGGCATCTATGAGAAGTATCACACATGTTGAAACAGTTTAGGTCTGGGCAATATAATATACAAGCACTTCAGTTTTGCATACTCAGGTTTTTTAAAACGGGCTGCTTTTTTGGAAGTTTCATACAAGAACTTTAATTTTTCTATTTTTAACACTGTGCTAACATATGTATGCATTCTGATGCTCTAAAGAACAAAAAACAGAAACCAGGGACTTATTTTTTATAGTAAAACAAAGAAGCCAGACATTCTAGTTTCTTTTGTAAGTAATTCATTTGTATATAAACATACACTTAAACCTGTCATGTAATTATGCTACTACAAGGGTATAGTTAAGTGCTATATATATATTTTAATAAACTAAATGTTTACCTTGATTTAAAAGCTCTGTCCTCTTACCTGTAGATAAGTTATTCTCCTCTGTACCAAATCTGTTAGATCTTTGGCCTCTTTTTCTCGCCAATCTCCTGCTCCATCTGTTTGACTGAGGTAGTACAAGTCGGTCATTATCGACCTGTGAACAACCATGGAAAACAATCTCAACATTACTAAAGTGGAGGATTAGATGAAATCAAAGACAAATTAAACAGATCTTTCAAATACAGCCTCAAAAACATTTTGTTCACACCACCTCCTACCCCGCAATTCCAACAGTAGCCAAGAAACACTGTCCTCCATTTAATGTACGTTTCATTCATATGAGTAATTATAGTACTATGCCTGTATAGAACATAATATTACAAATGTCTTTATCACAGCTACAATAGTAACCCTTCTATTTTAATTAGTGAAAACTAACTACAAAATATTATTGCAAGGTTTAGTAAACAGTATCTTTTATGGCACGGAGCTGCTGACTCTGGAAGAAAGTAAGCACTCTGCCTGCTTGGAATGACTGCATCCTACTAATACTCAAATGGCCAAATTACAAATCTAGACAACACAAAGGGAATTTTGAGAATTTTCTAGGGGAAAAAATACAAAACTAGGGGCAAACTATTCAACATATTTGTAAAAACATTAATGGCTGATCTACAAGCAACACGTAGCCCAATTCAGAACCAGTAACTTCAGAGTTGGCCTTACAGACTGAGAATATTTAAAGTTGATAAACACTTCTCCATAATAATGCTGAAGGTTTAACTTTAAACTGGCTTTCTCAATTTGTTTATCTGAACTTCAGATGTTATAATTTTTTGCCTGACATTCTTGAGAAGCCACAAGTTTGATCCTTAGGAGGAGATGCAACTCAACAAAGGCACAGAAATTTGGCAAAGGGACAAAAAAAAAGAGTGTGAGAAGAAGACAAACATATTTCCTAATGACCTTTCAAATGGTGTCATCAGTGAAGTAATACAACACCATTGCTGGCAGCACTTGCTAGTACTGGAACGACAAATCTAGCTAGCTGAGGGTATCCCCCTTGTAAATAAGCCTAGCAAGTGAAAAAGGAGCGAATAACATACCAACATTAGGTAACTACTTCCAATAACACAATATTTAAGCAGTAATTTCCGATATAAATCAAATTGGGTCAGAGATATCTTTATCAGCAGAGTTATTGACAACCTTCTCTTGACAATAACTGGTTTTACAGATCTATATATTTCCATTCTCATACACTCATACTGGTTTTTATACCCATACTTCTGCACAGGATAACAGTGACACAGACTTAGTACATGATCTACTCTTGCTGTAGTAAACATTATACCCATCTTGTTCAGCAGCAGTGATGTTCACCTTCTGTCAATCAATTGGAAGCACCATATTTACATTCTAATCTCAAACCATGTAAAATGGATTTTCTTTTACAAGTTAAACTTGAAATTTCAAGTATCATCACATAACTACCTTCAGATCACTATTAAAGACACTATGCAGAGAAACATGCAAACACAGTTTAGGGACAATCAGAAAAGAATTAATGATGCAGTAGATCTAATACAATGGATTATATACAAATAACTGAAGAGATAAAGAGTCTGTTCCTCTTAAAGCAGTGTTTTCCAATGTATAGAAAGCATTATAGGGTAGTAGACAACTTAAAAAATGAAAGCCATGCATTTTCTTGGGAGTTTAAGAATATTGTTCTTCCCAAGCAGGATGCAACCATGGTGGATGTTTAACAAGAATATATAAAATTCAGATATAAACATTAAAAAGAATAATAATAAAAAAATCTTCTGCTACCATTAAAAGCAATCCCTTTCATTTAATAGAAATATATTTCTATTAAATCTTGGCATAAAATAACTGAAAATACGAAGCCTATCAACTAAAAAAAAAACAAAACCGACTCTCAGCAGTTAGGTAATTTTTCCTGTCTCTAAGGAAAACAAACCTGTTGCCCAACTTTTGTTTTTACATTATTGGCCATGGTGACCATGACAAAACAAAGACAATAGGAAGGTATAAATAATTAGCCTTACAGATGAAATGTAATTATTTTCCACCATCTCTAAGACAAAAGGAATTCTGAGAGAGTCCTTACACAGCCTCAGTGACTCAACACTTTAGGGAAAGGTAGCTTTGCTCAGCACAAATCATAAAGAACATATAATAATCTGTGGAAAAACTTATGAATTAGTGCAAGACTTTTCAGACAGCATCCACAATACTTGAAAAAACAGTCTTTACTCTTAGAAGACTCCAAAGCAAACCAGGAACTGGAAAATTCACAGGTGCTATTGCACAGAAATGATTATAATGCTGGCAGGACTTGTGACCCCACAGGGGACTCACTCTGGAGCAGTCTATTCCTGAAGGGCTGCACCCTATGGAGGAGACCCACACTAGAGCAGTTCAAGAACAACTGCAGCCTGCGGGAAGGAGTAGTTTGTGAACGACTGCCTCCTGTGGAAGGGACCCCACACTGGAGAAGAGGAAGAGTGTGAGGAGTCCTCTCCCTGAGGAGGAAGGAGCAACAGAGACAACACGTGATGCACTGACCAGAGCCCTTATTCTCTGTCCCCCTGCGCCACTGCAGGGGAGGAGGTAGAGAATTCAGGAGTAAAGTTAAGCCTGGAAAGAAGAGAAGGATGGGGGGAAAGTGTCTTAAGATGTGATTTTATTTCTCATTACCCTACTTTGATTTCATTGGTAATAAATTAAGCTGATTTCCCAAATTGAGTCTGTTCTGCCCATGACAGTAATTGATGAGTGATCTCTCCCTGCCCTTATCTCAACCCATAAGCTTTTTGTTGTACTTTTTCTCCCCTGTCCAGAGGAAGAGGTAGAGTGATAGGACAGCTTTGGTGAGTACATGGTGAGAGCCAGGGTCAACCTACCACACACACCTTCAGTCGCTTTCTTTCTTTGATTTCTATTGCAGGGAAATGTGCATTTTTTAGGTTTCCATCTCCTAGGTTCTTTTGAGCATGACAGACCATCATGATGGCTTATTAATACAGGTTTACAAGAGACAGAGACTAATACCAAAGACCAGAGCTAGGCACCATGTCGATACTAAAAAGTAGATGGACCAGTGATCCATGAGCCCAAGATGGCTAAGTGCAGACAAAAAATGAGCCTGCACAGGATTAGTAGAGGGTTATGCGGATGGTAAAATGGCAGAAAGAATGTCAGGCAGTGGCATTGCAGATATTTAATGTCAAACTTGGTCTTTCATTGTGTTACTAACCAACAATATCCATTTGTTGTTATTTTTATTTCATATCATAAATTAAATCGTGGAGCTGCTCTTAAAAGCATTTTGCTTCTGGAAAGCAGAATGAAGAATCTGGCTATATATTTCATCTCCATTTGATTGTCACAAATAAAGGGGGAGGGCTGGCATCTTAACACATTTTGAAAGATCAGTCTAGACATTTATTCTAGCCGTATGACAAAATTACATTTAAACCTCCTGGAAGATTTACATCAACAAATAAAAACTCTAAGAGGAAAAAAAACGTGATATGTTCCAACAAATTCAAAGGAAATAACGTGAAAATATGCCCAAACACTATGCATCAAACCTTGGCCAGCTACCACAGAAGCCGTGGTGACAGCTGGTCCCCAGGAGAAAAAAGGAATGAAACTAACTCGGTAACAGCCACCCTGCAAACAAGATGATGGCAACACAGGAAACAACCATGACAACTAGAGGATTCATCTGTTCTTCTTTATTAACTATGTCAAATAGCCTTTCTACTGTTAAGATGAACTTACTTTCAACAGCCATTTTCCCTATGGCGACGAGAACACAATTACACATTCCATAACGCAGGAAACTGCACTGGGCTACTTTGTTTCTTGAACAGAATCAGCAGTGAAATACTGGACAAAAACCATCTGCCAAGATTGGCAATCTCCAGGAGAATATCTATACAACCCCTAGGACACAGCTAAGAAATAGCAATTAAGGCATCCAAAAGAAGAAACGCTATCATGTTAGTAGACCATGTGCATAACAGCACCAAGATTAACAAACAATACAACTTATCCAGAGTCACAGAAACTGTCTTTGTCATCTCTTAAAAAGCAAGTCTTCCCTGTAACACAACAGGCTTTCCTCACAAACAAAAACAATTAACTACTTGCTTTACATACTTACCCCATCGTTGGATCACTACACACCCCTGTATTTGCTTTCCCATGAGGGCATTAAAAACTGCTTTAAACACTTATAATTAATATTTCTAATCCAAATAATAGATTTTAATATATATTGAAATGTTGAAGATACATTTATATTTATGTATAAAAATAAGTAATACCAGCTTTACATGTAGTGTTCCAGTTATGTAAGACCCATAAGTAACAACTTTCTAAGACATCACTATCAAAAAGGGCATGCAGCAGCTAGTTAAAAGCCTTAAAAAAGAAATCAACAAGTGCACATGTATTTACATACCAAACAAATCAAAAACCACAACAAAAAAACTCAGCAATAACTAAAAACCTCACCAAAAAGCCCTGATTCTCAGACCAAATGAGAGCATCTGATTTGCTCACTCTAATTTATGTTCTCTTCAAGAGACCAGATGGACTTTGTGGAGATAAAGAAACTTGTTTCCCTGGGGAGCTACTGTGCATCCTAAGGGAACAGAACACCCCAGAGACTCCAGTGTATCACAGGCCAAAGGATGTGCACACAAGGAGCTGGGAGTTTTCCTACAACTCATGTACTAAAGGAAAGAAGACGGCAGCCTAACCTCAAAGGTGAAAGAGTGAACTTCTTCGAGACTAGAGGCAACCAAGCATTCTGTAACACAAGACAATTATATTGCGGGAAGCCAATGTTGTAAGTACACCAAGAACAGAGGCTGAATATTGTAGAAACACTTTTGTATCTGCTTTCTCTTATGCAACTGCTTTGAATTTCTACATTGTAAAAAAAAAAAAAAAAGTCTACATTTTATTTTAATAAAGCCTAGTTTCTGGCTGTTTGGTTTTAGATCAAACAACTTTAGTCTTCTCTGGGGACATCACCACACAGAAAGGTCTACACTACTACTGAGACTCAACAGACTCTAGCATATTCTGCTGTTGCTAGCTACTGTGTCAGTCTAAAGAATACTTCTATTCAACAAGAAAATTCTTAAGAAAAGAAAAAACCAGAGCAGCTGTGACTGCTTGCATCGCAGACAAACTTCTTCCAGTCCCACATTGTTTTCAAGACTTCCACAGTGGGATTCATCTCCTAACTTCTAGAGGTCCAAAAGGCAGACAATGCTAAGGACTATGCATTTTTAGTATGGGTTTTGCCTCATCCTGTAGTACAGAGACGTGAAGACAAGGCTGCCAGAAATATAGAACTTGCAAGCTGGTCTTAATTATTTAGTAGTCATTCATGTAGGAAAGAAAGGAGTAAGAAAATGATGCATCCTGGGAGGAGGGCACACAAAACCCTTCCGACATGAAACAGACCACATTATTCAGACGTCCACTGTGGCAACTGCCTGATGTGATCCTGGCTACATAAACAGCGCAGTCACATGTATTCAAGTGATTTTGTTCCATCGATGGACATCAGTACGTTTGGTATTGGACTACTTGCCTCAGTTTCAGCAGAAAGTTTAAAAGAATCAAGAATCAATGACCTGAAGTCCAAGAAACCCAAATGGAAATAACTTCTCTGGAGAACAAATATTTTTGAGTGGAAGCAGCTACTGAAACAAAATACCCGGGGAAGTGAGCGCAGAGTGACTGATGAGTTGACCGTTTGACTGAAGATCTCCAGCCTTTTGTAAAATCCTGTTTCAGCCAAGCACTACTTTTATTTCAGTCAAACATACATAATAGCACTCAGCAGAGAAATAATTGGATGAAATCTAATGGCTTATTTTACATAGATAATAACTCTCGATAATTGAATACTCCCTCCTTCTCACTTTAAACTCCATCAATCTGCAACAAATTGGGTTTTGAAATTGCAGAATATTAAATTACAAAATTTAATGGACTATATTATTTGCACACATTAATAATCAAATTCATATTATTCCAGAACTACATTTTAAATAGTATTTACATTCTTCCCAAAGAATCAAAAATTCTTATTATTTTTAATTTTTACTACAGTATTATTACCAAAGGTTCATGCTTTACAACTTCGCTCACTCTTGAAGAGTTCAGCTTTTTATGAAAAGGAGACTTGTTTAAGGTAGCATATTTAGTTAATTCAACAATTTTCTTAAGACTGTTTACTAAAGAGACAAAAATTGCCATTGTGCTCATGTTGGGAACAGAATTATAAAAGATAACAGCTTTACAGATAGATTCCAATAAATTTTTAACACTTTCTGGATCAATTTTGTTCGGCATCAACAAAACTCACACAGAACGTTTTAGCATAATACAAAAAGTATTTCAACAATGTGAAGGCCAGAAGATCAACAACAAAGCAAACTTAATTCCAACACAGCAACAGTGTAATTAAAGGTGATTTCTATCTGAAATACTCTGCTAAATTCTGATTACAAAAAGATGTTGTCAAAATAATTGTCAGAATGACAATTACTCCTGAAATTAAGATATTACCCAATTATAAAATATCCCAATGATCAACGTAACAAATATATTCTAGTATTTACAACAGGCACAATCATATACCTAAAATATTTTAAAGTTTTTAAATGGTTTAGTTGTATGTGCATATATGCACATATATGCATATATAGACAGATGCAACTGAAAAGCAACAACTGTCATCCAGGACCCAGGTCTTCTGATAAAAATTATGATAATATATCAATTTAAAGGGTCATACTTTAAACTATAATGACATAAGCTGGATATATACTTTATGTCCCATGAAATACAAGCAATGATTTTATATTCATGCTTCAGATATATTTAAGCCCACATACCAATTATTTATCCTAAATGACTTTTAAGCAGTATATCAGTAGTTTACTTAAATCAACCCATAATCCTTAAAACTTATATGCAGAATCGAAAGTACCTTTCCTGATGACCCAAATCAGACAGAAATTCATCAATGCGTCCTTGCAGTTCATTTCCTTCTAGATTTTTCAGCTTCTTCAATTCACTCTGGAGGAAAAACCAAAGTTCCTTAGCCCCATTTTCAATCCTCCTCCTCAGTATTTCATGGTCTTTTCCAAGGCCTCCTACTTTAATAAAAAAAGGCATAAAAACATCAGCCCTTGTAGCTGAATTATTTGTTAAGAAACCAATACATTTCTGATACGGAATACCAAAACTTGGTTTAGAAGTAAAATAAAACTTATCTACCAACCATCTCCTGTCCGCTTCTTATAGTTTTCTATCTGTTCTTTGGCCTTTAAAAGTTGCTCCTCTAAAGCATGTACCTTTCCTGCAGCTGGTCCCTGATCAATAGGGCCATCTGGTATCCTAGGATATAGAAAATAAAGAAATTATATGATTTATATGTATAATTGTTATTTGACAAATTATTTGCACTAACAGTTCATCTCTCTCTTTTTGTTCCATACTCTTTTGCTGATAGGCCTTCTTGGCATTTTCTTAAAACCAGAAGAAATTAAACATACTAAAATAAATATTTTTAAACCTCAATCCTATAAGAGGAAAACAGTGCCTATCAGAGCTGCAGCACACAGATCTAACGTGGTGTTAAACTGTGGTGTTTACAACACTTCAACTCACTGACAAGAACAATCCTAGGCTCTACTTGTGAAAACAGTATTCGCAGCAGCTTAACTCAGACCATTTGTTGGACTGACTGGCACACAAGCAAAGCCTAATTGAGGTATGTGCCTTCACAAGATTCAAGTTTTGGCTGCTTTCTATATTCACACATGAAATACATTCTGGTCTTGAATGCTGGCCAAATATTCTTAGAGGACCAGAGCTGCAGCACTGTGACTCTGCTTTTAAGTTAAGTTTTCCTACATACAGGCACAAGATGATTTCAACATATTTTCTGGATTCAGAACAAATGGACCCTCTTGGTAATTTTTTATGACAACTCTGGTATTCTAAACCGCTGGTCACCTAAAACAACAACAGCAACTGTATTACCCATTTGTGAAACCTCTGGTATGTGAGCACAGGAGAAGTACGGAAATAAGCATCCTGAAATCTATAAGCCCTATGTCCACCCTAAGGGTATTACTGAGGCTTCTTCATCATCTCAACTTGAATCCACATATAAATAAACTGAAACTGTAAAAGTATAAAAATTAGATGCTAACTTCTATTTGTCCCACAAATTAAAAATTAATGGAGGGAAAATAAAAACTCCTTTTATCTCTAGAGAATAACACTTCTGCTGGATTCAAGGGTTAAAAATTATTCCACCTTTTATGAGACTTTTGTAAAAGACAACCCTGAAAAGGAAAAGAGGAAACAGATGTCTAAAAGTCTTGAGAACTGTAAAGAATATAGAACATAAAGATGATTCTTCATTCATAATGGAATATGAGCATAAAAAGAAAGGGATATTCTCTCCACACACACATACACAGTTTCAAAGCACCATATGGAAAGACCCCATGCCAGATGAAAAATGCCTCTAGCATAGAGAAAATAGCAGTTAGAGGGAGTATCTTCACCCTAAACCAGAAATGACAGCAGTCTAAAGATCCTACTGGGATGTCATTAAATTTAATGTCTCCCAGATCTGGAGATTTAAACATCAACAAAAAATTAGGAACTGATGAAAAGTCCATTTTCACTGGAGTATTTGAAGGGAATAAAAACCTAATACGAGCATCAGAAAAGTGTATCACGCTAAGATAACAGTTAAACCCCTTTTTTCCAGCAGGGGTAGGAGAGGTAAAAGAAGCAGCTATGTAGCCTGACAAGTTGAGTGAAAAGTTTTTCTCTCTTAAAGCTCCCCATGGAAAGCAAATTAGTGATAACTATTGCAAAATATGTATTTGTGGTTTAAAGTTACTATGGCAAATAAAAAGGAATTATCAATAACTGCTCGTATACCTGCTTTTTTATGTACTGAGGGAGCAACCATGACAAAACTGAGAAAATAGTCCAACCTTAAGCATATGCACTCCCTAAATACACTCCCTCTGTATGAACAATCCATTTGTGAATTTGGTCCTGCAACAGATGTACAGTATTATATCATACTGACATACGGTATTGTATAGCCATGCACAAGACAACACTAACCTTTAAAAAGCATACTGAAACACATTTAAGCTCTTGCACTAGTTTAAAACCACAACGTTCAAATATATCTGTGGTTTGCCAACGTGGCATTACAATTGTGACAGGACAACTAACCACGGAATTACCAGGAAAAACAAAATGGCTTCTCCTGCAAAAATCACATTCCCTAAAGGTAGAATTTGTGAAGAACAATAGGGTAAAAGTATACAAAGTCATTACCACAAGAAATTTTCAGGCAACACATGGATCCTCTGAACATAAGGAAAGTCTGTTAAAAGTACCAAGTGCAGAATCCTGCAGAAGGATGGGTGTGGATGATACAAAAGAACCTCAATTCACCCTGACCAATTGATATAACTAAGATTTTCAAAAACAAATGTACATCCCATTTAATATTCAGTTTGCTTTGGCTTACTGCAATAAAGACATTTACTATACTTCAGTTGTTAGATAACAAGAGCTGGGAGGGGAGTGGGGGGGCATTCTCCTAACCTAGTTCTATGGATTTGCAAAAATGACATCATTTAAGGATAGAACTAAAATAATTTATTCTTTCTGCAGTTTTGTCTCTGCATCTGTTACCTCATCAGACTTGGAACTGCTGTCTTCCTCACTTTCATCCAGTCTCAAAATTAAGGAAAAGGTTCTTCTCTGCACCCAGCACAGCTTGCTTGTTACTGCCCTCTACAAGTACATCAACTGAGCTGGAGATAAGGCAACATTTGAGGGAAAAGCGTTTGAATCAAAATCCTCATCTATACTCATTGCATCATCTATGTAGGTAGCTTCTAGTGCAGAATATCCTAGTAATAATGTATACTTATGAAAAAGAATTCCTATTGAAAAACACACAGAAGTTTTCCTAACAAGTCCTGACAACACACCTTCTTCTTAAAATTTGAGGAGTTTAAACTAAGTTTAAAAAAACTATGATGATTCTGATCAACAATAAAAGAACACGTCAGTAAGCATCTAGCACAGAATATCCTTCACTTATTGCTATGACAACATTGTAAATTGAGTTATAAACAGTATTCATGCACATAATTTCTAAAACTCGGGCAATACAAAACACCTTTACTTCCATTTATCTCCTGCATCACTAACATATCTCTGTGCCTCTTTATAGCCCATAGGAAGGTTTTTACAAAGCATCACAGTTGCACAAGAAAAACTACAGTGACTTCTCACTGCAGGCATTTCAAATGCACAGTAAAAACTAAGTGGTGCCTGAAGTCAAGTCATCGGAACTGCACCACAAAGTGTACTTACTTCCTAAGGGAATATTCTTCTTTCAGGCGATTTTCAAAAACAAGTGACTGTTCCGTCTTGCACTATTGCAGAAGTGCATATTAAGAAAAAATAACCCCACCAAAAATCCTTATAAAAACATAAACTAGTCTTAAGCAATATGGGAGAAAAATACATCAGAACAATGTGCTGCGCTTTGTGACATCAAACATACAAACCTTGCAGGTTCCCCTTGCAGAGGAAAAGGAAAACACCCCTCCAAAAACCCCAAACATCTTACTGCCCTAAAACCTTAATTCTACTCCTCATGCATCCTTTGTTAAAAAGAAGCAACTGGGGGGAAACTGCAAGATCAAATATGATCTAAGTATCATACAGCAAAAAAAGGGCTAAGCGACATTTTATAAAGCTTTGTCTCAGATATGACATTTCCCAGCTTTTGCATGGTTGACGCTGCATGCACATAAGGTGTGTTTCATAAGACGTATTTTTCGTTTGCTGTTTTGCTGTTGTTGCTGTCTTTGGGGATGAGGAGCTGCTACTTAAATTGGCAGCAAAAGAGCATTGAAATCTCAGGGTGGAAAGGTCACTTCTTGTTGTGTGCTGGCATTCATGGGTGGCTGGATGAAACTAAGCATAGCACAGCTCCTGTTTTCAACCATCCCAGAGGACTGGCACTTTTGTCAGGTGAGAAGGAAGTCAGAGAAGTCCCAAGAACCCATTAGAATGGGAAATACTAGGCAACGGAAATGTATTGAAACATATTTTAGCATATAACTCAGGTCCCAACGTAATTCAAGATGAAATGCAATTTTCTTTAACTTCAAAATGGAAATTGTTACAACTTACACTTTTTACTAAACTACTGAATTCTTGTAACTATACCTGCTTTCTATCTCTTCCTCTCTGCCATAACTAGCTATTATTAATGGCACAACGATGTATTATAGTAACTTCCTACCATTCACAAAGCCTCTCTTCCCACTGAGATAATTTTTGTTAACTTGGAGGTTTTTACCATCCAGAAGTTTTATCTAATTGTCAAAATACTTCAGTCTAGTTAATCAGATGCCTGTTTATTGCTACAATTATCCAGGCAGGCACTCTGGACTCAATTAAACTCCTCCCAAAGTAACCTCAAGAGTTATCATTTAAATAACAACTCCACCTAAAGCCAGATTGGATGGGCTTTTGAGCAGCCTGGCCTAGCAGAAGGTGTCCATGCCCATGGCAGGGGCATTGGAACTAGATGATCTTAAGGTCCTTTTCAACCCTAACTATTCTATGATTCTATAATTAAGGTCCCTTCCATATCTTCACTTATTACAAAAAGTGTGCTTCTTTTCTGTTGGAATAAAAAAAAAACAAACCAAACTCTCTAATTCTCTAGATATAAAATCTCAGTGGAGAAGGGCAGCAAAACCAAGTTTTTACCTCAGTGTAATAAAATCCAATTTCACAATAGGATTTACCTTCACAAGCTCAATGATTTAAAGACCATCATGTTAACCACTCAGATTTCACAGCCATTATCAGTAATTATAGTTTTCGGTACAAACCCAAAAATTCTAACAAATAAATCAAATTCAAGTGATAGTTCCAGACTTCCTGCCTTTGATCAGTCCAGCCTAAAACAAATTATGTTTTCACTTTAAGATGTTAACTGGAGCAAAAGTAATCTTTTCTGTCTAATGTTAATTCCATTTCTGAAGTTAAGAGGTGTTTTGTTTCTTTAATGGATGCTCATAGCAGCAGAGAGCTCTTCCAGGACATAGATACTGAATCCATGGACTGTTGGCTAATATCTCATTTTAAATAGCCATATTGCTATAACACTCTAATGGGACCATTTTAAAGCTAACAGTTATTTTTAACATCACTTGTTCTACCTGGCAAACAAAGAAATGAGAAACTGAAATTCTATATTATATTTATGATTTAATACTCTTATGCTGCAGGTTGACCAGGATATTTCTTTATAGAAACAACCTTCACAAATACATTTTAAACAGTATCATGGATTTTGCTCAATAAAAATAATGAAAAGGCTCTACATTGGGATATATCACTTCCCTCAAAGTCTAGTACTGCGACATCTCAGATGAGTTCCAGCAAAAAGCTAAAAATATAGCTTAGCCTGTGTATCAGGGACAAGATATGCATTCATATGCCTCCTTCTTGAGAAGAAAAAAGTACCTTTTCATCAGTAAAATCAAGAACATTTACTCTCTCCTGGTGACTGTAATTTGAACTGGTTGTATTTCAATGACTGTGCAAAACACTACATTATCATTTATTCAAGTCAGCTAAATATGGGTGGCTGAAAGCATGGAGGGTGTTAATCTTTACAGTCAATGCCAACTGTTTCCCCCTCAGAGGCAAGAAACCCTAAGGTTGACTATTCTTGTCTAATAGTAAAGTATATTAAAGGTATTGTATATATTCAAATACACAATCTTACTTAAGTTTCTTCATAGCAGCAAACTCTACATTACACTACTTTTTGTCAACAAAAATATATTAAACTTTTTGCCAATGCAGTTGTTACCATAATTTAATAAACAACTGAGTATAGAAAACTACAGCCCACTCAAGGCCATACTACTTAAGGTGAAGACTGTCTGCGCTTAATGCGGAGGGTACCTAGTCAGTGGCATTTCTCTGCCTCTGTGCAGCACCACATGAATGCCAAGGTACTTCTTCAGAGTTGAGATGTGCAAAACTAAGATATTTTTCTAGGCTAAAAAGCCTCATCAGCATGCGGCCGTATCTATAGAAACCAGGAAGAGTGCAGTGAAAAGAAACTTCAGTAAGTCTACCCAGCCTACCAGATCAAAGAGCCCTGGCTACGTGTGAAAAGGAGAGAATGCACGAGAAGAAACATCAGAACAGGGTTCAGGGGAAAGGTATTAATTTCACTGCTACAGAATCCATATGTGTGATTTAATTCAAATGAAGGGGAGAAACAAACTGACTTCAAGGTAAGGTAACAAGAACAGGACTAGAACCACAAAACATGCTAGAAAGGAAAACAAAGAGATTTGTGCAACTTGCTATTTTTTCCTATGATTTAAGAGGCAAAACAGCAAGGTATAAAATCCAAAATGGCATCTGCTCCTAAAGGGTATTAAAAAGCAAGGTCAAAATCAGTTTCTCCTTGCCAAGCAAGAACAACCCAAGAGACATTATGAACACTCAGCTCACAGTGCCTCTTTCTCTCCATATTCTACATAGGAGTTCCCAGCCAGACCACTGCTACAGATTTGTCTTGGTGCTTGTGAGTATACAGTTAGGAAAGAGAGAGTAAGTAAAAATAAACATCACCCTCCCACTCTGTAAAATCCTGTATTGAGCTTTGCTCTTTTACAGCTTGAATAACACACAAAGCCTCTGCACTTGTTCCCATCATCCATCAGGACTTTTACGTTGCATGTGGTGATGTCCACATACTTCGGGGTCCAACCTGACTCTGGCACACATCCTGCCTAAGAAGCTTTCCCTTACAATTTCTTAAGAAAGGAGATATCATAAGTCTATGTTAAAACCTGTCTGTCTGAAAAGGTGAAAGAAAACACTTTAGGTTGTAATTGTACCCACCTATAATGTAACAAATAATCGTAACAAGGGAGATGATCCTATCATTTTACAATTATTCTACAAGCTTAGCAGTAAAGCAAGGAAAAAAACTCAGTTAAAAGAATTCATATAGTGCCGCAGTCTGCTGCAGCTCATCTTCAGCAAGCTGTATGAATGTTTTCAACACTTCTAAAATGAGCTCTATCAGACACTGCACGCAGAAGTGTTGAAAAGTCATGAGCTGTTCTATCTGGCTTGAGCATCATAATTATTGCACTCGAAGTTGCCATTGAGGAGTTAATCACCAAAGAACTCTGCTATTGTGGCAGTGACATTTGGACACCATTAAATAATGACTCTTAATTAATGACTAGATTAGACCAAAAGTATCTGCTTAAAGGTTTTGCAATATATTTTCAGTCAGTTGCAAAATTGATTAAAACACTTTTGTGCATTTTTAAATGTTAAGCATGATTTTACAACAACAAAAAAAAAAAATCACAAGCATGTTACAAACAACAATCCTTTTCTGAAAAGTTTTAATTACTTTTGGATCCTACCTGAGAGATTCTGCCATCCGCCTTAAGTCTTCATTTTGCTGCTTTAACCGTTCAAGTTTAGCAAGTATCTTGGATAATTCACGACTAGAGTGATCTGGGTGCTCACTGTCTCGTACCAGGTGTCCACCGATATAAAAGAGTAAAGTTCCCCAAGCAAAGAGGATGAGCATGATCCAACGCCAGGAACCAGTCCATGGCCGCATTTTCAGAAGTTCAATTCACTCCAGAACTGCTTCTGCTCACAAAATAATGAACATTTTAAGTCCTTATACTGTACAAAAGTGGACAATTCCAGTTCCTTTGCTTCACCACATTGTACCAGAGAAAAATTACTCTCAGTGCTTGCCTTACTGCAACTCCTTAGAGATGATCTTTATGGGTCTGCACATAGAAAGCATTAATATCACATCATTCTTCATTTATATTCTGTGAAAAGAATGAAAAAAAAAAATTACAATTCTGATATATAAAAATATATTGAACTGCAACTAAGACAAATGTATTGTCATTAACATTCAGGAATAATGATAAACGGTGCTACTACTTTCTGTCAAGTAGAAAAAGAATAAATCTTTTAGCTTTCCACAAAAAATATGCAGAGTTCATGAATGAACCATACAAAAAACATGCAATTAATTCTATGTTTGAAATGGCCAGAAGAAATGTTACATTTTATAAGACAAATATTGACCAATTTGTGTTTCATTTCACACAATAGAACAATTTAAAAAACATTCTGTGGTAAACTTAATAGTCTAGTTTAGAATCACCAAAGAGCTTTTATTCAATTACAAATACATCTTCATTTTTTTCCACTTTTATGAACTCTCTTCTCCATTTTTATCATGGCTCCCACCCTGTAACAGAAGAGTTATGGCCATTCTAACAATATATTCTACTGTTTGCAAGTAGATTGGCCTAACAGCAGCTGTAATATCAATTAAGCAAAGTGCAAGCACTGCAGAGTGCAAGCAGTAATTCCTAAACAAATCCATTTATAGCCTACCCTTAAATTTACAGTCACCTCCGAAATTCCCATTTAAAATAAAACCCCAAATTGTATTTCTTGCTTAAAATTGCAAGACAACACTTCTGTCTTTACCCTTACATTACATTTGCTAAAACAGATTAGAACACTAAAAACTGAAGAGGTAGAAAAGAGGGAGATTCCAAATAGAACGTACATAGCACTGCTATACATTTGAAAGTCAGGAATGACTTTAGAAACCTGATTTTTAGGAACATTTTTCTTCCCCTTTAAAACTATCAATCCCATCTTGACAAGTGTGATTACTAAAACTATATAAATGCAAAAAAAATACTCAAAAGTCAAAATCTTCTATCATCTAAAGATACTGCACCATTTAAAAAATTACAAAATCACCTCCCCTCATTTTGTACCTGGCAAAACATCATTTAATGAGTATAAGAACCTCCTCATTTAGAACTGATCTGAAGATTTAACTGATCAGCATATCCAAAATCTTAAGTACTTCTCACCTCTTTTCCTCCTTCTCTGCAATGTAACTTTTCTGCCTTTTGTAAAAGGCACATATGTGCTCTTTACACTCCGTTTCCAAAATAACCTATATTTTCAATTCTCAAATCTGTAAATCCACCATATTTTTTCTCTGAGATTCTGTCCACATCCACCTTCTCCCAAATTATTATTCCCTGTTTAATCCTTTTTTCATCTTCTTTTTCATTTCAGTTAGGCTTTTTATTCTGTTCCAACTCATTTCAAGTTTAGAGAATAGACTTTCCAACTTGCAATAACTTCCAAATTCACCCAGTCATGGACATATGCCTGGAGCATGCACTTCCAGATAGAAAAATTCTAACACAGTATTAAAATACTGAAAAAAATCTCGTTATCTTCCAGAAGGGCTTTTTTGTATGTTTGAAAGAGGCAGAAAAATTCCACTTAGGATTAGCGACATGGTACACAAGATAAACTATTTGAAATTGAATATTACTAATTAAATGGAAAACATTTGTAGTAACTCTCTCAGGCTTTTCCATCTAATGTATCTGTGACAAGGCGAGCACAAGCAGATCAATTTTCTTTGAAAGTAATGTCGGAATCCCACACGAGGAGTATGCCATTTTCTACAGATCTCTAGGAAAGCTATACACAGCTTTTGCTTTAGCTTGGCAAAAGTGTGGGATTGCCTTCAGGAAGACAGTGGTTACTTCATCAACCTTTGCAGATCTCAGTACAAGTTAAAAGAATCCATATTATATGAGACAGAGTAAGCCATTGCCAACCCCCCCAGAGAACTGCTGCTCTAAGAGAAGCAAGCCTAGTTACCTGAAGAAATGATTAACATAAAAAACCCCCATGGACTGACATTTAAGGTTTAAGTGTGAAAGTATTCTTAACATCTCTACTACCATCACCCAGAAAACGGCTGATGTGGCTGCAACATGCCAAGTGAAATCACAAAGTCTGAGGCAGAGGAAATAAAATATAGAAGGTGTCTTCAAATATTCCTCTACTGATGAGCTAAATATTATACTGGGAAATGTGATGAGAATAAACAGATGCTACAGACATCATGAAATTACTGCTTAAGAGAAAAGCTACTAGGAAAAACTTTTGAGTTAATCATAAGCAGTTTGCAGAACTTAGATCAGAAAGTATCTGCCACAGGACCACTTTATAGCAGTCTGCATAATATATCAGACATGATTTCCTTCGAGGAGCAACAAAGTAAAAAAGCTCTCTATGACTGTGATTAATTTCAAGAAGAGGAACTGTTTTAAAAGAGAAGTGGACTTCATGCTACCTGGAAAGATAATGGTCTTAATTCAAACAACTATTATAATTAGCAAAGAAAGTATTCCTTCAAAAAGTTACAAGCATGCTCAAACGATTAGAAAAATTCTGGTACATTAAAGAGAAAAATTCCTGGAGACTCCAAGGTCAACAAACGGTAAGAGTAAGTAAGAACTGTTTAGAATACTCTGCAAGGGAAATACTGACTTCCATTTTTTCAATCTGTTTTTCATAGCACAGGAACTTAGGTAGACTCACAAATCAGTTACCATGTTTATAAGCGGAAGCATCAGTGTGTCTCAAACAGCGTTAGTAGAACAGGCTATCAAACAAATCCACAAAATTAATATAACAAATTGTCAGGAACAGATGGTATTCTTCCAACAGTTCTAAAGAAGATAATGCAGTAGTTTAATTATTAACAGTAGTGTGTAATCTTTCACTTACAATCACCTTGTAGCAAAGGAACAGAAAATGAAAACTGCAAACCGAACTCTCCGCAAGGGCTACAAAAGGGATCCCTGCAACTACAGGCCAGACAAAATTGATATTCCTGTCAAGCACACTGTCAGAAATAATCAGATGAAATAAAACTGCAAACATAAGGATGAACGTAATCAAAGTCAAAAAAAGTACTCGCACGGCTCTTGGAAAGAGAAATTGCGCCTCATAAACTTATTAAAGTTCTTCTGAAGATGTGAACAAACACACAGGCAAGACAGAACCAGTTCCAATGCTACGCAGTTGACCTGGTGAGTGTGGATTTCCAAATTTCAACAAGGTCCTCAGAATATTTCAAAGAAACTAAGGTGCATGGAAGAAGAAAGTTCGTCATGTGAGTCACCACTCCATCAGAAGAAGCTTACAATAAGACTAAGCAATCAGTTTAAGTGGAAAGAATGATCATGGACTTCACTGGGACTTATCACAGAGCTCATACAGTTTAATATATTCATAACTGATTTGGAAAACAAGGTGAAAAGTAAGGTAATAAGCTTTGCATACAGAGAATAAAAGATGATAGCAATGAACTGAAGGACATCAAGACACTGTCTAATGAAGAGATAAAATGAAAGATGAAAATTCACTTTATATCAGGGTGTGGAGTTGTGTATAGATGACTTTTGAACCTTTACCCATCAGGAATGGACTTTAGCTGTCAGAGGTAATTCTATAAAATGGCAGCTCAGCATTGGGCAAAAAGCAACCAGGTCCTCTCAGGTTTAAACAACAACAAAAAAAATTGCAAAAATCATTAATGGTATAAGACAGCAAATGGCACAATCAGTCATTTGTTATTACTTCTAGTACACGGGAATAACAAGTAAAACTTCCTGGTTTGAACAGGTTCAAAACAAAATCAGGTACCTCTCAAAGCAGGCAATTCCAGCATGAAACTCATTCTGATCAAACACCGTAGGTGTTAGAAGTTTACATTTCAAAGGCCATTAGACCATTTCAAGGAAGATTAAAATTTTCATCAAAGGCTACCCACAAAGATAGCACTCAACATTCTCAGAATCCCAAGTCACATATTGTTAGAAACTGGAGGATGTACCAGCTTAGTATCACCATAGTTTCCTGGTTCTTGCAGTTTTCCCTAGACATCTACTACAAGCGAGTCTTGGATATACATTAGGCTAGATAAGCCTTTGATCTGATACGGTGCAAATATTTCTACGAATTTAAAATGTTAAACAAACACTATTTTTAAGAGTTATTAAAGGTTTTATGCTATCAAACACAAAGAGACCACATTTTAAGAGGGCTAACAATCCTACATTTACTTTATAAAAAGACATTTTAGAACTCATTATTAATAAAAAAGTAACTTTTTGAGTGTTTGGTTTAAAAGGATACACAGAAACTCAGACAGAAGAAATACCAGACAGTCTTTCAAAGGAAGAAAATGGAACGATAACTTCATCAAGTATTTGACTGTGTTTGAGGATAAGATTGGTTAAGTACTTCTGGCTCTCAAGAGCTTATAAAATTTGCAAGTGCATATAGGGAGGAAAAACCCTTGTTATTTATGTCCCTGTACATCCTGAACAATTAATGGTGTGATTATTTTCAAGTACATTGCTCTTGTAGCACCTTCACTTTGCTTTTATATAAATGATTGCAAAGTACTGACAGTTTGAATTTAACATTCTTTAAGAGCGAACCTGTTCATACTTCCTGATAATAAATAACATTATTTCTAAATCAATTAATGATCTTACTATTTTAAAGAACAGAAAGTTCTTCAACTACTCTGAAGAATATTTTATAGTATGCAAAAGATCTGATTCCTATGAATCTCTGATGATATCACTGTTCTTTTTATATGTTAGGTCACAGTACAGCTGAAGTTAAAATAAAAATGCCAAACTATCAGAATAAATAGGAAGAACATTCTGAACTAGCATTAAACAGTCAGCCTGTATGAAAAAACGTGGTGTATCTAATTATACATGAGCTCTAGCTACTCTTAACTACTGGCTTTGTACTGTAATGTGCCTTTTGTATTTTTTCTTCCATTTCATACTGTTCAGGGAATGTAAAATGTCAAAGTATTCCAGTATTTCAAGGTCCTTACAAGACATTTAAATAAATTAAACTCTAATAAATAAAACAGTAGCAAAAATCAAAGAACAAATAGGGAAACAAAAAGGAAAAACTATCACATACTACATTACATGTAGATGTAATGTCAGTATTTATCTTTTTTTTAATTTTATAGCTGTTCATGAGTTTTCATATTGTAATCTAAGCTCAGGACTGCAAGACTGAAAGTACAAGTCTGAAGTTAAGAGAAAACAGCAGCAGCCCACAAACCCCGTAATTCAAACCTGAGATTAATCATTACATATACGGTCATTAGCATCTTCTGATCACAGAATTACAGAATCACAGAATAGTTGGGGTTGGAAAGGACCTTAAGATCACCTAGTTCCACCCTCACACTAGATAACTGAATATCAAAATAAGAGCCCACCAAACCTAAAGGTGTGGAGAGAGCAGTACCAATAAATATATTTTACTAAGCAGGAAATAGGAAAATACCTGAATAACAGTGTTGTTATTAAATTATGTTATTATATGGTGAAGATCCTAAGACTACTGTGTTACATTTCTTCTACCAAAGGAAGCTGTGTTTTTTAATTTACTAGTTATCCCCTGAGATTTACCATGATTTCTTGTCATACCTTTACTGGATTTACCCATAACCTTGCATTTTCCAGTGCATAAGCACATCAAAACATAATATATTGACATCTAGCTAACCAGCATTTTTTTCCTGCAATTTTAGATTAGTGCTTGCCTCTATTCTAGGGGATCTTCAGAATGATTAAAGCATCACCTTCTAAAAAAACTTATTAAGGTATCTCTTTTATCTCTTTGAAAGAGCTTACCCTGGGTGTTTGGGGTGAACAGGACTGTATTCCTCTGTTCTTCCCAACAGCTCTTAGAATTATCTCTACAGCCATCTTTCAAGCTAATTTTAATTTTCAGAGGGCTTCAATCTGATCTCGCAGGGAAATCACCTCTTATGAATAAGTACCCGGGTACCCACATAAATCCCTGTCACAGCACTGATGTAGGTGCTAAGTGTTAAAGACAAAGCTCAGCAGAAGCAACAGCATACAACAGGACAGTGGCATAAGAAGCCTTTAATGCCAGTATTAGTATGGGGCTTGAGACCATCAGTATGGGGCTGGAGATGCCACGGTGAAACTGGTAACCTTCAGGAATTCCCGAATAAGGATTGTAAAGACACAGTGTTTAGCCATTGTGAAATAAAGCAGTTTGGACTTGCATTAAGTAGGGGAAAATCTTTCACATATGAATGCAAAGGGTCTCCTGGTTCCATATGAGACTAAAGATGAGGAGACTATACACAGCCATGAAACCATCTCAAAATAATGAGAAACAAATAGATATCGGTGGTAATCAACACCAAGGCTTTTCATACTTAAATGTAGGAGTTTTCTGGCACTCCTTATAAATTGATTTGTTATTTTAAACTCCTGTTTCAGCTACTAAAGAAATTAAACCAATATCGGAAAAAAGTTTCGGAGAATAAGAACACAGTAATGTTAAAAGCAAATGCTAAGCTGAATGCAAAGTAAGCTATTTCCCAGGTTTAATTTAATCCTGTAGCTCTTCTATAAAAGGTCAATACAAAATATGCAGTATCATTCAATGAAGCAAAAAAAGTTCTGATAGGTACTTGCTGTTATAAATCATTAGGAATACACAATCTCTAATGCATCAGTTGAACAGAAAATACTACTGTGAGAAAGGAAGTCAAATTAAAATTTATTTGCTTCTAAATGCATAGCACAGAAAATATGTTTCATTTCACTAATTTATTTAGACTCCATTAAAGAGAAGACAGAATATTTACATAAAAATAAGGATCTGCTTCAATGCCTTAATCAGGAAATCAAATTGCGCACACCACACATACACGCCACAACTGATTGTAAGCATACAAAAATGTGTTGTTGTCAAATCAACAGGGAAGATTGGGTTAAAAACCATAGCTTTGATGGAACACAATGCAGTGTTTACAAAATGACTAAAAGAAACCATAAAGAGAACATTAACTTAATTAAAATTATAATTAAAAAAGAGACTGAAGTATAACTGCAAATTCATCAGGAGAAATAATGTGCATACATGTTGAAGTTACTTTGCTATAGCAATGAATGAATGAAAAAATAAATATTTACTATCTTTCCTCACCTTGTTCCATAATGCCTTCTGGTCATTTTAAAGCTTTAAAAGGTACTCACAAATTAGAAACTTGAACAGGCGAATACCATCATTTCAAGGACATCTTGCATGAATTAAGTAAGTTCCTTATTAAATTGTTATTCCCACCATGCTTTCAGTAACAAATTCAGTGACGGAAATGAGAATTTCTCAGTGTCTATTTCAGCATGCTATTCAGAATTATGGCCCCAGAATAGTGTTATGTTTTTTCTTGGCAATGTACAGTTTCAAGTTATTTTCAGTTCAAGATTCAGTTCAAAGCAAGCTAAGCAAGTCTACTTTTGGCTCAACCACCTACTGACCTAGATTCACTCAAAAAACAAAGTGTACCTTATGTAAGCCAAAAAGAAAACAAATTACTCATGAAGGAGTTTTCAGCAGTAGTGATGTATGACTTTTATACATCCATATAGCTAATATAAACAGTATTACATTTATTGGCATTTATATCACCTACAATTCTTTTTTCATAATATGAAACATGAAATTTACTCCACTGTCAAAGGCTATCACAATGACTTGTCATTAAGTGTGAATCACTCAAAAAGCAAGTTACACTGGATGCGCAACTTAGATTGAACCTTCCCATCACCATCAGTTTTGATTAAAAGGAAGTAATTCAAGTTAGTATTTTTAAGATTTCACTGACTACAACTATCTTCTTAGGAAAGCATGCTACTGTAAGGAATGTTAACCTGTTGTGCTAGAATAAAAACCCAAACAAAACCAAATAACTTCACAATTCCAGGTCCCATGTAACAGTGATCTAATCCTCTTGACAAAGGATTAGAGCTTGAAGAAATAATGCTTTTAGAATATGAAAATAAAATTAGGACGAAAGGACAAAAAAATAAACAACTAAATGTCTCTGTAGTGTAACCTTAAATCTTAAACTAACAATAGCGTGTGCACCTTTAACACAGTAGAATAAACCAAACTGTTACTAACACAGAGAGAGAAAGGAATGTTTGGTTGATGGGGGTGGAAACATCATGGGACTGATAACAACTAAGGAGACAGTAAATAAGATCAAGGATGCCAGCCTTCAAGACAGCAGAGTGGCGTCCAGCGTGGAGTCAGACGAACAGAACAGAAGCAAGGACATATCAAGTGCTAACTCGGCATTAGGAGAGAATGGAATGTTTGGTTGAGAGAGAGAAAGGAACGTTTGGTTGATGGGGGTAGGAACATCATGGGACTGATAACAACTAAGGAGACAGTAAATAAGACCAAGGATGCCAGCCTTCAAGACAGCAGAGTGGCGTCCAGTGTGGAGTCAGACTGGAACAGAACAGAAGCAAGGACATACCAACTCATGCTAACTCAGCAATAGGACCTTGCAAGCTTGCACAAGCACCGAGGTCATTCAATAAACACAGTGAGGAAGACTACCGACGACCACCAAAGACCCCCACTTAGCAAGAAAGTGCATGCATAATTAGGATGCAAATATTATAATTAGTTACTGGGAAAGCTATGAATATGCTAAATATATAGCTACTGTCAGCAAGTATTGGGGGCACTCACCTTTGCGAAATGAGTCACTTGTGTTCCCAGCACTGCAATAAAGAATGCTGCTTTCTAGAACTCCCAATTGAGAGTTTCTCTGACCAACTTTTACAATAACAGTAGTGTTTGATACAAATAAGCAGAACTTGCAAATATTATTCACAGTGTGCACAAGGCATTCTTTAACAAAAGCTTATATATTATTTGATTAACTGAACACCATCTTCATAAACTGAACTAGGTCATATGGGCAAGATTTCTTCAGTCAAATGCTGTGTTCTAGTATTTCAGGTAACTGTGCCATAGAAACCTCTAAGTTTCACCTAACAACAACAAAAAAAGATGGACCTCCTTTTTTCCCCATTATTGGAAGGCTGCTTAAAAACTCACCCTTCCAATGCTTAAAATTTCGAAATTAAATGTATATGTTGCTAATTTATACTTGTGTTTTCTTGAACTAGTATAAACTCAGCTTAGAGAGCCCGGTTATTGCCCTATTTTGTCAGAATACAGAAAGCAGCCTTACACCTTCCCACACATTCCTGCTAGTCTGAGTCTTATATGCTAACTTAAAAGCACTTCACTGTGAGAGGCTTACAAATTCTCCACATCTTGCACCAGCTCCCATTCTGATTAAGTCTTTTAGGAAAATCACGAACCAGAATAATGTACATAACACATAAGGTGTTGCCAGCGTCTTGTCTGAACCAAAGACTTGCTTTTCTCTCTTGGACCCGCTTTCTGCGATAAGACTGATTTGTCTTTCTCCTAACCACATTACTCTGGCAGTCCAGCAACCATTTTGCAAGGACATAATAGCTCCAGTTCTTTTTGCACCTACGTCTCTTCAAATTGATATGCTCCCATCTCCCATACAGAAATTCTGGTTTTAATCCTTTAGTGTTATTATACTTTATCCCATTCTACTGCTCCAGCATCCCAAGTAAAAAGTTCTTGCACATTTTTTCTGACCCCCATTATAACACTACTTTGTGACCTAAATTTTGTTATAATCTATTATCTTTTTATGACATTGTCACTACTGAAAACGCCCAAGATGAATAACAGATGTAATCCACTGCATTAATGGTGTCTCTACTGCAGCCTAATACTCTTCCTCACATCACAATTTCCCGTCACTTCATCCCTTCAGCTACTTCCTTTTCCACTGAATGGCTCTCCTTGTTACCCATATTTTCTCTAACTCAATATACAATTTTCTATGTGCCAAGAAAATGCTGGAAGGAAGTCTGGGAACAGTTTCTCCCCAGACTACATTCCATTAGGAAATTTACTTTCCTTCACCGAAACAGTTAATAAGCAAACCTAGACTAAGAGAACAATCTTTGGCAAACCCATGTTGCACTTATCTCATCTTCCCTTTTCATCTAGCTCTATTCTGTTAATTGTTTTTTCTTTCAATATTTGTCCCCATGCTTTGCATACTATTGTGTTCAAGCCACAGCTAGTAATTATTTCTAATTCTAGCATTCATCTACACTAATCTCAAGAGACTTCATCCAATTTAGTTCCAAACCTTTTAGAATATTGACTGTAAACAATTTAGAAAGCATTTCATTCATCCATAACTTTTTAATTACCTTTATTAATATACAAATTATATATATTATTTTCTTCAACCAGAAAACTGAAATCCATTCATGGAACATGTTATTAATGTTTGTGTTATGAAAGTATCCAAAATGACGTTCCTTTAGCTTTCTATTCAAGTTCACTGTTTTCAGTTATATAGTTTTATTTTTCTATCCATAAAAACTATCCATTCCCCACTTTTTCTGGAACAAGGACATAAATTTTGTAGTATTCCACAGGTATACTTAATTATTGTGCCAATTTACTTCTTCTTTCTTAACTTCTGTTCACATGGATTACAAAACGTGAGATACAAAATCATGAGACTTGCTTACTATTTACTCCTACATCCACACCTTCATCTTCACTACTCTTACTCCAAGAGCTTATTTTTTTGTCTGTATGGATTGATCAGAGCAATTTGGGTGATTTTTCTCTTCATATACTCCATATAATTATACATAAATAAATATGATCTCCTCATCTGATATAATCAGCAGATTATTCTCAAATTAAACTTCTCTTAATAGAATTTGCCACCCTTTTCAATTTCATTGCAAGTGGAGATTTATTCAGTACTGAAGCCTTCATATACTATAATTTGGCTCTTCATCACAGAGAACTCCCTGGCAGGAAGAGACAGTACTAGGGGACTTCCTTCACTACGTGCAAGCTACAGGCCCACTCATTTCATTCGGTTAGGAAACAAAATAAAACCAACAAGAACAAACTTAGGAGACAGATGCAATGTTATTTATCCTTCTTGAAATGTGGTTAGAGCGACTCTGTTACTGAATGTGGAAGCCTGATGATTTTTCACACTTACAAAGCTTACGAAGAAGGTAAATTGCCAGCAGTGAGGAACTAAAGCTAGATTCTAAAATAAAGATTACCAACTTGAGAAGAGTCATCTTAAGATTCATTTAGAAGTAACAGCAGAATACATATTATAATACAGAAAAGAAATTCAAAACAGAGGAAAAATGAACCCTAAAAGATCTTGGGATTATTTCCAAGTTTGTAGTGTGTATTCAAAATGCTCAGCTGAGCAATGCAAAGACTTTTTCCAATGTAACTGCATAAAAAACTTATAGCTGAAAATACCTTTGCAGAATTTTAAGAAGAAAACAGCTTCAGAAAGGAAGGAAGAGGAAGAAATAGACAAATATTGTGAATGTCCAGTAAGCAATCTTGTGCCAGATTGTTGTTCTTTTAGGAAGTCAAAACATAAGGATTGCTTGTACAGAGGTAGTTGCTCTTTATAATTAATTTTATCCTACAATCGTAGGTAGTGATTGCAACCAAAATAAAGTCAGCAAGAGAAGATGAATACATGTAGATTATCAACTAGAACGGTCTGGGCAGGTCAGTGAAGTCTCCATCTCTGGAGACCGGACACAGACCTGAGCAACCTGCTCCAGCTGACCCTGCTTTAAGCAGTGGGGTTGGACTAGACCATCTCCAGAGATACATTCCAAAGTATCAGCTATTTCGTGACTCTGAAATAAGAGAACTCCTCAAGAATTTAAACAGCGCTTTTAAATACTTTTGTTGTGGGGAAAGAAAAGCAAAAATCTAAAATGCATAACATCCAACTGTACAAGGTGTATTATCTTTCACACAAACAGAAGTACATTTTTAAATATCATAACCTCACAACAAATCTCAAGAACAGCTTACCCTGTCCGTGACTGCAGGAAACAAAACACAATTGCATCATTGGCTTGGAGGTTAACAAGTAATTCCACTAGCCCAGCAACCAGTGAAATTAGTAACTGTTTAAAAGAAAAACGAAGGTCTCTTTAGTTTCAGATTCAAACGGAAGTGCTTCACATTAGATAAGAACATCTTCCTTTTGATTTTCCCTTGCATCCTAACATTGAGAAAGAACCTAATTCATCTTAAAATATCACATTTTCTACTTTTTATTTAACTCATTATGGATTTTCCACAAAGATCAATTACTTAATCAGAATATTTTTAACTAACATCTTTCGTTATACTTAGATTAGATACAAGGTAATCTAAGGTGCAATCAAAGAATTAAATCAAAGAATATTTTAGCCCCTGTATTGATCTAGTAACTTGTACAAGGCAGTCTCACCAGACTCTAGTTTTCCTGATATCTGCCAACCCCAAAATGATGTATAAAGCTAAATTTATTAATATGTACAGATACTATCAAACTTGCAGCTGAAATATGCTATATATTTGGAATGCAAGATATAAATCTGCATAATCAATTAAAGCAATTCAGCCTTTTAGCACTTTTGTCAAATAATTCTTTCCCCATCTCTACGCATTAATCCTTACAAAACACCAGTCAAAACTTTGAAATGGGGGAAAAAAATACCAGGGATGGAATACTTATTTTTAACACTTTTTTAATTAAGAATATTTATCTATATTATTTTATTATATTATATATAATAGATATAATATTATATAGATATAATAGAGATATTGAGAAAACATAACTCAAACAAATGGAATAGCCTTTTTAATTAGTTCCATAGCTGAAGAATACAATTCTCCAACTTTCAAAAAAAATCTTGCAATCTTGCAAACAAACATCAGCTCTCTTCATCTATTCTTAACCTAAAAAAGTAATCCAGCTTTCCTAACAAAATATGTTCATTTTAGTATTTCTTAGGGACAACACACATACTGTTCCAAGCCCTGCCTTTTGTGAATTCTAGTGACATCTTCAGATATGTATAGCTTCGTATTTTTTAGAGGAACCTTCCATTCTTTTTTACAGTACTGGGGGGCAGGAAGCATTCTGCTTGTTTGTTCACAATCATTTTAATGCTTCTTCAAGATGAATGGGTCAGGCAGGGCATCCCAGAGAAAGAGGGAATTTCTGCATTCCTTGGAGATACCCTCACCATGATAGGTCTGGGAGGTTCAAGAAACTATAAAGTATGGCAGTCAAGAAAATCCCAGTACAAGAGCTTGCAGCCCAAGCACAGAAATTGCAGTAAGGAGTAGGGAGTGGACTACCTGACCTTACACATAATAGAAAAAGCTTCCAGCAGAGCAGAGGGCACTGTGCACTTCTCAGCTTAAATCACTGAATTAATAGTAACCACTGGAAGTAATCAGTGGAAGTAACAGTATACTCACAATGACAATGTGGTAGGAAAAAAGGCATTAAGAAAAAAAATGTTTTTCTCTGTCTTCCCTATTCACTGAGGTCGCAATACTTAAAATGTTAATTATCATAAGTGTTAGCCTAATAAAACTTGGCACTTTTTTAATTAAAAAAAGAAAAAAAAAAAAAAAGAACATTTAGTCTCCTTTCAGGAGCTATTTTATAAGGAAAAAGCCTAAGCAGAAACACATCAAAATAATGGCCAATGAAGGGTCCCATGCTCCTGCAGTTATTAAATTTACTTCTATTGAAAAAAAGCAATGTAACTAAAGTTAAGAAGTTAAGTACTACTACTGCTCATACTTTAACCATATAGCTTCTGGCGAGAGATCAGAGGAAAAAAAAAAGACCAAAAAACACCCACAATTTAAGTGATTCGAGTATCACAGACCAGACATCCTCAAAACGATGAACAAACATCCGTGGTTCAGAGAGATCCAAACCCACAGCACTTGGGTTTTTACTGAAGGTAAACACAGAGCACTGACCTTGGAACCCTTTCACAGGAGGTAAGACCTAATCAGAAGTAAGAACTTTTTTAAACTGATAAAATTTTTACATCAACAATACAAACACATGGTATTTAAAAATACTAAGCACTCCTTTGTTTTAGATAGGGTAATAAATACAAGTGCTTACAATTGTTGCAGCATTACATTACAAAGCTTGAAAAAAGATACATTTTCTATTTTTTTTTTTTTTGACATCTAAAGCAATTTTAAACAAAAGAGGGAATTGTACCTTGAAAGGCAAAGAGCAGCTTACTTGTCAAATACATGCAAGCTTTCCTGTCAAACACTTAGACAAAAAGTGACTGGTGATTTCTAGTTTTGGAAAGATAAAAGAATTAACTGCAAAAACAATATACTCCTCCATGGACTACATGGACTCATTTTAATAAGCAATGGATAAAACAGTCTGCAGCTTTACAGTCCCTTTTAACTATTAAGATACTAACCAGAAATACAGTAAAGTGATGTCACTTTTTGTCTTATATGGACTAACCAAAAGAGAGAAATTACCTTGGCAAATGAACAGGACAATTATATAAGAGTGAAGGTTTATTTATCCTCATTTACTTACTGCATTGACTCCATGCAACCCTAATCTAATACAGCCACAGTCAAGAACGAATAATAAAAATTCAAGCATCAACTCTAACATCAAGCATGATCTTCCTCCAGAGTAGTAAGTTAATTATCTACTGCTAGCCCTTGCAGAAACCTCACTCCAAAAGAAAACAGAAGAGTGGAAATCTGTAGAAGCAATGTAGTAAAAGAACAGAGCATGGAAGATAGCAGGACATAACATGTTAAAAAAGAAAGGATTTCTGACATTGCATTGCTTCTTACACTTGCAAGGCATAACAAAATCCAGCGATTAGGAGTTTAACCTAGATAAATTCAGCTCATGAGGAAAGGGAAAGGAATTCTTAAACCTGTAAGTGTCTAACAGCTAAAGGAATCGGCCATTGAAACAGACGATTTAATGAGGTAACGGATTCTTGGTCTCACATTCCCTTTAAATTGAAGCACCAAAACTCTTACAAAAAGTAGTAGCTCAAACAAGAGGTTGAAAAGAATTGTGCTTTCTGCCCTGCATTAGATGAGAGCTGACGAACAGAAATAGCCTGGCCCTTTCTTAAAAGAATTTAGAACTTATTATGATCTTATTAGAGCACCAAACTTAATACCCCTAATTCTGTGAAATACTTCTGGAGATCAGTAATAAAGAACAGAGAAGGCTAATCTTCTTAGTCCTTCAAGCCGCATACGAAAATCTTAACATTGTCAACATCCACACAGCATATCACATATCCTGAAAAGACAAAGTGCTCAGAATCCTCCCTGAACAAGACTTGGTGGAATATCCAGCCAAAATTCACTGCTGCTGGCTGACTTGGTTCAGGAGCTGGGGTCTTCTATTAACCGACAGTCACCGCATCAACGTGATCCCACTACTGGACGCATTGTGTGATTCTAAAATGTGAGTTGCATTTAAAGTGCACGTAAGCTACAGATTTACCAGCACTTCTCTAGAAGAATGGACATCAAAGCACTTTGGCACGACCTAGTTAAAATGTATTCAAACATACTTACTGATCTTGCTAATCATTCAGACAACCTTTCAGATACAACGGCCAAACTTTTTTTTTCCCTTAAACCCACAAAAAGGCTGATTTAAAATTAAGCTTTCCAAATTTTATCAGATATTTCTCTTTAAATTAAGCTGAACTTACTAGAAGCTTAAAGAAGAAAACTGCTAATTTATTAACATCACTTAGAACACATAAAGGTAACGACTTTCCTACTTCATGTGGTTGCAGAGCCCAGAAATTCACAAAGTAGAGATGTTTCTCCACCCCCAGGCTAAGATGTTATTTTGTTCCACAGTTTTGTATCAGAATCCAAATTTATTAGAATCAGACATACAAGTGTTTTTGTTTCACTGCTTTTCTGGGACGAAAGCATGGCTGCCACTTCTGAATAGGGCAAAAAAGGATGCAAAAACCTCCAGCTAATATTTGATCTTTCCATTCTTCTTGGTGCTGAAGCTCTCCACTAAATCTTCTTTTCAACCAGCTTACCCATGTCGTTCCTTAATGGCTGCAAACATCAGAAGCAAGATTAGGTCTTTCTTCTTCTGGCTGGCATCAAAGCAACAATCAGAATCTAATAACCAAGAAGATATCATCAACCTGCTCACTACTCAGCTGGATCTTTATAAATCAAGATGAAAAACAAGCAGGAGAGAACTGCTGAGTTCGTAATAGTTATGAAAAAAAATGTATGACACTTTGCAGCCATAAGAAAACTGGAATGCTATTTGCAAACAGGACTAGGTTATTTGCAAACACAAAGCATAGTCAAGGCTATACAGTATTCAGTAGCTGGGGAACAAAAAATAGTGTCACAGAACTGAGCTAAAAGCCTTCCTTGTCACACTTGGGAGGCTTGGAGACTGGGTGATTTGACAACCTAGTAACAGAAATGCCAGAATACAGTTTTGAGTGGGCCCCATTAGAGAAAGAATGTCTGAAGTGTTCATTATCTAAATAATCATACTCACTTTGTATCACCATTTTCTAATTTAAATTGAACTGTGTTTTCTGCAGTGCTCTTATTAGAACAAGACAAATTTTACTGAAGATTGTAAATATTAATATCGCCATACGATGAGGAAATATTTGCCTTAATTCTAATTCCACTGTGCCACAATATATATATATCATAACTTGTAAAAATTCCCCTTGGCACTTTAATTTTCTTTTATACACTATTCTGTTTTCATAGATAAAAAACTTCTACTTTAAGACACTTTGGCACTTTACACACTACAAAGCACAATAAAGAGATCTAATGGGCTAATTCAAGTATGGGAACCAATTTATGCGCATTAGCATCTAGGTTCCTGCTGTCTAATTTGCACCAATTTACAGCTTTCACAGAGCTCCATGCCACCAAAACTTGATTGCTTCCTGTATCTGATCTTCACCATCACCACGGCTCAAGTGAACTGCTGATCTAAGATCTATTCTTTTATTTAAAAATGAAGGAACTGAAAAACTCTTAAGTGCTTTGTACGTACTAAGGCTATGAATAAAACAGGATTGAGAAAGTTGCAAGACAAAACCTCACATAAAGCTGCCAACACCTTTTCCTCTTAAAACTGGTACGACATATTAAGCAAAATGACTGACAAGTTTAAAACTTCCTGAGTTTAAACCATCTTTAAATGCATTAGCTTTCTGTTTAACTCCTTTTATGTCAAGTTTTAAGATTACACTGTTGATCATAATTTCCATATTTATTTATAACTATCAGTAATTCATAAATTTGCTGTCAAACCATGGTGTGTTTATCAGCCTTCACTGTGATCTATTTTCTTTATTATGCAAGATTGAAGTTGTGTGTGTCTGTACAAGTATTCATGTGTGTTTCTATTTATCAACAGAAACAAAAGGAAGTTGCTTGATTTTTTTTAACAAAGAATATTTTAATTGATCTTACTTTTACAATATTCATTTTATAATCTTTTCATATAAAGTTCATAATTCTTAAAACAATGTGAATACTACACAGTAAAAAACGAATTAAAGGCTAAATTTGCATATTTTCTCACATGTAATTCTAGTGAAATCCCATTCCTGTATTTCAGACTAGTAATAAGGGTTTGAAATACTCCTTTTTGAAAGGCCAAACAATAGAAAAAAAAACTAAAATCACGTGGTTTTCTTTCCATTTCCTAGGCAAGCTTGCAATACTATCCACAAAGCCATTAATTTCATAGAATTATTGCATATATTTGGGAGAAAAACAGTATTTTCCATTGCATTGAACACTTCAATAAGGATGTGACTGTATCATGGCCAGCTGCTCCTATGTTTAGCAGCCCTTTAGTAGTATCACAGTTTCTTGAACTTGCAACTGAGGCTTTTCTCATCAACCCCCTTTTATACCAGCTATTATCTTCTTGTTCTTACTTTCAGGGTAAGGGGGATTTTAGCCCTTCCCCTAAACTTCCTTTATTCCTGAATAGCTCAGTCTAAGCCTAGCAACTGTATCATGAGGAGGAGCTCTCCATGGTCCTCAGCAGCCTCCCTTGGCAGTCACAGCCCTGCTAACTCTCCCTCATAAAAAGAGTCTGGCTAAAGCTCAGCCACAGATAATAAATTCAGTGCCAGTCTGATGGATTCTTGTTTCAGCAGAATGAATCTCAGGAAAGAACAACTGAGAAAGGTAAAGGGGAGTCTGGATGGCAATAGAGTTCAGCTCCACAGGAAGGGAAAAACCCCCTACAACTGTCAATCAAGGAAACAATGACACCAGTTTACTACCTCCATTTGAAAATTACAGACTTACAATTAAAACTAACATCTCAAACATTATGCGCTTGCAGCCCAGAAAGCCAACCATATCCTGGGCTGCATCAAAAGGAGCGTGACCAGCAGGTCGAAGGAGGTGATCCTGCCCCTCTACTCTGCTCTTGTGAGACCTCACCTTCAGTACTGTGTGCAGTTCTGGTGTCCACAACATAAAAAGGACATGGAACTGTTGGAACAAGTCCAGAGAAGGGCCACAAGGATGATCAGGGGACTGGAGCACCTCCTGTATGAAGACAGGCTGAGAAAGTTGGGGCTGTTCAGCCTGGAGAAGAGAAGGCTGCGTGGAGACCTCATAGCAGCCTTCCAGTATCTGAAGGGGGCCTATAGGGATGCTGGAGAGGGACTCTTCATTAGAGACTGTAGTGATAGGACAAGTGGTAATGGGTTAAAACTTAAACAGGGGAAGTTTAGATTGGATATAAGAAGGAAATTCTTTCCTGTTAGGGTGGTGAGGCACTGGAATGGGTTGCCCAGGGAGGTTGTGAATGCTCCATCCCTGGTGGTGTTCAAGGCCAGGTTGGACGAGGCCTTGGGTGATATGGTTTAGCGTAAGGTCCTTTCCAACCCTAACGATTCTATGATTCTATGTACATATTCTTCATCAGGGACTGTAGCAATAAGTCAAGGGGTAATGGGTTTAAACTGAAAAAGGGGAAGTTCAGGTTAGATATAAGGTAGTTCTTTACTGTGAGGGTGAGGCACTAGCACAGATTGCCCAATGAAGTGGGAAATGGTCTAGGGGTGAGGCGTCCCTGCCCAAGCAGGAGGCATTGAAACTAGATGATCTTAAGGTCCTTTCCAACTCTAACTTTCTATGATCCTATGATTATCTACCCTGAGGCATTCAGAAGTGAAGTACTAGGTTTTGAAGTTGGTTTTGCCATTATCAGAAGATTTCAGACAGAGAGATGCACTGAACAGACTTTTAAAGACCTCAAGCAACTCCATCTTCCGCTCACAAGTCAAGGGGCAATGAGAAGGAAGAAAATTTTGAGAGAGAAATGGTTCCATAAATCTGATAGTAGATGATACCAACATCATTCTTAAATAGAGATTAACTTTTTGATGACAGGGATTCTAAAGGACAGAAGAAGGCAGGTTATAACCGTGAGGCATTAAAATACCACCCTTTTAAGATAACAAGCTGTTTAATGCTATCGAAGGCTCTATGGTGACCTGACTGCTAAGTGCAAAGACAGAGGATTTTATAAGGAAGCTAGAAAGTCTTTGAGAAAATGCTGGGAAGGAGCTGGTGACTTCAACTCCACACCCACTCCCAGAAACAACACAGAACATAGCAGAAAAGAACTCCTTGAAATACAACTTAAATTGCTTTATAAAAGATTATAATGACCCATATTTTGCTCCCAGTGACACGTATTAAACAAAGCAGAGAGGTAACTGTGAAGCTTAATTGGAAGATACTAAATTGGTAGCATGAAATTCTTGAGAAGCGAATTCTTATATGCATAAAAGCTACAGCAAAACTTTTTAAAAGCACAACAGAACTAAAAGACTTGACAGAGATTCTGTAGGGCCAAATGAAGTTTCAGTTTTAACAGCACAACTTAAATACAGGACCACAGCAGGAAAGCTAAATTAGGTGCATACATTAGCAGTTACTAGAAAAGAACTGAAATCGATCCATACGTACACTGAAATCTTTCTTCACAAAGATTACCAAAGAATTTTTGAAGCTTAAAATGACAGTAAAATGACCAAAAACAAATCATGAGGAGTAAACTGTGAAAACTTTGTCCACATACCTATTCTAATGGAACTCAAGTAACGCAAAACCATTAAGAGTTTCACAGTATCTTATCACTTAAGATTCCATAACAAGGAAAGAGCATATGACCATCAGTTTTTCAAAATGGCTCTAAGACCTGAGAAACAACAGATCAGTAAATACAACTGCTGTATCAGGTTAATAATAGGAAACTACAATACACATCAGAACTAACAGGCACATGGATAAACACCAGATAGTGGGGGAAGTAATCAGCACTGGTTTTGTGAGGGAATTCATGACTCAGAAGGTGACTAAATTTTATGAACAATTAAATTAGCATGAAATTAAGGAAGACCTGGTTGATGTAACATATTTGGATTTTCAGAAGGCACTACTACATTGTGAAACACTGTCATTCAAATGTGGTTTTTTGTTGTTTGGTGGTGTTTTTTTTTAATGGGTATGTTAAAAAATAGACTTAAATATTCTTGCTAGAAAAATACACCCATGGATATTATACTTTCCCTGTCTTAGAAGGACCCAGCTTCTGGAAGCTCAGAGAGTAAGCTAGGAGCATGGCAGCTTGCTTCCACTCCTTCCACAGATAACTGCTACTGGCATTTCAGAAGGACAAGAAAGGGTTTCAGACAAAAGCTGAGATGAAGTTTATTTTATAACTGACTTCTTCTGTTTAGATCTTAAATAGCCATAGTCATTGCTGAAAAATCTATCTAGATAAGTGAAAAACAAAAGTGAAGGAAATTGCAGCAAAATACAGTAAATCAACATGACCACAGAATTCAGCCCATTTTGATACAGTTTTGGTACAATTCTTAAGAGTCTTTGAGATAGCAAATACAATAATCACGAACTTCTGAAGCACCAAAGTTAGGAATTGTTGTAACAATTTCTTCCACATTATTCTTCTTCATAAAAGCAGCAGCAAATCATAGAAAGAAAGAAGCCAGAATGCAGCTTTGTAAAAACAGATGAAGATGAGGGGACGTCCTACAGCCTAAGCATTTCCACAGAAGAAACATTATGAAAGTTCTTTGGATGGTAAAATAAAACACAAAATATAACTTACCTGTAGTTATAAAATGGCTTATTTGTAATAGTTTGTTCCCTGTAAGCCCCTGATACTTACAAGAAACATTCTGTCTGACAACTTTGCTCTAATTAGAGATTCATCATAGCAAATTGATTGAAAAATCTCAATGATTCATTTTGCAAATACTATGTAATTACTATGCTCTTCTATGAAATAATAGGGCATTACTGGGACAAACACACTTAAGGGCTCCAAAAAGCAAGCTATTCAGGAAACATAATCAAAGAAAATTTGAAATTGTTTATTTCCAATTAGTAGTTTCCGAAAACATTGTATCCTTTGAAACACAGAAACAATCTGAGAACATTAAGTACTACAGAAAATATACTGAGTGCTTGAAACAGTACTATTTCTTCCTAAACAGTTCCTATGGTCAGCTTCAAAATGTCCTTTCTGTAGGCATGCAGTCCCTTGCAGATACATCAAACCCTTCTGTTCATCACAATAAAATCAGCATGCATTCAAATTGATGTCATGTTTGAGCAGGAAGGATGGATTAGTTGGCCTCCTGACTTACAAGAGCTAAACTTATTTTTATGTGATTTTTATATCCTAATGAGACCCGTGCATGTGAGCACTATGTGTTCATGTTTTAATTTACAAATCACACCATCTCATGTGTACATTTCCTATTCTGAAATAGGAAAGCCTGCATAGGCAGACTGCACTTTTCAAAACAGTGTACTAAATAAAACCGTGCTCACAGGGTGTCACAGGCTGCTACTGGTATCATAGAATCATAGAATGATTAGGGTTGGAAAGGACCTTAAGATCATCTAGTTCCAACCCCCCTGCCATGAGCAGGGACACCTCACACTAAACCATGTCACCCAAGGCTTCGTCCAACCTGGTCTTGGAACACCACCAGGGATGAAGCATTCACAACCTCCCTTGGTAACCTTTTCCAGTGCCTCACCACCCTCACAGGAAAGAATTTCATCCTTATATCCAATGTAAACTTCCCCTGTTTAAGTTTTAACCCATTGCCCCTTGTCCTGTCACTACAGTCCCTAATGAAGAGTCCCTCCCCAGCATCCCTATAGCCGCTCTTCAGATACTGGAAACTGCTCTGGGGTCTCCACGCAGCCTTCTCTTCTCCAGGCTGAACAGCCCCAACTTTCTCAGCCTATCTTCATACAGGAGGTGCTCCAGTCCCTGATCATCCTCGTGGCCTCCTCTGGACTTGTTCCAACAGTTTCATGTCCTTTTTATGCTGAGGACACCAGAACTTTACACAATACTCCAGGTGAGGTCTCACAAGATCATTCAGTCTTTCTGTATTCAAAGGATTTATTGTTCCTGCTTTGCACCCCTAACTTAGATCCCAATCCTGCAACTGGCATTCACAGAAGCATCCACTCATACCTGAAGTATCAGTTTCAATTATTCTACAAGTATTCTCAGAAACTAACAAAGCAGAATCCCTGACTACCTATGAAATGTGATTTCACACATTTTAACTGGTCTGAGTTATTTCTTTTCAGAATGATATTCAGTCACCAATTTGCAGAAGACCTATTCATATTTCCTTTTCTATTTAAATGCTTTTGTGTAAATGATGTCAATAAATAAACTATTTATTAAATTCATTTACCAGGGGCAGGAACCACAGATTACAAACATCACATTCTCAGTGCAATAATGCCTGATTTTTGTAACCATGTCACATAGAGTAAAAGACTGAGATTGCCAAAACATCAAAACCCACAGGCTTCATTCAAAATTTAAGTAATCATAAAGCATTACATTTCGAGTCTGTCTGGGGAGAAAAAATAGATTAAGACACTAAAACTTGTTTTCAAAGTTCAGGGAACACTATATGCTTTAGATTCTAAAAAATCTTAATGTCTGCTGTTCAAATAGCCCAGGAGTGCAGTACATAAAGAAACAGAGCCTGTTAAGTAGACAAATAACACTGACGAAGTGGCAACTGATTTTCTCCCCACTCTTCGTGCATCTCTGCAATTTTAACAATACTACCAACATAACAAGCACTGGGATCCTTTCTAAAGATTGAAATTTTCAGATATAGCAGTTCTCCAACAGCTTTTCCCCTCTGCAGACACAGACTTTATAAAGACTCAATCAAAATTCTAACTGAATCGTATTTTATGACCTTGTTGTTCTCAGCCTCCTAATGCTGTAAACATCAACTCATAAAGACATCAGACTCAAAAAATATCTAAGCACTTTGTTACAGTATCTCAGATGCAATTCCAACTCTGCCTCTTCTGCTCATAGTTATTCAAACTTGAATAAACCTGGACCACATACATCTCCTGTTTTCATAAAGGCATCAACTTGAAAAGGAATGGAATACTAGTTTGAATAATTTGTTCTGCGAAAAACAGTTTTAGAGTTTCTTATGCCACCTTTTCAGGTGTAAATTAATACCACATAAATGACTTCATGACTGTTAGTAGCTGCCACTGCATTTATTTGGAATAGAATCTTAGCCTTTCCCGTTATCTACTTAAACACACTGTATGGCAAAAAAGAACACTCACACTGAATTTCTTTCAATGTCACTATTTCTTGGCTTCCTCTTTTTAAACCATAAAAGTTTCTCCAGGAAAAATGCTCTATGCAGTAATGAATGGAAGAGAAATTACATACACTGAGTTTACCTCACTGTGATTTGCATAGATGCCCCCAGAGAGAAATAAAAGATTTCAGATCCAGTTCTTATAAATCCAGAAAACCCTGAGTCTGGGGATCCCTATTTCAGTCATATACAAGAATTTGTATTTTAAATATACCAGTATACCATGCTTTTTATAGTGGTGATGGTAGACAAAATTTAAAATAGCATATAGTGATCAAAAATTCAACTCCAGTAATTTTCAAAAAGCCACTGCCCTGATTTGCTTTTAATGGATCTGTTAACATTTTCCAAACTGAAAAGGGATTCCTGATGACAGCAAAAACAATGGGGTACTGACACCCAGATTTACAAATAGGAAGTTTTCATTTGTTTCAGATTACTAAATAATGATAAGTTTTTATAGAAACTCAGTTATGCACAAGTATAAAAACATTTATGTGTTATCAAAAGCCAGAACAGGCTCTAAAAAATATTATTAGAATATTTGTATTATAATACATAAAATTATATGTGCAATAAACAGCAACAACAAAAATTGTGCATTACAGTTCTTTTATTTAAGCAATGCATATTAAGATCATAACCAAGAAAATGGAAACATTCAAGGCCATTCTTTTGAGTTATACCTTTAATGCAGTGAGTTGAATTTATCTCCATCTAAAAAACTCACCACAAAACCTTAAGTTTTCCATGAACCAGAAATGAACCTAAAGCAGTGTTTTGATATATGTTAAACCTAAACCAGAGCAAATGGAACTAAATTGAAAATTTGCTTGTTGCTATTTAAATGCATATAAAACAGAATCTGTCAAATATAGAACTGAGGAGGAAGGGAGAAGGTGTGTGCAAAACCTTCTCTACTACCAAATGCAGCTTTATATTTATGGACTGTAAAATAATTTTTTTAATCTTTTCACACAGAATTACAAAATGCTTGTACTGTATCTGTATCTTCATTAAATGTTACCGGCACAGGTCATTTCATACAATGACCACAGGAAGACCACAGGAAGACCTCATCCCAAATCTCAACCTGTATCATTTCTAACTTTCTTCACTCCTAATCTATGTTAGAGAAGTGCAGAAAAAAATGACACTTAAACGTAACCATTATGTCGAAATTATTTAGAACCAAATATAATGCTAAAGTTTCCTATAGAGATTCTATTCAGCAGAGCACAAGACTCTGCTTTCCAGATAATTTATTCTTTGATGAACTACATGAGCCAACACAGACCCTTGAGCAGGAAAAATGAATCCTTGCGCTAAGCTGTTTCTATAATGAAAAATAACCACATATTCCTGGTTTTCTATTCCTTTACAGAGTTTGACAAAATTGACAAAAAAGACTGTTTCTCTTCTCCCAGCAGACTTGCGTTTTTCTAAAAGTGATTGTTCAAGAGCTTTGCCCAAACCAGGCAATCCAATTATAGTTTATTGATCAGGCCATGCCTACAATGGCTCTTCTTCAATATCCCATACTTAAACACATATCCAATAACTCTTTTTCTTTAGTTTCTCCAGATTTGCTTGGTACAGACGTTAAATTACAGATGTTTTGCCTCAAAGACCAACTTTGAAATTCTTTTAAAATAAGGTTCTCTTGAATAAATCACCTTCTATTTTTCTGGACAGAAAGCAATATAAGCAATAGTAACACAACAAAGTCAGCTCTGTTTATACATATGAATAGGATTTGGTCCTACTATAGAACTATAGCCAACTAAGATAAAGCTATATCCTATGAAAGAAGCACATTACCAGGGAGCAGTGTAGGCCATCATTTCACAGTTCTGTTGAGAAAGTTTTCCCACATGCAATAGAAGCTTTTCGAACAGTTTAGCAGAAGCTTCTTTCAATTCCATTTGGCTTTGGTTCTGTTGGGGATTTTTGTCAGTTTGCTTCTTTGTTAGCTTGTTGGTTTGGGGCATTTTACTGTTTTAAATCTTATGCTTTCTCTCTTATCTTGCCCCATCCTCCCAGGTTTTCTCTGCTTGACAAGAAAGTATATTATAGACCAAACACACTAAACATTAGGATGCAAATAAAAAGGCATGAAACCCAAGAAATCACTACAACCACAAACCATCAAAACATTCTTTCCATATTCATAGTTCTTATGATTCTAGAAATGAAGATCATTTAAAAATGTTCTGGAGACCATTATCAGCAATAAAACGAAGGACTGGGGATCAACTTTTTCTGACAATAAAGAAAGAAAAACTAGGATCCCCCAAACACTTCGCACTGCAACCAGTTCTACCAAAAATGATTTCAAAATAATTCTCTTATTTGATATCAAAAAATAAGATAAAATAAAATTATACCAATGACCTAGTTCTTAGCTTATTACAAAATAACTTGTCTTCCTTGCTTGCTTAGGAAAAATGTATGTTTTATTCATTATAAAAGAATATATAAAGAATTTCATTTCTTAATCTTGTGTAACTAAATGACAGGTAGGGAAAGATGAAAAACAAAACAAACCACATGCAACAGAAAAACCTAAAACTCTTTCTACACTTTGACTGTGTGAACTGGCCCAGAGGAAGAGGGGCAACAAAATGGCAAAACCCTTCTTGCCTTGAAGAACTCTGAACAAGCACTCACACTGAGCAACTTAGCTGCTGGAGAGAGATAACCAATTCATAAACACAACAATCTTTCTACATGAAAGAAACACTTGATTACTCACCACAACAGGCCAGGAATTAGATTAAATTCAAAGGAAGTTACAGCATCAAGCAGAATAAAAGAATAAATTGCATTTCAGAAAAAAAAACCACAACATCCCACAACTGCAGGTGTGTAGAAAAAAGAAAACAGGAAAAGGTGTTTGTAAATATCCCTGCTGAAAGAATATAGATTAAAAACGTAAGGAAAAAAACCAACACACACCTCTCCTGCATGCATATGGACACATTACATGCTTTTGAGGTCACTAAAGAAACGGCCCAGATTAAGATCCTGTTGAAATACAAAACACTGACAGAAGTATCTGGCAATGACTTGGTGTGTACAGTGAAAGGAGACTTGAAAGAAGCATACATGCATGGAAGTACTAAATTGCAACAAAGTTCTGATTATTTTTGTATCAATTACCACTTAACTTCTGAGGCTTCCTTACAGCCTGTTTTGAATCTCAGTATACGCAGAGCTGGAGAAAATCCATATATTTCAGGAAATCACATAGAACCTACTGATTATATTTAGCATACACTAGGAAAGACCTCATGCTCTCTGCCATCAGCTCCATCTCTGGATGATATGTTTACAACCATTACTAGATTATGAAGATGTTGATGAAAAGGAATAGAATCACAGAATCATATAATACTTAGGGATGGAAGGACCATAAGATCATCTAGTTCCTGCCATGAGCAGGGACACCTCTCACTAGACCATGTTGCCCAAGGCTCTGTCCAGCCTGGCCTTGAACACTGCCCAGGGATGGAGCATTTATCACTGCTTCGTGCAACCTGTTCCAGTGCCTCATCACCCTCACAGTAAAGAACTTCCTCCTTGCATCTAACCTGAACCTAACCTAAATAAATTAAATGCAGGCAACAAGCAATCCTCCAATATAAGGCAAACAGGGAAAACCCTCAAGAGCTGCCATATTTGAGGGATTTGCAGAGTTCTGGCCTGAAAGATCACTCCTCAAAAAAGGCACGTTTGAGAAATAAAAACAGAGGGGTGGAGAGTGTATGTTATTAAGCTACGGTCTGAAGCCATTAGAATGTGTGAACTGCATCCCACTAAACTGCTGAGCAGAGCTGGATTTTAACTTTCTCTTGACCTTGCCTTGTGTTATGCTTCCTGCTGTAGTAAGGCATCAAAATAATAATCCACTCTAATATAGCTTGCTGTAAAACGCTCCCAAACTCAGAGATTATTTCACATCAGTCATTCTGGCAACATGCCCTGGACTAATGCTGTTATACTCAACAGCCAAAACTAAATATAAGCCACTATTTGAAAAATCCAGGGATGAGTTTAATTTTCCCAACCTGGTGATTTTGTAGTATGCTCAGAACACATGCAATAACACTGATTTTTTATGTAAAGGGTCAGCTTCAGAACAGAAGCAGTTTTTGGAAATGCACCACTTCAAATACATTGTAAAGCACTGGTGTAGAATGAATTTTCAGGTTTTGCAAATAACTTCAGAAGTATCAGCATTAATTAACTTTTACCCTCCAACAGAGCTCAGTAATTCAGGTTCATCACAAAAATTGTTAGGATATGAAATGATTTGTAAGAATTACGTATTAGTTAATAGCAAGAATTATGAATTGAAAAACAGAAATTCCAGGTATAGGCAAATTAGTTTTCCAGGATATTCCAGGAAAAACAGGAAGCAACATTATAAATGGTAAGAAAACATGGAGAACAACAGGCTGAAAACAACCAGATGAACTGTTTGAAAGGAACCAGTGAGACAAAATTAGGATTAGCATCTTTAATCTGGATGTTAACACAAACCTAAATGATTTAGTAACAGAGAAATTCAAACATCTTAAAATACTCAGAGCAAAACAACTTAAGAACCTATTCTAATTATATTTCTACACTAGAAAAAGTTTTCTTGCAGAAAGCATCAGTTGTCATGCTGCTGCAAATAATGGCACATCAGAGCACACACACAATTGTTTTCAAAATATTCTGGCTGCTGTTCAGAAAGTCTTGTAACCACAGAATGGTGCACAAGACTGTTGACATTCCAGAGCCTTCTTTATCACTGCCTAAGATATGATTAATGTATTGCTTTACAGTGTTCTGTGGGATGCTAATCACAGCATTCAAGGAATTACGGAAAGTCAGGAGTCCACTTCCCACAACTCAATTTGTGGCTTTTTAGCATCCTCTTTTTCAAATACCTGTGGCTCACCACACCAGTTTTCATTCTGCCATCCTCCAGAAGAAACATTACTTCTTCCCAGATGAGTTATGCACACACAACAATAACATACGTAATTTTTCCATATTTGTTTGACTTCAACAATTACCAATTTACACTGAAATGAAGACAAAATAGTCAAGAAGAAGGGCTACACAATACAGATGGTGCACAAAAATCACTAACTGTTGTAAGCATTCATTGACCAGCTGCATAGTGATGAGTGGTACTTTTGGGTCTGTGAAAAAAAAGCTGTAAGATCATTCACTTACGGGACAATCAGCAATCTCCTCACACCCTTCAGATTACATTCATCCCAAGCAACTATCACATAACACCACACTGACAACAAAATCAAAGTGATTTGACAATGGCACAAAATGGAATGATCGCGCTCCGGAAGTTTGCAATCCCAGACTACTATCAGTCACCACATCATTGACTTCAAGGGAAATACAGAGTAAATAGCTATCATTACATATAAAGAGCCACTAAAAACATGACCTTCTGCACAACACTGCAACTGTAAAATACAGGAAAGAAGAACACTTTAAGACAATGGCATTTCTAAAATGTGTTCAATCAAGAGGAAAGAGACATATAGCAGTTCTGCCTTCCTAAGCCAATCTTAAGCATAGAAGTGAAAGGAGTACTTTTCTATGGTTAAATAACAGAATCGTTACTAACATGGTTCAGCAGAAAGGTGCAAAAAGCAGTCTTTTAAATACAGGACTTTGTGAAAACATTAGCATTTTTTCTTGGAAAGGCACACATTCAGTGACAGAATTGCAATGCCAATAATCATTCTGAAAGATTCTACCATTAGCGTGACAGGTAAAATTCTACACAGTGTTTAAAAAGGAGAAGGGAGTGACAAAACGACTGCATAAGAAGATTGAATATGCAGTTGACTGGCTGAAAAGGAGCTGGTAATGCCTTGAGACAAGGATGGATTTCACAGTTTAAAATTCCTGTTATTGTTGCACATTGTATAAAGTATTTGTGACAGAAATGTTACCAGTAATATGCTGACTTTGAAAAGGGTATGTTGGTAACCTGCTGGCAGAGGAGTTTGGTGCCAGAATGGAACTGGGATTTCCCTGTAATACTCTAACATGTTTGTTCCCTGGGCACTACAATGTGGTCTCAGTTACATCTTCAAAGCCAATGGCAATCCCTCTTCCTTTTTTCCATCTAATGTAGACATTCTACTGAATGCACTGCCTCTAACAAACCGTGCCTCCCATCTCTGTTTGCCAAGTAGCCTTTTTACCACCACAGAAGCTCAGAAAATCATTTCTTAAGCTTTGTCTTCCCTTCTCCTAATCAAAGTCAGTCTTCCAGGTATCTGATACCTCAACCAAAGGCCAATGACAGAAAGCACAGATTTATTTTTTCATATTACACAAGACGAAGTGAGTGAGTGGAATACAAGTACTATTACATTTTTCCTCTCTCCAAATTAGATCAGCTTGTTTCAGGAGTGGTTTGTCACCACCCTCAAGAGAACTATATACCATTCATCACAGCTTACAGATACTAAAAAACTGCAGGATGAACTGTTGAGTAGCTAAAAAAACAAATGTAGAAACAAGCTCCTTAAATCTCTAAAATGACATTCACTTTCCCAGAATGTGAATGATTCTCATAGCTCCTTTCTAAATACATTCCTAATTCCTAAGGTTATTTCTGAAGACTAGACATCCAACCTGCCCATAATATACCCACCATAGTCCATTACAATTGCATACAGCAGTAACATCACCTCACCTACCTCCCTCCTATCAGTTGTTTTTATTCTAAAACAGTTCCTCTAAGGGCAGTCTACAGTGTTAGTCTCTAGACCTGGATCACATGCTTACCTCTATTCAAATACAACTTACAGAATCATAGAATAATAGAATAGTTAGGGTTGGAAAGGACCTTAAGATCATCAAGTTCCAACCCCCCCTGCCATGAGCAGGGACACCTCACACTAAACCACATCACCCAAGGCCTCAGCCAACCTGGCCTTGAACACCACCAGGGATGGAGCATTCACAACCTCCCTGGGAAACCCATTCCAGTGCCTCACCACCCTAACAGGAAAGAATTTCCTCCTTATATCCAATCTAAACTTCCACTGTTTAAGTTTTAACCCGTTACCACTTGTCCTATCACTACAGTCCCTAATGAAGAGTCCCTCCCCAGCATCCTTATAGCTGCCCTTCAGATACTGGAAGGCTGCTATGAGGTCTCCACGCAGCCTTCTCTTCTCCAGGCTGAACAGCCCCAACTTCCTCAGCCTGTCTTCATACGGGAGGTGCTCCAGTCCCCTGATCATCCTTGTGGCCTCCTCTGGACTTGTTCCAACAGTTCCATGTCCTTTTTATGCTGAGGACACCAGAACTGCACACAATACTGCAGGTGAGGTCTCCCGAGAGCAGAGGGGCAGGATCACCTCCTTCGACCTGCTGGTCACGCTCCTTTTGATGCAGCCCAGGATACGGTTGGCTTTCTGGGCTGCAAGCGCACACTGAAGCCGGCTCATGTTCATTTTCTCATCAACCAACACCCCCAAGTCCTTCTCTGCAGGGCTGCTCTGAATCTCTTCTCTGCCCAACCTGTAGCTGTGCCTGGGATTGCTCCTACCCAGGTGTAGGACCTTGCACTTGGCATGGTTAAACTTCATGAGGTTGGCATCAGCCCACCTCACAAGCGTGTCGAGGTCCCTCTGGATAGCATTCCTTCCCTCTGGGGTATCAACCGAACCACACAGCTTGGTGTCATCAGCAAACTTGCTGAGGGCGCACTCAATCCCACTGTCCATGTCAGCGACGAAGATGTTGAACAAGACCGGTCCCAACACCGATCCCTGAGGGACACCACTCGTTACTGGTCTCCAGCTGGACACTGAGCCATTGACGACAACTCTTTGCGTGCGGCCAGCCAGCCAGTTTTTTATCCACCAAGTGGTCCATCCATCAAATTGATGTCTCTCCAATTTAGAGACAAGGATGTTGTGCAGGACAGCATCAAATGCTTTGCACAAGTCCAGGTAGATGACGTCAACTGCTCATCTTCAACTTCTCCAAGTAAGTTCCACTTGCCAAACAGTTTAACAGTTACTGATCTCTTTTTATCATTAAAATTACTGGATCTTTAAAACTGCAACTTTTAGAGGTTTATTAGCAGTGATATATTCTCCCCCAGAGTCAGCAAAGACAATGACCAAGAAGCCCCTGCCATGCACCCTTAAAGGAACTTTCCTTAGGGTTTGAAATTTCCCTGTCTAGTGACAGTTTTTTGGATTCATTAACCAATTTTAATACAGTTAACATGAGTTACAACAAATCTCCTTAGAAAAAATCAATCTGATTAAAAGACAGTATCATTAGGATCAAGTTCAAATGAATCACCCTACAATTAACCTGTGTCCTGATCGTCTTTTTTCTATATACTGACAAAGCATCTCATTATTCTCACTCCCTTTAGACTTGGGTTATTTCAACGTTTGTTTAGGTTACCAAAAAATCCCTTAGACTGAAGTGCAAAAACAATTAAATGAAGATTTTCCTTCCAGAACAGGTTCTGCCAAATTCTCAAGTGTTTGTAGACACCATTTAACATAATCCAAACACAGACACAACAAAGTACCAACGTATCAGTGTAATATGATTACATCATCTAAAAAAAGCAAAGTCAAAACAACTGTGGAATACATCTGTACTGTAGATATAGCCCTGGCATTGAGCCACATCCTGATCTTCTCCTTGACAGCTACAATTTCTTCCAATAAACAACAAATAGCGGGTAAGACTTACACCTTCAGACTATTTTATCTAAAATGATACTAATAGAAAAAAAACTGTAACTCACAGATACTTTCATCAGAATTGGCTATACCAACTCACTGTATTCCATATTAAAAAAAAACTGTGACATAGTTCCTTGCCTATTTAACTGCAGGAACTTGTGAAGCAGGAAATGCATTCCAGACAAAATACACACCTTGTCTGGCTATTTCCTCTGATAGTGCCTCCTTAAATAATTTGTCAACACTTAGGTTTAGTTTAGTCTAAAAGTCTAATCTCAGCCATTAGAAACAGATTATCAATGACATCTGAAATTTGATTTTCCAGGGATTATAAAAATATTACTAATTTATATCCAAATCATATCCAGGAGGTTACCATCTTTAATTCTGCCAGATTTACAGCCACTGTTTTAGATTTAGAATCATAGAATAGTTAGGGTTGGAAAGGATCTTAAGATCATCAAGTTCCAAACCCCTGGGCAGGGACACCTCACACTAAACTATGTCACCCAAGACTCCATCCAACCTGGCCTTGAACACCGCCAGGGATGGAGCATTCACAGCTTCCTTGGGCAACCTGAGCCAGTGCTGCACCACCCTCACAGTAAAGAACTTCCTCCACATATCCAACCTGAACTCCCCCTGTTTCAGTTTTAACCCGTTACCCCTTGTCCTATCACTTCAGTCCCTAATGAAAAGTCACTCCCCAGCATCCTTATAGCTGCCCTTCAGATACTGGAAGGGTGCTATGAGGTCTCCACACAGCCTTCTCTTACATTTGGACTATTTAAGCTTAAAATTAGGTGTATTCAACATCAACAGTAATTTTGTCAACTGGAAAAAATATTTTAGCTAAAAACTTGTAAAAATAATAAACTTACTATAATCTGCAGAAAGAGATTCTATGCTGTTTCTGAGCATCTTTTGCAAAAAGCTGTACCCTTCATGCTCCATTCACAACACAGAGCCAATGAAGAGTGCGGGAGGAAGGAAAAAGCCAACTATAAACTAGACATTAAATCATAAAATGTAATAAGGTTATCAGAAGTTTATTAGACCACACCTCTCCTCTAAGATGAGATCACACATACTTGTGTGTCTTACGACATTTCTGGAACTTCCAGAGACATATGCTCTTCCCAGTCTATTGCAGAGTTCCCCTAGCCACACTGCATCAGCCTCCACCAGTAAAAACATAAGCTTATTAGGTTTGTGGTGTTCCAAAAGACCTCTAGCAGCAGCACATGCTCTCTTTATTAAATTAGCCTTGACTTTTTCAACCTCTCCTCATAGGTCTTGGATCCAGTGTCCTGACCACCAGGACTACTGTCTTCTGGAGTCTCCAACTTGGTAAAGTAACTTAAATTTGTGCTCATGTATTAAGCGCACGGCTCCAAACCTGCACAAGGAGCTTGTTGACTTCATTTCTACCCTAAATTGAGCAGAGGGATTTACACAGTGTTTTATGACAGTGCTTCCATTTATTTATCCTGCTGTAATGTTACATTTTTAGAACTTCTTTTGTGTATGATGCTGTTGTCTTAAGGTCAGCTCTTAACTCTCAATCTTCTACTTCAGAACGCCCAGCCATTCCTTCTTCTGTATTTGCCTTTTTTCTTTAATTTAAAAGCAGTATTTTAAACTTGCCCTTAATGACTTGTATCCCATTTTTCATAGATCATTCTAATTTGTTGGTTCATGTTAAATTCTAATCCAATCTTCCAAAGTCCCTGCAGTCTCATAGCTGCTGCCATTTTTCACTGCAGTAAACATGCAAGTCAATGGATACATTAGTAATCTCTTTTCTTAAGAAGGAAAAAGACATGAAAGACTGCTGTTTGTGCTGCTGCATCAGAACTGACTTATATAGAATGCACTTTTAAAAAAGAACACATTTCAGAAAGCCAGCTTTTAAACAAGAATCCAAGCTAAATGACTACCAGAATAAAATAGTGAATTGAAGCTGAATGTTAGAGCAAAAAACAGGTTTTGTTGATCCTCAGACGTGGGTGAAAGTAGAAAGCAAGAAACACAGTAGGTACTCCAGAAACACAGAAGGATGGTTAATGGATAATGATAAAAAGGACAGGACTAAATCAGCAACAGACCCTTCTGAAAAGATATTTTCCTTCTCCATCAGGAATCATATGTTTATCTATTTAGATATATAGAAATACATAAAATCTATCCAAGATCTCAGGTGCCCCTACAAACTCACAATATAAAGGCTTTTTGAAGAGATAAATTTATCGTCAAAAGCCTATCTCAGACAAATGTAACCTGCAGTATATTCAAGAAAGGATAAGAAAGTAGTTTAGAATGTAATTGTTGATCCTTCTTTTTTAATAAATTACAAAACTGCAGTCCATAGATGGAATGTATCAGATCAAGTGTGAAATATGATTAGGAATAAAAAGAAGAAGGTATAGACTACCATGGGAATGTTTTTACATGTGAGAAGTATCAAGAAAAATATTTAATAGGTAAATGGAATAAACAGAGGCTTTCCTAGCCAGACTCTGATAGCAGAAAATAGTTCTGAACAGAGTTTGTTATGCAATCTGACAGGAAGCAGGAATCCAACACAATCTATAGACTGCATAACAAAGTAATACGGAAAAGGTATCACCTCCTCTCTATTACTTAGTTACTTCCCTCAACCTATGAGCACTACCTAGATCTTACCTAGATAGTAAGCTCCAATCAGCTTACCTCCACTGCTCAATCTCCTTTAGGAGTTGAGCAATGCATACAAAACCACTGGCTTAAGTACTGCTCCAGACACTGCAGTTTATCCTCTGCACAAATCCTCTTAATGATCCTCCTGCACAAATTGAACAGAAAAGGCAAAAAGAGGTTTCATGCAGTTCTTAACCATTGTGATCCGCCCTTGCTAAAGGAAGGACTGCATCTCTACAACAGATCCAACCATCACCACAGCTTACAGACAAATGAACACAGTCCAAAATGAAGTATAAACACTAAGTATAAACAAGCCTATATGCAGGCGTCCGGGCTCACAGTTCAACCAGCCAATTCTGGAAAGAAGTGAGGTTTAGACAAGTCATGCAAGTTCTTCATACATACTTATCGTTCATTCCCAGGGCCTGAAGCACACAGGTATTTCACATGGGGCTTGGCAGAGGTGAATAGGAAGATTATTACAGATTTCCTAGTTATCTGCTAAAATTCTTTCCCTCTGAATCATTGTTTATATTCAGTAGCAACAGGTTGCTCCTACTAACAGCAAGGGCTGGGAGGGCTGTGGCAAGATTAGCCAGTTCTAGTCTACACCTCTCACAGAAACCAAATCTGTTCTTCTCCAAAGCCAAATCATCCAGTTCCAGTCTAACACGGTGGTAACACAAGTGTTAACCACAAACTGATGGATTGATCCACTGCCTGGCTGCTGTTTCCCCACTCTTTACTCCTGCCTTCAGATTCTCATTTCTTCCTTTGCACCACTTTAACACTTTTCCTCACACTTATCTTAGCTGATTCAACCCACAAACCAAGAAACAAAACTTACCACCTTTTTGCTGGATTTGTGAGATAAAACAGTTAACTGGTTTCAGCAGGAGTCAGATATGGGAGAGAATAGGGTTCGGGAAAAGGAAACAACCTGTTTCAGTAGCAGTAAGCAGTTAGAACACCCAACCCAGTTTCAAGAAAACTAAGTAGAAACTGGATGTTTGGAAAGCTACCACCTTATTCTTTCTTTTGTTCTGACCATGAAGTCCTAAGCACATCATTTGAAATCCCACTTTTATTTTTTATATTAAAATATTCATTAAATTCTTAAGCTGAAAAAAGTACTTCAATTGTTGTAACTGTATAAATAAGTCATAATAATTGAGAGTACTTTAGATGTCTACAACTTGACAACCATTACTGCAGTTGGGCGAACAGTAAAACCATCTCATCTGCAACAAATTTGCTTGAACTGTTAGTCTAATTCAAGAAACTTTCATAACCTTCTTATCTTTACCACAACCAATGATACTGATCCTAACAGTCTTTTTCTACAGTTGCATCTAAAAAGGATAACTTCGTAACATGCTGGCTTTCCATGCTCACATCTGAATTCACGCTTCAGGGAAGTTCACTTCAATTCTTTAATCAACTTCTCAAAAAGAAGAAAGTTACTATTCTTCTATGATTTATTTTTTATGATAACATTTAGTTATTTAAATAAGTATTATGGTACTTGCTTAGACCTTCAAAAACATAAGAATCCACGGTATTAAGGTCTTAATACTCACCACCATTTGAGAAAATCTAGCACTGGACCTAGAATATCCCAGAGCACACAATGGTTTACAGCCACAACAGCTTAGTTACTTATAATTCTCAGATAGACTTCATAGAATAGGGCCTGTGCCCAACTTCTACAGTACTCATGATCTTTAAGAAATACATGTAGTATCTGCCATAGAGATGAAAGGGCCCAAAATACTGTCAAAGAATAAGGGCTTTGTACGTAAGATAGAGGATACATAATGAACCTATCAAAGAATTTATCTTTTTAGAGGTGAGAAGCAAAGGGGAGAACGGAGAGAAATGGGCATAAGGAGAAAAGAAAGATGAAATAGGTGTCTGACCCAATTTTGTCAGTGATCTGGCATAAAAGCAAAAGACCTGACCTCTCTTTTGCAAAGTGTGCTTCTTCCAGCAGACAAGGATTTATCAACAGAAGGGCAGTTTTCAGTTGCTGTTTAAGTAGCACAGGTCTTCATCTAGTTTGCACACATCTAGTTTTTGTCCAAGTGGAGGCAACATCACAAAGGAACAGAAGTACTTACTTACCAGCAATAGTTATTGTTCAAATTAATGCTCTGGGGGACTCTTCTTCCTCACTTTCATTTTGAAGCCTAGGTAATTCTCTGAAAGTAGAAAAGAGGATCATTAGTTTTTATCCGTTTTTACTTTTATCAGTTTTTTCATCCTTTGACAATTACATGCAGCTTTTAAGAGATGCATGCAAGCACTCATAAAAAGAGAAGACTTTTATCATTTATGATTAGATAACTTGCAGCAAAACTCTTATGAAAGCAGAAATTGATACATATAAACAACCTCTATTTATACTGAGGTCCAAAAAACCCAGAAACTGTTTGCTTCATTGCCAAAAAAAGCCCAACAAAGGTTAAGTATAGACCCCCAAGGCATCTGTGAAAGAAATTAAGAAAGCAAGAGGGGGGAAAAGCAGTGGATTCATTCTTGGGATATATATAGCCAGGCTTTAGGGCAAAAAAAAAACACTGAGAAAAATAAGATCCTAAAACCAGATGCCCAAAATTAAAACAGTAAATTCCTCAAACTGAAATAGTTGCCACATGGAAAAGAATAGGCTCTGCCTTTAAAACAGATGTAACCAAATGTTGTTTTGTACCACTTGTTTATGTTTACACACAACAAACTTAGTAGACCATAACGCAGCAGGTAGTTTTAAACAAAATCTTACTTTTGGGTTATCATGGCATGGAGTTACTACATCATTTTATAACAGTGGTCTCACTAACTCAGAATGGCTGCATGCCACTGAACTAAGCGCTCATTCTTGGCCATATAACAGAAAAGCAATCAAAGCTGCACCTATCAGACTCTGCAACAGCAATAAATTGGATGTTGAAAAAGCTAATTTGTGAACCTGACTTCAAGGAAAGGGATAAAACTGGGGAAGGAAAATAAATATGAAACGAATTAAAGCAACAATAGTACCAGGAATGGGAGTGAAGAGAAAATGATAAATGCGTCAGATAATTGTCTTTTACTGCAATAAGAGTTCTGCCACAAGCGAAGCTTCAGCAGCTGCACTGTGAAATGAACAAGGCGAACTGGCAACTCTAAAAATCTCAAAAGCAGCAGAAGTGACAAAAAAAATAAAAAAGACTGGATTTTTTATTTTCTTTTTCATGTCATAAATTATTCAAACTAATCAGCACCTACAAGGTCAGAGCCCATGAACTTCCAAAAATGGAATGCCTGGAGGAAAGAGTGAGATAGCCTGTTTTCAATTCCATTTGAGATTGATAGCTTGGTTATACATCAGCTAAGGCAGTACTCAATAAAAAGGCTATAGCCTTTCCTGTGATAAAGGATTTCAGAAATCCAAACAAAACAGAAAAAATACAGCACTGTTACCCCATGTATAAAAAGTAACAACAAAGTTTTAGCTGTTCAAAAACTCTAAACCAGTTATTTTATTGTACCTGTCATCAAATCCATTACACTACCCATTTCACAGAAATGAGGAGATGAAAGTACCAGCTGAAGGGGAGTCAGGGAGCCAAGCAAAACTGAACATGGAGCCCACCTTTTCCAAGAGATAGGCCTACAGTGAACCTATTAAAGCACAGTCTGGAATGATGTGTACTTTTCATGTGAAACATTATGCTCTATCATCTTACAAGTTCATATTTGCAACCCCAATCAGAGGTAGAAAAGAGCATATTATGTGAGCCATACGTATGGAAAAATAGTTTTAGACAGGTTGGCTCACAGTAAACATGACGTGGACATGCTTATATTTCATGTAATGAAAAGAACTACTACTAAATTTACAAGTTGATTTAGCCTGAGGCAACAGCATTACAGGCAGTACCAAAAGGCCAGAGTCCTACCAGACAGGGCAATTCACCCTGCCCTACAAAAAGTTCCCCAAAATTCCACACTTAGTTAACCTAAAATATATGAAAACACACAGAACAATAGAAAGAAAGCATGATAATTTGGGTCTTTTGTCCCCACACTAACACAGCATCAGAGTGAAGCAGCTACTTAACAGTCATTGACAAAGTAGAGGAGGAAATAAACAGAGCTCCAATGTAGTTTCTACCTCTGCTCCAGGAAAATTCCTCCACAACACATATGATTAACAAAAACAATAATCATTGCAAACAATGAAGTATACTGAGTTAGTTTAACATAAAACAGTCCAGCCAAGCCTGGCCAAGTCATTTGAAGTTCCACTTAACAGATGCTACCTGTATGACAATGAATGTTGCATGACAACAGCCAGCTGGCTGTTTTGCAACCAACTATATGCTGGTTTTAGAATGTTTTCCATAGTCTGTTCAGAGTAACTCACAAAGAAGGTACAAATTCTGTACTGAAGTCAAGATGCAGGCAACCAGTAATTTTTCTCTTCCATCCCTACACCTATTACTAAGAGGAAAAAAACAAAGCCCTTTAAGATCACAACTAATGTAAAATGGCTATCTATAAAATCAACCTACTCCAAGTCATTCAACTGCCAAAAAAGCTTGCAATTCTCCAGCCTAATATTGTTAACATATCCCTGAAAATGGAATTCTATTTAAAAACACAACTATTAAAAAAAATCTTTGCCTTTGTTTTTCAGTCACCTCAACAGTATTTACAAATATTACTAACTAGACAGTGGTGCCTTCCAGGTAAGTCTGCCCCTACTGCAGTGCTCTTTTTGGAGATGAAGGTCATGAAGTAACTTTGCAGATAGGAAATTTTAGTTATATGCCAAATCCTGACACTGAAATGCTGCATGTACATGGGACTAGTCATGACCTTGTATTTTTAGAAAAATTAATCTATTTATTAAAAATATATCCTTATAAAGGGCTCGATATCACCTGGAGTGTTTAATCCGGTCTCCTCCATTACAAGAACCCATTCAAAACAAAGTCCAAATACATTTCATTAACACTTCCACTGTCATTTGAGTTTTAAAAAGATGCAAAAGTTGACTGTACGACAGCAAGAGAACAGAATTCAAGGGTGCCAGCCACACTGTAAGTGCCTGCAACTACAGAAGAGTAAGATGAATAGGCCTGCATAACCTCAGGAATACAGTTGGAGGATATGACACACTTCCCCATCTCACTGGGGCAAACTGATTTCACTTTGTGCAGACGCTAGACCTATATGGCAGCACAGGTTTACCTTCCCAATGCCACAGGAAGAATCAGACACCTCGCTCAAAATCCCACCTTTAGTCAACGGCAAATCGCCTCTGCATCCAAAGATAAACTATGCACCAAGAAGATAAAATAAGTAAATAAAAGATTCCCTTCTGATCTCTACATAGTACACCGGACAGTCATGAAGAACAGAACTTGTAAAATTGGAAACTTTATGAAAAACAACAATCAAATGTTTTCTTGGCTGCTTTATCCCCTGTCTCAGAGATTTCTGTCATTCCATCACTGAGAAATCTCATATGCTTTATTTTTATATGTCTCATTTTTAATTTCTGATTCCACAATCAACCTTATAATCTTACATAGTCTTTTTCCATAAATATATAAAGCATTATCCCAAACCACCAAGTTTCTCCCTCCATTACTGATGTTGCAAAACTAGACCTCACCCTTTGATTTTCAAACAAGATGTGTTACTAAGTTTACCCCTAGGATGTATTTATTTTCAGTTGCTTCTCTCCCATATATGCACTCACACCCAATAAAGACTATTCTTACTTCTTCCTAGGCTTTACTTGTGGAGTTCTTCCATTCTCCTTTAAAAAGGCAAGTTCAGCTTCAGCATAATCACACTAACAGTCCTTTCGTTTCCAAATGACTCCATCTTTTCTGAGTGTGTCTGTGATCAGAGCTATGTACCATCCTAAATGTGCATCAACCAACGCTTTCTTGGCTGGTCCTAACAATCTAGAAACCTGCTGGTGTGTCTTAGAATCATGTTACTCTCCCAAACCCCTATCATCTGTCAAGAAAACAGATCAGAATCATGCAACAGTCTACCTCTGATACAATGGTTTTATACCAGCCTAGTTATACCAGGATGTCTCATCAGCACTCATGTATGTGAACTGTCAATTATTATTTTGTTAATTAAACTTAAATCGTTTCCTAATACTCCAAACACCTAAATCACCCTCTAAGTACAATAAACCTGCCCCCTTTAGTATCAGCAACTCCAGAAGCACATAGACCAGCTCTTTAGCAAAGTCACTTGCTTATTTCAGCCCTGGCTCTAAGGTTTCCACTAGCTGGCAGAGAAGTGACTGAACCTATGTTAAGGCAAATATTATGAGAAAATAATTTAAACAACAAAGCCACTTCAAACAAACAACAAATTCAGCTACAATGCTACACTGAATGTTTTTTCATGTCTGGCAAAGAAAAGCAAATGAAAAATCACCCCTTCTGTAAGCCAAGTGAAGCTCAGAACACGTGTTTTCTGCTTTTAAGACAAGAGAGAATGTGGTTTACTAATGAAGAAACAGTTAATTTAGCTTCAAAACTGTGTTTCATCTCCATTATACCCACCAATTCATATGCCTAGCATCATGGTTAGCTGCTGATACTAAGCAAGTTTCCCCCAAAAATACGGTAAAAAACAAACATCACAGGGAAAGGTAACCTTTTTAATACATACATTTTAAAAGAGATATATATGATAATCTGTATATACTATATCTATTTGTAACCATAAATTATATAAAAGGTCTTATATAAAGATATATATAAAGATCATCTTCTTTAGTTGAAGATCCCTTTCCGCTAAGAGTTAAAGAAAAGCTGGCATATACTCAATCCATAATATAAAAGGATCAAAGCCAAATCATCTAACTTCTACTGCACACACAAGAAAGGCTCTCAGGAATTAGCTGGTTTGCAGTGAAATGCACCGGATTCTTTCTGCAGTTCAAATTGTAGAGAAGGTTCCTCTTCAAACAAGCTTTGACTACCACAGGTTTGAGAAGAACGTACAATCGTTCAACGAAATTCTACATTAATCAAACAAGATACAGATTTGGAAGCATTATTTCTCAAAATTCCTCAGAACAAGCCCAAGAGAGACTTCCTTATGCTTGTTTTTCTTTTTCAGGTAGGACTTTGCCACTTTGACCTCATTCTAAGAGTACACCGGTTTTAATAGCACAAATAATAATTAGAAGCAATACTCAGTATCATTATCCTTACCAGAACAAAAACATAAAACGGTTACTGTAAGGTGTAAAGTCCCTTCATGATACTGAAATTCTCTCACATAATGGGTATATTAAAGAATTAAATAAGAATTAAATTATTAAAATAAGAATTAAATTATTAAATAACATCTAAACACATTTTCAACCTATTCTCTCGATAGGAGGTAGGTCACCCAGAATGTAATAAACCAATGTGACACTGCGCAGTTCTCAAGTTCTTCCCTACTCCCCTCCTTCAAGACACATTGGCCCAACCAGATGACTCATTTCTCCCTTTTGCTTAAAAAAAAAAACACATGACCCTAGCTGACACATCCCAATATTCCCAGAAGACAGGTCTCTACTGTTCAGTGCCCACAGCCCCGTATTTTTCACTTCACAGTTTCACATACGCTGCAGGGACACTGCTAATACAGTACACACTTGGATGTGTAGAGCAAACTTGGGGGAGATTTGGGAAAACACTGCAAGCACTGCACCTCTCTTAAAAACAGGAAAACATGTTACGTTTCTTTTCCCCAGAGTTCCACTACTTCTCAGCCATGCGAAGTGCCATCTGTGCTTCCCAGCCTGGCAAGCTAAAAATCTGCTGCCATTCACAGTAAGCAAACTAAAGGCAAAGACTGTCCTCTTTGATAAAATAACAAGACGTACAAATGGCAATCCAGATCACAGCTCCAAAGTGATGAATGGCAAGTGTGGCTAGTCAAAGGGTCACAGGAAGAAAAAGGTGGAAAACAGTAGACTGTCTTCAGAGCTTGCTTAATCTCTGTAAACTAACAGAGATCAATATAAAAACTATGGGGAATAAAAGAAAAGTAGCCGGAAATCTCAGAAAGCAAACAAAAATATGACTTAACTGACACAACATATTTAGCGTTATTTACTCAGATACTACACAAAGTTAGAATGTATACTTGGCTCAGGAAGAACAGGTATAGATGGTAGAGGAGGAAATCTTAGTATCTAAGGTCTGTATACTTGTTCTGAGATCCAGGATGCAACAGAAGCCAAACACTCCACATAACATTAAAATGAGAAAGTTACAGTGCAAAGTGTGGATACCCTCTAACTTACCAACAAGAAAATTCAAGTGGATGAGGGTCTGGAGGGACTGATGAGAGGCTGGTTGGTTTTTTTTGGTTCTTTTGGTTTGGGATATGATTTGTGGGTTTTTTCATACACAGCCAGCAGAATCATTCAAAGCACAAGACTTAACATGCATATTAATGATGCACAGGATAGGCAGTTAACCTCCAGTTAGTAACTGGCTTGACTATTGGCATTACAAAAGTTAACTCAGAACATCATACACGTCAGAATACTAACCCTGAAACTTTCACAGACACTGAAATGCAATCATCATGTTAGAATAAGCTCTAAACTACTTTTGATAAGGGCCAACTGCACTCTTCCACCCTCTGAGAACAGGCTGAGGATTATCACATAAGCCTGGAAAACTTTGGAATGGTACTGTGCATGCAGCTACCTCTGTGAAGGCTGTGTGATCAACAGAAAGGAAAATGTCAGCTGTCCTCAATACCAGACAATGGTCCACTTTATTAGCATTGATGCAGCCAAAAGGGAATTGAACTCAAACCATCTTAAGGAAACAAAAACTAAGCGCAGATAAAGTCTGGCAAAGTATACAAAATTAAGAAAGGGGAAAGTAGTAACCATCTTTAGAAATTTAACCGGAAGAATGAGGAAATTTAGAGACAAGGAGATCACACAGAGAGAAAACTCTCTTTAAAGAGAGACAGGCTACTAAAAGAAAAGACTGAAAAAAGCTGTCAGGAAAGCCCAGTTAAGAGTGATGTTAAGTGAGACAACACGAAGGAGAAATAAAGGCTGAAATGCTGGCAAAACTTATTCTCTTGAAATAACATCAAGAAACTCAGCAGGAAACAAACCTGTTTGAATCTGAGGAAGGAAATAGTTTGTGCTGTACAGCTTCATGATTATTTGTTATGGGTTACAGTAATTAGTTCAAAAGAGAAAGCCTATCCTCTCCAAAGACAAGGCTATGAATACAACGTCTGACAGCCCCAGTGAAAGAAGATCTAAATCTGCAAGCTTCACAGAAGAGAGACAGTACCATGCACGTCACTGAGAAACAATTGCGATGTTGAAAACACAACAAAAAGGAACATGGCTGTAAGCCAAAACAGAAAGCACTTTGTTTCTAATTCAAATTTATATTAAAAAGCTAGAAGGCCTTCCTAGAAATTATGAGGGATTGTTTTAAACTGTGGGATTTAATTCAGCCTATCAAACTTCAGATACAAAAGAGATAAAGAATTTTAAACTACACACCTTACTACCCACTACACATACCCACTAACCCTACAAATACAATTACTCAGTCCTTTAAAGGCAGCAAAATTTATATTGAAAGAAAAGTGAACATACCAACACCAACAGAATTACTAAGAACCCTGTATGTGTTAAATGAAACAATTCATGTAGTAGCAGATTAAAAGAAAGAAACAGCATCTTCTGTTGGGCTTTTGATGCCTACCCTGCTCCTTCCTCTTTCTGTTTTCCCTTCTTTCTTGAAAAGGTAAGTTCTCCAAACCTGCCCACAGTGAGCACACAGTTTGATATTGCTATGAAAATTATACTAGGAATTCATACTTAATTTCATCTTTCATTTTAAGCTTTTCCAAACAACAACCAGTAAAATTCATAGCACTTTACTGCAAAGTCTACGCTCAAAACAGCTTGAGTGACTGCTTTTACTAACTGATTGGTCAAATAGCAGTAATGTGACACTAATAAGACTGTGGTCAACTTCACTGCTGTGATTCAGAAGCAGACCAGCAGCTGTGAAGATTTCAAAGATGGTATCAGTTTCATACTGCTGCCATTGCTGCTCCGTGGGAAGGCTGTGAACAGATGCAAGCAGCGTTCAGCATCCAGGAAGCTGAAAAAAGAAGGAAAACACAACACTGCTTCCCTTGAGGCAAGACAGCACTGCAGCTTCATGTTTATCAGACACCGGCTAATTAAAGGTAGGTCTTCAAACAAAGGCCGAAAAGGCTATCGAAGCTGAGATTCCAGCAATTAAGATCAAAGAAGTGGTCAGAGAGTTTCAATGAGAAAAGTCTGACAGACCTTTAAGAAATTTGTCTTTTAGGGGGATGATGCCTGATAATGAAGGAAGCTGAAAATGTGCATTGAATATAATTCCATTAGCATTAAAAAACATGCAATTTATATATTTCAGTAGACCACAAAATGCCTTCAAAACTACTCCTCAATACTACACACCAAGCTTTACAGAGCCTAAATGTCAGGGGAAAGCCACATACAAATACTATGGTACATTTCAATTCAAAGAGATTTCAGGTCTTTTAAGTTGCTCACACACGTTTTTGACACATTTTCCTTGAGCATGCTTCACCACAAAAAGACTAAAATAGCATGATATTAAGAAGAGACTATCTCTTAATGTACGCGTGAAGGTTCCTCCTGAAGTGGTTCTGTTACTTCCCTATCTTCCTCTTTTACTATCCATTAGCCAATCGTGCATCCCTCCCTTATTCCTCTGATGCTTAATTTATGAAGGAAATTTTTAGAAAATTATACATATGTTCTTCCCTACGCAGAGATGAAAAGCAAATACCCTTTTAAAAAGTTACATGTTGAATTTAATCAAGCTGAATTTCCTCTTTTCATCTCTTTCCAGCTATAAAGTATGAAATAAAGCAAACAGACTCACTGCAATGCGTTTACTGTGGGTTAAAGGCTCCACGACTGAGAGTTCTTCATTCATTCCCAAAACATGTACATATTGGTAGTAATTCATGTTTCCCTACACTTGAATTACGGTACAAACTACCTTACGTGACCAGTATTAATCTAGTATAATTATTTAGTTTTGTATATATGCATATCTATGTATGTATAACATGGATAAGTATAACCTAGTTTTCATATAGCAAAGAACTTCATAAATTATACCAAGCATCACCTCCGTTTTCCTTTGTAACAGCTTCACTTAGCCATAGATCGCCCTTTCCCACACCAGTAAAGAGGTGCTGACAGACGACATGCAAAGATGACAAGGCAGTGCTCAAACACCAAGGGATACAGAATTGTGAAATTGAGTTTTCTGCTAAATCCTGATCCCAGTAAGAGTACAGTAGGAAGTGAAAAGGCAGTATATGGAAGAACTCCAGGAAGCATGAAAGAAAAGATATTGAGACAGTGTCAAAAAACATTGAGATGTAACCTTAAGCCTGATGGAAAAGCACGTTTTGTAGTAGCTTTCACAATATGCATAGTTTTACCCAGATACAGTTTGACATCAGCTCTGGCCATCACTGAACTCATTAAAGAGCCTACCAGATAAAGAAGAAAAAACTTGTCACTACACTTCATGCATCTCCACCAGGAAATAGAAAGTCTAAAGATGAAAACAAGCAAGATAAAAGACAACTGAGAGACAAAATGTTTCATTGAGGCTCCACCTGCACCCTCAAGATCTCATGACTCTTCCTTCCAAACACATTTGCTCTACACGCCACACATTCTGCCTGAGCAACTGTCACCAAATACACATATGTAATAAGTGCAGCTCAGGGAAGACAGGCCCCTGCAATAGTATAAATGCCATTAGAAATCACAGCTTGACAATATTCCATTTTGCTGTACCATATTCCAGAAGAAACATGTCACACTAATATACAGGCTACCAATACACCCCAGAAAGTATTTACACTTACTATTCTTAAATACTGTCACACTGTATTTGGGGGATGGAAGGGTGAGTGTGTTGTAATGTTAGTACATACTAACTGTACACACCTGGGACTATCCACCTTCAAAATAAAGGTAAATCTTCACACAGCACATCCAAACACAGCTGAAGAATTCTCAGATGGGAATCCAGAGTTCCCAGCACTTGTTTCTCTATAATCACATTTGTCATAACATATAAATAAAATCCGTAATCTAGAGTGCTCTGTGCTCTAGATACCAGGTGATGCAACACTTTCAAGCAACAGCCAATAAAAGAACTGTCCAAAGGAACATCCTCTATGCTTCCATTCCAAAGCACTTACGATGTCAAAAAGCACAGTTAGAGCCATCACCTCTTTTGATAAGATATGCTGAAGCCAGATAAAGAAATGATCAATCTCCTTGTGGTTGCTGCCAGAGAAGGTAAGGCATTTCAGCAACAATACTACACATTTGTAAGAGCCTTCAGGAGAAAAGCCCCTAACAAAGGTTATCAATCTAAAGATTCCCTGTTTGGTTATGACTTTGAGTACTTGAATAACAGGAATGACAGAGGGAAACATTAAGTAGAAAAGCAGTTCTTTGCTGTCCTAGAAGTCAGATCAATGGAAACCTCCTCAGTAAACGAAAAAATGTACTGTTTGATTGCAGGTGCCACTGAATTACACCCACTATTTACTAACTTCTCAGCAGGAAGCAATAATCTTCAGGAACTCCCAGGATGCTCCTTCACTGTCGAACACAGCACAAGCATACTGCAACATTTCACATCAGTGCCATCAGAAATGTATTCCAATAAATATTTAAAGACTAATGAGAGCAGTTTCTGTGTTTACATTAGTTACATACACTTTAAGACGAACAGGAGGGCTGTTCAGAATCTGCATGTGCTTTGGAGATAGAACTCTGAAATTAACAAGGTACAATTCTGCTTACTACTTTTCACACTGATGTTCAGAAAGAGCCTTGTCATTGATGCCTTGGTTAACATTTCTGATGGGACATTAACCATAGCTCCATAGAGAAGCTCCGATTCTTAGAAACATAAAAATTCAGTCATGAGCCCATAAAACCAAAAAGCCATCAAGATGAATCATTTTATTTTCCTAAGGAGTCTCTAGCAAAACTCATTCACATACCAAATGGATGCCTTAACCAACACGGCATGACTTGGCAATACCTGAAAATCTTTACCACATTGTATCATAGCCAACTTTATGCTTGTCTTCTAAAATACATAATTCTTCCACTAATCTCTACTTGAAGGAAAGGGCACTCTGCCTCAAAAAAAGCAAGATGTTATTTAACCAAGGGCAAACTTGGACTCTGCCATATGAAAGTACTACAGAAGGGATCCTCAAAGTTAGGAAAACCAGGAAAATTTACTTTATACTGAAGGAATAAGCAAAGATCAGTCGGGGGGGGGAATACACATCACATCAACAAAAACTGCAAGTAAAATGGATTTATATTTAATCTTTTCCAAAAAGTTGGACAAAAACGTATCTTAATGACAGATGAAACTCAAAATATTGAGTTGCCTACATTACAGTCCAGAAGTAAAAGTAATATTATCCTTAAGGACTGAGTGCAAGTTAATTGCAGGAATTCAGCATAAACCCACATGCACTTAACCTGAGAATTCAGTTAAAACTCCGTCAAAAACTAAACAACTTTTCCAAGTGAACATACAGAAAATTCTGCAATTATGTCTTTAGGTAAATTAATGAAACTCCTTCATTTAAAAATTTAATTTCAATCATCCTACTTACTTGAACAAGGTTCTATATCATTCCTGTAGAAATGCTGTAGCGCTGCCTACCAGTTCCCTACTTCTGGCAAAGCTGTCACTAGCTCTCACACAATTCACTTACGTATAGCAAATAGGTCTAACCTAGCATAAAAATTCCTTTACAGCTATTACAGCTGATGACAAAAGCATAGGAAAATCACATCCTATTACACGTTAATGTATTTATCAAGCATTATTTCAACAAGAGCTAGCCATAATTGCAAAAATTGCCAACCAATAATCAGAATTCTGTTACACATTCAGACCTTCAACAATTACATGCCTCAGGCTAAGAGTTTCGTGCTCCCTCTGTCTTCATAACTCATTTAACCCTTTGTCAGGTCTACCATTTTCCATCCTGCATCTGACATAAGGTGAAGAACATTATACATCCTTAGATTCTTTCTGGAAAGTAAAAAAAAGAATAAAAGCACAAAGCCTTGACAGAGACAGGACAATGGAAAGAACTTGTTAAGTATCAGAAGTTGTTAAGTACCAGAGGACCATTCAATTAAATACAGAATAATTCCTAGTCCTTATGTTATAAAAAAAACACCTGTAGAAAGCTTAACTGAGACGAAGGAAGTCATTCTGCAATTAAGAGCCATACGCAGCTTGAACTCTAGTGACCTGCATGCTTATGAGATGAGTAGTCTCAGTATTGGTTTTGGCACAACTCTATCTTTTTTGAATTGAGTCTCAACTACAAGGAAAAGTGCTCAATGCCAGCAGAAAACAAACATCAAACCACAATGCTGCAATGAATCACAGAATGGGTGACGTTAACAGGGATCTCTGGAGGTCGTCTTGTCCAACCCCTGCTCAAGCAGAGCCACCTAAAGTCAGTTTACCAGAAACATGTCCAGACAGCTTTTGAGTGTCTCCAGATGGCTTTTGAGTGTCTCCAAAGATGGTGACTCCACGACCTGTCAGGACAACCTATGCTAGAAGGTATCAAAGTTGGTCAAGCATCACTCCCCCTTGGTGGACCTATGGCGTCCACTCCTGATTACTTCCTTGTCCTTCATGTGCCTAGAAGTGGCTTCCAGGATTAGTTCTATCACTTTCCTGGGATCAAAGTGAGGTTGACTGGCTTGTAGCTCCCTATGTCCTCCTTCTTGCCCTTCTTGAAGATAGGAGTGACATTTGCTTTCCTCCAGTCCTTAGATACTTCTCCCAATTGATATGATCATTCAAAGATTATTGAGAGCTGCCTCACAATGATTGACCCTCCATATACTGTCTAGACATAGACAAGAAAATAACTTACATAAGGAAAGAAAGAGAGCAAGTTGCCAAAATACAAAAAAATGCCTCTATAAAGGGCAGTAGACTCAGGTATGCCTACAATATGAAGCATTTTCTGAGGAAAATAGCATGAGCATGGCCTGCTTAAATATCAGAACTGTAGAGTGAGAGAGAACTCTACAGAGAAAATATTGCCTCATAGCAAAAAGCCTAGACCAACACTGGAGACATGCATCTGGCTAACTAACGCACTTAGGTAGGCATACAAATCTGACAGTTTCCCTTCTATACTCATGATGATTGAGCAAACCCACCATAAATAGCTACAACATTCAAACAGGGAACATGAGATTGATACAGTTGGAATAGTGGATGTGTTCACAATCTACATAAGGAAATGTGCCATGAAAGGCAGAGTCCTGGAAGTCCTGACTGAAAGTATAGCTGGTCACAAAACTGTCTCTGCAAAGCAGAGGCAGCAGGATCCTACCTACTTCAGAAAACAATGGACTTGGAAGCAAGCAAAAATCAGTATTTTGTAAAATGTTATCTCAAACTCACTCTGTGGATAGTCTAGGATCAGAACATCTCTGGCTGATGGATACCAGCATATCCTGTTAAGGTCAAAACACGGGTTTATGATCATACTCTCAGATTTCAGTACTTGGGATATTACCTATTCTTGGCCAAATTCCTTGACGCAGCTAAGGGTATACCAGAAACACATATTCAGCATGCCTGAGGATAAAGTGCAAGTGATTATGTGCACACACACACACCGATCTGAGAAGCAATCAGCTCAATAGAGACAATGTTCTCTCAGCACTTCTGTAGCCACAGAATCTGCAGAATTACCATCTATCATTACTATGCATGACACTGCAATATGCTGTACAGGAAAAATCAAACAAGCATTTTAAATTATGCTGAACTCTGTATCTGGTATGTCTGTTTAGCTCCTCAAGAGACCAACATTTCTCTGCTCTACATTATACTGAATCCCTCACCCTGTAAGAGCACTATCTGTTGTAATCAAGTGGAGAAGAATAAAAGGGCTTGCTCATATTCATCCCAAAGTTCTTCCTGCTACTGAAGGAAAATTACATCAGAAGAAACTATCAACAACCTGCTAAGGGACAGCATCCCCTGCTCCCTAAGAAATACGCAAAGCACACTCAGATCTGCAGTTTGAAGATGCTGTCGTAGGGTGTAATGTAAGCTGTCATATTACCCAAATTACCTAGAAAGTATTGCTACCTAGTGCAGTATCATCTCACTGAAGTTAAGGCAACAAAAATTGCAGAGAGAATGTCTAGCAGTTCAACCCAAAATCCAGAGTGCTGAATAGGCATCTGCAATGAAGAACAACTCAAGCAGAACATCTTCCAATGCCGTTGTGTCCTATGCAGTGGGTCATGTCAGGCAAGAGGTGTAATTCATACTATCCTAATAGCTGTAACTTGAAAACACCCCAAGCAACAGAGATATCAAAAAATAAGATGTTGTACTGTTAAAAAAAATCCCATGGAACAGGCTTATTTAATGAACAGAAATGCAAAGACATGTATCGGAAGATTGTAAATTGTGGGTAAGTCTTTCCAAACCTTTAAAAAAGCTAAAAAACACAGGCAATGGAAAAAGGAAGTGCAAAGACTACCTAAGCAAACCAAGACATGGCACAATACCACAAAGTTGCCTCACTGAAACAAAAGCATAAGTACGGGAAACAATTATTTTTTCTAAACGTATTTTTCTCCCATGAATTCAAACCTTGCCCTAAATAAGGAACAAATGCTTGCCTAGGCACCTGAGATAAACTAAAGACATAACGTGCACTGTCATGAATGGTCTTATACAACTTGTGGTGAGAGAAAAACAGGATAGGGAGAAAAAAGAGACCATCAACACTTCACATACATTGCAACAGCAAAAACTGTTCAGTCTCAAGTATATAATTACCTAATGTGTGAATATCCACACTGAGCGTCAACCAGAGGAAGCTACTCGGCAAACACCCAAAAAGAGACAAGATGTAGCTAAGTACAGCATATCAGAAACCTGTATACATGTTTCAGGTATGTTACGTATCTTATGATCGTAAATACCGGCACAGAGCTAAAAAACTAAAGTTCCAGGCAATCTGAAAGCTCACATTTTGAAACAGGTCCCTTGGTGAACAGAAATCTCCTTTTAGGCTAAGAGATTAAAGAAGAAATTTATGCAATTAGATGCACTATTACTTTAAAAATTGGTTTTAAAAAAAAATCTTTATGAATTGTTCAATGAACAGTTCATACATGCCCATAAACACCTCCAAAACACTAAACAAAACTTCCAAAGTTTGACAGATGTATTCCTATCCATACAAATCAGACGTACTGTAAAAAGTTATGATGCTGTCCAAGTTCTAAGCAAATTCTAGTGAAGTTCAATAAGTAGTAAACTAAAGATGAACATCAGGAGGTTGTTGGAACAGAATTCTTACTGTTCTTTTACGAAACCTTTAGGAAGAGAGATGCTTTGAAGAAAGAGTTCAACACACAGCAAGTAAGAATTAACTTCCGTAAGACATTCACAGCACTGTTCCACAGGTTTCTAATAACAGTCTTTACCTTGCAGAATTAATAATGTCGTGGTGATATTCATTGCTATTAACTGTCTCCCAAAAGAAATTCTAATATTACAGAAAATTACTCACCTTACCACTATAACGTTATGAAGCAAACATATAATGAAAGCGGACTCCTAAAAAGCATTTACATTCGGAATATTGCTACCATAAAGCAACTGTTGCAGCACAAACTCCATAAAATTCTAGAATGACCAATACATGACGTGTTTCATGTTATTTTGAATGCATTACACCTGAAGATAAATGATGTAAATTATACTTTAGTAATATCTAATATTTGAAGAAAACAAATAAAATGGTTGATTCACTGGAAGCTATGCTTTGCTAGAAAAAACACCGCTTGTCTTAGGAAAGATCCCTAAAGACTACAGGTTAGCAAATACAAATAAAGAGGAAAATCCTCAGAAAAGGGTTACTCAAAGATTTCCTCAGGTAGCATCTCATGCTTCAATAACAAAAATTAATTAAATATACATTTATATTCCCAGCCTGTCATTTAACAGTAGCTCTTTGCTGCAGGCAACTCTTCTGATTTGAAGGAGGTGACTGGTGACAGCCAACATGGCTTCACTAAGGACAAATCGTGCCTAACAAATTCGATGGCCTTCTACAACAGGGAGACAGCACTGGTGGGTAAGGGAAGAGCAACTGACATCATCTGCCTGGACTTGTGCAAAGCATTTGACACTGTCCTGCATGACATCCTTGTCTCTAAACTGGAGAGACATGAATTGATGTCTCCATCACTTAGTGGCTAAGGAATCATTGAGTAATGTCTCCATCTCTCAGTGGATAAGGAATTGGCTGGACGGTCACACTCAAAGTGTTGCAGTCAGTGGCTGGGTGTCCAAGTGGAGACCAGTGATGACTGGTGCTCCGCAGGGGTATTGGAACTGGTGCTCTTCAACATCTTTGTCAGCAACATGGACAGTGGGATCAAGTGCATCCTCAGCAAGTTTGCTGACGACACCATGTGTGGTGTGGTCAACACACTGGACGGAAGGGATGCCATCCAGAGGGACCTAGATAGGCTTGAGAGGTGGCCAACACAAACCTCATGAAGTTCAACAAGGCCAAGTACAGGGTCTCGCACCTAGGTTGGGACAAACCCCATGACAAATACAGGCTGGGAAGAGACTGGATTGACAGCAGCACTTAGGAGGACTTGAGGGCGTTCATCTATGAGAAGCTCAACATGACTCAACAGTGTGCTCTTGCAGCCCAGAAAGCCAACCATGTCCTGAGCTTCATTAAAAGGAGTGTGACCAGCAGATCAAGGGAGGTGATTCTTGCCCTCTACTCTAGTCTCATGAGACCGCACCTAGAGTACTGCATCCAGCTCTGGGGCCCCCAACAGAAGGATGTGGACCTGTTGGAGCAAGTCTAGAGGAGAGCCATGAAGATGATCAGAGTGCTGGAGCACCTCTCCTATGAAGACAGGCTGGGAGAGTTGGGCTTGTTCAGTCTGTACAAAGTGCTGAGGAGACCCTTAGAGTAGCTTTCAGTACCTAAAGGGGGCCCACAAGAAATCTGGTGCGGGACTTCTTACCGAGGCATGTAGTGATAGGGCAAGGAATAATGGCTTTAAACTGAAAGATAATAGATTTACATTAGGTATCAAAAAGTTCTTTGCTCTGAGGGTGCTGAGGCACTGGCACAGGGTGCCCAGAGAAGCTGTGGCTGCCCCATCCCTGGCAGTGTTCGAGGCCAGGCTGGATGGGGCTTGGAGCAACCTGATCTAGTGGACGGTGTCCCTACCCATGGCAGGGGGCTGGAACTGGATCAGTTTTAAGGTCTCTTCAAGACAAACCATTTTATGAAGGATGGTAGTTAAAAGTCTGCCAAAACTGTTACTGGGCTCCTTGTACCTTAGGACTCCTTCTCCGTGTTTTCATTTGTTACACATCTCCACTCTGAAAATGTGTCGAGGAGGGAGGGAAATAAGGAAAAAAACAGGAAGAAACAATCATGTGAGGGAACTATCATGTATTTGGGGGCAGCGGGGTAGAATCAGAATTGATTGCAACTCATTTAACAGATAGTCAGAAAATCACCACCTTGAAATGATGCATTATGAGCTACATAATATGAATTTACACACATATCCTGACAAATGATCCAGAAAGATCACCTATTTTTAAGGCTGACAGATACTTCCTTGTAGAAGATTCATTTTCCAGTTTCTTCTAATGTGCCAAAGACTACAAGATAGACCCACTCTGTGCCAGGCGTCCATGTCAAAGCTGAGCTACCTCAACATTTTCACTGTATGCCAACCATTTTTCCCCTTTCCAAGGAAAATTACAGAAAAATACACTTTTGCCCCATTACAAAAGACTATTTTTTCTTGACAAAGTTTAAGCACTTGCATGCTTTTAGCTCCACATGCATCTTCCTAAGGGACAGCAAAATGCATATCTTGACACACAAACGATGCTTTTGTCAAGCTCACTATAACATTATTGTTATTGATTTTGCTCTGATATGTTATAGCTGAGTCACCTACACATTCTGTCTGTACTGACTGCGTTCCAGGCTTCTGGGAATGACCTGTTCCAGTTCATTCCCACAATTCCAGGCTTCTGGGAGCTAAGCATCAGCAGCTCTAGACTCATAGGATAACACAGGTTGGAAGGGACCGCTGGATGATTCTCGTCCTACCTCCTCCCTCGGACTCAGCTGTGAGATCAGACCAGGTTGCTCAGCTTTACACATTTGGGTCTTGAAAACTCTAAGACAGAGATCACACAGCTTCTCTGGGCAGCCTCTTCCACGGCCTGCCTACACTTACAGAAAGTTTTTCCTTATATCCAGTCTGAACCTTCTTTGTTTCAATTTACAACCATTGCCTCATGTCTTCCCACCACACTTCTCAGTAAAGAGCCTGACTCCATCTTCTCAGTCATCTCCTCAAAGGTACCAGCAGGTTATTGTTAGATCCCCCTGAAGCCATCTCTTCTCCAGCTAACAAATGCAACTCTTTCAGCCTCTCTTCACAGGGCAAGTGCTCCTGCTCCCTAACCACCTTGACAGCCCTCCACTGAATTAATTTCTGTTTATCAATGACTTTCCTGTACTGAGGGTCCCAAAACTGGGTGCAGTACTCTAGATGCAGTCTAATAAGCACCAAATAAAGAAGGATAATCACTTACCTCTATCTACTAGCTACATTCCTGTTAATACAGCCCAAGATGTTATTTCAGGGGCATGCTGGTGGCCAGATCACCCTAGTTCACAAAGACCCCATATTTCTCCAGCAGAGCTGCCTCCAACATAGTCAGTCCCCAGCCTGTTTCATTGCAGTGGTACACTGCATAGACCATTTGTCCTTGAATTTCATAAGGCTCCAGATAGGTCTTGTGTTCCCAGCCTCAGCCCCTCTGAATGGTAGCCCCATTCTCATGCATATCAACAACCCCAATTTGGTATCATCTGCAAGCGTAAGAGCACACTCTATCACTTCCTCAAGATGAACCCCTACAGTACCACACTTGTTACCAACTCCCTATATGACACATTAACCACTACTTTCTGAGTCCAACCATCCAGCCAGTCTTTTGTTCACCTAGCTCTCCATCCACACAGACTAATAATCAAATCTGGACACAAGAGTATTGTGGGAGACAGAGCTGACAGCCTTACAAGTTAAATGAAACCCACTGCTCTTCCCTCATCTGCAACTTCAGCCGTCTTACGTGGAAGGCAATCAGGCTAGTCACGCATGATTTACCTTTGATAAATCCATGCCGATTGTTCCCAATCATTTCCTTCTTCTTGTGCCCAGAAATGCGTTCCAAGAACACCAATGACCTATTTTCCCAGGGACAAGAAGGAAACTAGCCAGCTCTGTAGTAACTTGGCCTGTGTTTTGGCCTTTTCTGAAGGGTGCAATGTATGCCTTTCTTCAGTCATCAGGAAGCTCTCCTGGTAACGAGTACGTTTCAAAGATGATGGGGAGGGACCTCCTTGTGACTCTGGCCAGCTCCTCCAACATCTCAGTCCATTTGGCTCCATTGTCTTGTATGATTTGAGTTCTCTCGATAATCCCTGACTTAAACATTCCTACATGAAGGGATGCAAAAATTGTTTCTTCTAATACTTCAGTAGTAAAATGTGTTCCTGCCCATGCCAGGGGGGTGGGATCTAGATGATCTTTAAGGTCCCTTTCAATCCACACCGTTCTATCATTCTGTGATGGTTCTATGAATCTCCCCGCACAGCCATTCTGGATCTCAGATAAGAAGCCCTTTAGCAAGAAATTAAGTGTTTACAGTAGGACGATAGGATTGTGATAAAAATTTCAGAATAGGGCAAAACACGTAGGGACAAGAAGATATTTAAGTAGATATCACAGAAGGAATAAGCAGAAAAAAAAATCAGCTTTCACCGGAACATGCTTATTCCCAGAGCCTGGAATGGAACCCAAGATTCCGGAGTTTCATCACTATTTTTAAATGCTTAAAAATCACAGAAAACCAGTCACAGGCCGTATCATTTGGACCACACATTAATTAAAAATTACTAGTGTCACATTCTCTGCTAGCTCAAGTGGCAGAAGTCTCATGGCAAAAGGCACAGATTTCAGCCTTTCTGAAGACCTACACGCTATAATGCAATCCCACATGATAGAAGGTTTCCTCCTGTCCATCAGGGTTGCTGCCATTTTTAATCTAGCATGTTGAACATCTTGTTTATATGCAATGAACTTTATTTTCAACAGCTAAGTACCTAAAAGCTCTCAGTTTACAAAAAAACCAAAACATATTATAGTCACATCACAACAATCAAAAGCTATTTGATCTTGTTCTATGTGCCCCTGTGCACAAGGCATTCTTGCTGTATTACTGAACAAGATGTAAAAAAAAACACTAAATAAAACTATCTTACAAAAGGAACTTGCCACACGCATTGCAAATGTTGGTCAATGTACTTTTAATAATATAGGTATTGCAGGAAAAGAGAAGGAATTAATACTGTCCTGGAGAAACTGATTTTCCTCTTGCTCCTTGCAAGCAAGTTATCTTAAAAGAAGTAAAAAAGAACCAGCTTTCAACGGGAGATCCACCACTCTTCATCAACATTTTGGACTAGTACCTGGGGGTTAACACTGCAGCAGATCTCAGTATTTATACTTGCAGTCTAAATCAACAGTCATCCAACAATAAATCAAGCAGTGAGGTCTTTTCTAGCATATGCATTCAAGGATCCCTGTTAAGGGATCCATAAAAACAATGAAGAAAAGCCAGGTTATTGTTAGTTAATCCCACAGGGAGACAGATCTTTGTGAGAAAACATTCTAGAACATGCAAATAATTAACACATTGCTAGATTATTTTGAAAAATCATATCATAAAGGCATTAAATGGGATATTCAACATGAAGGGACACATAACACATCTCCAGAGACCGCTGTTAAAGTACTACTAGTGAAACATGCAGGCGCTAGAGACTGAAAGCAATGAAACAGCAAAAGAGGAAATTAAGAAGGTACAGTATGAACAGCACATAACAAATAATAACGCTCCATGTTATCTGATACCAAGAAAAAAAAATTCAGTATTGCTCACTGAACACAATCCATGCCATCCTATGCTACACGCTGAAAGTAACATTGCAGGAAAAAAAGTAACATTTAGCCATATGTTTACAGGCCAAATGACACTTCTTACAAGAGTCCCTAATCCTGGCATTTCATGATTTAGGAGAGCTTGCTCTTCCAACTTCAAAGTTCTTTGAAGGTAGTTTTTGTTGCGTAATAGCAAACCATACAAGCAATTTCCCTAAAAAACACCCACTTCAGTTGCAGATTATGTTCATCACATAAGAGATGCATATTAATGCAATCGTACATAGCATGCATCATACACATTTGTTTTCCTGATTGTATTAGAAGCATATTCCATGACCAAACAGCAAGCTTTCAAATGAGACTAGATAAAAATCCAGCCGCGTTTTGCTTTGACACTAGCTCCCCCTCTAGACCAGCCTAAGATTATAGTAATTACTTTTTTATTTTAAATTCTGACTCTGCAACAATATTTACTCGGGTCCCAATCTTCTTCATCTTTATCCCCTTAAATGTCAATGAACAGACTGATCACATAATTTATATATAAAATAGTCATTTATTATTTTTTTCCTGTACATAAATACCCAGGCTTGGGAAAATCATTTGGTTTAGAACAGATCTGACAGATAAAGCAGCAAATCTGTACAGCTACAGAGAGACAGGAAAGCACCAAAACTACATTTTTTCATATTAATCCTCTGAATGCTTTGCAACATTTGTAGTACATAAACATTCCATTATACAATCAAGCCTCTGTTTGCAGTCCCAATGAAGTGATCATAAACCACAGATACCAAAACAAAACGAAGACCCTATGTGGTTTAGTAGTACCTTTACTAATTCACTTAAGGTGAATTGGCTCCATTCCTACTCCAGCAAGTACAGCTCACATTTTTCTGCAACAAAGATCTTTTCAGTTGCTCAGGTAATGAAACAAAGACACAAGAGTGAAAGACCAAGAAAGCTACAAGCTCCAATCTGACCCTCTGCATTTCCCAGTTGTCAAATGCCCTGGCACCTACAACACTGAATGAGTGAATTTGCATGATTCAACACTTCAGGTTGATTTCTACCCTCCTCTCATTATTAATTATTCACATTTTCTGAGCAAGCAGTTTAATTATACTTCCAACACTGAAGAAAGATGGTCTCATTATGTGTTGTTGGGAAAATATGTAAACTTTGAAATACACCGATCTATCAGTATAAGGTACATACACATATGAATCACTAACAAGTACCAGTAAGTATTTGGCAGTAAGCATACCCGTAATAACCAGCAAAACAGATATTACTGGAACTACATCAAAGCACAGTCACCAAATCCTAACAACCAGCTTTCTTTAATAATGGAAGGAATTGTAACAGAGCCTTTTGTAAAACCACTCCAAGCAGAAGCAGCACAGGCAGTTGGCCGGTTCTTTGCTTTTGCAGTTCAGACTTTTCTCAAGTTTTGGACCATTTACAGTGGAGAATGATTAGGAAAAAAAAAGATTAATACTCTAAAATAAAAACCCTGTTCATGCTTAAACACTCTTTCTGTAGTATTTACTCCACTAGCTTTCAGTTAATGCCCAGACATTAACATACTAGCATATTTTAGCATAAAGGGAGTAGATATATAAACGTACACGTGCATAGTGAAACACAGACATTCCAGCTGATGTGTAAGTTTCAGTATACACACAAAAAGGCCCTAAGTGTTAATACAAGATCTCAAAGTGAAGAATGCTCTGAACACATGGTTGTTTCCCACATCCAGGGGCTCACAGTGTACCATGCATGCCTTGAGGACACAAGGACAGCAGGTACTGCTCCCAGAAACTTGCAGCCTCTCAAGAAGCAATTTTTCAGCTGATGTCTATGCCCACAGGCTTTTTAGAACAACCTGCACTACGGCATGACAGTCTCTACCTACTCTTGCACCCTCAATCACAAGCTTCTGAAAGCACAGGGCACAGCCAGGTCTTTGGAGAGCGCCTAGAACACAGCAGGGACACGCTGTGTGGAAGACCTGACATTAAGCACAAACTTGACTGCAGGAAAAATCTCCGGAGCCTTATCAGTGACAAGTAACAAGAATCCAAGACCAAAGCAGTTAAATCTGCCGAAATACGGTAAAGGTGGCCGTGGGAAGAGCCCCAGGCAGCACCCGATGGCTCTGCACCCTTGCAAGACAAGCACTTCCTCAAGCTCCCAGGCGGCCCGAGGGCGTAAGGTCCGTCCATCAAGCCCACGTTTCCCGTGTGCCTCTCCCTGCCAAACCCGGGCGTCCCCTCGGGCGGCCGCAGTTCCCGGGACAAGCAAAGTTGGAGGCCGCCCCCCGCGGCCGCGCTCTCAGTCGCAGGACCCCCGCTGCCCGCGCCGCTCCCGGGGCAACGCCGCTGCCCGGGGCTCTCTCGCACGCAGCAACCTCCTGGGCCCGGCCCGGCCCCGCTGCCCACGGTGATGCCCCAGCCGCCCGCCGAGTCCCGGCCTCCCGCTTCCCCCGCCAGGCGTAGAGCCGCCGCCGCGCTCCCCGGCCCCACCAGCGCCCCTCCGCCGGGAGTAGCCCACGGGGACCCCGGCACACAGCGGGGGACCGGCGGCTTCCCCGCCACCATCACCCCGGCGGCGGCAGCGGTTGCTGAGCAGCGCCGGAGTCGCAACAGCGGCGGCGCCAGGCCCGGGAGAAGGGATGGGGAGCGGCGGCTTGGAGCAGCCCGGTCTCGGCTCCGTACCCGCTCCCCCGCCGCCGCGGCTCCCGCTCAGCCGCCCGCATCACCCCCTTACCCGAGTGCCGCTGGCGGGGCCCGCGCTGCCTTCGCCGAGGGTGCGGGGAGAGGCCGTGGCGAGCTGCGGGGTGCGGCGGGGGGGGGGGGGGGTGTAGGAAGGATCGCGGGGGGCACCCCGCGGTGAGGAGACGGAAACGGGAACCGGCGGCCGCGGAACGGAGCCGCCGCCGGACTGTGAAGAGACCGGGCGCGAGACGCGGTACGGAGCGAGGAGGAGACGCGGGCGGCGAGCGCGCGCGCGAGGCGAGGCGAGGGCGGGGAGCGCAGCGAGCGAGCGGCGCTGACAGACACCAAACCGACGGCGCTCCCGTGCGCTCTCCCGTGCGCGTCCCCGCGGCCCGGGGCGCACTCGGAAGAGCGGCGCCCGCCCGGGAGCGCGCCTGCCGGGGTAAACCGGCCTATGGGAGAGCCCGGTGCTGCCGGCGGCGTGCTCGCGTCACAGAGGGATAGAGCGCGCGCGGCGCGCAGGCGCGGCGGGGACGTTGCCACCCTCGCCGTCCCCGCGCGACCGCGCGCCGAGGCTGGGGCATCGGTGCTGTTGTCGCCCCTTTCCTTGCGTGGCCGTCACCCCGCGGCCGGCCTCCCTCCTGTGGCGGGGTCCGGGAAGGTGAGGAACCGGGCTGCAGGGCAGTCCTTAACCGGCGCTCAGGCCCGCCGGGGAGACGTCTCCCCCAGCAGGGTCGGAGGGGGGGAAGATCCCGGTACCGGTGCGGCCGCAGCAGCCGGGCAGAGCGCGGAGAGAGCCGTGGGAGCTCGGAGGCGCTGCAGGAGCTCCCGCCGGGGCTGCTGTCTGCAACAGGCACTTGTTGTCTGGCTGCAGTGCTGTGGCATCTTGCCCAAGGATGAAGCTCAGCGCGGTTTGGTTATTGGGGTTGACATAATGATCCCCACAAAGGGCAGGAATCTGACAGGGTTTTGTGTTAAGAGAGTAGAAGTGCTCCGTGTGTGCTGGGTCAGGGCAGGACACGGGGAAGGCCTGCTTTGCCTTGCTGACTGTGGCTTTAGCATGTTCTGCTTCTGTGGGGCATCAAAACGCATCCCTAAAGTACACATAAACACGTGAGCTCAGGGAGATGTAGGATTTCAGAGCGTTTAAGGGAGCTGTGATTTCCTAAGCATTCACATGGGAAAGCTGAACACGTCTTCAAAGTTTATAATATGCCCAGGGAGTGTTTTTGTGTTCTTGGGAGATTCAGTGGCCACGATGGGAAGGCAGCAAGTGCAGTGGGAATCACAGTAGGAGTAAGCTGTGATTTGTGTAAAAGGCAGAGCTGGTAAGGATAGATTTTTTTGTAACCATCACATTGTTTTCACACCCTCTCCCAGTGTTAGAATTCTGAGATAGGCTGTCCTGCAGCATATCAGTGCTCTGCCATGTACTTGTTCACACTTATCTTCTCCAGCTTGTTCCACAAACCCTGGTGGTTTTTTTTTCTCTCTTTTCTTTTTTCCTTCCCAGAAATAGTAAACATTTACAAATGTTCTTATAAGGTCTATGGAAGTGTCTCTTGTTTTTCCTCTTTTGACATCAAACATTATGGGTCAGCTGCCTGCTAACACAGAGTTTAGGGCACTGCTGCTGCAAAGCACTGTCTAGGGGACACAGAGTTACAATATTCTGTGCCCATAGCAACCTTCCAGAGAGATCTGGAAACGCAAACATAATTAATATATCTGTTTTCCCTAAGGTTTTAATTTCCAGCTGACAGCACTAGAGATTAGTTTACAAATTGAAATCGTAAGCACATTGCCAGTGGCTGCCAGGTATTGAGTTGCTGCTGCTAGCCACTATTACTGTGGTAGTTATAAGTATTACTAATAATTATATTATGATAATGCCTACAAACTTAGCCAGGGATCTGTTTTCCAAAGTGTATTGGGTTAGGTACAATGTTGACACTGGTAAAAGAACAAAATTATTGTTTCAAAAGAACTCAGATACATTTTCCATTTGTGATGGAGATCCCCTAGGGAACTATTGCTAAGGCATGCATAAGAAAAACTAAACTATCATTAATAATCTTACACTTGGTATCCTACCATCCCTTCATAAAGAAAAATCATCCCAAAACAAACCCAAAAACCAGTGCTACAAATCCAAACATTTGAAAAGTTTAAATACATGCAAAAAAGGCCAAAAGTGCATGAAGTGCAGGTACGGGAAGGAAACTTCCATCCATGGAAACATTCAAGGTTGGACAGGACCCTGAGCAACCTGATCTGGTGGAATTTTTCCCTACTTATTGCAGAGCGTTGGACTTGACCTTTAGAAGTCTCTTCCAACCCAAACCATTCTATGATTCTAAGCTGCTTCAAGATGATCCAGAAACTAAGGCACAGTTTCCCAAATGACAAGGGCAACTGCATGTTGCGTTTGCTTGGAGGATCTCATGTAAAGAAAGATTCCAAAAGAAAATAAAATTGTCCAGGGAACTTCTCCTGATAGGTCTTCCCTGTCTAGTGAGAAAATAAAGTTTTATAGACATAAATCCAGCTACTGACCTACAAAATATCAGGGTACTTCCAATACAAACAGTTCTGAGATACTGTGTCCACAAACTGAACAAAAAGCAGGGCTTAAATAAATGAGCTGTTTCATTAATATGCATGTGGTGATTTCAGTTGTACTTACTATGGTGTGAAATTAAATTCATTTCAAGTGATTGCTTAATGCAATGAGCGTGCTACTGCTGGCTTATTTGCTTTCAAGTCCATGATACTCTCTGCTTTAGGCATATTATCCTAAATCAAGGAGAACAATATAGTACTAGGACTGACCCAGTATCCACTGGAGATACCAATGGATGAAATGCGATCCATCTGCACATCACTTGTACAGTTACGGATTATTTTTATTTGTATTCTAGTTCTAACTGTGTTATAGTAGTACCTGCTATTGGCCTTATTTTATTTTTTTTTGAGGATCTGGTGGCCTGAGCAGTGCTAAACCATGATAGAATGGGAGTAAGAAAATTAAATGACTAGTGTGAGAGATGAAAAGCTACTGAGGGGAGTGCTCTTACAGAGTGCTAACTTTTTCTGCATGCTAAATACAGCAGGTGTGTACCTTTAGAAGTAGATTTCCCAAACCAAACTAAAAGGCCAGTAGCTAATTCCACCTCAGAAAGCTCATTTTTAAGTGTAGAACCTCACTTGTGACTCCAACAACTCCTTCATCAGGTGACCAAAGGTCAGAGCCTTGGTCTGTGGATGCTCTAAGACCACTGGGAAGGGAAATTTACACTAGACCATGGGACACTCACTCCTATGATTAGGAAACAAATTATGTTAAAGAATTCTGCAGTTTTAAGGTGGAGTCTTCTAGTTCTAGTTGTCCAGTGTGCGTTTTCTCATGCTTAATCTCACAACCCTAATGAATCGCTTTTAACTGATACAGACCAGTCTGTTGAAGTCAGGTAATCCTTTCCATTTGGCAAGGAGGTGGTAGCACTTTTACATAGCAGGTGGAATCTCAGCAGGGCAACTCTAGTTGCGCTTTAATGAGACATCCTGCCACCTGTCTCAGAAGTTACTCTAAGCATCAAAATGAGTTAAAATGAAAAGTAAAGGTATTTTAACTCTGCCCCCAAATACATGAGCACATACTGGAGTCCGCATTTAACCCTCACAGGAAACAAAACTGCTTTGGTGACCTTTTTCTTTCTCTATGCAATGGTAGCTGTCTCCTGTTCTTCATTAGCTCCAAACCCAGTGTCATGAAGCAGTCTTAATGGATGCCACCAACTCCTATAAAAATACTTCTTCAATCCAGTCAGGAAAACCGTATGCTTTTATCATCTGCAGAAACACAACCAGAACATAAGAATTAAAACATGTCATGGGGGTTAAAGGGAAATGAAGCCTTGATCAGCAGGGAAATTACAGAAACTGCCAATGTTAAATACAACTTTTTTACATATGCCAAAAATATTACTTAATATAAATTACTTAATATAAAACCAAATTTTTCAAATTCTAAAGAATGTTTTAAAGGATCCATCAGTTTTTTTCCTTTCTGGCCCTCAGAGTTTTTTCTGCTTTTTTCCACTGGTTCAGAATCTGATCTTGCATTTGTTAAGTCTCAGTTTCAGGTAAAAATTTCAGATAATTGAAATTAAAACCCAAATATGAGTCTGTAATGTTATAAGAAACTTTTTAAGACATTTTGACCAAGTCTTAAATCTGTGTCCACTAAAGAATATCACCAAAACCTGTATTTTCCTTTTTCCAGGAAATGCTATGTGTACAGGCAGTCATTGTAAGTGCAGTACAAGGTAATGGTTTCCTCTCTGTAGATAAAAGTAAAAAAACTGAATTACTGAGAGGTATTGCTTTTACAAGATGTAAGATAGCGCTTCAGCATAGCACACAGAAGCACTTGCAGCTGCAAAGCAACCCAACACACTTTTCTGGCCTGTTTATCAAAACACTTTCAGTTTCCAGCTTAAAGCAGGTGAAACCATAACAAACGTTGCACAAGGACTGTTTATCTGTATCCAAAGCATTTGAATAAAGTGTTTATATAAATCAGTGTAAACCCATTCTTCCTTGACACTTCCAGTTTTACAACGCTTCACTTTGAAATCTGACTGGGTTTGATGCGGCGTACCATTTTGATTCTGTCCACACACCGGTTTTATAGCGAGCAAAGACTTAAAGGTCGAAAGGAGTGAAGTGCAAACACTATTAAAATGAGCTGGGCAGGTCACGTAATCAAAAAATGTCATTGTGGATGTTCAATAAAAGACAGAGGTGCCTGTGGTTATGTGGAAAATATTGCTGCACAGTGGTATCTGTTCTGGGTGAATGAAGCAGGGACAGCCTCACCATCACAGCAGCAGTTACGCATCTCAGCAGAACAGAGGTGCTGCATTCCTAATAGTGGAAAGGCAGCACTGCAAATGCAAAGACAAAAGGATCCTTTCCATGCATGTAGTTTAAACTCAAGCCACAAGTAGCACAGCTGTGTAAACACAATCACTTGTCCCTGCAGATTGGTAAGTAAAATACAAATTATCCTAAAAGTATGTTTGGGATCATCCAAATCTATGCCCAGTGAAAACTGCCTCAGGATTACAATCTAACAATGCAACTTGCATTACAAGCTGCGCTAGCTGCAGTGTGGACACTGCCACCTGAAGTCGGCCAAGCACTTCCCACATTAAGATCCCATTTCAGTAGCTTCTATTGGAAATACTTGATTTAGAATCAGAGAATCATAGAATAGTTCAGGTTGGAAGGGACCTTCAAAGGTCACCAAGTCCAACTCGCCTCCAATGAGCTGGGACATCTTCATCTAGATCAGGTTGCCCAGAACCACATCCAGACTGGCCTGGAATGTCTCCAGGGATGTCACATCCACCACCTCTCTGAGCAACCTGTGCCAGGATTTTACCACCCTCATTGTAAAGATTTCTTTCCTCATACCCAGCCTGAATCTTCCCTCTTTTAGTTTAAAAGCATCACCCCTCGTCCTGTCACAACAAGACCTGCTAAAAAGTCTCTCTCCGGCTTCATCAGCATTTTCAAAGCTCCATCCCCTTTCTTTCACATGCCTCAAGTTTTGGAGTAAGAGTTTCAAATTTGGCAGATTTATGCTGGTGATAAGAATGTTCCTTTAGCTTTTCCTCTCAAAATCTACTCATATTTAGCCAGGCTATTTGTATAAGGAGCAGGGGGAGTCTATGACCTTAAAAAACAGATTTTTCACACCGTCAGAACTGTCACATAAACAAATCAAGTTTTGCAGCTGTGTTTTCCAACTGAATTTCCCAAAGATGCTAAATGTATTGCATACGATCTACTATTTCAGTAGGACCTAATCTGAAACTGAATTTATGGTCTAAGTGTACCTGAAGAATAAAAGAAGGAAGTCTCATGTTTCAGATCATCTCCATGCATCTCTTACTCCTGGGAAAGCTAATGCATCCTTACAGACAGAGAAACTCATCTTTTTCCCACTGTAAAAGAGTAGGAGAGGCAGCATTTCTAGAGCTGATTAGTGATTGGGAACATTTAATGTGTTACTAAGGTGTTAATTGCTACAGTATTGCTCTTCTGGACGCCATTTCCCTCTATGAAGGAGATGTGCTTATTCATTCTCACCACATTTGTACATGAAAATTCCTTAGCTTTACTCACCTCCTATTTCCACAACAAGAGGGAAAGGGAAAGTGGTGATTGTTATTGAAAGCTTGACTTCGCAACTGTGTTTCTGCAGAGTGTTCTTTGGTTTGTATACACCCACATGCAAATAAACAAAGCTACTGGATCGTCAGTATATTTATACACCGGGTCACTATTTGCCTGTAAGAAGAACTTGGCCCTTGGATTTGGGATTCTTGCAGACTACCAGTAATTCCTTCCAGATTGACGATTTATCTTTGCATTGGACTGGACCTTGTCCTTCTCGCATGCTAATTTGCTCGGACACTGTAATTCCTACACGCTAATTTGCTTCCTTGCTCAGATCAAGTTCCCTACCTCAATAAATCTGTGTAAATAAATTTATCATATCTTGTAGGGTTTTCAATATTAAAACTTCAACAATAGCATTATCAGATAATTTCTAGGTATTCATGTCCCCCGGAGAGCAAGAACTTATCAGAGAGCCCCATCTGTGCGTGCAAAGGGGTGTGGTGTCTCTATTAGCTTTCCAAACAATGGATTTCCTGTGAAGGTAAAGTTATACTCAAGAACAGCCCAGTCTGGTTTACAGCCTGAAATAGAAGCATGGAACGCTTTATCTGTGGCTTATAGGGAAAATACTATCATCTTTTCAAATAATGACCCCAGCTGTCTTCTTTCTCAGCATTGTCTTTGCAAAAGGTTTATGCATACACTGTCAAAGGATGATCAGCTAATAGAAGATCTGCCAGAGAAAGAGTCTGTAGCAGCAGCCCGGCATATCACATGAAACTCTCCTGAGTTCTGGGCATAAATACTTCTGTAAACCAAAACCAGACAAAACCAAACACATTTTATTCAATGAAGCTTTCATTAAGCTTAATTATTTCATTGTGCTGTTGACTAATTTCTTTGAATTTGTTATTACATCAGTAGCTACAACTGAAATAGTTCTTAAATGTCCCAAGGGCATTTCATTGTTATTGCGTCTACCAGTATTTGGCGCAAATGGAAAAACAGCTAATGAGCAAGTAAAATCAATTTATCCGTACCATTTACTTATCAGCCTATTCTCAAATCACATGTAACTTGAATGACCAGTTTTTCCTTTCATTAGTAAGTACATTGAGAGAAAGGATCTACCCCCCAGCAAGTGCCAGATAAACCAGATACTGTATTCTACCTGGAAATTAAGAAGTTATATGCAGGGCCTTCAGTTGAATTTCATTCCTGTTTCTAGCAGCATCAGCACAAAGCAAAGACAACAAACAAGTATAAAGCATGACTTTGTATCCCATAAAATAAAATAACCTCCCTGCAGTCATAAAATATCTATCAGAAATGAAATACAGCCTTCACTTCCACCAGCAAGAACCAGAACTAGCCTTTCTCCTACAACTGAGGTAAAACACCTACTTGCAGCTGTGGAAATGGGTCTTGCTACAGTAATAGATGTACTCAGGCCATTCCTTCTTACTTATCAAACTCCATTATCCATGGAAAAAACTCCAGCTGGTTCAAAACGTACCAGACACTTTGCTGGGAACACGGGGCCGCTGGGAACGAAGGGCTGTTGTGAGCAGGCTGCCTGCCTGTGTTGGTTCTCCGCCAAATGCCAAGGTTGTTCAAGGTTTTGCTGCTAACATCCAGCATTCCCACTTGGTGGCAGCTCCCTTGGTGTCCCACCGTAACCAGGAAACTGTCAGCTAGTTGGGAGAAAAAAAGGCTTTTGTCAGTAATGCTTGGAGTCGCTTCACTCTCACTGGGTTTCGGAACTGGCTATGTTATTAATTTTCTCTGGATTCTTTGGTAATCAGTTACTCTAACCTTAAAGAAGGAAAACAATGTTAAATATAGGTAGAAAAGCCAAATTATTCAGACTCCTCTAGAGATCTTGAAAAATGTTATGTCATGTGATATGAAAGATTGAAACACTTTCATCACTAACCTCTCACCTTCCTTGAATTAATATTCAAGTGATGGCTTCGCAGCATCTCTGACAATCAGCCAGATTTTTTTGGACTTTGGTAATGTACAGTTATGGGTTTTGAGGTTAAATACTTACTAGATGAAGTATTTAACCATTGTTTAAAGCAGCTTTCCCTTCTGCCATTTGTGCCATGTTAAGCTGTCTTGCTGCTGTGCGTTTTACCAACACAAAAAGCAGCAGAGTACTGTCCGGTTTAGGACCTGGTTACTACAAAAAGCAGTTACTGATTTTGTCACTGATGGAAGAGGGCTAAAAGACCTACTTTTGCTTTGTAGTAGTGTTTTATTTCTACAGCTAATAAGCTACCTACTATATGCAAGCTTTTTTCAGTTCTGAAATTAAACTTGGATATGAAGCTGGTGCATGTGTGAGATTAAAATTCATCCTATCTAAAATGATAGCACAAAATTCTAACTTGCACAAGGGATTTAGGAAGAAGTGGTTCATTGATATGAGAGTTACGCCCAAAAGCATGTAGTATGTAAGTGTGGATTCCTGTCTCATAAGGACTCAAAATGGGTGAGCCTCTTTTTCTGCTCTTCACTTCCCGTGTACACTGCAAGCGGCAGATAGGCTGAACTGGAAACATATTTTATCTATATAGAATCATCAAATAGCCTGGGTTGGAAGTGAGCCTCAAAGGTCATCTAGTCCAATGCCAATATAGTTTGATATTATCAAAGGAAAACAAGAATTCTGTACTAATTCCACTTAACTGAATTCACCTTTGCAGAGTGGCCACAAAACAGCTGATGGATGGCAATGTGTTTTACACTGCACTTTCTCACGGTTAGTGCAGCAAAGCTCTCTTACACAGTCTACATGGTGTTTATTTATGTCATGTTCAAATGAGACTTGCTATGTGTTTGAACTCTGAGAATTGCCCCCAGGGAAGGGTTGAAGACAGCTTAGCGCCTGTGTCATTGGAGACATCGAGGGTGAAAAGTTTACATGATTTTGCAAACATATTTTAAAACAAATTGTTGTTTCCTTTTGATGGTTGTATTTCCTGTTGATCCTACAGCGAAGTTCATAAGATAACAGAAATAGGAGTGCCATGAGAGAGCACTGGTGAAAACTAATATATGTAGGTACAGCTTAACCACTGCAAAGTCAAAAGCATGTTAATGGCAACAGAGAGACGGATTTATGCAGCAGGTTTTAGTCATTCCAGGGTACCTCTATAGCCACTCCATAAAGGACAGCCACTATCCAGGATGGCTTCAAAACTGTGAAAATTATTATAAGCTTTATTTTTTTAAGTCTCTCTTTCATACATATGTAACACAAAACAACACAGATAAAATAATGCGATTAGGGAATTAAACAGTCAATTGGATTGTCATGAAGTACATATACATTTATTTCTACATACTGCAAACATATCAATCAGACAAAACCTGGAAAATATTTGGAGGCATAAGCAACTAAGGGGTGTTTTCTAGAGGCAGAGTCCTAGAAGGTGATCACCATCGCATCTTGCAAACAAATGTGTTTGCCCATTGGACTGACATTGTGTTCTGCAGGTTCAGGAAGAGGCAAGGAGCTTATGTCCACACCTAAACAAGCAGCGCAGGTCAGGTCTCATCTCAATAATTTCTCTGAGCTCTGTGTGGCAGCCAGCCATACCTCACTCTCAAACATCAATACAGCTATAAAAATGTATACAAAACCTTTGACCATTTCACCTCTAGAAATGGTGGGGCTGTTGCCACAAACAGACAGCTTTCTCGGTTTTCTTAATCAGATGCACATGTAGAAAAACTGTTTGAACCTCTACTGCAATAGTTTTGTGTGTTTCAGAATGTCCACTGACATGAACTAAATAGCTGCTATTGCCAGAAATTATTACTGGTGGCTAGTGAGAAACCTTCATGCTATTTTATTACTTTACGTGTCCTTCCTACAAGTGGTGTCCTTCCTACAAGAAATATGTGAAGTGGCTGAAAGAGAAACATGTGAAGTGGCTTTTGCTCATTTTGTGGGATAATCATGCAATCTGCCTTTCAGTAAGACCAACAGCTCCCTTTGACTGGAGTGCCTACCTGATCTGCATCTCCTGTGCTGATCCTTTTTGTCAAGCCACTCTTCTCCCACTTACTCTGGCCAGATTTTAAATTAGTTTTTTGGCTCCTGTTGAAGTATGTTTTCCACTCGTACCGAGACTCACCCTATGGAGGGTGTGACTTCAGATGTTATTGAATGGGTGGAATATTTACTCAGCTGTAAGATTCAGATGTTACTTATTTAATGAGCCTCATACAGGGCTCAGTAAATGACATTTGTATATTATTTTGGAAAACGATCTGGGATCCTGCAGGGCAAACAGCTGAAAATATTGGCTGTTACACAGATGGCGTTGCCTCATAGACCTCAGGTACTACTGAATCGGTTTCGAAGTTGAAAGGGAATACAAGGCTACACTTACACAAGTGCTGCTGTGTACACACCAAGGCAAAACTCCCTGGCTGCCGGTTTTCTTAAGGAAAATGGCAGAAATGCGGATGCGAAACAACTGTAATCCAAGTGTTCATGAAGTGTGAATGGCACTGAGCTTCATGTGTGTGGTCGAATATAAGGTCTCACAGAGGAGGCAGGAGGCTGCCCAGCTTACTTTCAGCTAGTGGTATGCTATTGTATGAACTTCTGTAAAGAACGGTCCTATTCCTTGATATCAAGAGGAAAATACAGAACAGAATCCACACTGAGGGGTGTGAGTGACCGTTTAGAGAGCACCCTGTAACCATGCAGAGAACTGGTAGAAAATAATGTTTGATAAATCAGCTGACTGTGTAAATAACTAGTGGACAGCAGCATAGGCACCAGCGTCCGAAGCCAGCACTGTGAATTCGCACAGAAGTAGTGCAGCTATTCTTGAGGCATGTTATCCAGCACCCAGTGGTTGCTGTGGCCCCTCAGCATTCCTTGTGTCTGCTGGAAACAGTGCTGAAAACCCTGCTCTGCGGTTCCCTGTATGCTGAGACTAATAAAGCTATTGCAAAGAAGCATACTTGTTCAGCTCCATATATTTCATCTTTCTAAGGAGCACAGGAATTGTACACTATGCACTTGATAGAAAAGCCTAAGAAGTTTCTGCAACCTGCAGTTACCAAATAGACTGCCTCCCACAGCGTCTCCATTCTATTTTCAGTAATCAAAGGCATTTAATCAGTGAAGGATGAGAGTCTGTATTGCTGATCAACCTCTTAATTTCATTGCTTTGACAAAATCAGCTGGTTGAAACTGGACCTCTGGATCTTCAAAGGAGAGGAAACTGCACTATGCCAGCAAATTCCTCAGGCTGCCTGCCACCTTCTGCCCAAAGTTTACTAGGCCAAAAAGAAGCTAAAATCCACTCTCAGGAAGGCACAGAATTTGACTCAAGGGGCAACCAGGAATGACAGAGCTGTTTAATATCTTAAATGGGAAATATAGTTTGCTTTCTGACAGGTTTGAATATAAAAGTCAGCTGTGTGGCTTGCTTCCTGTTAAATGCTATCTTGCTTGGACTTTGTAAGCGTTCTTTATTGCATGATTGCCTCAGATGACTCATCAAACTATTCAAAAAGTGCACATGTGTAGATCAGAGTTAATATTTATAGTCTGCACACAAGCAATACGAGTGTGACCACCTCTACAAAGCAAAGTAAGCCCAGCTACGTGCTCCATGCCTTGGTTCGTTAGCTTGGATTGCAGCAACGTTTTGCAATGCGGTTATCCCCTGAAGCTCTGCTGGCAGTTTTAAGGCATGATGTAACAAGTCTTGTGTGGGTGGAATGCTGCCCAGCTCTGAGGTAGTTTGCTTGGTTTGGTTTTGACTTCTGCATAAACAATTTTCATGTTGATTTTTAACACGGGTTAGTTGAAAAGGCAGGCTGCGCCTACTCCTTTTCCTGTTTCTCCTACAGACTCTTTGTATGAAGCATTTAGTTAGCTTCCCTCTTCTTATTTTACAATCTTTCTTTGTTTCAGTTCATAAAAGTTCACGTTTACTTGGAATGCTACTGAATGTTCCTCCTAAATGTGCACTGTTTAAAGGACTTCTCGTTTATAGAGGTTACTTGTCCACCCTAGCCGCTGCTGTCATTCTCACACTGAAGCATTCACTACTGAAATATTCCATGTTCTCATACTATCCATGCAATAAGCCATATAAGGCACTTTTAGGGCATATACTGTTATCCTAATCCCAATTCTCACCAAAGTAGTAATATCAGAGCAAATTCAATCGGGAAGTAGACCTAAATTCAAAAGGGAAAAACACAGCTCAACTTTGTTTTACAAACTTCTCTTTATCGTTTAATTCTGTGGAGAGACTATTCTGAACATTTAAATAATCGATTATTTTTAAGGTAGGCTACAAAGGTTGTAAAAATCTTCAAACAGCTGCTAAATTTAAATCGCTGGCAATAAACAGAAAGACAGATCCTGGATCACAGCTTCTTCTGGTCTAAACAGATAGAGCTTCTTTGGAATCAGAAAACTTACAGATTTGTACCAGTTCAGAATGTGACAGGTATACAGGAATATACAGAAATGAAATGTTCCCGTGCAACAGAAATCATGGGGTTAACTGTTCAAAAAGCTGCTACATATTTTCTATTATCAAAGGGCAAAAGGGTCCAATACAGCAAGAATGTTGAAAGGTAATAGGAAAGATTTGCATTCATAGAATGATATAATTTAGGTAGGACTCAGGTCTGGAGAAGAGAAGAAACCGGCAGCAGCCAGGTTCAAAGCAAACAAGGTGGTTTTTCATGTAACAGATGGTGGACCTGCCTAACTTCTTGCCACAGAGACATGGATAATAAGCCTCACGTGAGCTCAAGGTCTTTAATTGTTACTAATCACCTCAAAACCACATCCAGCCCGAGGAGTGCCAGAGCTGAAAACAGCTCAAGAGCAGCAATGTGTTAGGGGGAATTATCATTCCTGTCCTGTGCTTATTCTTCTCTAGGCATCTCTGTATGGCCAGCACTGGACATGGAGCACTGAGCTAGCTGTGCCTTTCATCTGACCCAGTACACCCAATACAGGTTCTTAGGTGAAAGAAAAACATCAGTGATGCATCTCAGAGTAAATGAAGCCTTACCTCTTCCACTCCATGTAATGTTAACTATCTCTTCCCTGCCTATTCTACAGCATCATGCTACCAGATAAACCTGTCTTTCAGTTTTTGACTGTATCCGCTCTCACAATCACAACATGGCAAAATTTGGAAACGCTAATTTTTTAATCAAATAAATTACCTTCAATTGCCAATTTGAAGTACCAGCAAATACCTAGCCAGCAGTCTCCCACCTTTGCAGTATGGCTAATTGATTTCTGTGTAACCCCAAAGAGTTAATCATACTTTATATGGTACACAGAATACATTAAAGTTCAGTAATGAAAGGTGTCATCACCTTGAGTTCAGCTTGGTTACATTATTTTGTGACCAAGTTATGCGATTATACAAACATTGTCAAAATCTTACATGGTGGCGTGGTACAAAATCATCTTCATGTGCTGCCAGGAGAAAAGAGGAGGGGTAAGTAATTCTAGGAAAGTTTTGGGTTGGTTTGGCTTTTTAAGTGCCCTGAGGCTGATTTTTCAAAGTGCTTCACTTATGAAGTGAGGTGAGTCCATCAGCACATCAGCACAGTGCTCTGGAGAAACCATACACACGCTAAGGGAGACTAATGGGCTTGTCCACAAGGGGTAATCAGTGCACAGTAAAGCAGGAGATAAATGCAAAGCGTGCTAGCCAGCTTACAGTAGTTTCGTGGTTTAAACCCAGTCAGGTAACTAGCTATTATGGTTTATTTCCACATGCAGAAACTCATGTCACAGTATCTTGTGCTGACAATGACTTTTCCTCAGTTTTAAGTAAATCACAGACATCATAATTTCTCCTTTCCAACTGCTGAAGACCTTGTCTCTACTGCCTAAAAATCACCTTTCGTTACATACAGTCTTTCCAAGTTCACACAGGGAAAAGACTGTAGTTGCCTATATGAGGCATTGGGCAAAGATAATTTTAAGAAGAAATTCTGCGTACAAAGAAGCATTTCTTCTTTGAAATACATATGCAACTACTAATTTTAAAGTTGTGGGGGCCATGCTGCGTTAAAGTGGAAGAATGCACACATCTTTAAAAGTCATCAAGCTTGTCTTCCATAGACTGTCCTTCCACGAGGAGTATATCCATGCACAAACACAGTGTTTCCTTGGTTAGTAATCTGAGGAAGGAGAATAACAAGAATATCTAGCAGCAGCACCACACTGAATTGACATCACTAGGAACAGGTACAAGGGCCAGATCCATGAAGTCAGTCTTTGTGGGTGAACTTGCCTCTGCAGCTCTGGATGAGTCTTCAGGGAAGCTGCAGACTCGGGATTTGCCTTCCTCCGGTTTTATGAGATGGACAATTTCCATTCAACACCCGTGCTCAGACACATGTGTGTTCTGAATAAATGGATCTCCCACAGAATCTACAGTGTCTCTTGCAGGTATCATCAACGTCAACTCATCAGCTCAAAATGGAGCTTACGCAAAGAGATTCTTACTCGCACAAAGTGGTGATACTGAGGCAGATTCAGTGGTCTGCTTGATCTCCACACAATCATATGTTCCTGAACAGTGCAGACACAAGCAAGAACAAAACAAACTGTGATTTAAAATCTTTGCCCTTCTGGTGCAACCTGATATGGACCATAATCTTATTTATAATGATAAGAAAAACCCCCAACAAAAGTAATTTCAGTCATTTCACCTTCCAGTCAGTGTCCATTTGCAGGTTAGCTGTCAAATAACATCAGTTTTACAGAGCAGATCCTGTTAAAAGACTGCAAACTAGCACTATATCATAACTGTTTAAATGGGCTTAGGTAACCCTTGGTTTTGCTTGGAGTGTCAAGTAAAACAGGAACTGACAAGAGATGTAGTGCTATAAAACTTATTATTTTATATATCCTCTTACCAATTTTTAGTCCTAAATTATGTATAGACACTTTGTCTTATTATGGCCCTTTGTAGGATTATCACCCAGAGAGCCCTTGTTGTGAAAAGGTACATGGCATGCAAAGGGAAAAAACTGTGGCTTAAATACTGTGAAGTGCCATTGAATTCACCACATTTGGGAACATGGGTTGCACAGTAGTCTGTAGCAATAGTTATTAGGCAGAGGTTACATTTCCTACAGTGTCTCAATGTATTATATTATATTAATATATTAATATGCATGAAGACAAAGGGGGCTCATTGCCAAAAAGGATAGAAGTAGTAAGCAAGAGGATAACACGGTCATAAACTGCTGGGTCACAAATAGAGATGAAATACACACAAGGCAGAACTTTACTGGAAGAAACAGAGCTGCATGTAACTACTGCGGGGAATAATTCAGACTCAGACACCCAGACAGTGTTAGTTTGTGCAGTTGGAAGCTCTGGAAGAGAGACAGTATATCAAGTTTTCTTATATGCACCCTAAAATAAACCATAAGCAATTTTGTATAAATAATTCCTGGCTTCCTCTAACATGCACATTAATTACTGCAACTGTTTTTAATTAATCAATCATTCTGAGTTTTAAATCTGGAAAACATGCTTTATGCAATAATAATGGAGTGCTACGGAAGCTTAAGTTTTCAACTGCTTTAAGTTCGACATAAAAAGGTTGTGTTCCATTTTAATTTCAGGGTTTTGCTATAATTTTGTGCAAACAGGCAATGAGGGACCACTAAAATGCAGCTAGTCCACTGGCACAACTCTGCAATGAATTTAACATAAAGGTCTGTTCCTCTAATGCTAATTTAGTGAGGTTATAAGCTGAAAGCAGAAACAGATTTTAATGAGATAATGGCAGAGGTTTACACTGCTTTATTTTCTGCTGCTGAAGATCTGGGGGGGAATATTCCACCTAAGTGGTTGCATTTCACTTGATTTCCAGGAGATCTTTTATTGAATAAAATCCCACCTACTTAAAAAGAAATGTTAGCAAATTGGAATCAACAACAGACAGACAACTGGAGAAAAGCAAAATAGATCAAGTGAAGGAAGGTTTGGCATTTAACCTAGGGCAAGGAAGGTTTTGGGGAGACCTAAGAATTTAAGGTAATAAGGCAAGTGTGCTTCTCAAGTGTTTTCACTGGAGTAATCTGGAGGAAAATATGAACATTGTGATAACTCAGGTGCAAAATCAATGCTATTGAGATGATACGAAGCAATTTACACTTTCTTCCCGGTAGCTGATTTGGGCTGTCTGCAATTTCTGATGGTTTTTGCTTGAAATGTTCGTATTTGGAAGATTCTCACTGACAAAACAGGTAGACCTTTTTGACCTGGTTGGTTTGTGGCGTTTTGGGGTTTTGAAAACTGTGTTTAAATGTAGCCATAATTGCTTTTCCTTTCTCCTGCGTGTTTCATACAATTAATGTTTCTTGTAACTGAAATAGGCACTTTTTAGCTACTTGTCTGTAGAGTCTCTAGAAAACAGTGACCTGAGGAAGGTCTCTAGACTTCATTGCAATTATATAACTATTGATATTATCCCCAATTGCAATCCACTGCCAAAAGGTATTCTGTCATAGACTGAGAATCTCATAGTTCCCTACAAGTACTGCGGAAGAAGGAGATTACGACTTAACAGCAAACAACTGCTTGACCAAAACACTGAAGTTTGATGGCAATTACATGAACAGTAGTACACTACAAGGCAGACATGTATCACAAATTTAAAGCTATCTGCACAATAGGCTTTGACACATACATTAAATGACATGTTTTGAGAAGCTTTCTTGTTCTAGCCTAAGTATGACAGGAAGACTAAAATCCAGGTAACAAAAATAGTACTTCAGAGCTCTCCACCTATTGGTCATAACTGGGGTTACTGCCTGTCAAGTGTGATGTGCCCACTTCTCTCATGTTAGTGGAAGAGTCAAGATCTGATAGTACACAAGTAAGCTGCAATTTCCTTACTCTTATTTGCTTGATTTCTTTTTGCTCGACTAAGGTCTGACACAGAGCTGTACCTGCTGTCACTCAGGAGCCGTTACTGGCTGTGGAAATGAAGCTGTCTGTTGCAGTATTGCTATAGCTGCAATATTTCACAGGCTGAAAATTACTAACAGCATTTTCTGCAGAAATTGCTGAGGGCAAAATCAAATTCTCACTTAGTACAGGATCTTAATTTTAATCCTATGCAGACAGTTGTGTGTGTTCTCTGGGATTCATGAACTACAGTGACTGAAAACCGCTGGCGAGATGGCTCTATGTGCTCCTGGATTGAAAATAAGGAGCATCCCTCATAACCAGGCCCACTAGAGAACACTTCTCTTCGCTGCTGCCTCTCATCTGTCACTCAATTATAAAAGACTTCTATCTTTGATTTCTTCCATCAGTTGTGTTTTTATTTAGGGATGTAAGAAATTCTCTCTGCAAGTGGTTTAGTATCTTACTTCTGAAATGCTGACTTGAATTCATTGTTGGTATTTCAGAAACAATTTTGACTGAAAGTCTAGGGTGAAAGAACAGTGTATCCTGCTTCTTTTTTAACTTCTATTCTTGTTTTTTACTAGAAGTATTTCCATGCCAAGTGTTGATATTCTTTCATTCAGAAGGTCCCAACATCATTGCCCACTATTCTTTTTGTATTAGCTGCTAATGAAACATCATTGAGAGTAAAACAAGCAAAATCAGATTTGTATGAATTGTAAGGCATACAGCCTTTTCATTGCATGAACTCTGGTGCAGAATAACTTTACGTGGCTTAGCAATAAATTTGCATCTCAACCTGTATCAAGAGAAAGATTTCCTGTGCCTGTGACAGAAATGTGAACATTTACATGAAAATTTATCGAGGGTGATAAAAGGGCAGCTGAATTTTCACTGTGGCTATGAATTAGTTTTATGAAGTTTCAGAAACATGCTCTATCCTCCCCTTCCCTCCTGGAAAAATCAGGAGTGCTCAGCGATGATGGCATCACCACCAGCTACAAATCTAAAGAACTGGTATTTGTGAGAAGAGTGATCAGGTAGAAAACAAGAGAAAAGGAAGAAGCATTAAGGGAGGAGACACTGTATAAATGAGAACTTGGAGACACGAAGATTGATACCTTGGAGAAGATGAAGTCAAGATGCAGAAAGAATGGGTTCACAAATGGAGGTCAAACCAGAAACCTGAGTGACTGAAAATTGGTATGAGACATTTTGATTAAGGAAGTCAACCAAGATAAAAGTAGATTTGAAATAAAAAGGAAAGACAGACCTCAAAGTTAAATAACGGAACGCTGAGTATAATGTCACAAGAAAGAGTAAAAATGCATGCAGCTGTGTTCTGCGAGCAACAGAGTTCCTGGTATCTGGTTGCCTACAGATCTGTGTCTGTGATTTCATTTTCTGTTGTCCAGGAAAATGTGACTTCTGAGTGAAGTTTTTCCAGGTGTTGGGCATTAATAATAATTCATAATTGTGCAGTCACTGGATGGAGCAAATGCTGCAGCCTTTCCAGCAGCAAAGGCAGGTGCAGATCTTCACCTAGTCATCAATCTTCATGAAAACTGTAGGCAGTTGGTATTTTTAAGGCCTTCACTCTGTTATCACTGAGGTTTCAGCTTACCAATAGCTTCAAAAATGGGTCATTAGATTTAGATGCTCACATAAACATACACATAGCTGAATCAAATAAGCCTTAAGAAATAAGACAAATTGAGTGGAACAAATCCCAGAGGAAGACGAGCTGTGGTTATTGAGTGGAAATGAGGCAAGACAAAGAGAAAGCTGACTTCATTATGGCTTCAGGACAAATGGTGAAAGAAGAGGTAAGACAGATTGAGACTGCATCTAATAGAGATTTGGGAAGAAAGCAGAAGAAAGCGATTTATTGAAAAACAGGAGAGTAAGGGATAGGATGTGAGAAGACTGTGGCTGGCAGGTTCTGAAGAAGGAAGGGGAAAAGGAAACTTGCTTCCCAATGACAGGCAACCCAGAAAAGAGGCTTGAAGGCAGGAGAGAGCTCAGTAAGCTGAAGGAGGAAGTTAAGAGATGGGAAGAAAAGTGAGCATATGCAGCAGTGGGAAAAACAGCAGTGCCATCTGACTGAAGGGACAGAAGGCAGCAGGCACAGGCAGCCAAGGACAGAGATGTGGATATGGGGAGAGGATAAACTGACATAAGGATGAACTGTGTGAAGAAAATTGAGTAATGGGCATTAGATCACTTTTGCCTTGCAACTGTGTGCCAGGGCTTGAGCAGGAAGGCTGGAAGGGGCTGGCAAGCCTACTCAGCTATTCTGTGTTGCGGATACTGCCAAAGGGGCAGGTGGAGCTTGACTGGTAAATGCTTTCTTCATGAGAGAAATACTGAATTATGTCTGGCAATTATACAGCAAGGGAACTGGAGATAATGATGTGTCTGTGCATCAGTGTCTCTGGGATTATGGATTAATCATCAGTCAAAGCTGGTTGTGAACTCTCCAAGACATGGCTTCTCCAGAGCAGGCTGGTACCAGCACCAGGATCAGCATCTTTGATGAACCATGGAGTGGGATTCCAGGGGACTGCCAGGCATCGAGCCACTGCAAACAAGGCGGCCAGCTGGCTCAGAGGCCCAGAAACTCTGGAACCACAGGGCAATCCAGAAGGCAGACCCATCCCAGCAATCGAGACCTGGGAAGGGAGCAGACACTGGGCAAAGTGAAGGTCACAGCTGCTTGTTCAGGATGTGGGCAGTGCTGGGCCTAATAAGCCCCATACCAATTTCAGCCAGCAGCTGCCAAGGATCATACTTCATTTCAGAAGTCCCATGTGTTGATATTTGCAGACCCATCTTTTCAACATGACTTCCAGCTTAACGGAATCGTCAGAAAACGGTGCCTTTCAGAGTCTGAATAAAACATACACAGCTACAGGTTGGGCAGAGAAGAGATTCAGAACAGCCCTGCGGAGAAGGACTTGGAGGTGTTGGTCGATAAGAAAGTGAACATGAGCTGGCTTCAGTGGGCGCTCGCAGCCCAGAAACCAACCGTATCCTGGGCTGCATCAAAAGGAGCGTGACCAGCAGGTCGAAGGAGGTGATCCTGCCCCTCTACTCTGCTCTTGTGAGACCTCACCTGGAGCATTGTGTGCAGTTCTGGTGTCCTCATTGGAACAAGTCCAGAGGAGGCCACGAGGATGATCAGGGGACTGGAGCACCTCCCGTATGAAGAGAGGCTGAGGAAGTTGGGGCTGTTCAGCGTGGAGAAGAGAAGACTGCGTGGAGACCTCATAGCAGCCTTCCAGTATCTGAAGGGGGCCTATAGGGATGCTGGGGAGGGACTCTTCATTAGGGACTGTAGTGATAGGACAAGGGGTAATGGGTTAAAACTTAAACAGGGGAAGTTTAGGTTGGATATAAGGAGGAAATTCTTTCCTGTTAGGGTGGTGAGGCACTGGAATGGGTTTCCCAGGGAGGTTGTGAATGCTCCATCCCTGGTGGTGTTCAAGACCAGGTTGGACGAGGCCTTGGGTGATATGGTTTAGTGTGAGGTGTCCCTGCCCATGGCAGGGGGTTGGAACTCGATGATCTTAAGGTCCTTTCCAACCCTAACTATTCTATGATTCTATGATTCTATATATGTATTTCTAAGATTTGGCCACGTTGACTTGCCACATAAATTTGCTACTTGCAGGATCATAGGTTTCCTAATCATCTTGAATTGTTACAAGGTTTTTGCACTTGGCAATTTGTGCATCATCCTCCCATACACTTCACTGATTTGATAATGGACATAAAATCTTTCTACCATGACTTGAGTCTTCTGAAATGAAGTTCATGTGAAGGGGAAAATACCTTCTGCCTGACTCTGGGCCATATCAGCAAAAGTGCAGAACAGACACAGCTACAAACTGAGTCAATAAGCTGCAAATGTTCATCACTGTTATCTAGTGAGTGAATATTTGTTCCTCAGTTCAAGAGAAGTTTTGAAAGTTTTAACCAGCTCCTTACTGCACTTCCATTTCACCATCTGTAAATGAGGAACAAGCTCTGAGAGGCTATGCCAATTATTTTAATATATGCATAGGTCAGAAAATGCCTTTTCTTGGAAACAGCATGGAGGAGAAAAATAATCCTTCATTGTTTGGAGCAGCTTCACGAAAACCCATGCAAAAGTCAACACAAAATGAAAAAGAGTTACTTTTCTTCCAAAAGCTTTCTTCAGTTAATTTGTCCTCCCTTTCCCTATTTATAGTATCCCGTTTCTTGACTTGCTCTGCCACGTTTCTCTGTCGTGAGGTTGCTGGAATGTCCTGTCCTTGACACCATCTGAGGTTAGCCACAGTGACGTTACAGCAGCCTGCACAAGGATGATAAAAGCCAGATTCACTTCTCTGTCAGGCACCACTGAAACACAGATGCTGAAAGCTGTTTAAGATCATAGGGTTTGTTTCTTGTAGTGACAAGCTGGCAGGAGCTGCCCTCATGTTGCTTTGCAGAAAGAAGTTAGCTGATATAACACAGTGTCTCTTAATTGTTCTTTCAGTGTCTGTCTCACATAGACCACATCTACAATGTCGTCTTACCGTATCACATGTTGGAGTTTAGCAAGAAATATTTCTATTACAAGAAAAAAAAAGGGGGGGGGGGGGGGCCTTCTTTATCTTCTTTTAGGATATAAGCACAAAATGGAAAATACAGAAAAGATATTCAACCCTTAACTGTGAGTACTGTGGAACTGTAAACTTATCTTTACTACTACCATCTAGTGCCTACCATTATTATCGCACATTTCAGTTATCTATAAATAGATATAATCATTCTTCTAGATAAAAATATTTTCCCTATATTATTTTTGTGTATAGTGATATATATTGAGAGTTTTGACAAGGGTTTTATAGCAAGATTCTGGTCTATGAGAAAACAGAAATGAAGGATCAAGTATACAGTCGCTTGCTCAGAGCTATCTGAAAGAGATGTTTGCTGAAATAGCCACATGTGCTTTGTCTCATGGGTCTCACACTCAATTCTAGTAATGAATCTGCAGCTCTAGATTTCATATATATAGGAGACAGGTGTTTAACACAGGAAAAAAAACAGTATTTACCAGCAGTTAGATAGCTCAGAAAAACACAGTGCTGGATGCAGTCTTGACATCTTGTTCAGTACATGGCCTTGGACGGGTGACTTACCAAGAAAGCTATACTGGCACATCAGTCCGGATGTGAGAAAGAAAGATGTGATGGGTATAACTGGACTAATGACAAAGACTTTTCAACTGTAATTGGACAAAAGCGTTCCACCTGCCAGTGACTCTGCTGTTTTTCTTCCTGTTCCCAAGCAGTGTAAACCTTGTAATCAGTAAACACATAGGACCATACAGATCTTTGGTCTGCAAGAAGCACGTACAGCTGTGCAGGAAGTGGAGGTGGAACAATATAAAATCCCTGCCTAAACACAGTTAGAACTGTGGGTATTTGGATAAACTAAATTAAGCTCCCTGAAGAAAGTCTCAAGTAACTATTAACAAGTCCACAAAATTAAACAGGGAATAGACGACCACAAGCCAATAGCAAGAAAGTGAGTAATTGTGTGCAACCATGACATTTGATAAACAGCATGCTAAAAGAGAATGCAATTGCTGAGTATAATATATTAGTGTCACACCTGCTACTGTCTATATTGCTTTTCTCCTTGTTTTCAAAGTGGCATTAACTGTATTGTCTATAAATAAACTGTAGAAGTCCTTTACCTACAAATAGTTCACACATGATTCTGCAAAAAGCATCTTGTTCGTGCTGCCTGAACAAAAGAAAAGATGATTGTGCAATGGTGGAGAGGATGTTGATGATGGTGGTTGCTGAGGCTGAAACTTCCATGTAACCAGAGACCTGTGGCAGCAATGGTACAAGCTTGTCTCCAGACTTTGCTATTCTTGCTCCTCTACGTTGATGTGCATGAGATAATTCTGCAGGTGACAGGTATACCTATAAACCTTGCCATCTTCTTCCCTTGGTTACCAAATGTGATCTTGCTACTACTTCTAGTTTCTAGCCACTAGAAAATGCATTGCCTAATCATATACCAGACAAATATATGCCCTCAAGTAATCTAACCTTAAGAGAAAAATGAAGCAGTTGAGAGCTTACTGAAATATATTGCAGCAGGGACAGGGAGCCATTCCCAGCAATTGGCAAAAATCACTCAGAAAAAAAAGCAATGTTTACTTTCATCTCACACATATCATTTCTAGCTGCACTTTCTGTGATTATTCTGCTTAATTGGGTCTCAGATTCAGCTCCACACAAGAAACCCTAATCGTTCTCTGATAGCCATCATTGTCAGAATGCACGAACCTGTTTGCAGCTAAGTTTCTCCTTAGCAACATTATTCTCTTTCCCAGAATCACACAAGAGGCTTGGTTTGCATTTCAGCTAGCTGATGCCTCAGGATTGACTTTCTCCTTCATCAAAACAATAACATTTGCCTCTTATCCCAGTTTGAAGCAGTTCAGAAATCCATCCTTCCTCTCTTTCTCCTTCCTACCCTGTTTAACCCTCTTGTTCTCTTTCCAGTATTGCAGCAGGTTGCATTCAGAGTCCTGTAGCACAGGGCAAGCAATTCTTGACCTGCTGCGCTGTGCAGCAGCCTTTGAAGAAAGTCTTTTTTACCCAGCAGAGCGGTAAAAAGGGCTAAGTTGTGCTCATTCATAAACAGAAACAACATCCACCCCTCCACAGCCCTGCCATGGGGCTGAGGAGAGCTGGGCAGTACCATTTGGGTCAGGCATGTAGCACATCATGTCTCATAACGGGAGGCAGGTTGTCAGTACAAGATGCTGGGGCTTTGGTTACATGCATCTGATCAGGAAAAGGTACCAACATTTAACCTCCCTGCTACCTGCCTCCTGCAGGAATGCTGAGATGAGCTGCAAACACAGCATTTGTATTGGTGCAGAATTCTTCTTAACCTTTGTCTCATTGACATTATGCTGTTCTAGAAAGAAAGTTGTATTTATTTTACAGTTTAATTCTAAAGAAAGTCAGGAGAAGTTTCCTGGAGAAGCACAGATACTCCTTCCTTTAAAAAACCTGTAAGAACAGTATGTTGTTACTCGTTGGAACAAGTACTTTCTATAGATCAAAGTGCTGTCTGTTTTTATTACTACGTTCATTATGATGCACACAGGAGATACGCTGATCTAGAAAGCAGATAAAATATTTCAGCCATTCCAAAGTAGCAACCTCAATTCATTACTTCTGAAATAAATGCAGCTCTTTTATCAGATCACAGCACATGGCAGTAGTAACAGAAGACGTTCATTAGTAGTCAGAAGTCTGCAATTAACTTATTCCAAACTAGTTTTTATTGTATTCAGTTTTCCTGAGGAGCATTTACTGAAACTTGTAAGTTCACAACAAGTGTTCTTTTGAAACATGTTTCTGGCAGGCTGTTTTAATTACACTTTCTGGCCAATTCTATACTGCTGTAGGCTTCTCTGGCATGCTACTTCACAGATATGTATGTGAAGAAATCCTCATTTAGGTTTCTCTTGTAATGAAATCAGCTGTCCCAAACTTATAGTTAGGCAGTTCACTAGAAGCTCAGCAGCATTTTTGCCCCTTCAAGGCAAACCATCAGTAGCATCCCTTGTCTCATGCCAGGTTCAAATCCAAGTACTGGGAAGCACCTACTGTCTACAGACACTTCTCTGAAGATGGTGAAGCTCCCAGCCCTTTGTCCTGTAGCAGCTCTGCTCTGTACCTGAAGCATGCCTCCACACTCCCATTAGTACCCATCTTAGAGGCAGGCAACCTGAACTGGAGGTGAACTGAAGCATGAAGTATTTATCCTTCTTAGGTGGTAAACAACATCCTGAAATTCCAGAAGTTTAACAATATTAATGTTCTGTCTGGATGAAGATTTCCAAATTTGCTATCCCTTGCAGCTGGAATAGAGATGCAATCACCGTATCGTCTCTAAAAAGTGCACAAAAGCTGTAAACAAGAGCCTAAATATCAGAACATGTGGCATATAAGGTGGGATTCAAGAGACCTACTCCTGCCTACTCGTATCTATCTTCTTGCCCTTTAATACCTGGTCAATATGAAGGAAGCAAGCTCCAGTCATATGTGAGGTCTAAACACTCCAGCATGGGACAACTCAGGCTCCTAACACTAGCAGTCTGACTGTCCCTTCAGCAGGGCAGCATTTTCTTTACAAAACCACATTTAAATTGAAAAATTACCCCAAATAGTTGATTGTAAACATTTTAAGCTCTACAATTAATGTTCGGACTCTTGGAGGTCTTCAAGTGGCCTCAGTGCTCCCAGATTCACAGCTATGGAAGCAGCAACCTGGCATAGCTTGAAGCCACAGGTCAAGGTCTTCGGTCTCATAGCAGTCTCACAGAGGAGACCAGAGATAGACCAGGAGTCTGCAGGCTGGGTGTCTGAAGAGCCATATGAACAAGAAGGGGAGCCTGGTGTTTTTAAGCCGTGGGCTGTTTTCAGGGAACACAACCACAGTCTCAGCAGCCTTAGCAGTAGCTGAGTAGAACTGGCATCCTTGTCCCTTACAGAGAAGTTTATCACTATGAAGGTTTTCAGAGCCCCTGCTTCTTTGACTGGGATATGTCTCTGAATTTTTGTACCTTTTGAGTAACTACTGCATCGTTTAAAACCAAGTCCCACTCCAAGGTGAAATTATACTGAAGTATCCTAAGAGGTCAAGGAACTCATTCACTGGATAACAGTTACCAAAGCCTCTGTGTGTGGCTGCTCTTTTACCATTTTTAGGCAGGTTCCCTTGCCTTCGTAAAGATCACTGCAGCTTCTATTTAATGTAGTGACCTTTACAGAAACAATGGTGGAACTGCATAAGGGCACAGAGACATTTTTGCTTTTAACCATTTTGGGAGAGTCTTGTAACAGACAAACTCACCAATCTGGAAATTAAAGAGTGAGATGATGCAAAGTAGTATTAGCATATTACAATATATAATATATAAAAATACATAACAGATAATATATAAAATATATACTATATAATATGTAATATTAGCATTCTGTGCCCTCAGAACTATGTTAATATGCTAAGTAACATTTTTGCCAGGTCATAGTGGGCTAGGGAAAACTTTATCCTCACTATGAGAAGAGGAATATACAGTCACAAACAGTGCTGAAGGGAACTTTTCCACAGAAAGTCTGTGATAAAAAAATGACTGGTTGCCCTGAGGTTTTATTCTCAGTTAGTGCACTACTCATCTGCAATTTTACATTTAAAATAGCTTTGTGTGGTGTTCCACTATGAGGTCGTTTAATGGCATCGGTCAGGATTTGTGAGAGGCTCTGTAGAAACACAGCAACATTAGGCCAGCAACTCAAACATCTTTCTCAGACCTATGAAATCTTCTTTTTGCTGATTTCTCATTCACCAAGTAATTGTTTTCCATGCTATTTCATGTAGGAGAACGGAAAGAAACAAGCCACAATTTTAAGACAGTCAATTATTCTTTATATATCTCATAATAACTGTACACAGATTAAGAATCTATTACACTGCTTCCGTACCAACATAATTTATCGTTCCCTTATTTGGGTTAAGAATTAACTGACTTTCAGTTCATAACATCACTATTATATTTACCAGTGTATGAAAATGAAAATGTTACTAAGACCTAGATGGACTGCCAGTTCCTGACATTTTGAGTCTTTGCTGTGGTAGGAACAGCAGTAACACAACCACAGAGTCACCCTGTTGGTATTCCAGTTTCCTGCAGTAAAAATATGAGTCAAGCTTATTTCACCCAACAGTGCCCTGGGTCATCCACAGGGTTTTGCCCTCACAAGAGTGAGAGGTTGCCTTGTTACCTGACTTCCTGCTGGGAGAGGATATCACCTTATGAACCAAAAGCCCACTGGAGAACACCCTCCTTGGTAGCCCCAGCCCTGGCCCTGGTCAGATCCCAGGCACTGCAGCACTGGTCTTGTTTTTATGCCCTGAAAGGCAGGGGGTTGATGTAATTCATGCTACAACCACTTCCGCTCCTGGGTGAGGTTTAACTGTCTTTGCCTGGTTCTACAGCTTATGTTGACAGAAGCTGACTTAACCGAGGCTTAAATATAGTTGTGCCTCAGTATGACTATTCACACATGCAAGGAAGGTGATGAAAAATAAATGAAGAGTGCATTATAGTTATTTTACTTTGTAATATATTTAAAAGCTGTCTCCCACTGCTGTTCCCATTTTCCAAATTTGACTGGAAGCTGGGACCTAATTCTCCACTGCTTTGCATTTCACAAGGAAAAAAAAAAAAGCTACTATCATGATAAAGTGGGATTCTGCAACTCCCAGTTTTTAAATACATAAATACAAGGGTATCAAGAGAATCAGGCCTAGACACCAAGATTTTTAACTGAAGTCAAATGAGTTCTTGTGATCTACCCAAACTGATCACCTAGATTTGGTCTTTACTGAAAGCTTAATGTGCTTCATGTTTGAACTTCCCAAAGAATCTGACAGTAACTGACAAGCCCAGAGCGGCGTAACAAAGCAGCTTGCACGTTCTATTTGAAATCATACTTAGTTAAGAAAAGCGAATTCTTCATTCATATGAGCTATCCTAAAGAGGTATAGAAAAGCTAATACAAAGAAAATCATGGATAGCTTTTGCCACATAACCATTCAGCTGTCACTTGAAGATGGAATCATGTCTAATCATCTCTACAGTGACTAATGATTAGTGTTAAATATTTTCATTTCAGCCTTCTAGATCATTTTGGGTCTTTGTCAATTGTGACAGTTGACTAGGCCAATTGACAGTTGACTGTGTCAGTTGTCAATATTAACCAGATATTTGTTCCAAGATACCAGATACCAATGAAGTCAAGTGTTTCCCATTCATAAATACTTTCTTTTCCTTGTTGATGCTCACAAATTCAACTTAAACGAAGCTTAACCACAGCATCATATATAATGCTTCAGAAAAGTAATTTCATTGTCTGTATATAAGATCAATAATTTCTCAGGTAAGCAGTAGGGCTGAATTTTAACATCACATATAGTTGCATTTTGTATTGCTTTTTTTGGTCTTATCCCATTTACCTGCCCATGGCAGGAAGGTTTGAACTGGGTGATCTTTAAGGTCCCTTCCAACCCAAACCAGTTTGTGATGCTATGATTTTGCTTCTCTGGCTGGGGGAGGAGTGCTTCTGAGGACCTCCCAGTCCTCAGACTATAGCAAGGGTATTCACAGCTCTAGACTATTTTAGGAAATAAAATGAACAAGCAAATCAAGGTTTGTTAGGCTGCAAGGGGTAGTATGAAGCAGATTTCAGAATGCCTTGATTCTAGTATAATTAAAGAGGCATTAGGTGAACCTCAGCAAGACAATGAAATTGGTAAAAACAAAAGAGAGGAGACTCCTGAACAAATGAATATGTTGGTAAATGCTATAAAATGTTTGAGATACAATCAGCTCCCTGGTTGTAAGAACAATTCACTCTTTGGTGACAGAAGGTTTGCTGATCATCAGCTTGTCACAAAGATGCTATTTTTAAATTTAAACCAAACATGGATTTTTTAAATCCAGAGTCTTATAGACCTCCTCCTTCATGTAAATGAGAGAATCTAAAATGCTGCTATTGAGAATTGCACATAATAATACTTACATGGGTGAAACAGCACCTGAAAGGCTTTATGAAAGAAAGAAGCTCTTTGATTAGTATAAAAGAGGATTTCTCCATATGGAATGGCACACCTAGATGATGATGAAGAAAACATTACCTGTTTAGCTATCAGTGTTAGGTGCTTTATATTTTGGAGAAATTATTTGAGGAGACATTTTCAAATGAAGGTCAAAATTAATTACAAAAATCTTATCCTGGAGGGGAAAAAAGCTGAAAAACTAAATAAAAATCATTGCGAGGAGAACAAGGTGAAAATGATCCTTACTATCTCCATGGTTTGATTTAGTTACCCCACCATTATCATTAAAATTCAGAGATACTGAATAAAATTATGAAATAAGCACAATAAGCACAGAAATTGTTCTTAAAAGGTTGTAAGTAACAGTTGAGCAAAAAAAATCCCTCATCAGATGTATATTACAGTGCTCTAACGTTGGGCCCATGAAACACTTAAAAAAAGATTGAACACTTGCTGAATGTAGTCAATACTAAAATGAAATATTTTAGCAGCCGTTCACTGTTTCGAGTCAAGAATAACGTCAATGAAATATTAAGCCATTCATTAGAACCCTGTGCAGAAGCTCAAGTGGGTGGAATTACCTGCTAAAATCCAGAGACTTTAAAATGAACTTCTTGTCCCTTTCTGGTCAAAGCAAACAAACTGAGCCTAAAAGGAAAAGAAATGGTTCAGAAATATTCCAGTGGCCAAGAACAAACCACAATAACCTAAAGCACATAAAAGCAGGGAGGATAAGATGGAAAACCCAGTGGTAGCAGATTTCAAATAGAACATTAGGGTCCTGAGTATCAGATCTCTGTGGGATGAGGCATTAAGAGGCAGTTATGACTGGATGGTAAAATAGCAAACTGATTCTCATTATAGCAATTAAAAGGCTTTTCCTCCAAAATTCTGGCACCCCTGAAATATCACTTGGTAATTCAAACTGTATTCATTAATTGGTTACAGAAGAGAAAAGCTATTGAGTAAATATATATACATAAAAATACTTTTATATATTGACTGAAAGAAACTGTATCAAACAGATGGTTTCTTATCAGGAGGTAAAGGAAATGCAAGGGAAAGAGCAAGGGGGGCATTCAATATAAATGTATACTGTTTGCTTACGTTATTTATAATATTTCCAGACAAGAAACAAACCAGGCTAGCTTCATTAGAAAGTATAATGCAAGGGCTGAAGCTTCCATGATCAAGATTATGTCTAGAACATATGATTCATAGCTGGGTTTAAAAGACAAACTGCATAAAAACTATTAAGTTATTTAGTCTAGACTGTAAATATGAAATAACAGCAAAAGACTGAGATGAGATCAAGCAGATGATGAATACTTCCTTCCAAACTAACCGTCACGCAGGATTCAGCCCTATCTAGTTTGCAGAATGTGCATGTCTCCATCGTTATTTCACAAAATACATAATATTGCCCCAAATGTCTATATGAAATGCAAAACAGTCTGGTTTTCCTTCTTACATACAATATGGGAATACTAGCTGGTAAAAATATTTTGAAAATCCATCTTGAAAGCAATATCAAATTGCCGGAGACAGAACTTGAAAGGACTTATAGATGTGTGTACTGGGATTCAGCCCATTCAGGAGATTTAAGATGGGCATGATGAAGCTACTCTTTTTGTTGCTCTTTGTAGGAAAAAACAAAAAAGCAATCTTAAAACCATGGACCCAGGCAACAGCTCCCACTATATATTGCTGGAAAAAATATTAGGACAGCATCTAATAGAGGAAGACTTGACATATTCTGTGAGAACAGTGCCAAGCAAACTCTCCAAAATGGACAAAAATGGTAGTATAAGTTGCAAAGAAAAGACAACACAGCAGAAACACCAAAGTTGTGGAAAAGCTTTGATAGAGATTGTATCAAAGAACATTCCAAGGGAAAAATAACTGAATTGGGTAGCCCTTCTTTAATCATCTATACTGCCTCCTTTCTAAAGCATTTTCACCTCCTTCATACTAATGGTCAGTTCCATAATAAAGGTCTCAGAAAGCTTAAAGAAAAGGTTAAATACTCATACCAAGTTTTGCTATTATTCATATAATTTGAAACAGAGGACAGCTATATTCAATATACAGTTGTGTAATCATGTAGAAAGTTGTCTTAATGCCTATCATAGTAACTACAACAGAAATGTTTTATTGCAAATGACTAAAAAGATATACTTTTATTTTGAAAACATTTTCATTTCTCAACTGAAGCATTTTTGCTTGGTATCTCTGTTTCTTTTTCCTGCTCAAGTGCTTCAATTTGCAGTTAAAATGCAAAGAGATGTGAAGAGAAATGAGCTTAGTGGGGCAGATCAAAACTAACTACCCTGGCTACTCAGATTAATTTAGGACTGTGTTATCACATGGGTGAAACTGTTCAGAGACACGACATCCTTTTTTATTCTGAGGTTTGCAGATGTAAATTGCAGTTGTATATATGCTTTCAAAGTAGCTACTACAAGTCAAGTCATAGAATCATAGAATGGTTAGGGTTGGAAAGGACCTTAAGATCATCCAGTTCCAACCCCCCTGCCATGGGCAGGGACACCTCACACTAGACTGTGTCACCCAAGGCTCTGTCCGACCTGGCCTTGAACACTGCCAGGGATGGAGCATCTACCACTTCTTTGGGCAACCTGTGCCAGTGCCTCAGAACCCTTACAGTAGAGAACTTCTTCCTTATATCTAACATAAATCTCACTGTTGAAGTTTAAACTCATTGCTGCTTGTCTTATCACTACAGTCCCTAATGAAGAGTCCCTCCCCAGCATCCCTATAGGCCCCCTTCAAATACTGGAAGGCTGCTATGAGGTCTCCACGCAGCCTTCTCTTCTCCAGGCTGAACAGCCCCAAGTTTCTCAGCCTGTCTTCATACAGGAGGTGCTCCAGTTCCCTGATCATCCTCGTGGCCTCCTCTGGACTTTTTCCAGCAGCTCCATGTCTTTTTTATGTTGAGGACACCAGAACTGCACAGAGTACTCCAAGTCAGTATAAGTTCTGTAATTATTTAAGAAATTGAGATGTTAGATAAAAATAAAGAATCAAACATAGTCTGGGCCAAAAAGCTAGAGACATGCCAGGAGAAAAAGGACGCTAAATTCTGTCATTTGAAAGCACATTTTACAAAACCTTTTGCTAACTTTTATTGAAATTCTCACTTTAGAGCTGACCTTCCCCAGCAGTGATTTTGCCTTGTTTGAATCAAGAGAGGCACAAGTCCAGACCTGGGTTGGAATGAAAGCAGAGATGAGTGGAAGCCCATTGTACCACATTCAGCCTCTCTACCTGTGAATTTGCTTCGCAGAGGCATGAAGAGGTATTAAAACAGGTGAGGCACCTCTGATCTGCAGCTCTGGTCCATGCTAAAGGCCATGCTACTAGGGCGGCTGCAAAATCTTGCCACCAGTGAAACAAGGAATTGGTATCCTCTGCACATTTGGAGTTTAATTTTCCATACAAGAATGAACTGCGCTGGGAATAACAATCCCACACAGTATCGATGTAACCTTCCAAATGCCTCCTGCTTTTACAGTCTACAAATCAAGCTTCGATACCACCTTTTAAATGTCTCTTTTCACACTGAAAGAAACTGAGAAGAAGGAAAAAATAGCAATACAGTGTGGGACCAGCCAACAAAATATTTATCGGTTTCAGACTGTCTTGAAGTATTTTGTTTCAAACCATTGCCGAAGGAGCAGTATTAATGGTAAGGCAAAGTATGCGATTCTGGCCAATAAACAATTAAAGTGTTTATGTTATAGTTTATGTTATATTTTTGTTATATTTTGTTATATTTATAACTGTTTATGGTATAGTTTGTTATGGTTTTGTTATATTTTGTTATACTTATGACTGTTTATGTTATAGTTTATATCTTTGTTACTTTTTGTAATATTTTTGTTATAACTGCTTATGATATAGTTTGTTACATTTTTGTTTTTTGGGGTTGGGTTTTTTTTGTTATATTTTTGTTATATTTATGTTATAGTTTGTTATATTTATGTTATAGTTTATGTTATATTTTCTGCAGTTTCTTTCTGCTCAGACAAGGCCAAATGACCTTGACATTAAGACTCCAAACCATATTTGCGAGATCAGGTTTCCATTCCCAGCCTCTGCTGAAGAACTGCTGTATCATCTTGAGCAAGTCACTTCCCCATTCTGTGGCCTCAATTTCCATCTGTACACAAGGGGTAATATGACAGCCATACCCAGCTTCATGAAATTTATTACTTTTTAAATTGTAAAGCAGAGACTGAGTCTTGCTGCTTATTCATGTAGGCACAAAACCAGTCCTATTTTTGTCTTGCTGCTACTCTGCTTGTGCCTCTGTATTTGTGCTTACAGCCTGAACACCAAGTGCCAATATACTGGGATGAAAGCTAATCTCTCAGCATTGCCAGCCTGTCTAGAACTAGATGATACCTAGAATCATATTAGAAACTCTGTTCTTCTCTTTCCTTCTCTCCCTTTCACACGCTTGCACAGTAAGCCACCTGTCTGCACCAGTCTGACAGCCAAAGGAAGTTCCAAAAAAGCTTACAAATGCTTCTGGGATTATCTGAACCATATTTTGTGAAAGCTTGGTTTCAGTAGTTTTATTACAAGCACAAGGATTTATGAGCGCATAAACTGCCAAGTTGCCTGCTACACAGCCTATCAAAAATCAAAAAGGAATCAAAAAGGTTTACGAGATCACCATCCTGCAAGCATAGCGCATTCCCACCTAAGCACAGAACTGATCCGTGCAAGCCAGGAGACGTGCTCTGACATCATGGAAATTGCATGTCTCCCACACAAGGGATGTGAGCATGTGAAAGGGCTGAGGAAAATTGCTGCAAACAACAAATCAGTGTCTTCACATGTTATATTGCATGGTGTAACACTGCAAACCATGCTTTGGAAAACAACCGTGCACCACCAGCTGGAGTATGCCAGCATCTTTCATGCCCAGCTTTACTATTTTAATGATCAGTGAAGGAATCTAATGCTATTATCACTCTTCCACTGTGTCATCCTCAACTCTTGGACTAGAGCCCATCCGTCAGCGTCGTTCAAGAAAGGTACCAGTAATCCTGTTCCACACATGTTCTTGATATACAGAGCTAAACCAAATACATGCACATTTTAGAAATATCTAGACTAATCCCTAATATAATTAATTCAGCACAAACCTCCCAGCTATACTCCCATGCAAGTTAGCAGTAGAAGACCTTCTCACAGGATTGCTTTGAGACAATTGTTTGACAAGAGGCTGTATATAGGACTGCTATAGATCTAATATAAAGGTGATTAATTTGAGGGGAAAGAAATCCCTTCTATCCAACAAACAGTCAAAAATGAAACAGAAAACCGTTTCTATTCTTTTTCCTGCGGCTCTTTTCTGTTCAGAAAAGGCTGACTGACCTTGACAACAAGGCTCCAGACCATACTTGTGAGATCGGGTTTCCATTCCCAGCCTCTGCTGAGGAATTGTAAGACTTAAGAAGCCTCTGCCGTTGCACAAAGATTGAATTTCATTAGCATGAAACAAACAACCCAGGGTTCAGAATGCTGTAAAGTAGATCAAAAGGTTAATTCTTCTTTTGATGGAACAAGAAAGAGCTTTTAATACTTCAGCATACCCACAATGCTGACAGTAATACGGGATTGTCAGTTTGTCAGTCACAGACTGAAAGGTGATAGCATTAGGGGAGAGCTGGGCCTGAGTCCTGCCGGGTGACAAACATGGGATGAAGCAGTTTCGCTGACAAACAGCAGAATGCATAAACCGCATGAAGATTTCATTGACAGAGCACAGCACTCCCAAACAGAAATAATAGCTCTCTGAAAGAAGCTTTGTCCTGAGAAAAACAGCCCCAGTGGTTTTGGGTTACTATGCTGGCGCTCCACTGGTGTCTACAAGATTTCATCCCATGCAAAGCCAACAAAACCTGACTACAGACCTCCTTTTTCCTTTCATCTTTTTTATTCTTTTTTGGAGGGGAGGAAAAGGGGCATGAAAAGTTTCCAGACTTTTTGCTGAGACCTGCCTATTAGTTCTACAGGATTCCCCACAGTGCTTTTGTCCAAGTTGCAGAAACACTTTCTGAAGGCTGTAAATCCTTTAGCTCATCACTTACTTGAACACAAGCTAACTTAACACTCTCCTACTGGAATAAAGGCTGGACAGAATATTGTTCCCTCTTTGGATAATTTTCTACAAACATACTGGGGGGTTTGGTTTTTTTTTCATGGAGAACTGGGACTTTCAGAATTGCCAGACTAAGAACATTCCTGCTTCTTTCTCCTTAGAGATGAGAATATGAAGCATTTCAGTGTTCCCCAAGTGAAATCTGAGATTCGAAAACATGAAGCTGAAGCAGAGTATTTTGCTTTGTTTCAGCACAATACCAGACCACAATTCCCCAGACTAGCAGATGCTTCATTCCCCCATTCTCCCCTGGAGGCTGAGCTCTCCATCAGCCTACACCTTCTTTGAGACATGGTGACCTCCCTTCTCGCTCTTTTCCACAGTGCAGGTACCAAAAGTTTGACAGACAAATTCATGGACCAAAAATAATTCTCTAAATCCATTTTATTGCTTGAAAATATGTTCAGCCATTTGCTTTTTTTTCCCTCAATGAAAGCTGTCTGCAAAAAGAAACTCTTAGCAATAAGTTTGGCTGAAGAATTCTTTCTCCATCAGGTGTTTCATTTAGACTTCCCATTGGAGTCCTAGATTTATTTGCTTATTTCAAGCAAAATAAATTTTGCTATTTCTAGCTTATGTTATAGAAAACCTATTTAGATATGGGCCTTAACTGCTAAGTTGTCAGAGCAGCTAGGGGACAGGACAGAACAGAGAGGGATTCTGCTTTACGAATACATCAAGCCATTGGCATACAGAATAGTTAGGCTTCACATACTAGTTTGGAAACCAACATGCAAGCTTCCACTGGGGCTATTGAAAACATGCTTTTGTACTTAATGTGTGGTGCATGTGGCTGCTCCTGCTCGGTTACACTCTAAGGATCCTCCGCTTCAACATGTATGTGATGCCACTTACTGGGAACTGTTGTTCTTGCAAACTGCGCTTCATAAACACAGTGGATTCTTGCCATCTGCTTTATTTTTATTAAAAGCACTAATTCTTGCAAAGTAAAATATTAACATATATGCTGTCTGCCAGTCTGTGAAAAGGTAGAGAAAAGGGAAGTTCTCAGACAACAGCTTCCCACACCATCATCTTCTTTGAGTCACTAAATGGCTGGTACTATCATGTAAAGAGGGATTGTATCTGCATTTATATTCATGTATGTCTGAACGATCTCCACCTGTAAAGTGAATTCAAGATTTACATGTTCATTTAAACTCCCTGATAGCACTGTAACAGATACACTGTTTCTGAACATACTGTTCTCTTCAGGATGCTATTCCCATTCACTGCTGAACCTAGATTGTAGAAGACTCTAACAAACATTTTGAATTTTAGCATAACTTAGTCAGAAACCTGCATCTCAGCTCTCAGTCCAGATACAAAGAAAGGAAAAAAAAAAAGGAATTATTTCACTGAAGAAATGGTATACAAAAAAGAACACACTGGCTTCTATTAGAGAGAAAGCTCCGAAGAAGAGGCCTGTGGGTTTGTTTCATTGGTAGCAGATGTCAGTTGTTGTTAAACCTGATGTTTTCAAAGCATATAAAACAACGAGCTATCGCCTGTCAGAATCAGTTTTTAAACAATCACTTCCACCCACTAGGCCCTTTAAGTGCAGTAGTAGGAAAATACTGTTTAGGAAATAACCTGGTTCTAGTTGATGATACATTTATAGCCAAGTACAGGCAACGAGTGTCTGCCATTTTAGCTGAACTATTGACTCTGCAGGTGCTGTTCTGTGCAAAATAGGAACTGGTTCTGAAATTAAAGGCTCTGGCTGAGTGCATCAGCTTTCACTTTGGCATGGGAATCAAAGGCAGGTAACGCCTTTTCTAGCCTTTAACCCTGGAGTGGGCAGGAGTCAGCTCCTGTTCAAAAAGCTTCAGGGCACTCCATCCAGAGACTCCTTTCAAATCGTTTTTCTAACCTTAGGCTGCTAGACTGCAGTTTGTCCTAGCTCCCCTCACTACTATCTTCAATGTATTCCTCGAGCCAAAGGCAGAAATCAGAAATTAAGTCTATTGTGCTTATTCAAGCAATGACGGCACAGGAACCGCAGCTGGCTGGTGTGTAGCTGGTGTGGAGAGCACTTCCATGTCACTGCTCTTGTTCAAAGGGATTTTGCTAGGGACTGAAAATCTGGTCCTTCATTTTCAGGTGTGATTCACATTTGAAATACAGTATTTCCCAGTGGAAAGATTTCTTACCTAGATCAACCTTCACATTGCTGTGATCAAACAAACAGGGATCAGAAGAAGAGCTTCTTACCATAAGAAGGGCTTAGCTCAAGCACAGTATCTGATCATGCTCCAAACTGTGCTGGGCATCTTACAGTACTGACCCTGTGCACCAGAGGTTTCAGCTGTACACCACATCAGGTATAGCAAAGATGCAGAAGTCAGTGGGGAGGAAATAAGACAGGAAACAACAAGAATACAACAGCAACATATCAGACGGGATGTGGGCAGGCTCGTTGTTCCTAATGAACCATAACAGAGCTCTTGTTGCCTCCTGTTTGTGGCAGATTCTGTTCTCATGGAGAGACTGGAGCACTACAAGCGACAACAGGAAGGTGTTCTTGCCACACTGATACAGCTATGCCATTGACTAATGTTTAGCACAGAGATACGTCCTGGTTTAAAATTAGCTATGCTGGGTACAGCATGCAATAGTGATCTCACAGAGCAGTCAGGATGGGAGAGAAACTCAGCTAAGGAGCTGAAGAAAATGAGCTTATACTAGGCTCTGTGCTGCATTGGAGCAACGGCAAAATGAGGTGGTTAAACCTAGCTAGGATGCATCTATCAACATGCCACTGGTTTGAGGGCAGTGTAGACGTATCCTGGCTGAGGTACAGAAAAACTTCACTTCTTCCCCCTCACACAATCAGATGTATACGTGATTTGAGAAATTTCCATCTTCCTTCCACATGTGGCTCCTCCTGGGTGACTCCACACCACTTACCCCATAAGACAGAGCTCTAGCCCAGGTATGTCTGGAAAATTAGGTTTTCCTCGTATGTTTGCAGAGAGGTATCTCTGAGACTGGGGAGCCTCGCAGGTTTTTACCTTAGCAGGTTTATTAGGCAGGGCACGGAGCTATACCAACCACTTCCAGGTCCAAGGTTAGTACAGTTGTTGTTATAAACCCTGGAAGTGTTCAAGGCCAGGTTGGATGGGGCTTTGAGCAACCTGATCTAGTGGAAGGTGTCCATGCACTTGACAGGGGGTTGGAACTGGAAGAGCTTTAAGGTCCCTTCCAACCCAAATCATTCTATAATTCTAAGAACTGGGGATATCTGCACCACAGTCTTTTGAGTACGTACATATCCTTAGAAGCTTAATAAACAGGGCCTTACACAGTATATGGGCTACTAGTATCCTTGGTGGGCTGCATATTTGTTCAGAGAGATTCACCTTTGAGCCCCCAGTGTCCTTGAGTTTTCTATGCCAGCATAGCAAGTTATTTCTGCAGCCCTAAATCTGCCCCAATGGCAATTATTCAAGTAATTTCATCATTAATCTGAGTGGATTGTAGGGAAAAAATTATTTTTGCCAATAACAACAAAATCTTGATACCTAGTAGTGGTCTTTAAATCTATGTGAAAGGCTTCTCTATAAAAGTAGCAAGATTTCCATGCAACAGACTTCTCAAAATACGAATGTAGGTTGCTTAATGTTAGTTTCTGACTTGAAAAATACTGACCTTAGACTGAAAACTCAGAGGCAGAATCAAAACGAAGAGTGCAGTATTCACGTCTGATGAAGTATTCATGTCTGGACATTTCCTCGTGGCTACTGTATAGAAGTATTCTCTAGACGCCCAAGCAATAAGACTACAGGCTTTTCACTGATGAATCCTGCAGGGGTTTGAAGGACACTGTCAAATAGTCATAAAATTTACAATACCTATTAATTAACGTCCCTCCTATATGTCTGCCAAAGCAGGGATTATTTTCTTCATTCCTTTTTCTGGAGTTTGACTCATCCAGTTTTAAAATGGATGAGGAGATCCCATTTTATTGCAAAGGAGCTCTAATTAATGTTCATTTACAGCTCTGGAGAGTTAACTCCAATTCTGAGCTGCATCTGCAGCATTGCAGCCATGAACTCAAGTCCAGCAAAGGACATTTGATCTCATGAGCTGCTGTGCCTCTCTCCATGATACTCCCCTGCTTTTCTCATTGTCCTTCTTCCTTTCTGATACCATCTAGAGGAAAAGAGAATCTGTTTAGCACTTTGTCTGCTCCTGTTGCATAATCCTTTGCAATACACTGCTGGCAGTTACAGGGATAGTTATGTGACCAGGAAGGTTCTGGCAGCGGGTACTGCCCAATGGCAGGAATGAAAATAATGGTTTATTTCCATACAGAGTCCTTCTAGAAAGACAGAGGATGCTGAGAAATCAGCAGGAGGGAAATTCTTTCCAACAAAACAACAGAGTTTGCAGGCAGTATCCCAAATCTGTCTCCCAGCATTGTCACAGCACTTTGACCAAGCCATTTAACTTTGCCGTATCTCAGGCTTCTTGGCTGCAAAAGAGGGACAAAGTCCTCCTGACAAGGGTGGTCTGTTTCTATGTCAAGACAGGGCTTATAAGCTGAGCACTGCTAAAGCATTTTCAGACTCCCAGAACTAGGTTTAAACGTTCTTAAATACAGAGGACAGCTGAGTCTTCTCAGCACACAATGTGCTTTCAGCAGGGCTCAGTGTTTTCTTAAAGGGTCTTTGTATGGTAATGTGACATTTTACAGCCTATGTGTAGGCAATTATCTTTGAAAGAAAATGACCACTTTTTTTTTTTGTGTGAGAAGAGGCTTTGATTAAAACACATTTCTGGGGGAGCAGATATGCAAGGATGGAATGTGGATACAAAGCTGATTCAAGAGCTGGAGCTGCTATTAAAGGCACTAGAATGAAGTTGCTTGAGGAAGGCTTAGATAGAGAAATTCAGACAGCATCAGACTCTGACACCAACTGGAGCCAGTGTAGTCTGTTGTGTCTGTAAAGTATTCGGTATCTCCTAGAAGGTCTTCCATAACTAGACAGTTGCACTCCCACATGATTCTAAGTGGATGACAGGAAAGAATAATTAAAAGGCTTGTTGTTGCTGCTTAGCATCTCAAAATTGTTTGGACTACTGTGTATACAAGACATGCAGCATTAAACATTAATAATATCTGGTTATATTGGTTTGAGTGCGAATTTACTACTAATTCTTGTTGTCCCCAGAAAGAAGCTGTTATTCCTAGCTCCTGCAGCAATGAAGTCAGTGGAGTTTTTATCACAACTGCACTGGGAGCAGGAACAGGTCTTAACAGAGGCTTTGAAGCTGCAGTGCAAAACAGGCATATCATCTGCATCTACATAGTACCTCGGCTGTTTGTGAGCAGAAATACTTTGTTTGCTTTAACTCACAACCAGCACCAAAAAGTTGTCATGCACAAAACATTTCCATGCGCTTTGTGCATTATGTCAGTGCCTCCTCTGGGTACAGGTAATCAGTTGCATTCCCACATCATTTGGTCCCTGACCAAACAAGACTTCAGGATGCTTGGCAATCTCCAAGCCAGGAGCATACAGCCTGTATTCACAACTATTCCCACCAAACCTTTTGCTTTTCCACCTACATTCTTTAGGCTATCATTTGACATTCATCTACCAAAGAATAAATTTAGGTCCCTTCAAATACTTCCTTTCACGACTCCTTCCTTCCATACTCTCTTTCACACATAACAGTCATGCATTTATGAGTTTATGGTTGAGAGTGTTTGCCACAGGGATATAAGGAGGCAGGAAGACAGGTTGGGCAGCAAACTGAAAAAGCACAAATGGGAATGTCTTCAGGATTCAACATTCCAGTGTCTGTGCTGGATATCAGTGCTTTTGAAGTAATGTTTTCTCCATCTGTTTCTCTTGGTGTAAAGTCCAGGAGATTTGAAAAATAACAGAGGCTTCATTTAAAAGCACTAAAAATGACAATGAACTTCTGTGGTTTAGGCTAGGACCATGTGAGCATGAATTGTAACCAGGCATTTGTAAATTAAAGGGCAGTAAGAGAAAAGCCAGAAGTGATTCTTTTAAAGGAGTTATTCTTCATTCACACTAAGAATGCAGCCAGCTTCTGGGCAGCTTATAGAATCATAGAAGAGTCTGAAGGGACCATCAAAGCTCATCTAGTCCAACCCCCCTGCAATGAGCAGGGACATCTTCAACCAAATCAGCTTGCTCAGAGCCACATTCATCCTGACCTTGAATGTCTCCAGGGATGGTGCATCCACCACCTCTCTGGGCAACCTGTGCCAGTGTTTTACCACCCTCATTGTAAAGAATTTCTTCCTCACATCCGGCCTGAATCTTCCCTCTTTTAGTCTAAAACTATCACCCCTTGTCCTATCACAACAAGCCCAGCTAAAATGTCTCTCCCTATCTTTCATATAGACCCTTTTAAGAACTGAAATGCTGCAATAAGGTCTCCCCAGAATCTTCTCCAGGCTGAACAATCACAACTCTTTCAGCCTTAAGGCTTCATTCATGAGCCTTTGCTTGTAAGTAATAACTCGAGTCAAGTACAGTGACTTGTCAATTCCTTCTCCTCCCACCTTGTATTTTCTGGATTTTGTGTTTCTTAGCCCTGAAGATGAATCATGAGCCTAGGAACAACCAGTACCACACTTGCTCTGTCAAGAAGGTAAGCTACCCAGCTTTGTTATGGAATCATTTGCTTCTTCCTGTGCATCTGAAGAGCAAACCAGGTTGTCAGAGCAAGAACTCCAGTGGGGAGCAGTAGGTTGCTTACACAATTTCCCATTACTTGTAAGTCTATCAGCAGTGAAGTGTTTATTCTACTGGAAAGCAAATTGGGTCTGATGATGCTTAAGCCTTCCAGCTGAATCACTTCTAACATAAGAAATCTATTCCCACAACAGCGCTGGGGTTTTGGCCTGGTTTTCAAAGGAAATGAGTCAAAGTCTTCATACCCATCTCTTCCAAAAACCTGTTACCCAGTTCCAACCAAATTCATCAGAGGGTACAGATTTCTTATGAGCATTGTGAAACCAGGCAGCCAGATAGAGAAATTCAGGGATGCCCCTGCTGGGGGATAGGCAGCAAGTAGCCTCTTTTCAGACATCAAAGGGTCTACAGGAGAGCCCTACCCCAAGACAAAAACCTCTGGGAAACCAGGTTTCATTGATTCCACTGCTGCTGGAAACACTTATTTGATGTTTTAATGTCAGGTGAGAGATAAAGGTGTTGTTAATGGTCCATGTTATTGCAATAACCATATAATACAGCCTTCCTCCAAACTGATCACAGTTCATCGTAAAACCATTTGTTTTTCTCGTCCCACAAGTCCATTTGAAAGGCTGCAGCAAAATGTCACTGCTCTGATTGTCAAAAGTTTGGAAATTAGAAGGAAGTTCAGTTTTCCTTGGTGAGTTTGTATTATCAGCTCTAAAGCCAACAATAACTCTTTAATTGGAAGACCCCTTCTCTCATATCTGCCTTTCCCATATTCCACTGCGGGTTTCCAGAAGCTCTGCCCTCTCGTCCTTGGCTTACTGAGGCTAAACCAAACCCTGTTAATCCCCTTTGTCTTATAAACTCTCCATTCTCCTCATCATGTTCTGCTTTAATTCTTGTCTCCTGAAAATGCTTGTTCAGTAGTCAACAAAGTCATGCCTTGTACCCTACTGCTAACACTTTATTTCTTCTTTCACTTGCTTGAGACAAGTTCTAAGATTGCACTTACTTTTTTATGGTTCTATTATACTTACAACTCACAGATACCCTCCATCCTTCTCCCTCTTTATTATTTCTGACACATGAGCTCCAAGGGTGTCCCAAAATTTCTGGTTCTTAATTCCATACATGATCTTAATACTTTGAAATGAAGTAAAAATCAGCCTGTTCCTCAGACACAGATACTTAAAGTCATTTGATTCTTTCTGTACCATATCCTCGTTCATCACCTGAAGGCATCTCCCTACTTGAGGATGCCAATAATCTTATCAGCATAATTTTGGGTTCATGTCAGTATCTTAGAGAAAATTTTAAATCAGATAGATCCCACAACTGATCCTTCGGAAGCTCCATCACTAACTTCCTTTTAAGCTGATTCTTCCCTCACAATAACTTTTAATCTTTATTTTATTGGATAAACAGCCCAGTTAACCAGCCTTCCCCTCTTGCAAATTTTTGCACCTCTAGAATGGGGTGTCACCCACAGGATACTGGGACTTCAACTCTCATCACCTTTCCTGTTGTCCCCATACACATACTGATAGAGAAGGAAAGCTTTCAGGCTACGTGTACAAAAAGAGGGAAAATTTGTACTGGTTATAAGTTTAAAGCTCAGAATCAGTATAGGGTTGCTACTGTAGCTCTGATCCTATGGAGTCTGAGAAAGAATGAGCAGGGAACAGAACAGAGGCAATGTAGGCAACTATCCAAAATGAAAGGTGAAAGTGAACATAGGTAAAGGACATGGATAACAAACCAACTGAATAAAAGCATCATTACTTTCAACATTCTTCAGTATCATTCAATTTTAAGAGCACTATAAATGCCTACTAAGGATTGTTGATTCAGCCTCCTAAAAAGAGTAGTAATTTTGGAGGTTGCCATGTCTGACACCCATAAGATCCATTACCTTGCTGAGAAAGAGAATAAATAGTTTCTCTTCTCAAAATTCACAAGATAAGGGGAAGACAAAAAGTCGGTCAGACTTCTTTAGATAGCATTACCTTCTAGCTAAACACACACAAGCATTTCTTGCGCAGTAGGTGCTCTTGGGAATTCACACAAAAAGTAAATTCAAGAAGAGGATCTATCATTAATATTTTGGACAAAACCAGACCACTCAGAGGCTGGAATTACAAGGCACTTTTTTCCAACACTGAATATTCACTGATTATGCAGAAAACACTCTTAGCCTCCAACCTCTATTTCAAACCACAGAAGCTGACTGTTACCTTTCTATAAAATGGGAGCTACACATCCATTTAAGAATTAAAGGGGGACATTCCAGTAAACTACCGTTGGTACAGGTTTTCAATGATCAGTTCATTTGGGATCACAATGAAAACAGTTGTGGGGTTTTTTTCTCTAATAGGAAAACACATTAAAAGATGCCCAACTCCTCTATGAAACATAGTTCTCCAAAGAGGAGAGAATCTCCTTTAAAAAGCCATTTATGGTCACCAGCTTCCTCCAAGCTCACTGGCCTTGTCTTTTGCCCTATGTAGCACTTACTTGTGACCACTGTTGAAAACAGGATGTTGACTGATGTGGACTCTTGGTCTGAGCAAGTATGGCTGGTTTTATGTTCTTACATTTACATTGTTAGGCTCAACATTTTATAGTCAGGCACAGCAGGATATGTCCCAGTGAAGCAGGACCAACATTAAAGCTGGAATGCTGTAATACACTACATCAGCAAAAAGCTTCTTTGAGAGGAAACACAGCAGACTCACAAACCAGGTTTGGTCATGTTGACAGTTATACTGATTGTCTGAGAAATTAATACACTTTCAACTTAAATAAAACCCTCCAACTTACGTTCTGCAGAAAGTCTGCTTAATATTTTATGGATTATTACCATTTTTTTGGTAAATTATTCAAAAGCATAGCTCGGGAAAGCACACAGGAAGTCCAGAGTGTCAGGTCAATTAGTTGTTTAAGCATTATGTAGAATTTCAAGAATTTGTTTCTAATTATAGAGTATAAATGTTACAATCGGGGAATAAAAAGTAAGGTGGCTTAGACATGTTCTAAGAGTCCATTTAAATATCTGGGTACTAGTACCCCAAGTGTTAGACTTCTCCCTGTCACTACAGTTCTTGTAGCAGCAGTAGTTCTGAAGCAAAAAACCTATGCTGCTGTGTGCTAGCTGGGAGAAATTAAGACATGTAACCAAGGTTGTAATTTCTGCATGCCTTTATCATGATTAGATGAGCAAACTGACTAGCTACAGGAGCAACTGCTCTATTAGGGATCATTTAACAGTCTCTCCCAAAATTTGTGAGCAGCTTGTAATTTCAGAGTGAGAAAACAGTCATTTGCTGACGCTTTCCAGCTCCCTGCTATTGTGAGATTGTTCTCTATTGTATGTTTCCAATTGATCCCTCCAGACCACTGAAGCTTTTTAAGTCCTATATATAATGAACAATGGCTCCATTTGAAGGCTGCTTTCAACACAGCAGAGCTCATCAGGAAAGACACCCAGCCCAAGTATTACTCTTCTTAATTGAGTCTAGTTTCTCCTTTATGTGTCTACTGCTCTGGAAATGGTTCTAGTCTTCTGAGCTGTATATACATATCATTCTGGTATGTAAACACCCTCAACATGCTTAGCTCCTGATTACTCCACTATAACCCTGGGTGCTCCAGTTTAGGGGCATGAAATGTTTCAGCATTTCATGGACAAGATCTGCAATTGGTCACAGTTTTCCTTAATGTCCCCTCATTTTTTCTCAGTCCCTGGCTACTTCTTCGACAGCATATGAACACCTACCTACAACCCACACCGCAATGAAGATTTAATAAATAATCCCAAAGCAGTAAAAGGGAATAAGAAGGTTCAGATCCTCAGTGTCATCCTTCAAAGCTACAATGATGCTCCAAACAATTCTTCTAAGTGTTACTTCATGTTTTCCTATGTAACATGTGTCTTTGTCATTGCCTTGTCCTGGAAAGAGGCAACTTTGCTTTTCAAGCTGGAAATCTGTTAATTTGAATCTGAAAATTCTGGAAATCTGGAAATTCAATATAGCAATCTGAAGAAGCCTGTTAATGCACGTTGGATACATTGAATTACCACATTTTAAAATAGCTGCTCACCCTCACACCATCACAATCATCCCAGCTGAGTCTAGGGACCCTCCTTTCAGGCTTGTCTTTGCAGTTTAACTAAAGTCAGGGCTAAATCAGTACAGATATTCAGCAGCATCCTGGAAACTCCTGGATTTTTGAGGCTTCAAAAAGCAAGAACATCTTGATTCCTGTCCCCAGCAACAGCATTTCCTACAGCTTTCTGCTTCTTCTACAGAGATCAGGGATGGAAGGCTTCAGCCCTATAATGGTTCTGTCAGTGATTACAGAGTCACATTAATGTAACCTAAATCCATGCCAGTGCTGAATGGGATGGTCTTGCCTACCTCCATATCACTAAACACTCCCACTATGTCCCTTGTTTTGTTCTAAGAGCCCAAGCAAGTACACAGTGAGCTAGATCGAGTACCTGGTGCAGCAGAAAAAGTCATGGCAAGGCAAAACAAGGGAAAATAAAGGAGACAGAAGAGAAGAGAGGGGAGAGTGGGAAAGGGTGGAAAGGGGAAAGACTTTAACAAGATGACTTTCCTGATTGAGTTTATTGGCCACACAAGTGCTAGTGCCTTATCGAGGGGGACAGAGAAACACATCCAGAAGCAGAGGAGACAGGGGAACTACCACTCTCTGTGACAAGCATGGACCTGTGCTAGATTGAACTGTGTAACCACAGCTTATATATCACCAAAGTCCAGGCTTTCTGACCAAGTCGGGAAACCCATTACACAGGAGCATCCTGACTTCACAGCTGAGACACCTCACCTTTACCTCAGTGTCAGAAAGGAGCAGGCAAATGGCATTTCAAGTAAGAAGTAGGGAATGCATTTAAGACAATGCTTATTATAGGAAAAGAGGAAGGAGTATCAAAAATGAATGCTTTAAGATACATTAGCATAAAAGCAAGCTGACAATACCATTCATCAACTAACTAAATAATTTCCAGATATATTTTGAGCAACAGAAGCATGCAGATCTCACACTGTTCTCCATTTCCATTTAACAGGGACATTATATCTTGTTCTCTAAAGCATTAGGCAGAGACCACAGCTAAAGACCAAATTGGCAGGGCAATGGTGTGATAAAGTTATTCACCTAAGTATTTCTAATACCTGGCGTTTCTTCAGTTATTCCAGGAGGCTATCAAAGTTCTGCACACGAAGAATGAGTTACAGTTCACCACAAGCTGATAAAGTAGAAAACAACCTTATTGCACAGCTGGAAAACAGAGGCACAGAGCATTAGTGTCTGTAACCACATAATAAAGTAGTAGCATCATGTGGGTTACCCATCTATACCCAAATGTAGACTCTTTAGTGTCAGATTTAGCACCAGTAGCATTCATCGTGGCAGTTGCCACCACTGGCTGTTGCAGGTTTTGGATGGACAAACTTCATGCCACTCTGAAATGGCTCATCCCGCCTGCCACCTTTCATTACAGGCAAGAAAGCATTATCTGTGAGGCATGCAAAGTAACTTTATGATCCAATCTTTATGCTTTCCCCAAAGGCAGGCGCTGAATTGATACTTGGTTAGCTACAGAAATGTCACTGAAATAGGGAGCCTTCCAGGCAACCCCTGATTAGCTCAGAGAACACGAAAATAGAGACAACAAATGTTCTTATGAGAAGCTGTATATTTTTCCTGCACTACTTTCAGAGCAGTACAACGAGCCACACATCACTTGACAGGCTGCTTTCTGCTCTGCACCAGGGTGAAATACGTACATTAGTATCTGCTCCTAAGGTGTCAGCATTTCAAATTGTGGAAACCTCTTGATGAGATTACTGAAGCTCAGCTCCACTCTTCTCTTTCCACCCACAAGCTGCAGGCAAATTTATACATTAAGAGATAGTGGAAAAAGTCAAATTTCAATCTCTTCTGAGGGCCCTTACAGAAACCAATACACCTGGTGACTCTGATCAGGTGGGTTGTGGGTTTACTTTTTTCCATTGCCTGGGACTGCAGCAAATTTAAGTCCTTTCAAATCAAATTTTAATACTGTTTAGTATCTCAGAGGATTATCTATTCTTCTTTTTGGAACAGGCAAGGGAATCAACCTCCCCAGTATGCCAGCTCAGCAGCTTGGCTGCTGTTGGATAACTATCCTTTACATTTTCTGTCTTACTGCCTTTCAGTGTACGTGGCAGCTGGTTTAAGTGAAACTGTTCTTAAACCACAGTGAAACGTGAAACGTCCCACTTGAATGCAACAGGGCAGAGAACCGATGCATAGAAAACCAAGCCTTTGCCTTGCTACAAAACACAGCTACTGCAATGTGTACCACTGTGGCTCCCCTAGACCAAGCTGCAGTGTGTTATGTCACTACAGAAACCACCGTGTGCCAGAAATGCACCACGCAACACTGCAGAGGATCATTTTACCTATACCAAAATTTCCTCCAACTTCCCAAAAAGAAGGACACAGCTTCCATGATTTACTTTCTCACATTAACATTTTCAGTTCATTTAAATTTCTGTACCCTATACAAAAATAGACCTCAAGTTTCTGAGAGACCTGTACACAGCTTTTCTTGACAGTGACTCACTGCGGCTCCACAGGGATGCACATCTTTCCCCACGGAGTCAGAGCATGCTTCAGATATAATTTAAAAGCAAGAGATCTTGAGAGCGTAAACAGGGTCAGCAAAAGGAGATTCATATTCTGGAAACAGAAATTTGTTGATTTGATCTTAGGTTTTCTAATTCTGGATGCTTAGCATTGCAACTCTGAAGTTATTATTTATGGAAAATGGACATTAAAACAAAGATTGCAGACGCACAGACATGCTCTTGAAACTGTAGTAAAGCGTGATGACAGGGGGGAAATGTAAATTAAAGGGTCCAAAACCAAACTGGTAGTTTTAAAATAGTCTACCAGAAATTCTGAGGGCACTGATGCAAAGTTGCTCAGCTCCAAATTTTCACATGGTTTTCATTTTGCAAAACATAAAACCAATTACGGTTCTGCAAAGACCAAAACCACAATATCCTTTCTAACACAAAGTGTTTGAAGTATTTCTTAAAGCCCTTAAAGGGAGATGGTCACCCTGAACAGTCAACTTCATCTCGCAAGACCAGATACATGACAGCTACTTCACTGGTTCCTCAGTATTTTTGCCTGCCTTCTGGCTTTGTGGTCATTCTTCTCAATACTTTGAAGAGGCTCACATAAATGTGACTTTTTCAAGTCACAAACAACTGTGTAGACCAAAGAGTAAGGCTAATTGTATTTCAAGTGTTGCCAAACTGGACAAGGAAAGGATTAGTGAGAGGAAGTATGTTTTAATAATAATCTCCCATCCAGTTTGTGCATTACTTCTAGCACCAGGTAAAAGTGTTCAGGTAGAATTGTATAGCCAGATGTCCTTGCAGTGGGAAACCCCAGATCACTGTGCTCCCACACACCAGAAAAAAACCCTAATGAGTCGTCAGCAGATCTTCCAGTTTCAGACCAGAGCTGTATGTGGGGAAATGATGATATATAGGTAACCTCTTCGTAGTCTCCCTGCCAGTATCCCCCGTCAGGATTGGCATCAGCAGCATGTTACTGGCAAAGCACAGCACAGATTCTTGCACTCAAGGTTCTTATTCTATAAATTCCTCCTGGAGCACTTGCCAGCATGTTCTCTGTGCTACCAGAACGTTACCCACAGCATTGAAACATCTGTTAAGGACTTTCCCTGACAGGTATCCTAAGCATTTTGGTTTTAAGCTTCAGGCTGCTGCTAGTCATCCTTCCAAGTTCATGGACTGTGAGCAACTCGCTTGCATCTGTTATTATGCCTCATCATGTATATGTCACTTTAAGCATATGTGGTAGTTTAGAAAAACATAAATGCAATCCTTTCTCCAGAGTTACAAAGCACACACATGAAGTTCTTGTTCATATACCGTGTTCAGGTATATCTGCATGTATCACAAATGAAGTGAAGGGAATAGTGAAGCCTTCATCTTTGGGGAAATATGTCAATTTTAAGGAATAATTGAAAGATCACATTTCATATGTGCATATGATAATATATATAAATACATATGATAATATATAAAATATAACCATATGTAATATATATACGTACATATATAACACAGACGTTGGGAACCCTGGGGTGGGGAGAAATCCCAGCACAAGAAGTCTTGTGTGGGAGAGACACAAAAGGAGCAGCTGAAAGACAAGTTTGGCAAAAACAGCATGTGGGCTTGTGGGCAGAAAGATGTGTGGGCAGAGTTGTTTACAGCCTTGAAGGCAAGGGCAAGGAATGTGAATTCCATGCGGATTTTCAATTAAACATATTCAGATTTTTACAATTATTTGGCTAGCATTTCTAGACTGTTCTATCCTCTAATGCCTTCTCGACTGCTTAGCATCTTCTGAGCCCTTGAAAAATTCAGGGCAAGGGACTGATGCAAGGGAAGCAGTACTGCAGTGGGAAGCCAAAATGCCTGATACGTGCATGAAGAACTCCATCAGCAGAGGTTTCCCAAGTAGTATGTGTCAGCCCAGCTGAGATCTGATTTGCTCAACGTATTATTTTCAAGCACAAATATCTGAATGCATTTTTTTTTTATCACCCAACAGGCAGCCATCAGAAGCTGTTAAGAAACACATTTGATAAAGTTCTGGAAATAGTGATTCAGGTTTGTGTCAGAACGGGTGAAGGACGGGATGCTGACACACGGAGATGAGAATTAGTCAGGCGAAGAACAACGATCACACTTCCGTTGCCACACTCACCTTACTGCAAAAGGATGCCGTGTATCCAATGCGTTAAATCACCATGTCAGCAGGGTGCCACAAGCCATCTATTAGCTGTACGTGCTGCTTCCCTGGCTACCAGGTACCAGGGTCAGAGGCCTGAGTGCCACCCTAAGGTGGGCATGACCAGGTAAATGTGTGCTCGTGTCTTACTTCAGCTAAGCGTGGAGGGGCTCTCTTCATACAAATTAGGTAAGCAATCGTATATTCCTGAAAATACAAAAAGCAGAAGAGAGATAAAGATCCCTTTCAGCTGATAGACGTTCCATTACACTGGTGTCAGCTTTTCAAGTGTTATAGGAAAAGTCTTTGACACATGGAGCAGGATCAAAATCTCACAGACGGATTTTGCCTTAACTGAAAACAAAGTCAGAAAACTAATCCACGTCTCTCAGATATCATGGTAAGACGAGGAGACCACACTGCTTCTCTAAACTTTTCCATACTGAGACTTGGAATGGGTGGAAAGTATTACTCTTCAAGCTTTGGGACCTGCTGACAGCTGCAGCTCGTCTTTGGTGGAACCACAGTGATGGGGGGGGGGGGGGGGGGAAGCCACAAAAATGCTTTCTGCATTAAAAGCATCTATAACCAGTGTAAGCCTGGCCTGCTAAATCTTCACCAGCTCCCTTCACCTAAGTTGGGAGGCAGAATGTGGCCAAGGTTAGAAAAGAGAGAATGACAGCTATTGCCTCTTCCTGCAGGCCTGCAGGAAGCTTTAGTGTGGGTGACAGCAGCCTCAAAGCAGTACTTATTTATATCTATGGAGGTATCATGGTTTAACCCCAATCAGCAGCTAAGCACCACACAGCCGCTCACACATTCCTCCACAGTGGGATGGGGGAGAGAACCAGAAGAGTAAAAGTGAGGAAACTTGTGGCTTTAATAAGTAAAGTAAAAGCTGTGTATGGAAGCAAAGCAAAACAGAATTCATTCACCACTGCCCATCAGCAGGCAAGTAAGTGTTCAAGCCATTTCCAGGAAAGCAGAGCTCCATCGTGTGCAATGATTATTTTGGAAGACAAAACACCATAGCTCTGAGCATCCCACCTTTCCTTCTTCTTCCCTCAGCTTCATATGCTGCTTCTGATGCTATATGGTGTGGAAAATCCCTTTGGTCACTTGGGGTGAGTGATCCTGGCTGTGTCCCCTCACAACTTCTTGTGCACCCCCAGCCTACTCCCTGATGGGGAGAGGAGCAGAAAAGGCCTTGGCTCTGTAAGCACTGCTCAGCAGTAACAAAACATCCCTGTATCACCAACACCGTTTGCATCACAAATCCAAAACAGAGCCCCATACCAGCTACTGTGATGAAAATTAACACTATCCCAGCCAAAACCAGCACAGAGAGTAAAGGCAACTGAAGCCTTCCTGCCTGCACACAGAGCACCCTCATTGCTATCAACAACACAGGAATAAAACAATTGAGATTGCAGGTTTCTAAACAAAGCAGGAGCTACAGGAGTCTAAGATTGCCCCCCATTGAGAAGCTCCCCTGTCATTTGGCATGACTAGCTTCAGAGGCAATAAAGCCACAGTTCCTCAAAGACTTTTCTTGAGATAATTCTAAATATTGGAATAAATTATCAGACATGTAAGACATGAATGTCTATCAGCTGAAGCTCAAATGAGGTCACAATCTACTCATTCTTGCTCTTCGGAGGCACATGTTGTGCCTAAGCAGCGCAATAGCTGAGACACACTAGTTTTTACAGCCAGCAGCACAGAAGGCGCCGTTTTAGCCACCAGTTTGTCCAATCAACTTTAATTTCTCCTTCTCTCCCACAAATAATTAACTACATGTCTGCAGCTGGGCTGGCAGGAGAGCTGAAACCCAAAGATAAATGTAGACTCACACTACACATCCAAACACAAGAAGTTGTAACTGTATCAGGTCTTTTTGCTAAAACAGTGAAATTACCAGCATCTACCAATGGAAATCAATGTAAAGCTCTCCCACCGCTGGCTAGAAGCCAGTCTTCCTACAGCATGGCCATCTCCAGCCCATTGAACACAGTCCAAACATACCCCATTCACATGGCTAACATTTATGTCCACGTCCTTATGTGGTTTTGACAAGTGGGTACACACCTCCACAGCATGAGGTGGGGCACATGCCCATATCCAAAGATGCATCAGGAAGGAAATGTTAGGGATGGGGTTGCAAGCCAAGTAAATTGTGCTGAAAGGCTGAATCTGTATTGTAAATCATCAATTGCATGGTTTTGCCAACGCAGTGCTGAGCCTGTTTTTGCTTGTCAGTGCCAATCAACTGCACAAAGCTTGCAATCAAACCTTCAACTCAGTCTAGAAACGTTTTTGCTTTGTACCATAACACTGCCATGTTTTCCTCTCTGCAGGAAAGCAGCAGAAAACAGATGACAACTATTTTTTTTATAGAAACTCATTTAATAGGAAGCAGCTACCTCTCCTAATCTCACATTATTTGGAACTACTCTTTTGCTCGGGTTTTATGCACAGAGTTGCAATAGCTTAACTAAGTCCATCTCAAAATATCTATCCACTCTTGGCCATTCAAAGTGTGTCTTTCTTAGCACGGATTATTATAGTACACTTTCCGTAGTGTCTCTCTAATTGTACTCCTATTCTCCTCATAGCTGGAGAAGGGATGCCTGCCACACCAAATCAATGTAGCTCATTTAATCCCTGCCCAGTGCACTCAGCAGCAGCCAGGGGAGGTTGACCTGTTTCATTCAGACACTGCTAGCCTGCTACAAGGACAGCAGAAGCAGTGGCACTATTTTGGTTGCATTGTTACGGGGTTAGCAATGAAAAGACATGTCCTCAGGATTTGTGAAGTGAATATCCTAGCCCCCAGAAGTAATCTGCAGCCCACTCGGAAAGGCAGGAGGGTGGCCAGGCACATCTTGTTTCAGGTTTTCCTTACAGAAACCTGCTCCAGGAGGTTTTTTCCTTAGAGAAACCTGCTCCAGGAGCATTGCAAAGAGAGGAGGAGCAGTAACAAAACTTCAGCTGTGGTTTTATTGTGGTTTAATCCCAGCCAGCAACTAAGCATTACATCTGTCCCCATCATTCTCTGTGATTTTTGCAAAGGAAAAAGGTGATTTCATATCCACTGGGAAGGGATCAGGAGGTGCAACAAGGCAGAGGGGCTGGATGGAAGGCCCAGGAGGTGCTCTCTCCCCTTTTGCCACACCAGCCCTTTGAGGGAAGGGGCACATAGTGCATACACCCACTCTGTTGGATCTCCCCATAAACTAAACAGTTGTCTTATCATTTCTACCCTGCTCCAGCCCTGCCCTGCCTCCACGTTCCTCTGAATGGTGCCCATGGGATGGATGAGATTTTCCACCCAGTGGTGAAGGAAACGGAACAGGAACTGCCCCATTGCTTCAGGGGACCACTCCACTCTCAACCCCTTGTGTGGATTGAGTGGTTGGCTCTTCTCTTCCTGTCACTGCCCTCTTCCTCTTCCTCCTCTTCTCTTCCTCCCCACACACTGCCACATGACTGAGAGAAGATGTTCCAGTGAAAAAGTTCCCTCCTGGGTCTCCCTTTTATGTTCCCCTGTGGACGGGCTTCCCTGATTTAGGTGCCCAAGGGTTTTGCGCTGAACTGATCATGAGGGTAGGAAGGTGATGTTTGCGGAAGAGGACCCTTGTCCTGTGTTTCACCAAGGAGACATGAGTTAAACTCCATAGAGATGTAGCTCACCATCAGGCCGTGTCACACCCTGTGACTTGTTTCAGTGTTTGTGTGTGGAGACTTTTCAGAACTCTCTGTTGCACAAAAGCCCACAAAATAGCAACTCTTTATCACCATCTGAGATCTACTGTTGTGGGGTTTTTACTATGCAGTTATTTCCCATGGGTGGGGAAATCCCATTATCAGGTTCTGAGCAACACAGTGGCTTTCATTTCCAAGGGGAGTTTCTCCCCAGCCAGCCCCAGCTGTGCCATGTCAGCCTAGCATCATTCTGTGCAGACTCAGAATGCTCCAAATGACTTTTAGGTTTGCTATACAGGGCACATGGATACCCTGCTCTAACTGCTGGTATTATAGATTTGAACATCTCATGACAATTCTCCTATAGATTTACTGTTCTTCATAAAAGAGGAAAATGAAAAGTATCCCCTGCACTACTCAATCAGTTTTCAATGCAGTTTGCGTTCGCTATATATAATGTAAGGTAGACTGTTTCCTATCCCATGGTGGCTGTCATCTTTACTTCACTCTGGCGATGACATGCAATGATTTACTAACACCTGTACAATTGCAGTGTCAAATTCCAGCTCTTGAAAGGCTTAGCTCTGTGATATACGGCAAGATATCTAAAAGTACATTTATCACCTCTACAAGAGCTGCCATAGACCAGTGCTTTATCAACTTAGGTATCAGGGCCCTTCATTAATACAAACTATTAATGGCTGAAGTTTTAAATAGGGTTTGCTCTCCATTGTATAATGCTAACCAGTCATGAACTTCCTTTATTTTCATTGGTGACTCATCTGGCAAATCCTGAATCTTTTTCTTTTTGGAGAATTCAGGAGCAATAGGAAAGGCTTCTTCAGTTAACTAATGTAAAAAACTGAATCAGCTGTAAAAAATTCAGAAGTAGTGACCCATGGGCTGTAGAACAGTAATTTATTAATATGATATTTGACATCCAGAAAATTCATGTAAATTGTAACAATCCTTGGTATAACTGGAAGGTAAGCAACATAAAATCTTCTTAGTACAAGTTCTTGGTCACTCAAGCAATGCTGTGAAAGGGTGATAGGAGGATACATCCCACTACAAAATTCCCTACATTTCTGTAGGAGTACCAGCCAAGGCATTAACTGATTGTGTTAAACTCTTTCTTTTCTACTCTGCCTCTTCTTCTGAGCAGTAGCTGTAGGGACTTTGCATTCATAGTCAGCATTTTTCAGTAATGTCCTTGGAGTGAAAAATGATCTTTGGCAAGAATGAGAAAAGACAAACACAAACCATTGGCACTTATTATGGCTTTTCATATTGTTATGCAGTTTTATAGTAAGCATTTTCACTGCTGTTCCTACAATCTGTTCCAAGAATCTCAGGAATTTGCAAAGTAGGCTGTTGGGTTTTTTCCTACAGCCAGGAATCTGAGGAATCAATTCTTATTCCCCATGTACCTAATAATCCTTGACGTTCCCAATTAACAACAGGAGCAATAGCCGATATTACAATATTTATGATGATCAAAGATTTTTTCCAACTTCTTCCTTAATCTGTTTGTTTGTCTTTCCTTATATAAGTTGGGACTTAGGTTTGGTGTCATCTAAATTTCAAAGACCGGTGGAAGTATCAAGGGTAATTATATTTCTGCATGTCCCATGCTAGGCAGGAGAAACCCAAGGGAGAGGCAGGAAGAACTGAACTATTATACATTCTGTTTGTCAGCAAATCGCTCAAAGCCATCCACTCTGAATAAGACACAAAGCTAAGGCTATTGCTAGGAAGAAAAGGTAGTACCTAGAAGTATAAAGTGTATAATTCATGAGAAATCAGATTTGTTCTACTTATTCTACTTATTCTGTAGCTCTTGGAAAAACTGGTTCTACTATTGTGTTTTGTTAAAAGGTTTGTTGTATCTGCCAGATAAGACTTGCAGGACTTCTTATCTACCATTTTTGTGTACGCATCTAGTATTTGGAGGCCTCCTGCAAAATAAAATCCATATTCATCTTGCACATCTACACAATCAGGAAATCTGAATTTTGTATTTAGAGTCATGCAGACTCTGATTTTATCTCAGAAATCAGCACTCAATAGTTCTAACAGCATTCAATAGTTCTAACAGCTTTATGACTTTAGAATATAATTCAGTTAGCCATAAATGCATTTTTCTGTCATCCTCAAAATAAGCCCCCCTCCAGATTTTGCTCTGATTTGTGCAGGTTTTCATTACTATAGATCAGTTCTTTGTTTATTCTTTTCAGAAGCAATTATGTGTATCATATTGAATTGCCTTGTGTCTTACCTGATTGCTACTTCCAACTGGAATGAAATGCTGCTTCTCATTTCATTACAGTTTTCTTTTCCTAGATGGCTGGTTTATACCTCAGCAGTTACTTCTTTTCTCTGTGCTGTAGAATAATCACTCACTCTTCTTTTAGTAATATGCCCACTTAATTATTTCTTCCTTAAGGTGCTGACATCATTGCAGTTTGTGCTCTAAATCTCTGCTTTCTTTTGACCATCCTTGTAAAATTTCTCTTTATGCTAAATAAAATCTCCCTATATAAGTTCCAGTGTGAAATTCTGTTAATCTTGAAATTATAAAAGGAGCATGCTTCACTACATAAATTTCATACCCATCAATATCTCTTTCATGTAGTATTGATCTGTTTATCACCCTACTCAAGAAATCCATATTTCCTCCCTTATTTATATTCTACAGAAAAAGCATTCCTCTGTAGCTTCAGCATCATCCGTACAACTATAGCTGGTGGTAAACGAAAAAGTTTCTTCAGTGTGAGCAAATCTGGAATTCTTGCAAGCTTGGTTGGTGCATTTCAAACCAGCAAACAGGAACCAGTTCTTACTAATTCCTTTTCAAACTTGAAATGGCTCCTTTCACAGCAAAAGAGATCTTGGGGAATATACTCTGAGTGAGAACACTCAGATCTGCATTTCTAGAAGATGCCTTTGCTGAAAGTATACCTGGCAGGGGCAGGTCCTTTGCCTTTGCTGTTTGCTGACGGGTTATGCAAATCCTCCATCTCTCTTCCCAGTATCAACAAAGCTCCAAATACACGATATGATGCCTCCATTCCATTCAAGAATATGAAGAATTACTTTATTAAATGTGCTTAATATAAGCACGTGAGATGAATCAGATAAGTGAAGCTTACCCTTCCAGTAGCCTATACGGCAGGGCAAATACATGTTCTTGTCAACACTTCCATCACTGGCTTACAGGCCATGTGAGATTGTTACTCTTGCTAAGACTAAAGACTGCCCCTGCACAGACAAATGGGCTTCAGTATTACTTTTGTGTTATTTTTGCTTCCATAAGCAAAAGTTTTTGAACACCAGGGGGTTTTAGGCGCTGCTCAGCTACACAGAAGGTTCTAAAGGTACTTTGGCTCCTTGGATTCCATGGACAGGGTGACTGTCATTGAATGGAGATGACTCAAAATAGTTTCTCTGGTGCTGCTGTTGTGGTGAGAACCAACTCAGTTACAAAGACGTCAAGGCCAGCTGCAGGACAGGCAGGGAAGAAAGCGAAGATATGCTAAACTCACAAATCAGAGGACAAGATTTCAAGAGCAATCACTCCCTCTTATCTGCAGCTCTTTATTTTTCCTTCACAGCATGTGGAGAGCAACCAGCAGACCTAAGAGAAGCGATGCTGCTCCAGGAAGCCCCTGACTTAGTTTTAGATCAAATCTGTATCTACGACACCAGCCTATGTCCCATCTTTTTGTTAAGATCAGAAATGCATTTCGACACAGAGATTTAGTAAGCCAGTTGTAATAGCCCAAACTGTGCAGGTGTTTTTGCCGTGTTGGTTTACTTGGCTGAATAAGCCCCTACTACGCAGCCAAGTTGCTATCCAAATTTTAGCAATTGCAAGAAAGATTGAAGATATAATTAATACCAACCTGTATTGAGGCAGAGATTATTCTGAATGAGATATAAGCTTGTACTCATTAGTATCCGAAGGAAGTGGAACTTCTCATGTAGACACGCAATGTTACAACTCAGACACATAGAGGAAGTCAGAGATAATGTTAAAATATATTTCACTTTACCTTTGTTTTCTTTCCTCTGGTGCAATGAAATATAATAGCTACAGGCAGCTGGCCACACCTTCTGGATGATGATATAAAGCTCAATGTTCTGGTAGAATGCCAAGACTTTGGTTCCGTAAAACCTGAAATACATAGAACAGTGTTTGGGAACTTATTCTTACTCTGTAATTCCATGGAAAATCTAACGCAGATATAATTTTCCACTGTGTTTGCAGCCTGTCCTAAGTGACCTTGTCCTAATGTAAAAGAATAGAGAAGTAAAGTCTTAAACAGAAGTGAAACTCAGTGGTCTATTTTCAGCATGCACACCCGAAGATGAGTGAAAAAACAAACACTGCTAATGATGAGAAGTAAATAATTGTCATTCTTTTAGTGCTAGCTAGTAAGTTTAACATTTTAGTGTGATTTTTATAGTGATGGCATCCTCTTAAAGTAAAATAATAGCTTAATTAAGAAAGTTAATGTGTCCATAAATATATGCATAAAAATTAAATGGCCCCATATTTCTGCATAAGTAGGAAGCAAGGAGAAAAAAGTGTACAGCAAGAGGTTGAGTTGTACCATTTTGGTAAGTTGCTACAAGGGGAGGAAGAGGAAAGAGGACAGCATCTATCGTAGTGCAACATTTATATCAAACCCAGTGGATAAAAAAGTGCTAGGAAAAGAGTTTGTTGAAGAAGATCCTCAAATAGCTGGGGCTTTCATCTATAATAGATATAAATGAACTTATCTGACGTGAGAGGAGTGTTTGATGAGGGTGGAAAGCATGCAAGGGCTTTTTGAGTAGTCAGGGTTTAAGCTTACAGGAAACAAATGTGAACTTGCTAGAGGTCACTTCACCTCCATCTGACAGGCGTTCACTGCAGAGGAGTCACAGCCCATGCTGGGGGTAGTGAATGTTGTAAGCGAATGGAGGGTTCCTTCCATTAACCAGACCCCCAAGAATAATCTACATGATAATGCCTAGCTTTGTATCAGCAAACAAACAGAGGTGGTTTGCATATATAAACAGGCATTGGAAGGGCTTGGAATTGGAAATAAAACATAAAAAGAATATAAATGAAAGTAAACCTGCACCATACATTTATCATAACAGAACTGGAGATGAGCTCTGAAAAGGTCTTCTGGCAGCAGTGAATTTAGCCATAGAAATTATCTACTTGTTAGGGAGAATAGAAAGAATAGCTTACAGAAGAAGAAATACTGGGAAGCAAATAGATGGGGCAGTTTTAGAGGTGGAGGGAAGACAACCTGACAACACAGGGAACAAAGCTTTCAATCACTAGCTAAGTAATCTTCCGTACACTCACAAAGAAACATGAAGTTACTATCAAAATAGAGAAAGAAAACATTATGAGCTCATGGATTCCAAGTAAGCCAGAGTTGAGTGCACAGTCAGGAGCTGCTGTCCGAACTCCCGTCCAGAGATAATGCTTCTTATTCCTGTTAAGCTTCTAAAAATAATTTCCAATGATTTCAAGGCTATACCATTTAGAAGTAAGTGTCAAAAAAGGTCACAGCTAGAAAGCCTTGGAGTTCTTTGCTTTTCAGATATCTATCCTGTAGATACAGGACAAGAAATATCACAGCATGCTTCCTTGTGTCAGAGACAGGAAACTACTTGTGAGCCATATTTAGTCTTAGCCATGGACACATTAAGTGCACAGACACAAAAAGTCCATTTACTGATCCAAAAACTCTCAGGTGCACTGTGGCATTCCTTCACCCCAAAGATACCCATACCTCTGATCTCTTTGCTGCATTTGTACAGCTATGACAGCTAGTTGCAGAGCAGTACCATCCTGCAAGCTGTTCACACTCCGCTGTTTTCCTTTGTTTCTCCACCACAGACATGGACAGAAGTGTTCCAAGGCTTTGAAAAGAACAGGGAATGGCATCTCCAGGGTGCCCCACCAGGAAATCCTCAGGCTTTCCCTGCCACTGAATTAGAGACTAGGACTTTTGAGCTGCTGCCTCCCAGTCATACTCCTGTGACTTCCCATTCCCTCCAAACGGCAGAGAAGCAAATGGGAGATTCTTTTCTCACAGGGTAAAGACAGCACCTATGACTCTTGTGAGAAGTACTGATGCCTTGTGGATCCTCCCTTCCACCTTGACATTGGGAAGGGTTGTTAATGTCTTCTGAGTTCCAAGACAAGATAATGGCATAGAGAATATCAAAGCAATGCCTCCCAGCCAATTGTTCTGGCTGCTCCTCCAGGTGCTTGAATCTCAGCTTTCCCTCAGGTGACCCTGCCCCTCAGGATGGTGGAGCGCACATCCCATCTTCTTCAGCCTTTGCACTGATCTGGAGACATCACCTACAAAAGCATGAAACAATTTTGTTCTCCAGGATCTGTTAAACTTCTGGCCTGTGCCAGGGGCTGGTGTATGTCTAAATAACACCAACCCTGAGCTTAGAAACTGGGCAGTGACCTGTCAGAGGTGTGAAAATGAAACAGAAATTTATCAGTCCTTCCTCTCTTGCATTTGTCTGTAAATATGGTCCCCTCAGAGGAAGTGAGCCCATTTGCCACAGTCTGTAATTATTACCAGAGGAAGAGCAGACAGCTTTTTGAAACCTCAAAAAGTTAAGTGAGTCATTTAAAACACCAACAGATTCGGTTGCACTCTGGCGTAAGAAGCTGGAAACAGAAAAACTTTCTGTAATGCGCAGTCATTGCCCTCCTCTGATGGTGGTGTTAAATTGTGCACAGTGGCAAGAAAAGCAAAGATCCCAAACCTACCGACCGCTGTGATAAAAGGGAAAACGCTGAAGTGAACAGGACTGCAGTGGGATCATGACATTTTAATGCTAGTTTAGAGATACAAAAAAACCTGAAGTAGAGATAGTCTATTCATTCTTTGCTCTGTGGATAGCAGTCCTGATGGAAGCATAAGGTGAAATTCATCCACTAGCCCTTCAGTTTTGTAGATATAGATTTAAGAAACTATTTTTAATCAGAAATAGTTTTTATCTGAAAATAATGTAGTGAGTTTTACTTTTGCTTCTACAAGTATCTGTCTGTAATCAGTGATACAAATACATTGCAAATGGCCCTGCTTTCTTCTGCAGTTTTTCCCCCTAAGTTCACACAATCTGAGTGAGACCTAATGACCCATTAACCCCCAAAATGATGTCTTCCTGAATTCAAAAGTTTTTCCCTGTAGTCCTCGTGATGAGAAAAGCTGTAAGTCTGACACAAAGCAGTTACAATAGGCTGCTCAAGACAAAACTGTAGCTATCTGGCTAAATCAGTAACCATTGTTTTGCAATTGAAATTGATGGAGTTATGTAGGTCAACTGAGGTGGAGAGACAAGGAGAGAATCTGAGTAGAGGTGAGGAAGGTTCAGGCTGCAGAGAAAGATCACAACTAGACAAAGTAAGTTGTGTTAAAAATGTGATGTTTTGGTCAGTGCAGCCTCTAGGCTACCTTCAGGTCTCATTAAGAAACAGCTTTCCCCTCTTCCATTAGACCTTTAGGAAGCTATGTGTTCTGAAAAAGCTTGTTAAATATACATCTTGTATCCAGATGAACTGTAGTTTTGAGAAAGTAGTGGAAGAAGAAACTGTGGAGTAGAGGGTATTTCACATAGTGCCAAAGGAAGGGAATTAAATATGTATGTAAGGGGTTTGGGGAAGGATCTGCAGCGTAAAGGCCTATTTGTGGAACATTTTGTTTGTCTCACACATGGCTGTACCACAAGACCATTCGGTTTAGCTCAAGAAATAAAAGGTTTTGTAATATCCGGTTGTCTGATATAGTTGTATCAAAATAGTAAAACTGAGGTAATGGTACCTGGTCCGCAAGTATCAGAAGGAATTAGATGACTGGAACCATGTCTGCCAATAGGTAACATTCATCTGCTCAGGCCCAAATGGGATGACTTTCACCAATGAAAAGAAGAAGTAACCCTTTGAACCACACGTGCCCTGGCCCATGCCGAAGGGCATGCAAACGGCAGTGATACACAAGAAGCTGGAGGTCAGGACAAGATACCCACTTCATTTCCAGCCTTCCTCTTTGTAGCATCAGAGAAATCAGAGAATCATATGATGGTTTGGGTTGGAAGGGACCTTAAAGACCACGTAGTTCCAACCCTCCTGCCACCCTAAGGATCTTGAACTGCACCGTTTCATGGTCACTGCAGCCAAGGTTGTCCTTAAGGCTTGCATTCCCCACCAGCCTTCCTCCTGTTGGTCACCAAACAGCTCTCAATCCACGCTATCTTAATCTTGCAAAATAAGAACCAAGCCAGTAGCCTCCAAGCCAAAACCACATCCTATTTGCAGTACTGTATTCTGTAGACTTATCTAACAGGTCTGATAAGGGCTTGAACTTTAGTTGTTAACGGGTGAACTAGTTTTAGTTCTGAGACTTCACAGTATCTTGGTCTCACAGGTGCTCCCATCGTAGTGGCCCCAATTACATGTAGCAACAGATTAAGTGTAAAGAATTGTGAGGGTTTGGGGAAGATGGCTCCCATATTTAAAGAGATTGTAAGGGAACCTGTGTATATTTGCTTGATTTTGACAGACAAGCTTTAGAGTTTGAAAGGGCTATGGCCAGAGGGCTGTACAATTTCATTGGAACAGAGGACCCCAGGAGCTGAGAGAAGTACATTTTCACCTGTACAACTCAGTGTAGCAGTAGTGCCTGATTGTGCAACTCAGTGTAGCAGGCAGTGGCCAGCAGCTTCCTGAGCCAACAAGCATTCAAACATTAATAGGAATTCAATAGTGTAATAAATGTGACTGTCACTGATTACACCTCCCAGGAGAAATACCATCCCTATGTATCAGAAGATTCTGAGGTCTGCCCTCAGCTCTACTCCATTGTACCATGTTAACAACTGTTCCTCAAATCATTCTCTTGTCTTCCAAAACCTCCTGCATTCTCCTGCTAAAGCTAATAATGCTAATAATACACTGAAGCTCTAATAAATTTATCATATGGGATTTAAATAAAACTCCTCCCCGCCCCCAAAAAGGTTAGAGGAGGAGTAATCACGTCTTTAAGAATTCATCTTTTGTTCCCCTTTGCCTAGATGAAATATATTACAGCTTCTTTGTAGCATATGAATGAGAACAGGTATCTTCCTATGTGACAAAGAATATGAATGAAATATGTTTCTGCCTCCAGCAGCTGAGCAACAAAATAAACAAAACAGTACTGGGACCCTGGTTGGAGAACAGTGCTGTCCAGGATTATTTGGTTTATCATGGAGATTTATCAGACTCAGTCTAAGATGAGCACTTGTAGCAGCTTCTCAAGTGCTTTATTAACACTGATTTGCTTTGGTACACTGCTGAAAGTATGTAGGTTATTAGGTACAAGTAACTACACTCCCTGTAGTTGGGATTATATTTGCATTTCACTGTCCCCTAGAAAAGACCCTTAGGAATTGGCTACAGTGACCCAGTGTGAGGGAGCAGCAGAAGAGAGCTGCTCCACAACGGAAGGTGAGCTGGGAGCTGAAGGTGACAGCAGAGCATTCAGGGCAATGCCCTCTACCCAAGCAGGTCTGGTGATGCTAAGAAGAATGAGCCAACAATCAAATGGTCGCTAAACAAGACTTTAGGGATGTAACAGATCAAAGGTAACCCAGGGATTCAGATCAGTGGATCTGGCTCCGGACGGTACAGGGCCAGGCTACATAGCCACAACATAGCTGAGGCAGGGTCTGCAACCCAGGGTTACAGCTGCAAGTACCAAGGGCATGGGAGCAGGCAGCCAAAGCCCTTGAGGGGGGCAAAGGCTGTGTCTTGGGAGCTGATAGAGTGGGCTTGCTTATCTACAAGGGTGTTTAAGAGAAAGCGTGTTTTAGAACTTTGTACTTCGAGGCAGAAATGGCTTCTTTTGAACTCCTTATTCACATTAAACTAAATTTATCAGTTAAGTTTGCATTGGCAAATTTACAGTAACAGCCAACCCCCAGGTAATCCACTTGATGGGAACTTCTGTTTATTCACAGGAAAAAAGGGGAGGAGACAGCTCTTCCTTTTAGCCAGATATTTATGTGAGTCACACCTGAGATAATTGATAATCCAGACAGTGATAAACTAAAAAGAATGGCATTACAGGACTTCCAGATTCGGTTAAAATAGCACTAATTTTAATCCTTGCCTGGTTCCGTAACTACACATTTAACTGCCCATTCTGTCATAGTTTAAAGCACCACTGTTCAATTCCCCAAGCAGCACAGATGGCAGTTTCACAGGCTACACAGGGGTTCTGAGCATCCTCACTCTCTTCTCCTATGGATGTTCAGTCTTAAAGCCCCTGACCTCTGCAAGGACAATCTGAGACGTTCAGCTGGTTGGGCAAAGAGCTCACACTATCAAACACACACTCGTCTCCTGTCAGGAAGCAGAGAGGATCTGGGTGTATTGCACAGTCCATGAGCTGCCAGCTGAACCATGGGCTGCCAGCTGAACTCAAAGAACTTCTTATAATCCTTGTTTATGTTTCTCTGCTGGATCCCTTTGGGTTGCAAGATGTAAGGGACAACGAATTCTGAGAATAAGCTCTTACACTCTTCATAGTTACAAGTTTGCACGTCACTTAAATAAGTCTTTCATTAGGAATCTGGATTACAGGAAATAAAACATTTTCTTTTTATCAAACTAGGGCAGGTTAACCCTTTGCAACTGAGTGTTTGGCCTTGTGCTTGCTATGGTTAGCTCTGATATGTTCATTTCTTTTCTTGTAATGCCTTAAGCATGTTTCTCTTCTGCTGTTTGTAGCGTGAGTGATGGAATCAAATGCAAATAACATGAAAGTAAATGTTTCACATGTCATGGAACCAAAGCCTTAAGTGTAGTTTAAGTTAAGAAATCTATGAAACTTGTCTTATGAATCTCAGAACTCGTCAAAAAAAAGCATCCACACAATTTTGAAAGACTAATCTTTTAATAATACAAGTTACATTAAAAAGAAATAAAACTTTACAGAAGAAATATAATGTGCATTAAGAATGCCCCAAAATGTAAAAAGGCAGTTGTAAAATTGTTATAAATTAAATATGAGAATCTAACAAAGGTAAGTATGAGCAACTTATTTCCTTCTATGTAAATTGCAGTGAATTTTTTTGATTGGCTCCTGCCATCTACTGCATGGTATAGGAAATGCAGCATAGCAATGTGAAAACCATGTCAAGTGCACTTGCTGACAGCTCTGCATAACAGAAAAAGTCCTTATTTTCTAACACTTCCAAAGTTTAAATACCCTACATGACATGCTCTCCCCATCTCTGTGGATTAGGAAAATAGCTTTCCAGTGTCTCATCCATTCAGTGCATCAGAGTCACTCTGGTACCAAGTTGGACAGAGCCTTGGGTGACATGGTCAAGTGTGAGGGGTCTCTGCCTACGGCAGGGGGTTGGAACTGGATGATCTTAAGGTCTTTTCCAACCCGAACTATTCTATGGCTCTATGCGAGGTACAGTTCAGTAAAACCAGCTAAAGGCTGAGGAATGGTAAGAAACTGTCTGTGCAAGTCCTGAGGAGAACAGCAGTATTCTCAGATTACGTTCATGGTTCAGGCTGACTGCACCTGATCTGGTCCCAGTCTGACTTAACACTGTAGCCAGGATAAAGCTGTCTTGAAAGCAGAACATAGAGAGCCTTTGGTGTAGTGAGGCCGCTTAGAGCCACAGCTCTTCTTTTTGCCACTGGAGACAGAGCATGCAGGGGAAGAAGGAGTTCACTTCTTTGGTTCAGCAAGATGACCAAGTTTAATTCCAGAAATCAGGCTCTAAGCAAGCTCTCATGCTGCACATGATCTGCCTTAGAAATGCATCAACTATTAAAGGAAGCATCTGTAAAATCAGTTAAATTTCCTTTGTTCAGGAAGCTATTGCCCTGGTGAATTCTGTTTTTAGGGAAGAAGGCAACACCTTGTGTGCTGTTTAGGCCCACGCTAGCAAAACAAATGGTGTTTGCTTTAGGCATCCAAGATTCAATTTAACAATTTTTAGTAATCTAGATAAGGGTGATCCAGCCTAATACCCTTTTTGTAATCAGCCTTTCCATAATAGTCCTTATGTGACACCCGCTCACCTTCAACTGATAGTGTCAAAGACAGAAGATAGCTCCCAAGGCTGGTAGACTGATAACCACACACACTTGCAGAAGGATGCAATAGAACCTCTGTTGCCTGTATGCAAAGTGCTGATAAAAGAACACTTGTTTCCAGGGACACTATATGACTCCTGTGTTGATGAGTTTAGTCTTGAGTTGGCAGGGCCAGTGAGCTATTAGACCCAGAGCTCTGCAGGTCTAGGTTTGCATTTAATCTCAACCTGGGGCTTTCAGTCCTGGCCTGGGCTTTGTTGTAGATGCATCTCTTCCCAGTTTTGCCATAGCTGTGCCTACAGGTGCCGTTGTTCCTGGCCCTGACCCTGCAGACAGACTTTCCAGCTCAGCTTTGGAAGCTCTCTTGCCTCTGTGAGCTTGCCCGGTGCTCTGGGCTCTCAGCCATCGCTCAAGACCTGACTCTGATCCAGGCTGTTTCCCCTGGCTCTGCCTTGCCTGCTTGGCTTGAGGGCTGTGGGGCTGGGCTCAGGCTGGCGAGGACTCTGCCCCACAGGTCTGTGCCTTGTCCGTGTCCCATGGCTGCTCCACTGGGTCTGGGTCAGCCTTGCTGGGTTGCACAGGTCCTCGGAAACTGCTGGGCCAAGCTCCTCTGCCCATTTCTGCCAGGAAACAGTTACAGGGATGAGAGAAACCTTTTAAAGTTCAAAGAAAGAAATGAACCTTGATTTCCTCAGCTTGGAGCTCAGAGAATTCACACCTAACCTTTTGTTAAATTATGTTACGCATGATAGAAATGCTCAGTGATGATGCCCCCCATTAACACCAACTGTTCTGCCCTAGGTACCTCCTCCAAAAATTTCCTCTCTTTGGATGAAATAGTGAAATATTTTGGCTGACTCTATCCCCCAGACAACAGATTCAGTTAGGAAGGGCTACAGTCTGGAAACAAGTACCATTGAGGTTCTCCTCAGGCAGAGATTAGACTCTGTGGAAGGTTTCGGGTTGTCCCCTGGCTCTGGCAGAATTAGACCTCTATGAACGTAGAACAAAAGAGGACTTAATATCAAGTCTTTGCTATTGCACATAGCCTTGTCAGAAAAATCACATAAATCCACTAGGTCTCTCAAAACTAAAGAAGAGGGAGAGATCAGAATTTGACACCTCCTGATTTCCTCTATATTTTGAGTTCTTTTTTGCCATGAAATGACATTGTAAACTAAACTTTAAGTAGTTGATTAACAGCACACCTTTGCTAAATAAGTGAGTTTCTAAATGAGAAACCTAATACTGAATCTTTTCTAACTTCCAAACTTGCAGGGACCTCTCCAGGTTAAAAGTTATTAGATGAAACTGTAGTAATGATAAGTTCCTTTTGTATACTGCTCTTAAAATGTCAGCATTTCAAGTATTTAATCAGACTATAAACTCCGTAAATTCTGTAACTGCTTAAAATTACCAGCAGTTTGAGAAGCATTGCTGTAGTTTGTCTTAAAACCTATTGATCAATTTTATATAAATATTAAATCTGTAAGTATACAAAATTATACAATTGTATATAATTGGGAACTGGTCACTACTAGGAAAATCAGTTTAAAACTCACCAGTATGATAAAAAATGCAATTTAACTCAGAAGTCAGCTACTGCTTTGATTCAGTGTATTAAGTTCAAACAAGAACAACTTCAAACACTATAGATGTGTTAGTGCTGCAGTAGTGTGTGTGTGTCTGTGCAAATCCGCCTGCATGAATGTACTGCGGTCCTCTAATAATGGGAGATCAAGTCTCATGTATTTTCAACCTATTTACCCAAAGAACTGGAGGACTGAAAGGAACAAAGCACAAGTTGCAATGTCAAAGAGAGTTCCCAGTAATCGTCCTCCAGTTCAAGAGGACTGATTGCTTTGGATTTTCTATGTGTTTCTGGAGGTCAGTAAGGGCCATCCATTAAGAGCAGAACATTCTTTGCATTTCTACTCACTTCTCTACATCAAAGAACTCCAAAATGTGAGGGAAGCACCAAGAAGAGGCTTTGGCTTGCTAATCTTTTCAGCAAATGAGTTGTTTTACCAGTAGCAGAAATAATAGGGCCTGTGACCTACAGGATTGTGCCCCTGAATTTCCTCCTTTCTTCCACTCCCTTTACTTCTAGATAGATTGCTCTCCCGGTTTCCACTTGCTTAGCTGAACAAAGGGCAGTGTGGTTTCCTGGCTTAGTAGTTTGCAATTACATTCATGCCTCTGCCTCTGCTAAGGACCTCCAGGCTGACTCCCTAGCCAGCTACTACCTCTTAATGGGGTAAGGGGATGCTCTGTTCTCATGCCATGTGATCTTTGTTGCATAAGAAAAACAGATTAAAAGAACAAGAGCAGTCATTGATTTGGAGACCTCTGAATTACTCTACCTGGAATTTGGCCCTTTTGGGTCAAATGGAGAAACCTTGTAGTTCCTATTTCAGTTAAAGGGAAAATCCCCACAGTTTTAGATAGGGTGTGCTGGGGAGAATTCCAGTGAGACAAACCTCACTTGGACCTCACTTGGAGTATTGTGTACAGTTCTGGTGTCCTCAGCATAAAAAGGACATGGAGCTGTTGGAACAAGTCCAGAGAAGGCCACAAGGATGATCAGGGACTGGAGCACCTCCTGTATGAAGATAGGCTGAGGAAGTTGGGGCTGTTCAGCCTGCAGAAGAGAAGGCTGCGTGGAGACCTCAGAGCAGCCTTCCAGTGTCTGAAGGGGGTTACAAGGATGCTGGAGAGGGACTCCTCATCAGGGACTGTAGTGACAGGACAAGGGGTAATAGGTTAAAACTTAAACAGGGGAAGTTTAGATTGGATGTAAGGAAGAAGTTCTTTACTGTGAGGGTGGTGAGGCACTGGAATGGGTTGCCCAGGGAGGTTGTGAATGCTCCATCCCTGGCAGTGTTCAAGGCCAGGTTGGACAGAACCTTGGGTGCCATGGTTTAGTGTGAGGTGTCCCTGCCCATGGCAGGGGGGTTGGAACTTGATGAACTTAAGGTCCTTTCCAACCCTAACTATTCTATGATTCTATGAAACCCTCATTTCTGTCCTTCAGAACACTCATAATGTGTGACGAGAAATGTTTTTATACTGACTAACATTAACATAAATAGGATTTCCCCCTCAAAGTTGCCACAATTCTAGAAGACAAAGGAAAAGCACCTATCTATTGGCTTGTTGATTCTCCTGGAAACCTTCCTTTTCTTTTACATCACACTGTCATCTGGCCATATAGTTTGACAAGAAATATTCACTGAGGCAGACAATATGTGGGAGGGACTGCAACAATTTTATGTGGCTGCACGGGGTAGGAAGAAGGCACAAACTGTTTGAGTCTGTGAGAATCTTTGCCTTTCACTTCTAACACGCTTTGAAATAGTGACACCTGACATGTTTCTCCAATTTCCTTATGTTTCATTAGGAAAAGGTAGTCACAACGTAAGATTCACCCCAGGATCCCTTCCTAGCAATCCTGAACAGGTCTTGCATCACGTGCTGTAAGCCTGAAAGGGATTGGGGGATTTCTAATTTTGCCTGACAGCTCATCATCCCGCAGCATTAATCCTGCTCATTGTGTGAGGGAGTTGGAGAGATGAATTTAAATGCAAAATGACCTCTCCTTCACCCTTCTGGAACCCGAATCCAATGTTCGTTTTAGATATCTGTCTTGAGGAGATGCTTCTTAGACTTTATTCCTACGAAACAGCATGTGTGTAGGCACAGGGACAATAAGCCATTGTATATCAGCTGCTCAAGGGTAACTGAACTTCCTTTGAGAATAGATGTGAGGAACTTTGAGACAGCTTACCCCAAACTGATTCGTGTTAATATGTTTAGAGAGAGATTTGTAAATATGAAAGATATTACGTATTTTTTCCTAACCTAATGCTGAAAATGAAGTTAGTAATTCAGAGCTGACCTGCTTGTGGGTGTATACCATAATTTTCTTTTGAAAGAGCTCACATTTGAATATGCTTCCTGCTTACAACTTTGGAGATCTTTCTTTTTTTAAACCTTTCCAGTATTATGATTTTTTGAAACCTATCCCAGAGCTCACTCAGTCTCTGATCTCAGTCGCTGAGTCGCTCCATAGTACGCCTACCTGTATTGTGATACCAAACTCCCTCACCAAAAGACACACTCATAAAGAGTCTTTCAAGGGGCACTATGCATACATTCTGTATAGCTGCTCTCATTTCTGGTACCTGTTTGTGTGTTTGCTTATTAAGGAGAAAACACACCTTCACTTTCAGAAAACTTTCTGAATTCCTCTTTATGACCCAGAAGGAGGGAGTAGCAACAAAAGGAGAAAGGAAATTACTGACCCCTTTTGCAGGTGAAACACATTACTTTCTGATTTAACCACGGGCTCTTCGGAGGTATGATGTAGCAGCAAGAATTAAATTTGTATTGCCCAAGATAAGTTTATGTAAATGGCTGAGTCATATTTTAAGAGGTTAAGAGCTTTGACTCCAACAGCTCTGTGTACCAGAAGCACTGCCTTCAGCTCTATTTTTAACTTGGTATTTTTATTCTCTCAAAGCAGAAGAGATTACGCACCAATTGTACATCCTTTTTTTCATTTCTGTGTATGCTGATGGCAAGCATGAAAGTTTCTTTCTACATCCGGTCACTCATAAAGTTGTTTCTTTGACTGGTCAGACTTTGGCTTGAGATGCCCAAGGATCAAGCCAAACAATAACTTTCTGGGTTTATACCCAGGTTTCTTTTTCTTGTTGTCTCTAACAAGCTGGTATTTCAATCATCACACATTGATTGAGTTCTCAATCAATTAATGGTTTTGATCTTCCACATGAGTGCATTATTGGCCCTTCTAGATGCCCATGATCATCCTATCTCTCCTCTTAAAAGAAAAATGAGAGGCATTCTGGTTTTACATTCTACGGAGCTATGTCAGATGGACAAGTGATCATCCGTATATTGCCAAAATCTAAAATACGGTCTGGTTCTAACTATCCTGAAACTCTTCCCTAATGAATTTATCCCTTAGAAAGGGGAATAAAAAGACGTGACAAAAAAGAAATAGAAGGAGGCAAAATGTGAGTTCTCAGAGTTGCTCTCTGTTAAACGTCATCTATGTTGAAACCAAACTGAAAATTGGCAAAGCTTCCAGGAAAATTTAGCAAAGAAACAGCTTGCAGTAATGTGGCAACCAGGGTTGCTATGGCAATAGCAGTACACTGTGAAATTTGGTAGATATGATGTTCCATGATTCACTCTATATTTTTAGCTATTTTTCCTTTTGTTCTCTCATGCTAATTGCCTTTCTGAAGAAAAAAGGGAAGGACTGAATGGTTAGGTCACACCCTCAGAAATGATAGAGAGGTGTCAGCTGGTGCTTAAGGGGAGCTTTTGTGTTCTAGCCTCAAAAGATCAACCATCCTAAGGAAATGTTAGGGGCCCAACTCCTACCCAATTCACCTTTTCTTAAGCTTCCAAGAAGACCACTGTTCCCTGCTTCCTGAAAACCTTCCATCCTCTGACCACCTTGATTTCCTCCTCTAATGCTTCTCCCCACTTGTTCACAATCTGAACTGTTAGAATAATCTTTCCCTTTCTTTCTTTTTCAGCTATTATCCAACACAATTATTAGCCATAACATCACCTCTTTTCTTTGTGACATGGTTTCAACCCAGAGAATCAAAAATCTAGCTCCCATCTCCTGACCCTAGTCCTGTGCAGTCCTCTCTTTGGCCTCTCTGTGGCTTGCTCATAACCCGAGCTGATCAAGACTTCAATATCCTTTCACTGTCAATCACACTGATTCAGTCATTTTCCTAGCCATTCAGATATGCAGTCATGATTTCATGTGGCTCTGACATTCAAGCTATCATGCTTTATTTACCTTGATAGTATCTCTAAGATCTGCCCTCCTATTCTTTAACCAAATGTCAAAACCTGTCATGCGACTCCTTCTCTTTTTCCACTACAAATAGAATCTCTGCTCCTGGGCCACACATGCTCAGTCATTCAAAATGTTGATGACTTTATGTTCCTCGCAGTTCACTTCTTCAACTGCTAATCTCCTGCTATTCTTCCTCTGCTATGCCAGGTTCTGCTTCTGTCCCTCAGCTGCATGAACTTTGAACTAAGTGCCCTTCTCCGTAATGATGCGTTTATCATATACCAACACTGATCAGCCCCTTCACTTTACCATTGTCTCCAACTCTTGTTTTATTCCACAAATTGTACTGCTACCTCACTGCTTTGTACATTGATCTTGATGCATGATAGGTGGGTCATGGAAAATGTAAAGAGCATCTCCTTTAGCTCCCTTTTTACAATTCACCTTTGCCACCTTATATGAAAAAGTAGCATCTAAGTACATTGGGCAACTAGAAAACTACACAATCACAGGCTAGGAAAGTGCTCATGCTATTATTACTTGACCCTCCTTGCTCTTCACTTCTAACCATTTGTTTGTTGAATTCACTTCTGTATTGTCATTCTGTATGGTTAATAGTGCTGTAAGTGTTTAAAGGCTGAGACTCTCTGCCTGCTATATTGCCATATATAAACAGCTCAAATGAAATGAGGCTCTGTGAAGCTTCTGTGAACTTTGGAAGGAAGGCATAAATGGGAAGAGTGGCAAAAATGCTGAGAAAGAGCAATTCTTTAAGTCAGTTGTGGCTGGGGAGGCTTACAAGGATCTTGGGGTGACATAATGAAGGACCAGAACTTGGGTGCCTCCCATTCTCAACTCCTACAGATTTTAGTCTTAGCTGCTAATGTCAGCATACGTACATACAAATAAACACATAAAAAATAAGGAAGCATTCATAGAAATTAAAAGTTTAAAACATGCAGAAAAAAAAATTATTAAAGCATAATATATTTATAAAGTCAAGCTACCTGCTGCAAGATACAGAAAAAGGCTCTGTGTTTGTTTATGTATATTCATGAGCATTGAAGACCACAGTGCTTCATCTCAAGCCACAGCTGATCAGTAGCTGGGGCTGTGGTGCAGTGTTATATAACTCAGGTTTATTACTTTGTAAGACACCATTTTCCTTTCCAGCATTTATGGGCTTGCTTTTTTCTGTGTTTAGAAGGTAAAGTACTTCAAATAAATACTTTCTGGGATTTTTATACCGTGTAGGACATACTAGATGCAATCACAGTATAAAATACAGTAACAGTAATTGTTTTCTCACACAGATGATAGTAGACTAAGATATCCTCATCTGTTCTGTGTTAGCATCTAGCTACCTGAAATGACATTTTAACTCTCTCTGAACCTCCATGAGCCATAACTGTATGGGTATAAGGAAAAGTCAAAGGATGAGCACCTCTATTCTGAGCAACTCTCTATACATGAAGAAGAAAATGCCCCATCCCTCAGAATTACCCAATTTTAGACATGTGATTAATTCAAATCCCAAAGAATGAGAGGTCCTCTCACAAGAATCAGCAGCACTGAGGCTTCGGTGGCTCCTCTGTAACATCAGAAGTGCCTCGTGCTGCAGCAGGCTCAGTGTGGTACCCAAGTTGCCTGAGTGTGGTAACTTGTTCAGTCCCTAGCCCTCTGTGAGGCACAGGGCCTGCTGCTGAGAACAAAGCACTGACCCTGCAAACAATTACATCCAGTAATAAAGTATTCACTGCTCTGTGTCTGTTACAGCTGTTCATGAGTCTCAACATCTGTTCAGTTGTGGAGAGATTCAGAACAAACCTTGTAGAGTTCTGCTGATGTTGTTTTTTAATGGGCTTTTCCACACACATGAAGTGCATCCCTCTTTCAATCTGCTAGGTTAATGCCTGACATCCCTCACAGCCAAGACATTTGAGACTTCTATTTCCCACCATGCTTTGTTTTCTGGCACAATCCAATTTCCCTTTTCCTCTTTAAGGTGACTTGGACTTCTGATTCTGAACTGTTTTTCTGGGTTTCTTTGTAAAGATGCTCAAACTGTTCTACAGCTGAATAATGAAGCCCCTTTTAGTAAATGTTACCTTTGAAAATGCCTATATTGTAATTTCAGAATGTCTCCTGTTCCTAGTTACCACACAGCACTTTCTGCTGCATGAAGTTAGGGCTTTTTAGGCAGAAAATCCCTATTTCATCCTAATGTTTTAGAGAGAAAAAGTCCCAGAAAGAAAAGCAAATGAGATGTTTAAAAAATAACAAGGAGTTTGAGCTGTTCTGCCTATTCTGGATGGCTTGTCAAATACAATAATGCTGTATATCATATTTAGTACTGCAGCATCCAAACTGTATTCCCTGGGCTATCCAGCAGATGATGCTAATGTATTACAAGCTATTCTCTGGTCAATTTTAGTCAGAGGAAAGGCCATCTAAAAGATGTAGTTTTGTCACATTCCAGACATTCTCAATACTTCCAATTGCCTGCTTTAGTTCTTCTCTTTTCTAATATGTGTGATTCTGAGTCTCAGAACGTGTTGTTCTTTCTGAAGCAGTTTTGTTACCAAAGGTTGAGATTTCAGGTGTCTGCCTAGTAAGCTTTCATAAGCCTCTGACATTCCATTGAGTTTGACATGTAAGTTTGACCATTTCCAGAAGTCCTTTGGCTGTATTTACCATCTATTCACTCATACTTTGTAACACACAACATGAGGTTTTGTGCTGTGTCAAGCATTTATTCCTGTTTCCAGTCTGCAGTAAATATGTAAAGCCAAATCCTTGTACCAAAAAGACAAAAGCTAGAAGGGAAAATAATATGTACCATTCACAAATGTAAAGAAAAAGGCAGAACTGACTTTCCATGAAACTTCCAGCATCCTCAGCTTTTTAATCTCTTTCTCTAGTGTAATCATACCTTAATTATAGACTATGAAAGGAAGCTTTATAATCATTTCTACTTTGGAATGGATTTGATTTTCTTGCTTAGGAAGGCTTGCTCCTAATTCCACAAGAAGCCTCCACAGAGGCCTTTGGAATTACTTGCACCATGAGCATTCTACTTATCACATATATCAGAGTCTGAGATTTTTCAGTGACAGTTCCTGCATGCCGTTTATAAACAGCATTTATGTTTTCCTGAGGAAAGGAAAGTGGGATGTAAAGAACAGATTTTCCAAGGTGGATGTAGAAAAATCTTGACTTTTCTCTGCTTGCCTCAGTCTTGACCTCATTCTCTATGGTGTGATCACAGAATCATGGCCAGCCCTCTCCAGAAGCTTGGCAGCTTGTGACTGAGTCTCTGGTGCTAACTGATAAGCACTTGCAGGCCTTCCAGCCATTGCATCCTGTTGCATCTGTTACCTGCTTGCTGCATTGCTGCACTACTAGAAGGAGACGAGCCAAGAGAAACAGCTCCTAGTTTCTGAGGAGAAAGGAACAAGTACAAAAGAGGAAACTGATCTGCTTTTCTTTGTCCTTTCTTTCTTTCTTTCTCTCTTTTTTTCACCTCCACTCCCTTGGGAAAAGTATGAGCCCCTGAGGAGATAGAGAAAGAGCCTTTTTGCTTCCTGCAGCAAGCAGGTCTGATGTCTGTCCTTTCCAGACCGTGAGGCTGAGGCTAATTAGACCATTTGGCTTTTCTTATACTTTTTTCCCCCAGGAAGGCTGAGTTACATGAGAAAGTTGAAGCTTCTAGTGTCACTCCGCAGCAGGCTCAAGGACAGGCAAAACCTATTACTGATAATTGTATTGCAAGTGTTGGCAGCATAGAGCACACCTAAGAATAGGCTGCCCTGCCAGCAGCTGGGACATGAACTAGACAGGACATGCAGGATTTAAGGTATAGCCCTAGGGCTTGTGTGCCTTAAGCTAACAGCGGAGGAAAAAGTTGCAGAATTTACAAGTAAATCAGCACTCAACACTTCAGCAGAAGCATATTTAGCCATGTAAGTCATACATAGTTGTGTGGTTAGCTGTTGTGTAGTCCGTAAAGCAAAGACAAACAAGAAATCAGTGGATTTGGCAAATGGTTTGAACAGAGAACAGAGAGGAGTCATTCGATGCTTTTCTGTTTCCCTGGCATCAGTCACCAACAGACACACCTTTGTCACTGTGTGCACGGAGAATGGGGATGGAGAGGGAGGATAAGAGGTAAAAAGAAAGCACAGCACTTTAGCCAACAATACATGTCCTTTCGCTTAAACAGAAACATCTTGCCTGGCCTGCCTCAAACCTGGTTTTGTGATGTGTAAATGCCTTTGAACGTGAACTTTATGCAAACGTATCAGAAAACACTATATTAATGTTAGAGATAAATCATACAATTATAGAATTATTTGGGTTGGAAAGGAGCTTAAAGCTCAGCCAGTTCCAGCCCCCTGCCATGGACAGGGACACCTTCCACTTGTTCAGGTTGCTCAAAGCCCAGTCCAGCCTGGCCTTGAAGTACATAATAGTATGTATTGGTAAGTGTTGAACACCTATCTTTAACAATCCAAGTAAGGTCCTACCACATGAAATACGTGCTTTTCCCCACAGTTATATAGAGAGCTGCAGGGCTTAACAGAAGTAATACCTGCGTTCCTCTGCTCAGCAATCGCCTCTGTGAAGCAAGAGAGGGAAAAGCATTTTACAGAAGTCTTAAAGAAAGGGAAATTATTGAGAAAACACAGACCTTACAGGGAGGTTGCCTTTGGCCATGGAACTGGAGAGACAAATATTGCAGAACTGATGTGTTTTGGTTTATTTTGAACTTCGGTACACCCTGGAGAGGGACAGACTTTTTATGTAACTGACAGGAATTTTAACATAGCAGTACAGCTGGATGATGAGAAAGAAGCTGCGGGTTGCTGCAGCTTAACGTGATAGAATTCCTCAAGAATGGCTTTGCTTCCTGTGAGGAGTAGGCACAGGAGACATTCAATTGCTACTGCGCAGGTTATTTTTAATTCAGTGGAGACATCTGGATTGAGAGGCTGAGCTTTATGGGCCATTGTATGTAAGTAATTTGGAACAATAGTTTCAAGCATTATAGGAGAAGCTAGGTTTAGGATATTTTGGTGATCAGAAAGAAACACTGAAATGAGCCTGTGTAAAACTTTGGTCAGTGCAGCACAGCTCTGCAGGTGCACTTCATTGTACACATCAAGATTTGCCTTGAAACCATTTAGCTTTAAGGTATACAAACATGAATTTCTGAGCTCAATGTTTTGGTCTGGAGAAAGCTTATGTATAATAAAGACACATCCAAAAAAGGTAGATAATGGGGATGAAATTAATTTCCAAACAATTAACAGGAGTGCACATGTCCATCTAGAATAGCCATGATGGGAAAGAAGTTTCTCTCCTGATATTAGTTGTTTCTTTGAGAGAAACTGATTTTTTTTTACTGAGAAAAAAGGGTTACAATACACATCCAGTTCATTCAATATTAAGCACTTAGCATTCTGAAGGAATACCGTGTTCATTGTCATTTTAAGCAGTGCACAGTGAAAGTACACACACTTTAATTTCTATCACTTCTTTGTATGCAACCTCTGTATGTCTCAATGGCTTAGAAAATTGTATAGTTGACAGTCTGAGGCTGCATGATTTACATGTGAGATTTCAGATGGATTGGAGAATACTGGGTAAGGCGTTAAACGTTTGAATGTAAAGATTTGGGACCTTGAGAAGACCAGTAAATGTTCTAAAGAGCTTAACGCAAGGAAATACAATGTACAGAGCTAGAAACTATCAAATACAAGGAATCTGATAAAGCTTCCTTTACCTCTGGAGAAGCAAATCAAAAACATTGTGGTCTTTTGCAAGGGGCAGGAACAGAATTGCAAAGGAATCAGGGTATGATGATGGTTTCTGTCCAGTTACGTAGGGTTTTTATAAGAAAATGGAATACAGTTTGTAATGCAATATTTTTGTTTCAATGAGTTTCAACAAGAAAAGAAAGTTATTCATGAATTGTAATGAATGGAATGTGTGTTAAGTTCATCCTATGATTTCAGCTACAGAGCTAAATATCAGGAAAATATTTTCATTCAGAAAGTGAAGCTTGTTGTTTGCACACAAAGGAGCTGGCACAGGGGGAAAGACAAAAGTACCTGCTTGTGCCTTTTGAGTTAAATAATAAGTTTTGTCGGAGCAATCCCAGGCACAGCTACAGGTTGGGCAGAGAAGAGATTCAGAGCAGCCCTGCAAAGAAGGACTTGGAGGTGTTGGTCGATGAGAAAATGAACATGAGCCGGCTTCAGTGTGTGCTCACAGCCCAGAAAGCCAACCATATCCTGGGCTGCATCAAAAGGAGCGTGACCAGCAGGTCAAAGGAGGTGATCCTGCCCCTCTACTCTGCTCTTGTTGAGACCTCACCTGGAGCATTGTGTGCAGTTCTGGTGTCCTCAACATAAAAAGGACATGGAACTGTTGGAACAAGTCCAGAGGAGGCCACGAGGATGATCAGGGGACTGGAGCACCTCCCGTACGAAGAGAGGCTGAGAAAGTTGGGGCTGTTCAGCCTGGAGAAGAGAAGGGTGCGTGGAGACCTCATAGCAGCCTTCCAGTATCTGAAGGGGGCCTATAGGGATGCTGGGGAGGGACTCTTCATTAGAGACTGTAATGATAGGAAAGTGGGTAACGGCTTAAAACTTAAACAGGGGAAGTTTAGATTGGATATAAGGAAGGAGTTCTTTACTGTAAGGGTGGTGAGGCACTGGAATGGGTTGCCTAAGGAAGCTGTGAATGGTCCATCCCTGGCGGTGTTTAAGGCCAGGTTGGACAGAGCCTTGGGTGAGATGGTTTAGTGTGAGGTGTCCCTGCCCATGGCAGGGGGTTTGGAACTGGATGATCTTAAGGTCCTTTCCAACCCAAACCATTCTATGATTCTACGATTCTAAATACACATAATTTCTCACAGATAGCAGTTGTGCAGGAAATCTTTGAAGGCAAACTCTTTTTTGAGTGATAAAACTGACTTGGAGCCATCTTGCATAGTGCCAAAGTCTCAAGAATGACAGAGAAGGTGGTTTCCATATGTAGAACTCTTCAAAAATACGCTGTTCTTTTTTGATGAGTTGAGGATGATGCTGCCCTCTGATCTCCAACTCTTCAGGAACATACATGTAATGAATGCCTGGGACACTGTTAGGTAGATCTGCAGTCCAGTCAAAGTTAGCTTTAACAAAGAAGGGAAAGAGGAGTCTGCAATTTCACAGCACTGTTTGAAACCAAAAATAATGAAGAAATCATCACTCAAGAAATGAGACCTTATGGCTGTGTTCTGTTGAGTGGGCAGGGTAGTGTAGAGGGCTGATTTATTGCAGACACTCTGTTGTGTCACTATTCACTCAAAATAATGTGATTATCACACATGCAGACTGGTAGCTTATTTCAACAGACACAGTTAAGTGCTAAATTGGGAACTGTGGAAGTGGAACAGGCTATCTTGAAGAGCTGGAGTGTTTATGCATGCTGATCACCGGCCTGTGATCAGATTTAGGTAAAGGGGAGTTTTGCAGCCATGTAAGACAGTTGAAGGAACTACCTAAGCACATCCAGAAGGATTGTATAAGCCTTATGATGACCTAAAAGTATATTTGCAGGGGGCTGTGCATGTGTTGGAGGATGCTGGTTGAGAGCTATTTCTTCTATTGGCAACACTGCCTCAGGCTGTCCTTGTCCATGCCTCATTTCTGACAGATGCCAGGACTGTGCTTGTGAAAATGCACAATGAAGAGGACCAGGGAACTCATCCAGGCGATGAATTGAATTTTTTTTCTTTTCTTGGACTATTTTCCAGACAAATACGTTTCCTAATGTGAGTTGCCACATGACAGCCTAAATATTCATCCTGAAACATTTAAGAACACATGCGAGGGACAAGAAAACACTGCAAAAGGTGAGAGTTTACTGCTCAGACTAGCACTGCTTACTTTTGTTCAGTTATATTTGCAGAGGCTCAGAAAGCCTTTTTTATCAGCAAAAGTAGCTTGGCAGGGTGTTTATTTTAGAATTTCAACTAGTAAGGAGAGATCCTGAATCCCAACGATGCCTAAAGGAGAGTTGGTAGGAATAAAAATGCATCCATTCACAGGATTTAAAAACCACAGAAAATGAAATTATAACCCCACAGAGGTGGGAGGAATATGGTGGAGTACTGATAATATGCAAATTGTCAAATTGCAATATTGAAGAACTTAGTTACTGAAAAGATTGGTCTCTTCTCAGCTTCTTTCGCTCATGTTCCAGTTAGTCTCTTGGAGTGAGGATGAAGAGTTTAATATTGAGATCCTCAGGAAAGCAGCTCAGAGTTCAAAAGTAATTTTAGCTGTTGTGGGTAAATACACAATAATTCGGAATCTAATTTAATACAAGAGACTTGCAGAAAAACTAAAGGGACATATATATATGTTCATTTAAATATAGGTACATATATCTATAGGTACATATATACAGGTACATATATATAAGTACACAGTGAGGACAGGATAACTTCACTATGATTTGATGGTATGCCTAATACAGAATTATATCTTCATTTGGATACAGAAGATAGTTTTGTAAAAAGATCTAGGAGTCCAGGTGATACTGAGACAATGCTGTAAAATATAAGCATTTAAGATTTGGTTATGATATTCGCTTGTATCCTATTAATATGGAAAAGGATTAAATTATCCAGAACATTTGTAAGCAAAAGAGACAAAGGCTGAAAGAGAAAGGGGAAAGCAAATACCCAGAAAGGTTTTGTTTTCTTCTTTGGAAGCTGGATAAGAATTAGGTGTTAAGCAAACTGTTTTAAAACAATTGATGTTCGGTGTTTTGTTTTCTTGCTTGCTTATTTCTCCCAACTGAGTTAGACAGATTTGGTTTTGGTGTCAGTTTATCTGTTGTTGAGTAAATACAAGGCCTGTCCATGTGTCTGTAGGTGTCCCAGTGGGATTCAGAGCTGTACACCTTTCAGACATGTGTTAACTTCTTCAAATATAAGGGAAAATACATGATTTCTTTCAGGAGAGGGGTTTTATACATTCTTTTCGCATTTTCTCAAATTGAAAAGCTTGACAGAACTTCAAATTTCATAGAATTATAGCACACCCTCCTTCCTACACAGGTTATGTGAGCGCTCAACATTCCAGTCAGGAGAAGCATTTTGACATTTTGGTGTTGTCAGTTGTATCAAATTCCTTTTTATCATCAAAAATTGCCTTATTTTTTACCCTTGCTTCTCAGGCTCTAGCATTAGGAGTGAAATATTTCCTCTCTTTTAATTCTTTGACACTTTATATGTGCCATACACTGAGTTCAAACAGTATTTTTTTCTACCTCTTTCTTCTGTTGCCAATTTTGTGTTTTCCTGGCTGCTTCTCTGGTGAGAAAGACCAGCTTTCATGTCTATCAAACACAGCAAAATTGCAGCATGCTGCCCTGTTATCGCTGTGCTGTCGCCTTCATCTGCCTTTTTTGTCATGGAGTCACCAGCAGCTATTGCTCACCCTCTTGCAAGAGCTCCCATCAGATGTCTCCAGCAATTTTCCCTTACATTTTGCCAGACAAGTTCCTCCGTAGGTAACTTGCTGAGGGTCTAACACCTTGATAAGTTGAATGCTTTCCAGGTGTTTTGTCACCTCATGCGATAAGTTGCCCATCAGCTGCATGGATTTCTGCTTTTCTGCGGTTTCCTGCTGCTGACCATTTGGCTGTGACCCCTGCCAGCAATTCCAAAACTAATCACTCAAGGAATATTAATTTGCTCCTACTGTAGCTGGGATTACACTTCAATCATGTGAACAGAACTTCTGCTGGATTTCTGCTGACTTGCATCACATGCATCCAAAATCTCTTTCAACTAGCAAAAGAAGGAAAACGGCACATCCAGCACTGGTTACAACTGTTGTTCCCTTCTCGTTCATGCACATGGCATAGAGCAGCTCCTCTGCAGACGTAATCATAGTTTCCCTCTGCTCTACCTTTCTAGGTGGATCTACTCCAGATTTCAACAAACCCAGAATATCTTCCCTCTTGGCTTTCTTCCATTACAACACAATCCAGGTACCTGATATGATCAATGACCCCAAGGCTCAAGCTTTGAATGCAGATCTCTGAAGCAGACTATACAGAATCACAGAACCCCAGACCACGAAAAGAAGCAAACCAAACAAAAGCTCACCAAATCCCTTCATTTCCAAGAACAGGATTTGCAGGTGGGCTCTCAAAAAATCCTTTTAGCTATTCGCCCACAATAGTCATTGATGATGTCTTTTCTCTGCTGTTGACACTTCATTGTAAGTCAAGTGATGCCATCTGCTAACAGCTGATTATTCCATTTCCAACTTAGTAACAAATACATAAACCAGCAGCAGCCTAATACAGAACCTTGAGGCATCTCACTGCTGTTACCACATCAACAATGGACCATAGACTTGTCTCCTTTAGCCTTATACTGTCCCACTATAAGTTGTTCTACCTATTAATGAGTCTTTACATATTCTTACTGTATTCATTTTAATCCTGAGGCATGTTTGAATCACTTCTTGCTTTGACATTTCTCATGTTGATAAATACAAATCAAGGACTAAAAATATGGCACATATTGATTACCAGCAATAAAACTGATAATGAGGAATATGCACGCATCAAGACCAGAAAGTCTGCTCTCCAGTAAGGCCACATCAGAGACGACTTAGCGGCAGAAAGCCTGCGGTCTGATAGCAGTAGGATGGGAACAAGGTTTAAATATGTCACATGGGCTATTTCTTTTCTCTGATTAGGAAGGCAGCAGTAAGGATACCCAGAATGAGAAAACAAAGCCAAAATCAGTTTTATTTAAATATGAGCTTTCACTTCTGTGGAGTCTTGAACCGTGGTTTGTAACACTGATTCTTACAGTTCCAAGGCTACCATTTATTAATGTGTTATGCCATGAGAATTTTCATTATCCTAACACTAAAGAAAGCATTCCAGTATACTCATGGGGCTTCAAGGGATGTGTCCTGGTGAGGAAGATTTTCACCTGCAGTGAAGGCAACAGTATGAGATGGCACCGGGAGGTCCAGTACTTTTCCTTCTTCCTTCTTCATTTTAGGGAAATGTAGTCCTTCCCCCTCGCAAAGACTCTTCTCCCGCCCCATCCTAGGGACTCACAGATAAGGCAACTCTGCTCTGTTTCAACACTTTTCCAGGGAAAAGGAATAAATCCACTAGCTGCTACCAGGTAGAGCCTTCTGCCTCCCATCAGCTGGGTCAGAGAAGGTGTATGTAGCACTATAGCCCCAGCAACTGGCAGAGGCACGTCTGATAGAGGAAGAGCAGAGCACGGCTCATTTGGATTACACAGAACAATGCAAAACATACGGCTAGTTTGTAGTCCTGTAGTATTTTAGTACTCAGTCCAAACACATGTTAACCCAGTGGCAACATAGACATTTAGAAGGGCAGTTGTATCATACTGTTGTTAAATTACTCATTGCTGCTAGATGACTAAAAGCAATGCATTTGTCTAGGCTATGCTCAGGATGAGCATTCTCATCTCCTGGGAATCAGTGGTCCATTCATTCCTCCAGCAGCGGTACATTGGGTACTGAGTAATCTGTCCTTTGAAATGTGCAAAGAAGCTGTTAAGGGAGCACAAAATATGTTTAGCCAGCAGCACCAGCTGGATGTGAGCCCATCCGGGATACACTGTTCAGCTGACAGCTGTTGCTAGAACCACATGAGTGTTAGTCTCCAACTCTCTCATGTCTCATTCTGTTTATCATCCCTGCTCTGTAGGAGGGGAGAAGGAGGAAGATATAACATAGGGACAATGCAGACATTGGTGGGTAGAGAGCTAGGCAGGATTTGCATGGTGGCAGGTATTTAATATGATGTACACACCACATTACACAAGCTATTGGGGAAAAGAGTGGAAGGAAGTTCTTCTTATGCCATAAATTGCATCCCTGCACTAAAAAGCAAATTACTTTCTGGCCATTCCATCTGTTGGACTTCTTCCTCTGAGAAAAGCTATTCCTTCTTCCTTTTGTTCATTCTGTCCCTGTCTATCGTGGGGGTTAGCCTAGTGACTGGTACAGGAGTGCAGCTGAGCTCTGACACCTCATGAGGAAGGGATGGGACTGGAAATGGGCTATGTGAAAACAGGTGCAAACATTGTCAGTATACAAGTACAGCACTTGCTGCAACAGTCTCCTGCAGGCCATAGTGCATCCTACAAGACGATAAATGGAGGTTGAGGTTGGAAAGCAGAACATGCCAACACAGGGCAACCAAGGCTGGACCATCCTTTAGAAGCCCCATCTCGAAGTGCCCCATCTATACTCAAAGGGGAGCACATTTAGTGGCATCTAGATCCCTCCCATAGCAGGTGGGTATAGGAGAATGAAAGACCTTTGGTGTTGGAGAGCTGGGACTTCTTTTAACATTCAGATCTCTACATCTTCTTGAAAGTCAGCATAAGATTTTACAGGGCTAACAAAAAACATGCTTTACAAACCCTCAAATTTGCTCTTCAGCATAGAACAGCAATGTGAAAAGCCTGCTATTTTACCGTCAGCAAAAATCAATGCCAACCTTCAAAGGAACAGCAGCCTTGTCATTAGGTGATGATCAAGCCAACCTTTCTAGAGAGAGATACGAGCTTTTGTTGGACCAAATAACACAGCTGGTCTATAGACAGGCTTTTGGACTCACAAATTTCCAGAGCAGGAGCAGGTCAGAGATGAACACGGTCTTGGGCAGACAAAAGCAAGTCTAACGAACGCCCTTACCTCTCCCCATCAACCTGCCCGTGGACCACCGGGCTGGGAGCGCTGCCCCGCGGGTCGCTTCGCCCATGACCCCACCGCGGCCCAGCCGGTCCCACACAGCTACCGGGTGTAGCTGTCCCCCGGTCAGTGCCTGCCGCGGGCGGGGAGCAGCGCAGGGCTCCCCTCCCTCCTCCCTCCGCCGCCGCTGGTGCTTATCCCACCACGCCGGTTCCCAGCAAGGCAGCGGGAGCCGGGCCCGGTTGTCTCACGCCGCCGGTCGCACTCCAGCGCCGCCGCCTCCCATCACCGACCTGTGACAGGGGCTCCGAGCCCCCCCCCCCTCCCCTTCCCCTCTCCCGCCCGCCTCCGGGCCCTCCTCCCGTCACTGATTCGGCGCCGGAGCCCTGGGTGCCCGAACCCCCTCCCCAGCCCCGGCCCTCACCGCGGCTCCCGAGCTGTCAGTGCGCAGCCCCGCGCCGCCGACCGCCGCCAACCGCCGCCGCGGAGCCGCCACCGCGGGGCGGCCGCAGGTACCGTGCGCGGGGAACGGGTGCTGCCGGGGCCGGGCTGCACCTGCGGGGCCGGGGGTGAGGATCGCGGTTCCCCGGCCGGACAAGGGGCGCTGGGAGCGGGGCCGCGGGCGGGCCTGTCCCCGGCGGTGCGGAGCGGAGCCCCGGCGGCCGCACAAGGGTCGTCGGGGGGGAGCTCCCACGGCGGCGGCCGCGGGTCGTGGCGAAGAAGGGCGCTCGGGACGCGCTGCGGTGTCCGAGCCCGTGGCCCTCGGGAGCGGCGGGCAGAGCGCGGGGTCGCCCGGGTGGGATGCGCTCCCGCTCCGTTCCTAGGAGAGGCTGGACAATAGGGGGATATGCCCCGTTTACCTCTCCCACCACCTCTTCGATTTCCAATAGAGTTTATGAGGGAAAGGGTATGAGATTTTGGAGCCGGGGTTGGAGAACCTCCCGGGGCGGGCCGTCAGCAAGGGCATAGTGCAAAATTCCCACAGGGGCAGTTTCTCAGGTGGGAAATAGCATTAATCTTCAGTTTCCTGCGGGAGCTGAGTCCCAAGGGTTTTCCCAAGAGTAGTGTAGGCGACTGACTCTGTAATGTGCGATTTTCTGTCAGATAATGCAGCTTAATCCTTCTCTGTGTACTTGGCATTCCCAGTCATCTCCTCAACCCACTCCCTAAGAGCTCCCAGGGAAGCGGTTCAGCATCTCCAGATGATGTTTCTGTCAGACACTCTTGAGTTTCTGCACTGCTGGCTGACTAGAAGGCAGCATTGTGACCCTTTGGTTTATGCACACACTGAATGAGCCGTGCTTGAATTATTCATTCTGATGCTATTGCAACCTTCTGCAGTTCCTCTTCTCCAGGGACATGATGTGTAACAAGACTTTGAAATGCTTTGCCAATGAGGCTGCAGTCCTATCGAGGCATATGGCAGCTGTTTGCTTTTTAAGTGTTCTTGAGGGTTAATTTATAGCGGTAAAAGGCATGTTAAGAATGAGGATTCCCAGTAGGGCAGCATTATCCTCTACCTTCCTTCTGTTTCTCTCTAAAAAGCTGTAATTCAGAGTACTGAATGGTTAGTGGACTAGGCTCTGCAGTTGAGTTTTGTATTTTCCATCTGGAAGAAGCAATGCCTTCAAAGTACATTTCTTCTCCATGTACAGAATGCCTCCTAAGTACGTGTGTCAAACCTATGGCTTTGACATGGAATTGATTTTAATCTGATTATTTGTCAGTGTCATAGATGTTTCTTATTTTGTAGGTTAAGAAACAGAGACAGAAATGAAATACGTTGGAACAAGAGATTTGGCAGCAACACTTGGAAACTCATTTGTTGTTATTTATGTTTTGCAAGTGCTATCATCTGTCCATTGTGCTGTGCTCTCCAAAGAGTGTTCGTTGATACACTCAGGAACATCGATGTTTCCCATAGGAGGTTGGGTGGATGCACAATGAATATACAAGATAACTATACTATGATCTGTAGTCAAGTAGGTGCATGATAGCCTTTATAGTCTCCATTTTAATAATAGACGTATTTCCAAAGAGCAGCCAAGCTTACTGTTTTTGGAACACCCACTCTTGTATCAAATATTAATCTGGATGAACACAGGCACATAGAGGCATGCTGTATACCTAAGGCATAAAGAGCCAAGGTAGTCTGAACCTTCTGTGCTTAGCACCCAGTAATATGAAGACCAAAATACAACAAGGCAAGTGCTAGTGGAAGAAGAGCATCAGTCAGCCTCCAAGTGATGACTGTCATTCTGCTAGAATTTCCACATTCTTATGGTTAGTTATAGGCAGAAAGCATTGAAATGAACTAATCTGATAGATTTCCAAGGTGGAGAGTACCTCTGAGAATATAATATTAACAGCCGAGAAATGTCTCTCTCCAAGAGATACTTACCTCTACATAGGCTATAAGGCATGAGAAAAGAGCAAAAAATAGGGCTTGAAATTGCTAGAGTCTTTAAAATGCTGAAGCCTAGGTCTTCATTACCAGTATCTAAGGTCAGACGTTAGGATCCGGTGGGTTTTACTCCCGAGCTCTTCCAACCATTCACCCATCCTTTTAAATGCTCAAAGTATGAAGTGTATGTTCCGTTCCAAGGTGCACAGTTATGGGAATTGTTGTTCCACTTGCCTTAGAATTGCAGCTTACTGACTAGTCTGTATGGGTGAGGATCTTTGTACAGCCTTCAAAGACACGTTAAGGCTTGGCAGTTTGATAGTTCATCATACGATATTTGAAAGACTGGCTCCGATTTTCACCCAGTAGAGATTAAAAGCTTCTTTTACTTCTTGAATGACACCCAGAAATTTAGTATACATCCCATGGCCCAGCAGATTCAAGCTGAAGTCAGGACTTTATTTTTCCTCTCAGTTTTCCTTTACCTTTTCCTTTACCCCTACCCCAGGAAAGGAAATTTGCCTGATGTTCAATGAGATAAGCCAGGAATACACAACTGCTGTGTTGGAGCCTGTTTTGTCAATCCCTTGTCTCCCCCTGAATGCTTTCTTGTCCTTGTAAAGCCTCTCCCTAGTTGCATATTTCCTCCATACAGGTTAGAGAACAAAGGAGGAATTCCTGCTGCATCTAATCAAAGGTCTGAGGTTTCCGGCAGAGGTAACACTGCCAGAATCAGGAGATGATCACAGAGCAAGCAGTAAGTGGCTACTCCAGAGGCTAATAATTGATTACTAGGGTCCCACTGGGAAACAGTATGAATTCACAAAGTCCTATTTCTCCTTCTTTAGCCTCCAGCTGCTTAATTCGTCCCATGCATGTTTTCTACTGCGCTACAGCCTCTGCCACAGTGCCAGGGAAATCATCCATATTGGGTTAAGGAATCTGGGAAGACTAGAGTAGTGGTTACTGGAATGAGAGCCAGAGGCAGATGAGACAGTGAAGCCACTGTTGTCAGGAGGAATACCACATCATCTTTATTCCTATGCACACAAAGGCTTTCTATTGCTTATGTGCCTGCTTGTGACCACCACAGCTGGCATTTGAGCTCAGAGGAAAGGAACCTGGAGTCCTTTAGTCAAGGGCAAATGCAAAGAAGATATTCAGTCCACTTAACCAACTAACTTATTGGGTGCATCCCTTCCAGTGTGTGTGCTGCTGGTGTAACTGCAGGAAATGTAATAAATTATGACATTCCTAATATAACCCTAAGTCTATGAAGAGAGCTGGTCACATCTTTCCCATTCTTTATTTCAGTATTCCAGCAGGTTCTAACAGAACTGGCTTTTGTTCGTTTTACCTATTAAAAGATATCTGAGTAAGAGATTTAATTTGGGTTTGTTTGGGGATTTTTTTAAGTAAAAGTTAGGATTCTTGACTGTGGTTGCACATTAGTTTAAATATTTGCTTTGATGAGGCACGAGGCATAGCAGTGAAGGAGACTATAAACTGGGTAAACATGATTTTATGAACAGAAAGATCTTCTTTAAATAATATCAGAAGGTTCAGGGCTCATAATCCATGTGCCAGCCCCTCAGAGAAACCACAAGCTGCTTAAAACTGATGTGATAGCTGTGTCAGTGTGACTTGGATCTGCTTTCCTTCATTGTTCTCTTAGGTGACCTGGATGGTAAATATAAAGAGTGGGTGTATCACATTTGCCAGGGACATCAAACTGTGAGATTTGATATGTGCTGGAGGAAAGATGAGAATTCAAAATTATTCCAACAAATTGGAAGAATTGCTGGGAAAAGAACTGGGTGAAATTGAGTAGGGATAAATGTGAGGTACTGCAATAGGGCAGGAATAATCAACTGGATAAGCACAAGGGAAAAGTAAATTACGAGCTTGCAACTCTGCAGAAAAGGATCCGAGTGTTATGATAGATCACAAGCTGAACATGAGTCAATGTCATGCTGTTGAAATGAAGGCAAACATCTTGCCGGGATGTGTAAAAGACATATAGCCTGGAAGACATGTGAAGCAATCCTCCTGCTCTGTAGAGCATTGCTAAAGCCTCAGCTTGGAAGTTGTGTGAGGTTTTGGTTATTACACTTTGAGATAGGTGTGATTCATTGGAGAGCCCAGAAAAGGGCATCACAGGTCAGAAAAACATGACCTGCGAGATGATTTGAAATAACTGAAAGCATTTAGCCCAAAGACCAGAAAGCTGCAGGGGAATATTTCAGTCTTCAGGCACAAAATAGAGGAGGGAATGATCTTTTCCTTGGGCTTATGGCAGATGGAGCAGAAAGCAAGAAGGAGCAGAAAGAAAGATTATTTTAGAATGCAGGAATAATTTTCTAGGACATAAGATAATAAAAACTGTTGAATATTTGGTCTGGGGAGGTTGTAAAGAGTGCAACATTATAAGAGTAAGTTAGGCAATTATCTGTGAAGGATGAAATTAGGCTAGATCTGTCATGGGAATTCACCTTGAACTATCTGACATCTGAAGCTCTCTTCTAGACCTTCTTTTATCATTTCATGAAGACAACATCCTCATTTCATGTAAATGAAATGAAAGCTGTCTGCTGGCCCTGTTTTGGTGTTTTCTGTTATCCAAGGGTAGCGCAGCACCAAGAACATAGTGTAGCTCTTTCTAAAGAGAGTCTGAAAAAAAAGCAAAAGCTTAGTAGAAGATGGTTTAAAAAGGTCTCTCTTTTTGGAGAAGACATAAAGAACAGGACATTCTGCTTGGCTGAGTCTATAAATGCTGAAAATAATTATATGGAAGAAGAAAAATGAATGAGGATTAGCAGTTAGGAAAATGATCTGAGCTGAAAATATGAAATCTTCTAGTATTTTTTACTCCTTGAATGGCTGTAGTCCAAAAATACTTTTTTTTAGAGATAAAGTGAAATAAAATACTGAAATCAAAATAGGAGTAAAATAAAGCATAGTCTACAACTGATGTTTTTAGGCATTTCTCCAGGAAGAGAAATCCTAAGCCCTGTAGTATTCATGATATAGCATATATTGTTTAATATAAATGGAACAGACAGTCCCCTGTGCATAGTGAAAAAGTGATGGATCTCTGTGAGGAGACAGGTAGAAAGAAATGAGAGCAGCGATCATTTCTTTTGGATGCTGCAGTGGAAAGCTGCACATAAGGTCCTGAACAGAGCATATTTTGAGTCCAACCAAAGGAATTTTTAATCCTCTAAAGGGAGAAGGATTTTCCTTTCTCCCCAAGCTTTAGATCTATCCACGCAGGCAAAAGGAAAAGGTCTTGGAGAAGCTAAAGACATACTGGGAGGAGTGGAAGTGGGTTTTATACCAATCAGGAATAGGGGATTTTTCTTTGGAAACAGGTACTCTCTGGGATTGCAAAGCTGCAAAGCAACTGTTAGAAAGAATCTGTGTTGAATGAACGGTACAAAGAGAAAATGAAGAATTAGGCTGTGCTTTTTAGAAGGCTGTTTTCATGGAGCTCTTGCTCAGTGATCTGTTGTGTATTAACATTATAATCTGGTGTCATTTAAACACACTTACACTTGAATTATCCATAAATAGATGGAAATCCTCATACTTTGATTTACTCTGGGACACGTGAGCACAAACTGTGACACTATATAAGCTCTGATTGATTTTTTTCCCCTGCCCCTATGTTCCATTGCTGCTTGAACACTTTAGGAAAAGAAACAATTTGCTTGGAAAGCCAGTGGCCCAGATATTCTGAAGTAAATTCATATCCCTTCCACCCAAGGGCTGACCAGTGCTTCACATCAGCTTGTATTTCTTTGCCTGAGTTTATTGGATTGCGCCTTCTCCCATCCTTCTCTTTGCTTTCTGAGTGTATGAAACCCAGCCTTTATTTGGGAGACAGGGTATCCAAAAGAAGGCTTACTGTGACCCAGTGCTAAAGGAGGTTCAGATTTGGAACAACGTGGTTCTGGAAGGAGGTAATGTAAAAAAAGCTCTCCCTTTTACTAGTAGGAGGAAGCAACAAGATGGAGGGTTGTTCTCTAGGAAACTTGGGAGGAAATCTGAGGCAGTCTAGGCAGAAAACTACTGAAGATGCTGGAGGGGATTCTGTAGATATTAATCTCCTTTTGGAAGCTGTTGATAATTGTCTTGAAAAGGAAAGGTGTTAGACAGAAGTAGCCAGAAGGAAGGTATTTGAGTAGAGGGAGCACTGGTTTGAAATATGAACTGAATGTGAACATTAGGGTGCCTGGCTGAAATTTCTCGGTGTGGCTGTGAGGAAATTGTGTAGGCTACTGCAAATGGCACTTCTGTCAGTATGAGCTGCATATTTAATGCGATGTAATGATATCCGAGCCTGCTTTAAAAAAGCATCTGCACGATAGTGTTCAGAGCAGCTGTAGCCTTCATTTCTTCTTTTTTTCTTCATTGATATTATGTCCAGCTAGAGTCTAAAAGTCCCATAAATCCTGCCAGTGGGTTCCTACACTCATCGCTTCAGTATGTTGGAAATATTCTGTTCCTATAAGCAAAAATCAGAGGCAGCAGCTTCAAGCTGTCAAAGGCAATTTTGCCTAAGAGGAAACTGGGTGGTCACACAGATGAGCTTGAAATCTGTGAACACTTGACAGGCTCTGAGCAGTTTCTCACTGTGAATGAGGAGCTGATGAGGCAAGAGCAGTGTCCAGCAGCGCTTTTTGATGGTAATGCCAGAGCCTTTTACCAGCAGCTTCCCAGGGCAGATGGAGTTTTACAGAAAGAGTCACACAAGGATTTCTACTGCCATTATGAGGGGGCTGGAGGTTTTTTCAGTATTGGAAACAATATAGAGCCAGAAAGCAGATATGGGAAAACTTTGTAAGACTGTGTGTGTATGGAGAAGAAGCAAGTGCTTCTTTCTGTCCCCCCATCCAGGGCAGTAGATTCCGCACTAAGGAGAGCAGCACCTCTCTGTCAGACTGTCACAGAAAAATCCAAGTTCAAAAGCACAACTGTGAAACCTTGATTTGTGCAAGGCTTAAAGGAGGCTAAAAATTGCATGAGCCCACGTTCCAACTGCTATAGGCATTCCTCAGAAAGGTCTCATTACAAGGGATTTGTCAGGAAAGACCACTGCACATTGATGATTGTGAAGGGTCAGACTTAACAAACATGGAGGTTAGACTAGATGGTCTTCAGAGGTCCCTTTCAACCCTACCAATTCTGTGATCCTGTGACAATGAATAACTTTGCTAACTTACTTTTCTACCTTTAACAGTGTATCTGCAGACATAAAAGAAAGTATGCTACTGGGATGACAATTTGCTATATCTGATTCATGACAAGCAATCAATATTGAAGAGCACTACTTATATTGCAGACTTTCATTGTTAATTGAGAACTTATATATCACCCAGAGGAAGTCTGGGTCTCAAGAGACTGGTGACAAATACTGGGGTGGTCACATACAATAATTATTCTTTGTATGATTGTTTCTTGATCTGTCTACCAACTCAGATTGTCCTACAGTCATAGAATCATAGAATAGTTAGGGTTGGAAAAGACCTCAAGATCACCCAGTTCCAACTCCCCTGCCATGGGCAGGGACACCTCACACTAAACCACGTCACCCAAGGCTCTGTCCAACCTGGACTTGAACACTGCCAGGGATGGAGCATTAACAACTTCCCTGGGAAACCCATTCCAGTGCCTCAGCACCCTCACAGTAAAGAACTTCTTCCTTATATCCAATCTAAACTTCCTCTGTTTAAATTTGAACATGTAACCCCTTGTCCTATCACTACAGTCCCTAATGAAGAGTCCCTCCCCAGCACCCCTATAGGGCCCTTTCAGATACTGGAAGGCTGCTATGAGGTCTCCACGCAGCCTTCTTTTCTCCAGGCTGAACAGCCCCAACTTTCTCAGCCTGTCTTCATACAGGAGGAGCTCCAGTCCCCTGATCATCCTTGTGGCCTTCTCTGGACTTGTTCCAGCAGTTCCATGTCCTTTTTATGTTGAGGACACCAGAACTGCACACAATACTCCAGGTGAGGTCTCACGAGAGCAGAGTAGAGGGGCAGGATCACCTCCTTCGACCTGCTGGTCACGCTCCTTTTGATGCAGCCCAGGATACGGTTGGCTTTCTGGGCTGTGAGCACACACTGAAGCCAGCTCATGTTCACTTTCTCATCGACCAACACCCCCAAGTCCTTCTCCGCAGGGCTGCTCTGAATCTCTTCTCTGCCCAACCTAATTGGACAACTAAAGGACAGGACCAGAAAAAAGACTCATTAGTTTATGTGGAGTTTGACACCTCTCTCCCCCCAGATAGAGTTTGGCAGAGTTTTCATTCTGGAATAATACTGGCCTCTGCTTTGGTGCTGAGTGTGTGATGCTCGTTTCTCCCCAGTTCTCCAGCTCCAGGCCTGTGTTCTGACCCAGAAAGAGGAGGAGTAGAAAGGAAGATGTCAAAGCAGAGACAGAAGATGCACAGATCTTAATGCCTTTAATCACCTTCTTCACTAAAGCAGAGCTCAGTGAATTTCCAAATTGAGATGTTGCAGCATGTTGGCAGTGAAGAGCAGCACTGCAGTGCAACTCACAGTGTTCTCTGAACATCTTCACAGTAATAAAACAGCAGGACATGAAAAGAAATTAATGTGATTTTTTTGGCTGAGTGTGGTGGCAGATGTTAAAAGACAGCATGCTTTCCTGCCTTACCTGTCAAGACAAAAATAAAACTCCCAAGGAAAGCAGCATTCCTGTAGGGAAATGCCCCAGTACCGATAGAGGTTTTACTCTGATGAATTCACAGAGTCTACTGTCAGGAAATACCGGTCAATAGCAAGTGACATTTCCCGAGTATGTTATAGTGCAGCCTTTGATGGGCAAAAAGACCAAAGCAATTATGTCTCCACTGATAAAACATAATGTTACAAGTTAATCTGTCGAGCAAAGGGGACTGAATCTCACCCTTTCTGCAGGTTTTCTGTTAACTGCAGATAATCAAGAGGGGGACCAGAGATACCTGACTTGTGAACATCTTTGGTTGCACTGCTCAATCAACTGTTAGTGAGCTCAGACATGACTCGCAAATGAAAATGTTTGCAATCCCAGCTGGCATTCAGCTATCCATTAATTCCCTTAGGGGATGACTACGGGACTCCACAGGCTTATGCTTGTGATCTGATGATCAACAAGCAAGAATCAACATATCCCCTCTGTCTTTTACCCAGGTTAGTAATGCAGCAGGTCTTAGAGTAATGACTGGAGGGCAGCATTCCAGAGAGTGGGGGAACGGGTTAGAAGCAACAACTGCAGGCACAGACTTCCAAGGAAAGTGAGAATTATGTGACCACTCAAGTGAGAGAGGGGAAGAGTAGGTGTGGATATGCAGCTAGGGAAGAAAACAGACATGAAAGATATAAACTTTCCTCTTTCTTTATTAGGACCTTATGTAACAGTTAAATAAAAATCATACATTGGCTCCTAAAAAGTGCAGGAGCACAGATTCAGAGAAAGGAAACTGAGGATATAAAACTATTTACAGAGAAGACAATGGGCACACCTTCAGAGTACACCACGCGTTCCATTATCTCTTATAAGATCTCCACAGTCTTGTGTAAAACAGTCTTCAACAGGACCAAAGTTGTAATTCCTGTAATGTACCTGTAATGTATAGACAGTCAAAATGACTTTCCATTTAGTGCACCTTCATGGGTGTGAGGTTCCACAGGTTCCTATGAATTCCTTGACAAATAAACCTACTGTTAAACTGCTGTCTTCATTCTTAATGAGGGGGTGGAAGGAGAACATGGAAGGATCACTGCAGGATATTTCCCAACTGATTGTGCTGTACCTGATGGGTCTGCTGAACAACTGGACATGTGAATGGAAGTGGCAGTATGGAACAGGGAGGAGAGGCAGTACAGCCTGTGTTTAACTGGAACACTTATTCTCATCCTGGTGAAATTTCCTTCAATGTCTATAAGTATTCATTGCAACTAAGGATTAAAAGAAAACTGACAAATAGGGCATCGACTCTGAGGTAGGCACCTCCTTACCTAGTCAGCATGGTTGGAGGATGGAAATATTCATTCATCTTCACTGAAGGAAAGTGCTGCCTAGATACATAGAGTATGGTTTAAAAAAACCCAAACAACCAAGAACTACCTATACTGTAGATACCTGCCTAGAGTAAATACTGTGAATAACTACCAATAGTGTCTGAAGTGTTGGTAGACTTTCATTTTTTTAGCAGAAGGATTAGGGAACATCCTGAGATCTAAATTTCCTTTCACTGGAAGGAAGTGGGGTATAAAAAATGAGTCACAGTATGTAACAATGAAACAGAAAGAATAAAGGGCTTAGAACTTGAGCTGATTCTAGAGTACTGGTTCTAGTGTCATTCTGCCAACCTGGTGTTTCCACTTTGTCACTCACAGCTCTGTTTACGCTATTGGCTATAATGCAGAGATGTATTTGGGGAAAAAAAACACGTCCCTAAGGATGTGAGCTACACCATCACTTCAGGAAAACCTAAGAACAAGCTTGTGTTCAGTGGGGCTGTCTAGACTGCCTTTTCATTCATTACCAGCCCTTTAAAGTCCCCATGCTTCACTTGTTCTTGGGAAAAATCTTTATCTTTTTCCTGACCAAACTCTTACTGAAAGAGAAAAATTACAGGAGTAGCCTGTGATGCCAATCCCATCTGCATATTCCTTAGGCTCCCAGTTCTTGTGTCCAACCCTGTTTACATCTGCAAACACTTCTAAACTTGCTCCCTCGTTGACTTTTAAAAGAGTCTCTCATGGTCTGTATAGCCATTACCATCCTCTTCACATTCTCCTTTTGTGCTATTATGGTACTCGTGTTACTGTGGTACTTTGTGTACTGTGATACAACTGGATCTCGGTTGTTGATTCCAGCTAGTCAGAAATGAACCATACCACAATGAAATGGTACCATTTTATTTGCTGACTCTTTCCTTTTAGCCCCTTCAGTCCTGCAGGGGTTTTTGGGTTTTCTTTTTCCCCAGACTTTATAGTAGGATAGTAAAAGTAAGAAATCTTATGCTACATTTGCTTGTTATTACCCATGTCTCTATCTGATGTCTTCTAGGCTGTAAGCATCTTTTGAAAGCTCCTCTACAGAGTCCAGCAATGTGCAGGTCAGCAGCCTACCAGCTTCTTTGCAGACTGCCATAGTTTAAATATCTTAAGGCAGGTGAAAATTTTAAAATTAATTTATCCCTGTAATTAATTGTTATTAATTTTAAACCAGTAATTTCCTGTGTGCCTTTAGAATAGCCTGAGTTGTGCTGCTTGTGCTCAGCATCCTTCCTCGTAAAGCGCCTGTCACTCCAGTAGGTCTGTTGCTGGGGCTGTCTGTCTGGCAGTGTCCTGCACTTCCTATGGTTTTACCTGCACAGCCAAAACAAAAATACCCCAGGACTTCTGTGAATAAGTCCTCCTGCTACCTGGCTTCCAGCCCAGCCACTCAGAACAATGAAGTGCCCTCTGCTCCATTCCCTGTGCCTTTCTCTTTAGAGCGAGCTTTTGCACTGGCCAGCCTGCCTTTTGGGCCTCTGTCTCTGTCTTAACTGAGATCCTTATGGTATATGCTGCCAAAGTGTCAGTTACTTTCTTTTACCTATCAAAATACCTCCTGGTATTGTGGGCTGGACTGTCTCTGTTAATCCTTTATGCCGGTATAATTTGCCTTCTGGTGCAGCAATATGGTTCCTCCGGAGAGATGGGATGCTTCAACAAAACCTTGTTCCACAGGCTCAGCATCTCTTGTGCACAGCAGGAGAAAGAAATGCACATATAAACCAGGCTAAAAAAGGAAATTAAGTTGGGGGTGGGAAAAGGGATGGTTTAACTTTGACATTACTGTGACTGTAACTGGATCCATGCAAAAATTCCTGCTTTTGGAATGGTCTCAGTGTTTTATGTCTAAAGGTAACTGTGTTAAACTCTGCACAGCAACAGACTTCTGGCTTTCTGAAGATGTGGTGTACAGTCTTCTGTGGCCTCTGCTTTCACAAAACCCATTTATCACTGCACTCATTCCCAGCAATGGCTAGCACTTTCCACTACCTATTTCAGGTGTGATTTCACTGACAGTTTATCAATGGTTTGTTTAACTGCATGCGAAGGACACCTTTCTAGTATTAAACGCATTTTATGAACCACAGTTTAAACTCAAAATTTCTAGCAATGTTTCCTGGTTTTGATCAGCATTACAGTATGCTTCTTTGCTTTGCAATCTTGTTTTCTTGAGGAGTTCATATGTGGTGGAGAGTTGGACATGTGCAATTTGTTCATTTAGAAAAGGGTGCAAAATATTCTATTACAGATTAAAGCATTAGCCTGTTAGAATAACTCTTTTCTCCCATCTGGGGTTTATTCATCCATCTTCTCTACTAAAACACCACTTTGACTAAATCAATGTATTTTTAAATACACACAGTAGCCAAAACAGAAGACGCAGTGTGTCAGCTTGGCACTTCAACTGTGCATAACAGATTTCCTTGAATGATGCTACAGGAAGAACAATCTTAATGTCAGAACCATTGTGTTTCCATTTTGATCAGTGAATATACATCCTGTCATGTATCATCATTTTAGCTTAAACAGAGTTGTTAGAGCTTCAGTTGAAATACAGCAGGTTTAATTAATATTCTGAAGTGCAGGCTAACATTAGAGGTTTGTGCCAGAATTAAGCCTCTCCATTTCCTTTGCCTGATTGTGGCTGGAGTTGAGGCACTTCAAAAGATTTTTTATCTCTCCACAGATCTTTGAGTACACAGAAGCTGGTTTATTATGTTAAAGGACTGCCTTGGCTTAAGAAAACATTTTAAATTAAGTGATTTTTATATTAATACCATACAGTTCTGTCATTCAAAGTATGGCTTAGTTTCCAAAAAGCACTCTGAACACTTCAGACAATGTTTTACCTCTCAGGATTGTTCCAGAGTTCAAAAACCCCACATTCATCAAAACCAGAGAACAGACAAATCCGATGCACATGAATCCCTCATTTTGTCACACAGGCTCTTTATACAGATTGTGCTTTTGAGGATCTGCTACAATTAATTTCTGCTTGATGTTGGAAGAAGTGGTGCATTCGCATCATTATCTGATGCTTTTAATCTGTATCGGATGAGCGGAACAGGCAGTATGTGGTATCTGGGGAAAAAAATCTTGCTAACTGTAGTCCAAGGAAGCTGTTCATTACACAGGCTTTCACTGATTCGAATAATAGAAACATCTGCAGCTGTCCTTAAATGTTAGAGTTAGAGCTAGGAAGAGCAGGGCTTTGCTCTGGCAGCTTACAGGATTCTAAGAACTTTTACTAGCAGTTCATCCAAGTGCACTGCTTCACTTTGGTTTCATACTTCATTCCTCTGGGTAAAGCTCCCACTGAAATTAAAGAACTCTTGCCTAAGGTAGGACTAGGGAATCTAGCTCATTAATATTTTGGAACAAAAAGAAAACCCTTGTGGGTTTTGCAGGAAGATCTGGCCTACAAGTGCAGAAATGGGGTGACCTTTCTGTTATTGAAAGGCCTTTTGTAAACCCATGGATTTCAGTAGAAAAGTCTTTCCACTGGTGGATTGATTGTGTTCCAGGGCAGAAAAACCACCTCCAGCAAGCCTGAAGTTATTAAAGTTTCCTGGGTCATGCAAATGGTGAATTCTGACTCTTTCTTTTCGAAATAGATTTGCAACTCGTGTTCTGCTGTGTCACTCACTGCCATTTGAGCCCCTTCTTTTCAGGTCATAAATTTAATATCAGTTCATTTGAGAGCTGTTTAGCTCCATTACGTGTTTTGTGCCCTCTATTCCAAAATTAGTTCCTTGACTTCTTCCCTATGGGCTGCTCTCCCTGTTGGTACTGCCTAGTGTAAAGGCAGTAACATACCTTGTTTATCCCTTGGGTCTGCTTAGCTTCATTGCATCCTTCTGTGGTGTTAGGACAATAAGAAATGGTAAGGTAGGGGTCAAAGGGCCCTGATTTGTACATAAATGTAATAAGAATAACACAGTTGTTGTGTTATTACGTATGGCAGTGCGTGGCCCATGCTGAAGACACACTTTTCACCTCTAACCTGTATCTTTCACCTCACTCTGAAGTTTCAACACTTACGCCATAGCATGAACTGAATGCTGATCCCACAGTGTCCATGGCGAGCCTCACATCCCTGATGCTCTCTCTTCCCTGCTGGAAGAAAGCTATTTCAGTAAAAGACTTGAGCATCAGAAGCATTTGCAGGGGCAGCAAGAGAGCATTTTGAAAGCTTTATCTTTCAGATTTAATGCACTAATACCCAAGTCCAAGAGTTGTCATGAGCTGCCTCTGTTTATGGCAGCCCTGTGCTAGCTGAGTCTTCCTAATGACTGGCAAATTATTCTTAGGCTGCTTTAGTGTGAAAGGCAGTTCTTAGATACTTTCTAAATTATTTTAAAAAGATAAAGAACTTAAATAGTCCTGAAAGTGGTGAGTGGGAGCTGTCAAGGAAACAACTTGCTAATGGAAGAACATCATACTGCCTTATTTAAATGACTTGCCAGTAAGTTACTGGGAAGAATTGATAAATGAGAGAATGCAGCAGCAGAGAGTCTTGTAACTGAGTGACCCAACCTTTAATAAATGACCTTATTACAGAGAAACTATCTTTGGCACAGAAACAAGGATAGTGGTCATTTCAAGAAACGTAAGGTCAGATTCACTACAGAGTTTATTAAACTCTTACTTGGTTTTAAACTCTTTTTGTGGTTTTTTTTTGGCCAGCAGTGATGTGCTTGCAGTATATTCACTGATGCCTGGATACACTGAGAGCTGTGGAGCACAGGCAGTGATTTAGAAGCAAGCTTGATACTGTGGCTAAAAATGCAAATGCCAAATCCTTTCTTGTCTTTTCTTGCCTCAAGAGTGTGCAGCCATGTCACAGTCATCCTGGTTCTCCATGCAGCCACACCACCGTGATCACTGGAATAGCAACGGATGAGTATGAATCAGAAACATCTAATAGCCCTTATAAGTTTGCCTTTAGGGCTTGGTTTTCTGTGCTGGAAGCTGAAATGAGCCTGCCGTGCTAAATGTAGCACTCTGCGCTCTGCAAAAACAATACTGCTGAACCAGAGGCTGAGCTCGCAGTGTGACAGTTTGGGGTTTAGCTCTTGGTGAGATGTTCGGGCCTTTTAGTATTGTTTAAATGGCAGCAATAAATAGCCAAATGCTCTACTGACATGGGAAGAGAGGGAGTCTTTGCCCTGAGGAGCACACGAGCTAAATGGCCAAGTGAGGAAGAATAAAGACAGCATGGAAGCAGGCGCATGGCAATTAGCTGTGGCTTAACAGTTCTATTGAAAATGCTCTCTTAAATTAATTTCTGGGTGAAAGATAAGTCTGTTGTTAGCTGGTTTGTCCCATGTAAGTGTCATGACTAGGGTTAGTAGCAAGTGAATTTTCAGCTGTGAGAAGGCAGTAGCTATAGCAATCAGTTATAGAATCAGGAATCATGACTTAGGAGGTCTCTATTCTGACCTGCTGAAAGCAGGACCAACACTGAATGCAGACCACATTGCTCAAGGCTTAATAAATCCTGGTCCTGAAAACTTCCAAGCATGAAGATTTCACAACCTCTCTGGGCAGAGTGTTCCATTATTAATTGCCCTCACCATGAAATTATTTTGCTATTTCTGGTGTGAACCAGAACCCTTTGTATTTTATGACAATTCTCTGTTACTCTGTCACATGCACATCAGTGATGAACTGAGCTCTGTCATCTCAGTAACCTCTTCATAGGTACTGGAGGGCTACTACTAGCTCCACCCAAAGCTTTCCTTTTTCCAGGCTAAACAAGCCCAGTTCCTTCAGCCTTTCTTCATAGGGCAGGTGCTCCAGACCTCAATCATCTTGGATAGTCTCTTCTGGAGTTTGCATTCTTCAAGTGCAAACTAAAGTGGAATAATCACTGCCTGTGGTTACCGGCTACATTCTGTTGATACAGCCCAGTGCTCTGTTAGCCTTCATCACTTGTAGGGCACAGCACTAAGTCAGGTACAAATTACTGTTCTCCAGAACATCCTTTTCAGTATCATTGCTTCCCAGTGTTAATCACCAGCCTGTACCAACACACATGGTTAATCCACCCCAGGTACAGGGATTTGCATTCATCCATGCTGAATTTCCATTCACCCCATTCTTCCAGCCTGCCTAGGTCCCTCTGAATAGCAGCTGTAACTTCAAGTGTATTGACAAACCCTCTGTTTTAGGGCTGTCTGCAGCCTTGATGAGTGGGCACTCTGTTTCTTCCAGGTCATTGCCAAAAATACTGAAGAGGATGAAACATTAGCCCTTGAGCCTGTCAACCTAGCCAGTTTTTCACCCATTTAGCAGTCCAGTTATCTAGATTGTAACATCACAACTTGGATACAGGAATGCTCTGGGAGACTGTAACAAAAGCCTTGCTAAAAGGTGGGTGACATCCACTGGTCTATTCCCACAAGAAGGCAATCAGTTTTATTAGACACGATCTATCCTCAGTTGATCGATGCACATTAGATGTCACGTCCTTTGCCTAGAAATATGTTCCAAGAAATATGGTCCATGAGCTCCCCAGGGAACAAGGTGAGGGGCTGACTGGTCAACTGCTCTGTATTTCCACAAGTCCTCACTTGTCCTTTCTGAAGGTGAGTGCAACATTTGCTTTTCTCCCATCACCAGAGACCTCCTTCGGTCTTCGTGACCTTTCAAAGGTGGAGAGTGGCCTCAATATGACATGAGTCAACTGTCTCAGCACCCTTCAGTGCAGCCCATAGATGTTCAGGAGAAGCAGGTTAAGTCAGGAAAAAGAAATCTGGGGCATGGAGGAAAATATTGAGATGTTTGTGAGTGAAGTAATCTAATACAAAATTGGCACATGGATGAATAGTTCTTTTTGTCTTTGATAATGTGTCCCTTTCATGTAATTAAGTGAGAATCTAATTAATTCTTGAGTTCATATCTATTGGAGATGCATTTCGATTTTATTCCCAAGCGTGAAAGAGCAGGGACTTTAGGTGAAGCTGGATTCGTGTTGGTTTGATGAGTGATTCTAGTTATCACATCTTGTCAAAAGAGGACACCATTACCACCTTGCAGTCTATGTGGATTCCATCTGCTTTACTTTATTCTTAGCCCAACCCAGCTGATTCAAGTTTTTACCCCTTTATCCTTTTTAATTCAGGATTTGCCTTCACCCTTCCTCCCAATGAGTAGCACGTTTTGCTCCTGTTCTGCTGGTCTGTGGATTCATTGTTTGCAGGCTGGCAAGCCCCCAGTTCTGGGGTGACAGATGGAGCAGACTGCAAACCAGGCAGTTGCCTCCCAGCCTGAATGATATTTTAATAAGCACAGAGAGGTGACAGGGAGAGGAGCTTCTCGCTGGAATGACTGGCAGGTTTGTTTCCAGCCTGAAAGCACTAATAGAGGATTTTGGCCTCAGTCCAGAAACAAAAAAATCACAGAAACTGGAAGCAGAAAATCCCATTAGCTTCTTGTTTACCCCTCTGTTTTAAGGGTCAAAGTTTCTTCTTTCTGGTCTATTATCCAGATACAGATAGTTCCCATTTTGGGGATTTTAGCTCTCTCAGAGATTCTATACTTTGAGAGACTTGCCGTTTATTTATTTATCTTTTCATTTCCTTCTTTTTTCCATTTCATTCATTTTCTCCATTGTCTTCTTTCCTTCCTTCCCTAAACATTCTCTTTTCTTTTGGTTTCTTTACACTCTTCACAGTGTAAATCTTCACAGATTCATGGTAAAGTCTGCCTGAATAATGGGGCCTACCAATTTACTTGCCTTCCAGCTTCCACATCCTATGAAAACAGCCAGTGCAGTGCTAGGTAATGGCATCTGCATGGGAATCTCTAGAGCATATGTCCTCTCCTCCTGCCCTTCAGCTGTATCTCAGTTGTATAACAGAGGGTCTGTGTAGGGCTTTGTTTCATCCTTGGTCTTATGAATAAAAGCACTACAAAAAGGAGCTCTGGCAAAGCCCCAGCACACTCTGAGATCCCTCTGCATTGTGAGCAACACAGTGTTTTGCAGACAAGCTGTAGGATAGCCAGGCTTTCAAATGAGAACATTGTTTTTCTGCCTACAAGTACAGGGAATAGGAAAATATCAGAATGGTGCTTGGATCTGAACTGAGGTATGGCCCTACACACTGCTCAGAAAACACACAGGAAACTTCCTCAGTATCTGGACATAGACCTTCATGTTGTTTATCAAACTTCAGGTCTGGGTTTCAACTGGAGAATGAGCTTTAAATTAATGGGATTCCTGCTAAAATATGCTTCTTTTTCCTTTCAGATACAATGATGGCACTGAAGGTCCGGGTTCTCTTCAGCTTCCTTTGCTGCATGATTTTTCTGCCTACAGATGGCTTCCCAGCAGATGCCGGTACGGAATTTCGCTCTGCTTTCTCTGTGGCCAGAACCAGCAGCATGGAAGGGAGCTCCGAGATGGTCATTACCTTTGACAAAGTGTATGTGAACATTGGCAATGACTTTGATCCCAAGTCTGGATTGTTCCGCTGTCGGATCCCTGGAGCCTACTACTTCTCCTTCACTGTTGGGAAGTACCCAAAGAAGAATTTGTCGGTCATGCTGATGAGAAACAAGAATGAGGTGCAAGTGATTGTGTATGATGAACATCACCGCAAGGAACGGAAGGTAGCAAGTCAGAGCGCTATGCTGCAGCTTGACTACGGTGACACTGTTTGGCTGCGTTTACATGGAGACCCCAAGTATGCTCTTTACAGCAATGTGGGCCCCTATACAACTTTCAATGGCTACCTAATCTACCCAGACACTTCTGCCTTCTTCCAGAATGCTCTTAGCTCTCAAGAAGTGGGGCCACACCATCACACTATTCAGCAACTTCCCAGGGAGCAGAATGAAGTTTCACAGCCACACGTGTTATCTGATCAACCAAGCAGGGAGCAAGACCCCCGCTCTGCATTCTCTGTTGCCCGCTCACAGAGTCTCCTGGGCACAGATGACAAGCAAACCCAGCATGAGCCCATCACATTTGACACAGAGTTTGTGAACATTGGGAAAGATTTCAATTCCTCCACTGGCATCTTCTCATGCCGTATACCTGGTGCATACTATTTCTCCTTCACCATCGGCAAAATGCCCTTTAAGACTATGTCAGTGAAACTTATGAAGAACCACAATGAGGTGCAGGCCATGATCTATGATGACAACCACTCCAAGAGGCGCGAGATGCAGAGCCAGAGTATTATGCTGCCACTGCAATACGGGGACACTGTTTGGCTCTACAGCCACCAGCACGATGGCTATGGTGCCTACAGCAACCATGGCAAGTACATTACCTTCACAGGCTTCTTGATCTATTCAGAGGCTCAGCCAAAGCAGCTTCCAGGTGTCAGCTCAAATAATTAAGGGTCAAATAATTAATTACAGATGTGAAAGGAGCACAAGAAAAGCAAAGGTGCCATGAACTTGGGTATAGCTCCTCTTTAGTTATCGTCCTCTACTTTGAGCATGCTATCATGTGTCCAGTGCTTCCCTTATGCTGCACGCTTGTTCCCTCTCTGCAGGGTCACTGCTGTGTCTGCCATTCATCCACAGAGAGGTCTCTACAGTTTGTATGTGTGTGTCTTGTGTTAGTGTTTGATTTAAGCATAAAGCATGAGGTAGTTTTCTTGGGCAGGGGTGGGCCAATGTAGTGACATGCCAAGGATCAAAGAACCACTGCAGTAATGTTCCTGCAGATCCCCAACGTCCGGAAAGCAAAGGATACGGTCACTGTCCTTGCATATCTGGGGAGGGAATAAATGTAATGAAAATGAATGTAATAAAAATACAAAGTATGTAAAATTTTCTCAGATTGGAATTTGTTGTTATTTGTGTGCTTGTCACCAGCTGAGGTACCAGTTCAGGAGAGAAAGCAGCATGGTGACTGTACCAGCTGCAGTATGTGCTACTGAGCCAGTCTGCGTACACTCTTTTATCATCCGTGTGTGTGAAGTGTTGGTACCTCTCATGATATTAACACAAATGTCACAATATTTGGTGCTTTTCTTAATCTGACATCAACGGAGTCAAGAAGCTGTTTGAGAATCTCAGCTTGCATTTAATGAAAATAATACATTTAGACACAAACCAAGAAGTGGGCTTCTAGCTCTTGCAGTAAAGGATGAGGGCTCAAATCTATGAATGGAGCATCCTCTGAAAGCTCAGAAACAAGGTAAGTAAGAAGAAAAAAATATGTATCTTTAAATCCCTTCATATATGGGTCAGAAGCAGGCTCATAATGATAAGTGTGAGTAGTATCATGCCAAGCAATGGCAGGGTTGACTGCTATTCACCAGAAATTAGCTCCTTGACCACAAGAGCACAAGGATATGGCTGATCTGCCATATGCTGTATTGGTATCACAGCGCAAACAGGATCAAAGGCACCATTAGGTGATACTTTCAGCATCTTTATTCAGTAGTTTCTTACACACTGTGTTTGCCGAACCATAGTGCTGGTGTAGAGGGACTGGCTGTGGAGAGCCCTGGCATGTTCCCACAGGGCAGTAAGGACTGACAGCAGGACCCAGGGGGGCAGTAGGAAAGCAGGAGGCTGGAGGCTTCATCACAGTGTGACTGATGCTGTTTCCATTGAGCCAAACCCTAGTTTGTCTCCCCAGATACATAAACTGAAAAGTGGCAGGTTGGATGAGGCTTGGAGCAACCTGGTTTAATGGAACATGTCTCTGCCCATAGCAGGGAGGTTGGAACTTGATAACCTTTAAGGTCCCTTTCAAACCAAACCATTCTATCATTCTATGATCTTGAGCATGCATAAAACTTTGTGACATGACTCGAGTTTAATTTATAATCTGGTCAACACATAGCGATGCTCTTAGACTGGTCCTAACAATATCCTGAATTCAAAACAGGGTGTTTGCATCTGGATCACCAAGTCAACCCCCTCAGCTTTTACCCACACATTAACATAGCTCAGACTGTATATTCTCCAACCAGACAACTTCCCTTTATTCCAGTGCCATCCCTTCTCAGCTTTTTGATGATGCTCTCTGCTCACACTGAACTTGTCTGCAGCCACTCCCTGCCTTTATCACTGCATACATCCTCGAGACACTAAAGACTGGGGGCGTATGTGGGAAAAGGGTGAAGGGTAGTGGTTGGAGGTATGTGAAAAACAGCATAAGAATAGAAGAACATTAGGTGGGACACTGGTTTACCGGAAGTTATACTTCAAATAAAATGCTACATCCTTTGGGGAAAAAAAAACCAACAACAAAACAACAACCAACCTGCTTTATGGGCTGTGTAAATCTGCCTCCTCCTGTCATAGCCCTAACCTGACCTCTAAAACTATTCTCTGTAACATCTTGCTTCCAGGCTTCTTATTCCTGCCTCGCCACTTCTCCTCTCCATCTGTTGGGCAACAATGGCTTGGAAAAAGATTAATGAAGGCAAAAGGCAGCAATTCCCACTTTGAATTTCGCACATGCCTCCTTTGCTGAGCATGGAAAATTAAGAGTATATTGATAGAAAGAGAATTATGGATGCCATCATCTAAGCACATGCAATGAATGTGCAAAATTAATGTACCTACAATGGCAGCAGGAAACTTAGTAGAAACAAACAAAAAAATTAAAACCCTTATTATGTTTATTTAATTCCACATTGCAGTGTGTAAGACAGAGAAAAGTTAATGATCTCTTTCTATACAACAATCGTATTTCTCATTTTGAGGATGGAGATCACATATTTATTATGTTTGGCTTGTAAAATGCCATAGCTGTACAAAATAAACTTCATAGAAGAGGTAAAATCTGCTCCAGAAATAACTAGGTCACAATCCTCAGGAATTTAAATGAGCCCTAAGGAAGTATATTCCTGATAACTGGCACAAAGCAGAGTACATGTGTAAATATGATATGCAAATGCTAGAATGCTTCACGGAATACATATATTTTCAGGTTTCTTTTTAAATAAAAGTAAATACTTGATATGGGAAATTATTATGGACACATAAAATGCGACGCCACATGAGCAGAAAGCTGAAATTAAATAGGTGACCTGTATCATGAAACACAACAAAATCTGCTTAGCTGGTTAAAAGAAAGGAGAAAAGATGCTGTGTTTGGCTGAGACCACAGGAGGAATACAAGGAGGCTGAACTGACTGATCTGAAATGAAGTCAGCTAGGACAGCAGTGTGACTTCCTGGAAAAACACTGCCAGGGCACCTCTCCAGGAAGCATCAGAGATTGACAGATAACACATCTGAATAGCACTGCCCCCTTCAGCACAGCCCACTTAAACCCAAAACACAAGCAGAACAAAAACAAAAAGGAGAGAGTGAAATGCACTTTATGGTTTTGTCCTATTTAACTTAAAAGCTTGTGCAGAAATCCTTACAGAGTTGGCAGTGCATCGCAGAGAGCAGGGCAAAAAGGTGTGGTGTATTTGCACAAAGTCCTGAATAATGTGGAAACCAACATAACCAAGGATGCAGCTGAAGTCAGGTGTGTCCTTTCCTATGGTAGTTTCCTTTATTAAGTGTCTCTCTTGGTCCTGGCCAGGTTAGAGCGGTAGAGATGTTTCAGGGATGCTAAATGAGAAGGCTTCTCCTTCCAGGGCCAGGAAGCCAGGAGCAGGGTGGTGTTTGCAGGGCAGAGCCCCTTGCAGAGGTCACGAAAGATTTCATCCACCAGTTGGGAGAAAAAACCAATCCAGAGATTTTTATCCAGACCCTGCGTGGAGCGAACCTGATAGGCACAGTAAACACTGGTGAAAAGCAGGCGGTCAAACCCCACTGGAGGCAAGGGGGTATCAGTCAGTGAATAGTAGCTCAGGTGCTGCTCAATCTCTGCTGGTGTTTTGGGAACTTCCTCCTCTAAAACGTGCATGAACCACCGTGCCGGGCGCAGGGAGGCCAGCTCTTCATCCCGCAGCCGGACTGTGCCGTTGGCCTGAACATCCAGCCCTCCCCACAGCATCTGGAAGGGAAGAGCAGCACGTGAAGCCCAGCACAAACCCTCCGCCAGTTATAACCCAGCTGTAAAGCCATCTGCAAAGCTGCCAAATCTCAGGCCACACCGACAGGCGGCTGCTCCCTGACTCGCTGCCCACAGCCCGCCTCATCCCACTCCATGTCCTTCTTTGCCAGCCCCACACCCCTTTTCTGACCGCCCCACACTTCAGTATCCCTATGGGACCCATCCAGCTCTGTCCTCCCGCCCTGCCACATCCGCCTCATTCCCACCCACAGCGGCTCCCCAGTGCAGCTGCCTCGGGAGGGGGGCTTGGCCACTTGGGGAAGTCACCCATCCCATCAGGATGGTCCCTTGTCCCACCCCAGAGGTTTCAGGTGCCATGGAGGGGATAAGAGCCCCCCTCAGCTGCACCCCACAATGGGAAGGAGCACAAACGCATTAGGGCATTGCTGAGGTGTTCTCCAGGCACTCCCGAAATCCAGGAGGGATGAGAACAAGCAGAACGTGTGAGTTTTTACATGCAGGAAGGTGGGACCATGGACACTAGCAGTGCCTTGGCCCAGGGGCCCCCAACACCCCAGAGACCTCTAACACGATGTCAGCATCCTCTGGGCTGCGATGGGGAGTGTTGGCGCCGGCACCATCCCTGCTGTAAGGATGTTCATCTGGAAGACATCAGGCAGAGTTTGGTAGCGCACGACCAGGGCCCTTCCTGTTTATGTTTGTCATTTGGTTCTCAATAACATCTTCAATGTTTCTGAGCTGTCACTCACAGCTTGCCAAACATGGCAGATGCTGACCATGGGGTTTTGATAAGCAAAACAAGCTTTTTAAGAGGAAAAAAAACCCACTTCTTTTAGGACAAGCAGAAGTGTTTAAGGGAGGCAAGTGTAACTTTTGGATATGACAGCCCTTAATCCTGCCAACAGAGCTAAAGCAATGGCAGCAAATGCATTTGCTTTGACAGGCAGGAAGGAAGCTTTTCACACTGAGAATGGGTGGGTTTTGAACTGATGGGGTTTGGTTGCTTGGCAGCTTTTGCTGGAGAAAGCAACGCTTCCCAGTGGAAGGAGATTGCTGGGAGGCTCCTCGACCTGCTGGTGGAGACATACCCTGATGCTTATCCTGGTTTTATACTTCCCTGAGCATCTGCTGCCAGCAGAGGCAAAGTGTGGGAGGCAAAGAAACCTGGTCAGATGCATTATGGCTCTTATGTCCAGCTAATTCCTTGCTGGGCCACCCTATATCATTTAAAAGGGAAAAAAAATATACAAGGTGAGAGGAATGGGAGTTTATTAAAATGAAAGTCACATTAATCCTAAGAATTCTTAATTTTTCATTAAATAACACTTTTAGTGTTTTAACTTTTTGCATTTATTTTGTCTTTATTATTTCCTTCTTGGTGAAAAAGAAGACACAAGCAGCCTCAGTCCAGGACTGTGACAGGGAGGCTGCATCCCCTCCCTTTTCTGTGCTACTCAGCATAGTCGCACAGCCAAGACCCTCTTCTGCTTCTTACAGACTCATCCTTAAGGTCAAGAAACACAAAATGGAAAAGGCTCATATAAAATATAAGCTTTCAGACACCTTTCTAAAAATTATTTTTATATGGATTAAAGCTTTTTTATGTAAAAAAGAGGGAGAATTTATATTAAAGAGTGCAGAGTTAAGGTCAGCAGGTGTTTATAGAGAGTAGAAAAATCACTGAACACCGTGTGTGTGTGATGACCACTAACAAACTGCACTTCAAACTTTCCATCCTTGATTAAAGCTTACCAGGGAGATGCACAAGCTGCCTGAAGAAGTGCACTGCCACCCCCAGAGCTGCAGAGATTTGTTTCTCTGCACAGCTGCAGGCTCCCTGATCCAAGCCAGCCGTGGCTTTGGAACGCGAGCAGGGATGTATCTGCTCTTTCCTACTCCTCCATGGATGAGCCAGGAAGGCTTTTAGCTCAGGTAAAAATACTGCATCATCTGAATCTGTCTTTGCAGGGCTTCTCTTTGCTAACTGGTCCTCTAGGTTCACAGATCTCTCTATTGAATGATTCCTCTACATACGATTGGATTCAAAGTCAGTGTATTTGGTGACTAGCTGCCAAAATGCTGTCTTTTAGTAACTGTCTCACGAGTATGTGCACTGTTAGATCCCTGAGTAGAGCAAAACAAACATCAAACAAATCATAACAAATAATGTATTGAAATAATAACATAAATATCCTCTAGAGATGGGGAAAAAATGTCCCTCGTTTACTTGAACATCCAACAATTGATTGTTTGTTTGTTTTTCCCAAAAAGCATCTGGAAAATCCACAAGAATTCTTGCAGAAGCAGATTTTTTTCAGTGCAGACTCAAGAAAACCTTCCCCCTGCCACTGAACGTCACAGCAGGTCTTTATCCTACAAGTAGGTACAAGTGCCTCCTCCAGTGATCCGGGACTCCAGATCTCTCCCATGTCAGCACAGCCAGCTGGAGCATTTGACCATATTTAGAGTCACGGAATCACAGCATGGTTTGGGTTGGATGGGACCTTAAAGCTCATTCATTTCCAACCCCTGCCACAGGCAGGGACACCTTCCACTAGAGCAGCTTGCTCCAAGCCCCGTCCAACCTGGCCTTGAACACTGCCAGGGATGGGGCAGCCACAGCTTCTCTGGGCACCCTGTGCCAGCGCCTCAGCACCCTCACAGGGAAGAATTTCTCCCTAATGTCTGATCTAAATCTCCCCTCTGTCAGTTTAAAGCCATTCCCCTTTGTCCTGTCCCTACCTGCCCTTGTCAAAAAGCCTGAAGAAGCAGGCAGTCTCACACCACTGGCATTGCAGGAACATTTCCCAAGCCAAGAAGCCACATCCCGAGCAGGTGCATTTCCTACCTGTGAGCCTCTGGGATCCAGCAAACACGCACAGGATCAGCCAGGCATTGACCTGCTCCGGGGCCATAGCAGCACTGCTCCCACCCATGCACGGACAGTGCCCTGTGTGGAGTGAAGGCTGTTTGCAGTGGTGTCCTCCCCTGCTGCTTCTGGTCCCAGCAGCCTCTGTTGGAACAGATCCCTCTTTCTGTGTTTCTGGTTACAGTCCTGGGAAGGGCTTGCAGTTCAACTTGCTGACCCCGAAGGATATTTTCCATCGTATTTCGGAAACTTGGAAGACTTTGTTGCAAAGTTTTTGGCAGAATCGTTTAAGCTTCTTTTCCAAAGACTGGCTTCCCGCTGCAGTGTATTGTAGGAAGCTATCGTTTGCACTACACAAATGACTCTGAAGAAGGGAGGTCCCTTCCGTGTCCGCACTGCACCTCTGTCACATCTCTGTGACACTTCTGCTCGGCTCTTTGGCTTCATTTTCTGTTTTCCTTTTTCCTGAGTTTCAGAATCTGCAACCGGCCCTGAACTGTCACAAACAGATAAGGCCAGCAGGCTTATCCATGATTCATGGAAGCAGATTCAGGGAAGAGCAATAGCAGCCAAAACATACAAACAGGCAGAAGAAACGTCATTTGCTCAGTTCTGTATCAAACCTCCCAGAGGGAGAACTTGGTACAGCAAACAGCAAGGATCAGAGCCAGGGAGGCTTTAGCACCTCATGGTCCTTTCCTGTGACAAGACCTGGGGGTTATGATAAGCACAGTTTTCCTTAGATGTTGTGAATTACAAGGCTGAAACTACATCTGATTCCCTTCACAGCAGATCGATGTTCTCTACACATCTTTGCACTTTTCTTAGGGCCCAATCCCCAGTCAAGCTGTTCTATATTTCTATTCTGCATGGCACAGTATGGTCCTGGCTTCTCCAGCAGTTTCTGGGATGCCAGCGTTATACAAATAGATATGTATAAAGAAGTAACAGTACCATCTCCCTGAGCTTAAAGGGGAAAAGGAGCCATCCCAGAAAAGAGAGGAGGTGGAGCTGATACTCACACCTTTCTCAACAAGTTACAGGGTGTCAGTTTGTAGTGACTACTGTCACCATGTATTTTACTGAAGGTAGGGACGATGCTCCAGTCAATAAGCTGGCAGCCTGCAAGGTAGCTTGTCTCTTCTGAACCTTCCAGGGTCTGTAGCTGTACCTGGCAACGTGTGGACCCACACCAGCTGTGAAGAAATGCAGCACATAACGGAAGAGTCCCAGATCTAACTCTTATGTACCCAGAGTCCTCAATACCCACAGCCATTCTTACCCTCAGTTTGGATGAAAATAAGACCTGTGTTTCTGTCATAACCTTGGCTATCTTCAGATCAGGCTACACTTCTTTCAGTCTTCATTATTTTCTCCTGCCTACGCTTCAGTTGTGCCCCTTTCCTCTGGGATGAGATATCTTTCATTAAGCTGTGAATCACAGGCTACTCAAGAGGCAGATAGCAGTGACCCATCTGTGCAGTGAGATGGATGTGCCTTCTGTTTTGTGTCAGAGTCCCTTACGATCCACAGTGTACACATGACTTTAGAAGTCACTGTGCCAAAAGCCCCTGCACCTCATAGACCATGAAATCGCTTCCCTTTAGCATGAACAAGGAGTCCAGGATCTTGGCCAGCATCTGCAAAGGCCATATACGATTTTGTCAGCAGGATCATTTCCTAGGAACAGTTTGCAGCTGAAGTGCCCAGAGGATACCCATGATGGTGAGAGAGATTAGAGAGGAGGTTCAGAGGCTGTGCTTAGCAGACTGATACAGAGGCAGGCAGGGGACAAGAATCAGTGGTAGATGCTGCCTTGAGCTAGGGGAATTTTGCAGAATTTCCTCACTATCCCACATAGAAAAGCACTTGCAGAGTGCAAAGATATCCCTTAGCTGTTTGCAAGCAGCAGAAGTTACATGGTACACAGAAACAAGCGGGGTTTCTGACAGCTGTGCATGGTCCCTGCATGTACTATTGCAACGGCAGTGAGCCTGCTCCTCCTGATGGATCTTGTCCTTGCCAGGTATTCACAGCTGAGTGTGCACAGCCCTGCCCCTCTGCACCCCACCTGGCCGTACCATCTGCTGTAGGAGCAGTTTCAACACATCACATCAAGCTAGGTTTCTGCAGGGGCACCTTGACTGGTTTCATTCTTTCCACCATAACCTCCTGAAGTAAGGAGATGGGAAAGGGGAACAAGATAGGAAGGACTGTAAACTGCAGGAGCTGTCTGGATGCTGGTTGAGACACGAGGTGTGGTTAGTACAGTACCTAAAAAGCCTCTTTGGGAAGCAGGTTTCTTTGAGATTGGACTGCAGGGAGATGGGCAGCACCTTCACAAAAGGGAAATTATAGAATGGGAGAAATCTCTTGCTTTGAACCTCTTGCCCAGAACTTAGGGAAGACCATGGCCCCCAGCCTGGGCCTGTCTGGCAGGTGCTCAGGGGAGGAAGATGAGAACATGGCTGAGGAAAGAAGGGAAGGAAGAAGGATGTACATGACTAGCAGAGAAGGTGAGGTTTGAGTCACAGGCAGGGAAAAGGGAAGAAGACCTTGAGGAAAGCAGGAGTGAAGCACTGATGGTAAACAGACATGACCTCCGCTGTCATTCTCCATGTATGGTGCTGCTGGTTCTTATGCAAATGCTTTCCCCGACTTCTTTCAGTTTGTGAGTGGCATCCACTGCTTGAAGGAGTAATGGGATGTGTATCTGTGACAGGGAAGGCCCCATCCCACTGCACCTACTGCGCAAAAGGAACTCTGCAGAGGCCTCACACAACTTGGAAAGATCATGGGATACAGCGGGTGGGTGGTATGCAGCATGCTGTCACCCAGCCTGTCCCTCAGTAGTCCCATAAGCTCTGTTCTGCAGGAGTGCAAGGCCCAGCTGAAATCCCCAACTAGAGATCAATTGTAAGGGCCCATACAGACTGTGGATGTGATGGAGGCGGATACCCTGACACCATCAATAGCCACATCCTCAGGGAGGAGAGACTGCTCGCCTGGCTGGAGGGAGAAATACCAGAGTTCTGGAAAACGCCAGCAAAACCTACTCAGCTGGGGAAGCTCAACATGGTGACTGTGAGTCATCTCCTAAAGTCTATTTGTCCCCACAGTACCAGAAAATCTCTCTTCTGAACAGCGTGTCTGTAAACCCACTCCATTTGACTTACATCTCATCCAACATCCTCCTACAGCTGGGAAGTCCAGCCCAGGCAAACAGGCCTCATGGAGGCTGGCTGTGTGGATAAAGGATTTGGAAGACAGTTCTGTGCTTGACCAAGCTGACCGCAGCCTTGCCTAGCATGAAGCAAGTGCCCACCAGCCGCAAGGAACCTACAGCAAGCAGGATTTATAGGCAAGAATGCCTTCTAAGACTCTGGAGCAGTGGAGGAGGTAGCGTGCCAGCATTGGCAGTACTTTGTAAGGCTGTGCAACCTCTTGTGCCCAGGGATAATGCATCTGGGTGAGTAAATTGCACTCTTCGTAATCTCCCAGGCTTCTCTAATGAGAAGAGATTTGGGTCCATTAGCAACTATGCCACATAATAAAGACCTGCTGGAGCCATGCCTGTCCCCACAGGGCTAGCTAGTTCTCCAGTACACGCATTCTTCAGCAAAGCTTACATGTTGTTTAACTTGACAGGGCATTGTGTCTAACATTTTCTGATGTCAATCAAATTCTCCTTCTGCACAAACATCATGTTTAAATGTCAGTTTTCCTTCTGTTCCTGCCACCATCAGTCTTCTGACTTAACATACTGGGAAACACATATTTTTTACATGATACAGACCATGAGTCTTGGCACGGTGCCTCAACCAACCTGGGATGAGGGAGGGAGAACATGGGGGGAAATGTGCTTTAAAAAGAATTTTCACAGCAACAGAAGTGGTGCCAGGAACTTTTCTGTCTTGTGCAATAGGCATCAGCATGCAAAAAGAGCCACCGCACCAGAAAACAGAACCAGCTGTGGAACATGTCACAGCAAGGACTAAAAGTACATTTCCTATTTAATCAGCTCAATTGATGGCAGATCCAAAGTGAAGCTGAGAATTGTATAAACCCCCAAACTTCTGCTGATCTGTGTTCCTCTCTCTTTCCTGTAGAGCTTTAACTTTGAAGTTGAGCGGCAAATGCTATTAATTTTAACTAGAGACCACTCTTGTGAGTCACATCCCAAATGCTGCCTGCCACAGCAGCCTGAAGCAAATTAAAGAAACAACAAAAAAGGAATTTAAGGAGCCCATGCTTACAAGGCTGGGGTGGAAAGAGACAAACATGAGACCCAATTCTTACCATACAGTTCAGCTCTTTGTTCTTGAAAACAGATCACATTCTAGTTACAATGAGTACTTGTCCCTTCTTTTTCCTTATTTGAAGTGACTATTGTCCTACCCCTTGCTCCATCCCATACTCTAACCTCCCCAAAACCCCTTTTTTAGTTAGTGCTTTTAGAATTTAAAAGCTTAAGTAGTGATTCAGGGAATCTCTACAAACAGACCGTGAATGATTTTATGAATCTTTTATACAATAGTTTTGAGATCTTAATGAGGTCAGTCAGCTTCCTAACACAGAACTGAGTTATGCATTTTCTGGACTAAGGACAAGAGACATTAACTGATGACTGCTGTAATGTTATCCCATTCAAACAGGTGGTGGGTGGACTGAGACAGTGTTTTTCCAGCTTTTTTTGGAGAGAGCTGAGATTTTCCACAAGAGCAAAGATAGTGGTAATGTTATATCATACAGCTCAAAATAACTGGAGTAGTGACAAAAAAGGCATAGACCCTCATCTGTGGCACAAGGAAAGAGAGATTTTTTTTTGACTGCAGGAAAAAGCACAATCTGAAGATGCTGGAGGACTCTCGATTGTGAAGAAAAAGCCAGGATGAGAAGTGGCATGTGAGAAGTTACCTGCAACTCTTCCTTCTGCCAGAACAAGCACTGACCTTATTCCCATGGAAACAACACAGATTTCCACAATTGTTTTGCTCTGTATCCAGGTACATCTTGTGTTGTCCTAATAACTGTATTAGAATCACTTACAAAAGCTTTGCCTGTTTGGTATATTATTAGCTTCTTCCCAACACCCATCTTGGAGCTGAGATACTGCTGTCCCACTGCTTAAGCTAAACAGCTGCTTTCAGTACAGAGCTCAGGTTATGATTTATGCCTGCAGGGACAGTTAGCAGAAGCAGTGCACAGAAAGCATTTAGCCACAGGGAATTCCTGGACTCCACTCAATTTGCAAACCAAAAGAGACAAACCCAGTGTCTTACAGCTTGAAGCAGCAGATAAACATCTACCAGCTGGATTATCAGGATTGTAAATTAGCATCCCTCACCCTGTGCTTTTCATTGAAGACAACATTATTCATGTGACCACAACAGCAGGACTCTCATATCAATTTTTATTATTATAAATACTATGTAAGAACAGAAAGGATGGTGCCTTGCACCCGCTCCATTCTGCTGCTATTTTGCATCTTCTTTCTTGGCTCCTGCTTCTATTTTCAGGGTTTCTGGGGCTGGACGATAGGCAGGAAATGCCTCCCAAGGACTATTCAGATCAAATTTGCGAAACTCCTGAGCTAGCTCCACAGGCTCTGCCACCACCCGTTTCACTTCATCGTCATACCGCACCTAGAACAGTGCAAAGGACACAGACCAGTCATTTTCACACAGTCCCCACAGCATCCCTGCTATTAGCTGTATACAGTAACAATCCACACCACCCTCCAGTAAAGGGAATCCTACTTCTTATGCCATGGATAGGCCACAGGCCCCTGCCACAGACCTCTGGACTCTCCAGGAAAACCCTTCTCTTTGCTACCACATAGCTCAGGTGTCCTGACTAATGACCCTGAGTGCCCAGCCTACAGTCCATATGAAGTCCACATAGAATAACACATTCAGTTTGTGACAAAGGAATTTCTCCTGAGTCACTGAAATAAGGTGGCCCATCCACCTGGCATAGCTGGGGACTACGCTCATGAATCTTTATAATAGAGGTGTTGGGTTTCAGTTGTACTTCTTATTGTAACACTCAGAACATGGGACAAAAAGACAAACAGGGTGAAACTCAGGTGAGTACCAACACTAATGACTGGCTTGCTTTATCAGTGAGCATACCTCAACTAGTTTTGTAATCTGGGCCTACAAAAACTCAACAAAGTGGAGTTCAAAACTGCATTAAAACCAGTTCAGTCCTTTATTCCTCTGGGAATCTCCAGTTTTGCAGTAGAAAGTTTAATCTTTCAGAAGACGTGCTAAAAGCAGAAGCACTTCCCCTTCCTGACAATTGTCTTTGGTACACATTACATGAAATCTGCTCAATGTCTCTGGCTTTAGGCTGAGACAGATGATACAGATAATTATAGATGATACTTTGTGATGACTTCAAATCTGCATGCAAGACATCTATACAACTTTTATGGAATACACACAAGTGAAATATCCCTAGTGCTTTTTGGAAAAGGATTTTATATTACTATGGTCAGTAATAGAGAGCACAGTATTGAAGAGATCTGATAAATTTAGACATGGGTATTTCTCCTACCTCCACGTAACCAGAGAGTGGAAAGTCCTTCCGGAAAGGATGGCCCTCAAACCCATAGTCTGTGAGGATTCGCCTTAGGTCAGGGTGGTTGGCAAAGAAAACACCAAACATGTCCCACACCTAAATGGAAGAGAGCCAAGTAAATTAATTAGATTAGAGAAAAAACACACCCAAAACATCATGTATTACGTCTATAAAACTTCAGTTACACGCCTGGCTTTGTGTAGGGCCAGCAAAACTGATGCAGGAACTCATTCCAAAGCAAATCAAACACCCTTTTATCTCCTATTCTGAAAACGCAGCCAGGGAAACACTTCTCTCTTTATTCATCAGGGCCCTGGTAGTCAGTTTAATCAGGAAAAAATCTCCACAAAGACTCTGCTCCCAAGCACAATGGCACTCACCTCTCTTTCATACCAGTTTGCTGCCTTGTGCACAGACACTGCTGAGTCAATGGGTGTCAGCTCATCAGTGTATGTCTTCACCCGGATCCGACTGTTGAACCGCAGAGACAGGAGATTGTACACAATCTGAAGCAGAGTAAGAGAATACACTGGTCTTGTACGGCTTTTATGGCTCTCTTTGCAGCACAGAATTGGCTAAGAAAAGGCACACAAAGACTATTTCAAATATTCTTTATCAGCCGAAACACATTCAGTGCTGGGCACTAAAAGACAGTATTATCATTGAGCTTACACTTTGGTTCTGAGAAGCGCAACAAAAATCATGTGAGACTTAGTAAACATGACCCATGAAGAGCTGAAGAGAGACACGAAATCTTAAAGAGAATACTGAAGGGAGGGAGACACTTGACAAAGAAAACAGACGAAAATTACTCTCAGCATCCAGTGGGGAAAGCTAAGAAGAAACACCCTTAACTTTCAGTAGATAAATTGGATACAAAGGAAAATTTCTACATCTTCTGGTGATGAAGTACTAATAAAAAGGCTGCTTAGGAAGATTACTAGAACTTCCAGGGTAGGGGGCAGGAATACTTACTACAAGCAGACTGAAAAAAAAACCAAACCTTTGTAAGAAGTTGTGTAGCCCTTTGATACTGCCTCTGTGAAGAGGCCTCTGAGTTAAAGAAACTCTCTCTACAACTCTCAAGATTTTTGCCTAATCACAAAATATGTTACCAAAAGTCAAAGCTGTTATTAGCAAAGCAAGAAGGAGCTACATCTGAAAACAAAAGCCATCTGGTTAGCTAATATAGCTAAGGCAAACCTGTCACCCCTCACTTTCTGAGCAGCTGTAAACGATTTAATCCCACAAGATAAACCCAAGGAGGGAAACAAATCAGCTACTTTTCATTACCCTTGTTATTTTCTGGAAACTAAAAGTCTACCAGTTTACTACTCTTGCCCAAAAGACAGTCTACCCACATCAGACACAGTAAGTCAGACCGTCTCTTCATCCATAAGGCTACCTAAACCATAGCCAGCACGAGTCCCAGGTGTTTTGTGCCACTGCTTTTTTAAAGATCTTCCTAAGTTAAACTACAGTAATGTGAACAAAGCTTTCTAATAGTGTGAGACAATATGCTAAGTCAGAAGAATCTGCAGCTGCAATTCTTTTGCAGCTTAAAAGCAGAGATATTCAAAAGCATTTGGGGGAACCAAATCTCCAATATCCATTGAAAGGCACTGAACTGGAAGTTCAGTGCCCAAAGTCTTCTGATAGGTTCCTGAAAATCTGCCTCATGTCCTGTATGGTACCAACTTTCAGGGAAAGTTTTTTTTTTAAAAAAAAACCCAAAAAAGTATTTAGTTGTTTAAGATTAAAACAGTAACAGCAGCTGAGATGCCTAACTGGAAGAAGGATGAGCACCAGTTCACATCTGGCCAGAAAGAAGTCTATAGACAATTTGGTAAAACCAAAACGGAAGACAGAACAAACAAACCAAATAAAAAAAAAAAACAAACCAAAGCAAGAAACTTTCAGCAGAGCAGAAAAGGAAAACCAGACTAAGAACCCAGGCAGTTATCAGTTCTGCTACTGCTTCCACAATCCACAGATCAAACAAAACCCAGCATTTCAGAATGGATTTTTTTCCTCCATTGTCAGGAAGCAAAAAATGTGATCAGCATTGCAAGGGCACCCACAGCCATCAGCATTTGTGAAACTCTCCAAATCCTGTACCTATGAGCAGTTCTTACCTCAAAGCGATACTGCCGAGATGGGACATCAACTGCAGTCAAGTCAGCCAAGGATTTGAACTGGGCGTTAGTGTGGTCTCGAAGGAAGGTCAGAACTGGAATGATCCCATCTGGATGGATCAGAAGTTCCAGCTCATTGAAACAGGTCACCTGTTGAAAGGGTGAAAAGAACATGCATACAAACACCAACAGGATTGAGCATTATGCTGAATCCAGCAAAATACCCAAAGAAAGATAGTATATGGTACAGCAGACACACAATGACAGCACATAAAGGGGCTTAATAACAGCAGTAACTTTATGCAATTCTGACAGTTTTTCTTCCCCAGAACACCTTCTGAAAACAGCTAACAAAAAAGTAGTATGTTCACCAAGACCTGCCCCCCCTATAAAAAGAACTTCTCGAACAGCACTTACCTGTGCTTGCTGGATATACTTGGGCATAATCTCAGCCACATACTCCCCAAAAGCACACAGCTGCTTCTGTTCTACTTCATTTTTTGGTCTGACAGTAGCTAAGGAGAAAAATAAAGGTCCCAAGATTATGGCATGGAATACAGAAAGCTACAGAAAGAAGAGCAGCAACTCCTATCCCTGACTTACAAATCCCTTGTAGCAGTCTAGCTGTCTGTCAGTAGTTCTGGCAGAAACCAGGCAGCTTCAGGTTTAGGTACCCTGCAATGTTTATTTATGGTAAATCTGAAGTTAAAGACAACATACAGTAAAATATACAGGATGCTGCAAGAGACAAGACTACAGCTACATATATGTGTTGTGGTACACAGAGCATGGAACTAGAGACTTTAAGGAAGGAAGCTTGTGCTAGGGCTAAACAATTTTGCCTTGGGCACTTTACAGCAGAAGGAACAGCACATAAGATGATGGATTTATGGTAACTGCAAAATAAGTTTTCAGAGTGAAGACCTACTAAAATCAAAACTTTTCAAGAGGATAACAGAAGATAGCACAGTACCTAACGGGAAGATTGCGGTCTTTTAGTCATTTAAAAATGCAGATTTTATCAAGTGTTCCAGTTCACCACTTACGGCTGGCAAAACTTGTAGAATTACAAACAAGACAGAGACTCCCTTTTTATAGGGAGTCACATGGAAAAGACAAGGGGTGATGGGCACAAGTTATTCCTGGGGAGATTCTAACTGAACACAAGAGGAATCACAGAACAGTTTAGGCTGGAAGGGACTTTCAAAGGTCATCCAGTCCAACACCCTACAATGAGCAGGGACACCTTCATCTAGATCAGGTTGCCCAGAACCACATCCAGCCTGGCCCTGAATGTCTCCAGGGATGGTGCATCCACCACCTCTCTGGGCAACCTGTGCCAGTGTTTTACCACCCTCATTGTAAACAATTTCTTCCTCATGTCCATCCTGACTCTCCTCCCTTTTAAAACCTTTATCCCTCATCCTGTCACAACAGACTCCGTTAAAAAGCTTTTCCCAGGCCCTCATTCTTCCCAACGAGAACAACCAAAAAGGTTCCACCACACAAGAACGTCCTGAGCGCAGACAAGCGCCCCAAGGCCGAGCAGCCGGGAGATGACAGGGCCATGACACGGTCTCTTTCATTGCTCCCAACCCAACCAACGGCTCCAACCGCAAGGCCCTCGCCTCGCTCCCCATCACTCACGGCGAGTGTCTGCGGCGGAGCTCCCCGTCAGCCGGGCCTGGACCGCCGCCGCCGGGCCTGCGCCAGCTGCAGACAGAAACGGACACGTCTCACTCACCGACCGACCCACCGACCGACCCGGCCCCGCAGCTAACCCCCGGGAGCCCTCACCTCGCAGCGCGGCCCGCGCCAGGCCCCGCGCCGCAGCCGCCACCAGCATCCCGCCGTGACACGGACAGGCAAGGGCACGGACCGGAAGCGGAAAGCGCGCCTGGAACTTCTCGGGGACGCTTCCGGCTCGGTGGGCGGAAGCAGCGGGCGGCTGGCGGCGCGGAGCGGAGCGGAGCTCGGAGCAGGCTCCCCGTGTCGGCGGCATGAAGGGAGGCGCCGCAGGTGGGTGAGGGCGGGAGGCGGGGAGCGCTGAGGAGGTGCGTCCGCCGGAGGGTGCGAATGGCCCCGGGTTGGAGCGGGGCTGCGGGTTCGAGGCGGCTCGCCGGCGGTTTCCATAGCGTTAATGTGGCCATAACGGGGGGGGGTGTGTTTGCTTTCCTGGGAACTGGCTTTTCAAGCAGACCCCCCTCGCCCCAGTCTCCGAAGCGCGAAGCCGCTGTCGGTTGTGTGCGTGGGTTCGCTGATCCCGGGCGCTGTTAGGAGCGAGGGGGAAAAGCAGTAGGTGTGCCTGGTGTTGGTTACACCGTCATTATCGCACTGCTGTGCTCTTGTCAGGCCACATCTGGAAGACTGTGGTCAGTTTTGGTCTCCCCTGTGAGAAAAAGATGTGGACAGGCTGGAGAGGGTCACAGAGATGATCCAAGGACTGGGAAGCCACATGAGGAAGAGCTGGGCTTGTCAGCCTAGAGAAAAGAAGGCTTAGGAGAGACCTTGCCACCATGTCCCAGTGTTTAGAGGGTGGCTATAAAGAAGATGGAGACTTGCTTTTTACAAGGAGTTAAATGGAATAAGACAAGGAGTGATGGGCACAATTTACTCCTGGGGAGATTCCGGTTGGGCACGAGGAAAATTATTCATATTATGATAATAATCAGCCATTGGAATAATCTCCCTGGGGAAGTGGTGACTCCCGATGGAGTGTAAGATTTTGCTTTATGGGACACTTTACTGTTCCTGCACCTCTTTCTTTATAGTGGAGATGCCATGGATGCGAAGGGGAGCTTTGTGTTTACAAAGAAGGGTGTGAGGTTTACAGTAGTCTTTGTTGCTGGCATTTCCTTAGTGACTTGGCACCAGCCCTCTGTAAATTGCACAGGGCGGTGGAGGCAGCTGGCTCTGCTATGTCAAGAGGAAAGAGTGGTTCATCCATCCATATCCTGATGCTCTGAGTGGTTCCTTTGGCATGCTAGGCTGCAAAGCACCTTGACTTATTGGGATCGAGAGTCCTAACCGAAGTGGGAGCCCATCTGCAGCATAGACTTGTACTTAGTACCTGTGTGTTCTGTGCTAATTGCAGTTCCTCAGTCTCTTACAGACTAATGTACAGGTACTTTTCAGACAGACCAGAACTGTTGTAAATTCACACTAAAGGTATAATTAAGGCAGGCCATCATCAGGGATGGGATAGACTTCTAGGGATGTAGACTTCTGTGAACAGAATTCAAGCAAAGAAGGAGGAGCCTTCCTGTATTAAGTAGAGCTATTGTAAAAAGCCGCATGTTTGACAAATAAAGCATGGAAGAGTAACTGTGAATCTCCTGGAGAAGAATCCCATCTTTGGGAATCACTGTACTGGAAATCATGTTCAGTATTAATTGAAGAAGTTTGTGATATGAGTCACCATGATTGACAGTTGAGGTGTGAAAATAAGATTAAAGTGGATGAAGGCAGGCACGTATTTGCTCGTAATACTTTCAAGAGCCACGTGAAAAAGGAGCTCTTTACAGCAGTCCTTCTCTGGTTCAGAAGGTTTTTCAACCCACAGTCTTCTTGGAACTCTGCAAACAATCTCAGGTACCTACTAAGAGGTGTTACCTTTTAAATTGAGTTCTCCTTGCCCCTCGGGAAAAAGGGGCTAAGAACATCTGACAGGTTATTTTGCATGCTAAAGGTGTCTGGCACATTAACAAAATGGGTGTAACCATCAGTTATCTCCTTTGGTTAGCTTGAAGGATTGGTGGTTATGTCCGGCAGACTTCTCATGCATTGTTTGGGTAAAACCAAGTTCACCTTACTTAATACCACTGCATTGTGTTGGTTCTGGATGGTAGTTGACTCCTCCTGATGATATGAACTTCTGTCTGTGCTGTTAGTGTGATGCTGTAATCCTTTTTCCATCTAGCCCAGCTATGGTGCTGCCACTTTTTTTTTGGCTTCCCAAGTTGCCTAGGGTGGTTGCTGGTCTTTCCACTTGAATAACCATTGCTGCATTTCTTTGTGTTAGTGAAATGGGTTGTGAAAAACTATGCACATCTCCCAGTTCTGCTGGGACGTGATGCTCACTGTACTGGAAGTTTGGTATATATTATAATTTTAATCATGCCAACTTCTCTTTTGTTGTTTGAGATTCTCAAGTTCAAGCAGAAGTTTCTGCCTGCACTATTTATATTCAGCATAAATATGCTGGCTTCTTACCAATATGTGTGATTTTCCCCTGTACCCTGAAGTACTGCATAATCTTGTTAGTGGAGAAAGACACGTAATTATTGTGATTTTACAGATTGCTGGAGGTCTGATCTGTGCAGCACCATGGATTCATCAGAAGAGACTGGAGGCTCCTCTGCAGAAGAAAACTACTTTGTGAACTACACCTTCACCGACCGCTCCCACTCAGGCCGTGTGGCCCAGGGTATTATGAAATTATGCTTGGAGGATGAGCTCTTTGCTGATGTTACAATATCAGTGGAAGGCAAAGAATTCCAGCTGCACCGCTTGGTCCTCTCAGCTCAGAGCTGCTTTTTTCGTTCTATGTTCACTTCCAACTTAAAGGAGGCCCACAACCGGGTGATTGAGCTGCAGGATGTTAGTGAGAGTGTCTTTCAGCTCCTTGTGGACTATATTTACCATGGGACTGTAAAGCTGAGGGCAGAGGAGTTGCAGGAAACCTACGAAGTGGCAGACATGTACCAACTGACTGCCCTTTTTGAAGAGTGTTCCCGTTTTCTGGCCCGTACGGTGCAGGTTAGGAACTGTCTGCAGGTCATGTGGTTGGCAGATCAACACAGTGACATGGAGCTCTACACAGCTGCCAAACACTGTGCAAAGTCACATTTGTCTCAACTGCAAGACACAGAAGAGTTCCTACACCTGCCTCTCCGCCTACTGACAGACATCCTTACAGGTAAGGAGTGCTTGGGACTAGCCAGGATGTGGACGTAGAAAGAGAGTCTATTAGGGGTTGAACAAAATAGATGGAAAGATCCAAGCTTTTAAATCACTGTCTATTCAGAGGCTTGGCTAAGCTAAGCAAAGCAAAACATTCTGGATAACCTGATGAGAAAAAAAACCCTATTCATGTCTATAGCATCTAAGCTATAGAAAAGGGGCACAGAGGATGCTGGTAATTCCCAGCAGTTCCTGAGTCAACAGGTCAGATGAATTACAGGCTTTTTAAACATAACTTAGTGACTTTCAACAATTTGTTGTATTTTGGTTTGCATTAAAAGTAAACCAAAGAAGCATTACCAGAAATGGACATTTTATTAAAGTATTCTTTAGTTTGTAATCATTTAACATAACAATGCAACAACTCAGCATTTGTAAGAAGGCTCGAGGACAAGCTATATTTTGAAGACTATGTTAGTGTTGTTAGCAATTGTATATAATTGTTAGGATTCTTCAGGCTAGGCAGTCAGCTGCCTGAAATTGAGGCATTGTAACATCTTAGGTAATACAGTAATTACCTTTCTTGTCAAGGTAATAGCCTTCCCCAGTAATGATGCAGTGACTCAGTGCTGTGAAGGATGCGTTAATACATCAAAAACTTAGTCCAGCTGCCACCAATCCTTAAAGTTTCTCTGCTGCCACAGAAGGTACAGCAAGTGCTTGAAAAACTCTTTATGATGCTGCAGTCACAACTTCATTTTTGTGCATTTATGTATCATTGTTACATGGGAGGAAGCAAGAATGTAGAAGCAGCTCAGACTTTCAAATGTGCTGGACTTGGGAACAGAGAGGTTGCCCCTTTCTTGCTTAAATTAAATAACTTTGTAAATGAGTAAACAGTTTGTGTATCATGTGTTTTGTATGTTGTTATGACAATAACAACAATATGACAATAACCTGCCATGACTGGCTGCTTTGGAATACTGGCAAATATGTCTGCAAGACTTAAAGTAGCCTGTAAAGTTTATGCTATGAATATGAGAGTCTTTACAGATGTAGCATTGTATTATCTCTATTGCATTTAAAGAAATTCACAGTCAGAAGCCTACTGAGAACATGTACTGATAGCTCAAACTATTATAAAATATGAGTAATTTGATGACTAGCTGAATTTTTTAAGCAATGTTGTGAGTTTATTAAGGAAAACTAAATTCCTAAAATAATGAAATAAAGCTATAGTGGTCAGTCACCTTTAACTTCCTAGGAATTCCATGTAGCAACCATAGCTTTTAGGACTATGGCCTTTAGTTTTTGTGGTCCTAACTTAAAGTAATTGCTCAATAAAACTTTTTTCTGCATCAGCTATTTCCACATATAGAATAACATTACTCACTATTTATGCCAAAACTTAGCTCATAAAAGGGATTGAAATCTGAAATATAATCCTACTGCTGGTAGGGAAACTTTTTCTTTCACAGTTCCTGCATCTTTGTTTAGTTAATGGTGAACTAAATAGAGGAAGCTATTAGTGGCAAGGATTAAAATTAACGAAGTACTAATTTATTAAGCTTTTGTTGCACTCTAGGACCTATTTCAAAATCAGAGTTTTTCCGTTTGGCCGCTACGTGTAATGGATAGCTTATGGAAATCCCCTTTACTAATAGAGTTGAAATACCTGCTTTTGTTCCACACTCTGTTCTCTTCCCTGACAGTATAAAGAAAAGTGTTGGAATTTATCTGATGCTTTCAGCATCATTGAATTCAAGGTTTGTTGTGAGAGCAGATTGCAAAATCAGAAAGCCTTCATAAGGAAACCTTTCAATGAATAAAAAGTAATTGCTGACTTTCAAGATGGAAGTAAATACCTGAAATGTTCTAGGTAACATACTGATGACAATGATGCAATAGTTTGTGGCGTGACCAAAGCTTCCAGTTATGTCTGGAAACACTGAAATGTGATGCAGTCTGTTGAGTGTTTCCTACAGTCATGCTGCTAAGGAAAGCTACAGTAGCTCATTGGGGATTTCCAAACGTTAAGAGGATAGCAGCAACAGCAGATGGTCAGTCTTGAGGGTCAGCTGTCTGACTGCTCAGAGAAGGAAAATTTCTGCAGATGACTTGCTAGTTAGGTTTCTAGGACCAGCCAGAAAGGAAGGCGGCTGCTGAGATTCTCAAATAAGAGAATCTTTTTGCCTAAATGCTTAAATAAGAAGATATTTTTCATTATCCCAAAGCATTTAAGTTCTCTTTCCTGCTCTTCTTCTTGGACACAGGTTCTTTTGTTGAAACTCATCCAAAGTGCTTAAGATCTGGCAGCTCTGTCTTCTGATACTTATCCAAACTAATTTCATGTAGACGTCAGGCTAGCAGTGCAGATCATGCTTGCCAAAATCTATAGGTCTCTATATCCTTTTTCCCTCTCTAGAAAGCAGGGTTTGGGGTGGGAGTGGGGGAAGGGAGTCACAGGAAAAGGATGTTCCTGAGTACATACACCTTTGTCTAGATACCATAAATGCCTTTCTGTCCCCAAACCGCAGATGGCGTTCCATGTTCTCAGAATCCAACAGTTGCCATAGAAACCTGGATCAACTTCAACAAGGAGGAACGAGCGGGCTTTTCGGAGACACTGCGGTCGAGTCTGAAGGTATAAAAAGCTCTTCTGTACCGGGGTTGGTGCAGCACTTGCTGGTTTCACACTTCCCAAGGCAGGGTATTCTGCTCACAGGTGTGACTTGAAAGTCCCAAAACACAAATGCCATTGAAATCTGTGGTGCTGTGTGAGGAATACTTTCATTGTCGCAGATAGTAACCCCACTGACAGCTTTTTTTAATATAACCTGAGGTTGCTTTCAGTAGTGATTGGAGCAATGCCACAAATAACTTATTTCACGAGATGCTCAGTTACCAGAGAGACCATTCAGAAATCCTAATTGAGCATTCCCCTCATAACTCTACTCCCTCACTGATGTAATCGGCCCTTACCTAAACCACAGACGCTTGAGTTCCAGTGAAGTCTGTTGCTGTTTTGCTATGTCAGATATGACTGGTGTATTGAAAAGACTTTGAGGCTCTGAATCCCAAAGCTGTTGGGTGGCAGGACTTGGGAAGCAGATCACACACCTCAGGCCCACAGGTGGGTCCTAAGCTGAAAAATTGTGTCTTGGGCATCGCTGCTGTTTGTGTAAACAGGTCAAGTTTTGCTGACGCACTCCTTCTTTCTCTCAGGTGATAGGAGAAAATGTTCACATCTACCTGATTGGAAAGGAGTCATCACGTACACATTCACTGGCTGTCTCTCTGCATTGTGCTGATGATGACTCCATAAGCGTGAGTGGCCAGAACAGCCTGTGTCACCAGATCACCGCAGCCTGCAAACACGGCAGTGACCTGTATGTTGTCGGTGGCTCCATTCCACGACGCATGTGGAAATGCAACAATGCAACCATAGACTGGGAATGGTGTGCTCCTCTACCCCGTGACAGGCTCCAGCACACCCTCGTCTCTGTGCCAAGCAAGGATGCAATATATTCACTGGGGGGGAAAACTCTGCAGGACACTCTCTCTAATGCTGTCATATATTACAGAGTACGAGACAATGTCTGGACAGAGACCAGCCAGTTGGAAGTGGCAGTTTCTGGAGCTGCAGGTGTAAACCTTAATGGTGTCATTTACCTGCTGGGTGGGGAGGAAAATGACTTGGACTTCTTCACCAAGCCCTCTCGGCTAATTCAGTGCTATGACACCAACACAGAGAAATGCCATGTGAAGCCATATGTACTGCCTTTTGCAGGCCGCATGCATGCTGCTGTACACAAGGATGTGGTGTTCATTGTAGCTGAGGGGGATTCACTGCTGTGCTATAATCCCCTTCTGGATAGCTTTACCCGGCTATGCCTGCCAGATGCCTGGAGCTCAGTACCATCCCTCTGGAAAATCGCCAGCTGCAATGGCAGCATCTATGTCTTTCGTGATCGTTATAAAAAGGGTGACGCAAATACTTTTAAACTCAACCCAGCCACCTCTGTTGTAACAGTCACAAGTGGCATCAAAGTGCTGCTCACTAACCTGCAGTTTGTCTTGGCCTGAGCAGGAAAAACAGGCCCAGTGATAGAAAGGGCAGCAATGGTATTCTGCTGGGCAGCTCAGAGGCACCTACCACACTCGGCACCAGTCCCAATTACTATGAGTTCACAACATCCAGTAAAGACCCCATCCTCTATAGTGTGCAGAGGAAGTACAGGCTTTCTGGTTGTGGGCCTCTTCTGTTACATAGCACTGTTAAAGTTGAACGGCTGCATCTTAGATTTCAGATGGTCTAAATGCTATTACTTTGATCCTTTGATGATAAGCTGCTTGTGTTTGAGGCCCAAACGGCAGCAAGCAGCCTTTTTAGCCAGGAACCAATCTGCCAATAACAAATCCTATGGCATATGGACAATGTCTTCCTTGGCCTAGACTGCTGGTTTTAACTGCCTGTGTGCTGCCATGTCAGTCACAGACGCCCACTGTGTCCTCCAGGGATGTCCCCATTTAAGCATTCCTCCCTATTTCAGAAGGAGGGACTGCAGAAATATTTACAGCAGATACCAGAGCTGACTCCAGGTAGGTTTCATTATTCAGCACTTCTCCTAGAGGAGTGGTAACAAACTGGTAACTTGCTTACTGCTCTGTCATCACCTAGCATAAAGACAAATGTTTTTTATGATCACTGGTGTCCTTTATTGTACAGGGAATCCCAACCTCTAATGATAATGTAGTGTTGATTAAAGACAGAATTAAGACCACTTCCTCATACCCCTCTGTTGGCACTGTAACCCTTTGGGTAGGAATCTGAATAAAGTCTCTGCTGAGACAAAGTTTCCTATTCCTTTGCTGCAAATACAGAACTTCCTGTGGATTGCAGGTCAGCTCAGCACTGACACTGTGTGTGGGAGAGAACTGTGGGGCTCCAAGAGAATGAAGGTATTTGCCATAAGGAAAGAAGGCTTTCATGAAACTTTACTGTAATATATGTAAAAACTTTATTGGTGGTCAAGAAGTTCAATGCATAAATCATTAAAACGTAAGTTTCTTTTAAAGCAATCAAACCAGAGATTTTGGTAGATCTTACTGACACTATGAAGTTGTCCCAGCAATCACATTCCTGTGAAATGCCTCCAGGACCTGGACTTGCTTGTGCCGAATGAGGATGTGGGGACGGATCTTGGCAATAGCCTCTACTGCTTCCTGAGGGCTCCAGTGATGCAGCTGAAAAGGCAGAAACCCTGCAAGTGAAAATACACTCCCTCCCTGCATAAGTTAATGGAGCTTTTCTGGAGGCTACAGGCAACACTAGAGTTGTTTGAAAAGTTGCTGCTTTGACCCTTCTGTTTACTTCATGTTCCTCACAGCGGGGACTGAACATCAATGCAAGTTCATGAAATAAGTCAGTTAAAAAGAGACCGTACAGGAACCCAGAAAACCAAATTCACTTCTCTTAATCCTGATTTCTATTTATTGAAAAGCTTAGAAAGGTTCACCATTTCAGCTAACCAAGGAGAAAATCTGAACAAAAATTGATGTTTATCTGCTCAGTGAACCTACCCTCACAAGTGACTTGCTATTCTCATCTCAATCTGTTCCTCCATAGAATTAGGAACAGAAGTACCATTCAAAACCTCCATTTGCTGCATTCTACAAATCATCAGTCCAAGTCTGGACATCTCCTAAACTGGGCCTCCAGTCCAAACTATAAAATCATGGTACCTAGAGGGGAGGGAAGAAATGTAGTATGTATAGGGCTGTACATACACATGTGCCTGTGTGTCTGTGTACACATGTAATTGAGCACCTCTCTTATGAGGAAAGGCTGAGAGAGTTGGGGTTGTTCAGCCTGGAGAAGACAAGACTCAGGAGATCTTATTGCGGCCTTTCAGTTCTTAAAAGGGGCCTATAAGAAAGGTGGGGAGAGACTTTTTTAGCAGGTCCTGTTAGGATGAGGGATGATGGTTTGAAACTAAAAGAGAGGAGATTCAGGCTGGATGTGAAGAAGAAATTCTTTACAATGAGGGTGGTAAAATCCTGGCACAGACTGCACAGAGAGATGGTGGATGCACCATCCCTGGATGTGGTTGGGCTGGATGTGGTTCTGGGCAACCTGATACAGATGAAGATGCCCTTGCTCATTGCAGGGGGGCTGGAACTAGATGACCTTTGAAAGTCCCTTCCAACCCAAACTGTTCTAGGATTCTATGGAACATTAATGCACCTGCTTATTAATGGTCAGGCTTATTAAGCAAAAGCAAACTGTAATGGTTGGCTGTATTTTGCTGAGACTGTACAAAAATAAACCCCATTTAGCACTGAATACTTCTTACTTGAATTAAATATGCTGCCACCATGGTGGCACTGCGGGAGCGTCCCGCCTTGCAGTGCACATAGACACTGTGACCACACGCTCGGTGTTTCAGAATGAATTTAACACCCTTGTGGAGGTTTTCCAAGGTGGGGACGCCAGTTAGATCCACGGTGCTGAGACGCAGTTGCTCCACTCCCATTGCCTCCCATTCCTGAAATGGACATAGCAGTTAATTTGGGGGGGGGGGGGGGGGGGGGGTGTGGTTGGTTGTTTTTAGTTCCAGAAAGAAAACCCAGAACCTGTTGAGACAGTTGGGAAATTCAGTAGGGTTGTAAGCAGACTTTGAATATCAATACAAACCATTCCATAAAATAGAACCACTCTGTGTATGGCTCTATAAATCCTTTAAATCAGATGTATGAAAACTTCAGTGCTAGCTATCAGAAAGGAGAAGTTAAAGGGAACTGAAAAGGTGTGGTTCAGCTGAAGGAAAGGTGTTCTTGTACGTGCACAGTGATGTACATACATTCAGTGCTGCCCTTCCCTCTCCGCCGCTGCATCTCTAATACTTCCCTTCCATCCTTTTTACCGGCCTCTCGCACAGTGTTAGAAGTTGGCTTAGGTACGAAGAAACCTCGTCTTCGCTGTCAGGATCCCGGCTAAAGCCTCGCCAGCGCCGGGACGGGCGGACCGGCAAGAGACCCTGAGGGACACGGGCAGCTCCTGGGCTCACCTGTGCGGAGCAGCAGAGGAAGCGGGTCTCGTACTCCTCATTGAGGGTGACTACGGCGCGCACGTTCTCCTCGGCCACCAGCTACGGGCACAGGCACCGTCAAGCTCCGCCGGTCCCCCGCGGCCCGGCCCGCCCCGCCGCGCCCGCCTTACCCTGCGGCTGCGTCCCCGCAGCGGCAGCGCCCCCAGCAGCACGGCGCCGTCGATGCGGTGGAACCAGGGCCGGCGGGACCCGGGCAGCTGCGCCCGCGCCGCCGTGTACAGCAGCGTCGGGTAGAAGAGCAGCCGCGCCGCGCCGGCGCCCAGCGCCTCCGCCAGCCCCATCGCGGGCAGCGCAGCGCCCCGCCGCGCCGGCTGAGGGGCGGGCGAGCGCACTGAGCGTGAGGAGGCGGGGGAGCCTGCAGCCGGAATGAGGCGGTGTCGGGCGGGGCGCGGAGTGCAAGGTCGGTAGGAGGGAGTGGCGGGCGCACAACTCCGACCCCTCCACCTCGATCCAGCTGTGGTCTCTCCCGGAAGCGCCGCCATCTTGCGGAGCCGGCCTGAGGCGGCGCAGGGAGCGGAGCGGGACGCGAGTGGATCCCCGGGGGCAGGTGAGGGCGGCGGCCGCCAGGAGGAGCTCGGGCCGGGCCGGGCCGGGCCGGGACAGCGCTCAGCCGAGCCCAGCCGAGCCCGCGGAGACTGCGATTCCATCGCGCAGGTAACGGCTCTTCTCCTTCTTACCCCGTTCCCGGGGAGTCCCGCCGTGAGGCCACCCGTGCCGGGCCGCAGCGGCAGCCTCTGCGGCAGGCGCCTCGCTCCCGCCCGCTCGCCTCTCCCCTATCCCTGACGCGGAGGGGCAGAGGTCCGGCGGGGCGCTGCCGCCCTGTGTGTGCCACCCCGAGTGGGGTGGTGGCCGCCCCTCCGGGGCCCGGAACCGGAGGCCTCCGGTTGTATCTGATCCCAGCGCTGACAGCGCCTCGGGCGCCGCCGGGGCGCGCTGCGGCGGCGGGGGGCGCTGCAGGTACGAGCGCAGTCCGAGGTGGTGTCGCCATTGGGGCGGGGGAGGCGCGGGTGCTGCGGCGGGCCCTAGAGGGCCTTGGGGCAGGGGGGAGGCTCCCCCGGGCTACGGCCGCTGTTAGCCCGCCGAGCTGGGTGGTTCGGGCGCTGGGGAGCGGCCAGGGGTTTAATCTCCAGTGCGGTTACATGCTGTTGGGGGCACGTAAGAGGTCTGTCTTTTGGACTTGTGAAACGTTTGCTGGCATGCGAGGCAATTCGGGCGTGCGAGAAGCACAAGCAGGGGAATTGAAGTTCAGCACAGTGTGAAGATTTGCAGTCTCAAGCGTGAGAAGGCGTGACGGACCCCACGGGAGTAAAATAAAAAATATATAAACCAGGAGAGACAGAACGTAAAATGAATGATAAATACGTGAAGAAGCAGGGAAGGTTGATAGCAGCATGAGTTTTTTATAGGGCTGCTCATGAATAGGTAGTTGAGAGGCAGCATTATAATAAAGCGTTAAACCTTCATTCCTATAAATTCCTAAAGAATTGTGGCCCAGCCGTTTTCACCCTTAAGACAGAGGCATTCTCTTCTGCCAGAAGTTGTCAGGGAGCATTTTTCAAATGTTGAAGCTTTCTTGTATGTCCTGCTTGAGCGCGGCCTTCAGGTGTGTTTCACGGGGAGTTTACCTGAGTCAGAAAAATTGGGGGGGGGGGGATTTATATCTTTGAAGTATGTTTTGCTTCTGGTTTGCAGGAGCTTGGACTTTCTGAGTATCTTAAATTTGTTTATTCTTAATTTCATTTCTCTGCGTGTCCTTCCAGTCTTTGTACTGGTGATAGTTGTTATATATTATGTCCTGGTGCCATTTGCTTTCTTCTGTATTCCTTTTCTTCAGATTAGTTCACGAGATAGATTTTGGTGTACTGACTTGGCATTGCATGTCTATAATGAACCCATCGGATTTTTTTTCCTTACCCTCAGCTATGTTGTTGGCAGCTCTGCATAAGATATTCTGTACTTCCTAGAGTTGTGTCTGGACCTAAGCCTTTAAGGAGCAGCTTTGTGGGAATACTACTGCTGTGGTAGATGCTTAAAAATTCTGCTTACATCTTTACACTGAGATAGGAAATGTGAAGGTTGGTGCAACTTGACTCCAAACTTTAATGTGTTCAGTTTCAATCCTGCAGATGAAAAGTCCGAAGGGCAGGAGCACAGATCTCACTATATCTGCTCAGGGACATAGGTGCAGATGTGTATACAAGTAAAATTCCTAAATAGGAATTTAAAAATACAATGAGATGAAGGATTATTTTTATTTTTGAAGATGATTAGTGTTCTCTTTCAGCATATGCTCACTTTCAATATTATTGCTGAAATTTATTCTTGGAAAGTATATGCTGTTTGTAGAGTGCGTTCACCCCTTCTGAGTCATCACTGTGTTCTTCCTTTCCCTCTCAAAGTTTCTGACGTTACATTAGAGAAAAATAAATCCTGGATCCTTCCTCCTTAGTTATGTGCTTTCCCTTACGTATCTGCTGCTTTTTTAATATGAAACAAAATAACAGATGCAGGCTTAGAAAGTTGTGTTAATATGCATAGAGATATGCAATAATTTTATATCTCATCAGTAATAAATCCATAATTTATGAGACTCCTTGCAAATACCCTTTACATCATTTGAAGAATCACTAGATGAAACTAATTCAGCAGGTCAAAGGAGGTGATCCTGCCCCTCTACTCTGCTCTCTTGAGACCTCACTTGGAATATTGTGTACAGTTCTGGTGTCCTTAACATAAAAAGGACATGGAACTGTTGGAGCAACTTCAGAGGAGGCCACGAGGATGATCAGGGGACTGGAGGACCTCCCGTATGAAGACAGGCTGAGAAAGTTGGGGCTGTTCAGCCTGGAGAAGAGAAGGCTGCGTGGAGACCTCCTAGCAGCCCTCCAGTATCTGAAGGGGGCCTATAAGGATGCTGGGGAGAGACTCTTCATTAGGGACTGTAGTGATAGGACAAGAGGTTACAGTTTAAAACTTAAACAGGGGAAGTTTAGATTGGATATAAGGTGGAAGATTTTTAAGGGTAGTGAGGCACTGGAATGAGTTGCCCAGGGAAGTTGTGAATGCTCCATTCCTGGCGGTCTTCAACACCAGGCTGGATGGAGGCTTGATAGACATGGTTTAGTGGGAGATGTCCCTGCCCATGGCAGGGGGGTTGGAACGTGATGATCTTAAGGTCCTTTCCAACCCTAACTATACTATGATTCTAAATTCATAGAATCATTCTTCTTCCTTATATCTAACCTGAACTTCCCATGTTTAGGGGGACCTGCTGTGGGGTCTCCACACAGCTTCTCTTCTCCAGGCTGAACAGCCCCACCTTTCTCAGCCTGTCTTTATACGGTAGGTGCTCCAGCCTCCTGATCATCCTCGTGGCCTCCTCTAGACTTGCTCCAACAGCTCCATGCCCTTTTTATGTTGAAGGCACAAGAAATTATGGCACTTGGACATAAGAGAAATATTTATAATACTGTGTGAATTTCCTTTTGAAATATTATGTTGCATTTCATAAAAAAATAGATGTTTATGCGAATCTTAAATATTTAGACTTGCATTTAGTTAAACCGGTGTCCAACTGAACTTAAGAAACTTTATTATGAGCAGGTTGGATGTTAACTATTTCTTGCAGCTTTTTCTGAAATGCAGTTATCAGTTACTGTGCTTCTTTATTTCGTCTGTTTGTCTTCTGGGTCTCCTGCCACAAGTTGCATCAGAGGGGCTGCTCTAATTTTTTCTTTCATGTTTCTTTAGGCAGGGTGGGAAGTGATATGCATTCTCCCTGGTTTTGAGATTTTCTGATTATTGGTCTCTAATTCTGGTATCTAGAAAGAACCCAGAGCTCTGGCTGTTGAAATACTGTTGCTCAGCACATATGTCCATGAGGCAGCCAGTTTTCCAAGTTATAATGTGAGTTTTGCACAGCATCAATCATCCAACAGACTCAGATTTCTATTTCTGCATTCTTATATATCAGTCTTCCCATGAATGTCTTAAATGTTTTATTTCAGTGTAGGCATGTTCAAGTATTGCTTCTTGTCCTTTAGTTTATCATTCCTCAAGACTATGTGCAGAGTTATTCCCTGCCTTGGTAACTGCCTTCAGGCAAGAAAGTATAATTTTTATCCATTGATCAGTTATTTGGCAGGAAAAAAGAAAAACAGTATGAAAGCAGGGCAAAACACGTCAGGGTTTAGTAGAACGGGAGTTGTACCTTTTCTCAGTTTATCTAGGTCCTCTAATGGGTATTTCTCCTAAAGTATCACAACACTATATCTTGAGTTGTGATCTTGTAACAAGATTTCTTGAGGCAAGAGAGATGATAATGATTGGAGAAAAGTGACCAGTAGTTTTATTGTCCTTCCTCCTGTCATTAGAGATCCTTGTGTTACATGAAAAAAAAATGCAGGATACCACCTTTTCTGCTGTTTCTGTCTACACGTACTTTAGATTGTCCTGTCCAGACACTTTATGTTTAACACTGAAAAGAAAGTGCTTTAGCATTCACATTTTCAAGAGATTTCCCAAACGTGAGCTGAGTATCATCCTGTTTGTACCTGATGTGACATTCAAGTATGTAAAGCTAAAATATGCATTAGGTCAAAGCAGGAAATGTGGATAGAGCAAGGGAGAAAATGTAAACTACTTTAAAGCTGCAGTGCAAATTAGTCTGCAAAGGCTTTGCTGTAGGGATGAATAGCTCACAAGTCTGAACTGTGATAAACAGAGCAGGCTTATTTGTTTGACCGTAATGTAGTACAGCACAGTCATCATCCCAGGTAGAGGAAGTCTTCTTCCTGACATCTTGAGTAGCATAAAACTTCCAGCCATCTTAGCTCTGTGCATTTTAAAAGAGAATTGTTGCTAACTGAATTTGGGATGAACAGTGAGCAATTAGATAACTGAACAGAAGTCTTTAGAGGTCTTCAACTATTAGTGAAGAATTTCAGTTCAGGTGATACAGTTTGTGACACAGGTATACATGTGTGAAAGCTTTATGCCAGAAATAGAATCATCCTCTACAAGCTGTCTTCTCTGTCACTTGTATGCATATTGTCCTTCAGTGTTCTTGGTATCTCATGGTCTGTTTCTTTGTTTCATTTTTAGGAAGGATATGCTGGTTAATTGGCTGCTCTGTTAAGAGGCAGGGTACTGGTGGAAAACTGACAAACTGCATGTTTTGGTAATGAGTCTGTTGATTTAGAGTGGATTTATAACTGATCTAATGATGTGGATTGCAGTGGTGAAGTTTGAGGAAAACCAGGATTATATAAACTGGTCTTAAAATCGTATCTCTGGGGGATTTTCACACTGGTTTAACTAAATTACTTGTAAATGTAACTTGGAATAACTGGCTTAGATACTGCCGAAATTCGTGCCAAATGATCAGGCACTTTGGGCTCTTTGTCCTTTTCAGCAGCACACCTCAAGGAGACCTGGAATGAGCATGTGGATAAAAGGATGAGTGTTCACTGACTATCCAGTGTCATGGCAGTATGATACCTGTCAGGCTTTCCTTTGCAGACAGTTTTGGTTTTTTATGGCTGCATGCTGTGTGTTTTCTCAGAACTGACTGCTCTCCCAGTTCTTACAAGAACTCAGGTGAAGTTCTGTGATGTCTTACATTCTTTTTACTTGAAATTAATTAGAGTTTTTCAGGACCTTGGCTTTTTTTTTCCCCCCTTCCATTGTAATTATCCTTTCTTTCACTTCTGTCCAAAGGCTGTTTCATACTGTACCTTTCACAAAAATAATGTTGTTCTTATCCACTAGATTTCAGTATTTCACATGTCAAACTATCGTTCTTCAAGCATCTTATCATTTAGAATTCAGGTTTTCACTGAATACATGAATATTCTCTGTTATTTTTGCCTCAAACTATGCAGTTCAAAAGATATTCCCACATATACACTTTATCCACAGATTCTTCAGAATCTTTTGGAAAAGGAACATTCATGTTTGGTCTTTTCAAAGCAGAGTTGTTTTTTTATGAAGACTATAGTTTGAATGAAGTACTTGGCAGACAATGTCCAAGTCTACATACAAAAATGATAGCATCTTCCTTAGTTTACTGTGTGTAGAGATTTGCAGGATGAGCACCAGGCATCTTAATATCTCTGCAAAACCTTAAAAGACAGAACGTTGATGAATGATTCTTCAGAGGGCAATGAAATACAGGTCTTTCGGGAAGAATATATTTTGAATGTCACATCTAGCTTCTGTTTCCTATAGGCACAACACAATGTAAAAGTAATTTTCTCATTTATAGTCCTAGATTCCTAAGCAGAGCATCATCTCAAAATCTTGTTGCAAACTCACCTGTGCCTTCCTGTTATTTACCTTCCAAAAATTCCTGGTTTTCATTTAAACTACTAAATAAAAAAAGCCCATACATCTTGATGACATGTCAGCTCAGAGAAGAATTGTATTTTTTCTGGGTTTTTTTTTGTCTGTCTTGTCATTTATGACTGTGCAATGTCTAGTACAATTCATGAGCAAAGCAGTAAAGATTCCTTTCACATTTTTGATGTTAGAAATGTTATTACCATTGAAAATTATCAATATGCAAAATATTTTTTTTTGGGGAAAAAAAGGGTTGTATAGTTACTTTCTTGAAGTAGGTTTGACTACTCAGAAATCTGATCATATGCTTGGTGACTTAAGAAAAATATGTGAGAATACTCTGATATTTATGGAGTAAAGTACCTATATTGCATTCTGGAGAGGTACTTTTAAGAAGGACATATAGGGACATGTAGGGCAAGGAGGAATGGCTTCAAGCAGAAAGATGATAGATTTAGATTAGATATTATAAAAATTCCTCACCATGGGGGTGGTGAGACACTGGCACAGAGAAGCTGTGGCTGCTCCATCCTTGGCAGTGTTCAAGGCCAGGTTGGACGGAGCTTGGAGCAACCTGGTCTAGTGGAAGTTGTCTCTGCAAGTGGCAGGAGGTTGGAACTGCATGAGCTTTAAGGTCATTTCCAGCCCAGACCATTCTATGATTCACCACCAGAATTTGATCACTGTCAAAGACTGGCTCTAGGTGGTGTTCTCTGTATTTCACAGTGTGGAAGCTTCTCTGATGTAGGATTTGCTTTGGAACTTTTGGGGGTTTTAAAGTGTTTTTTATTTAATTCAAGACTTAAGTTTAATAGGCATTTCATGACTACTTTCAGGGGAACTGACTAGGATGCCATTGTTGATCCTGTTTTGTGAGGAAAATAATTCAGAATATGCCTTGGCATCCAGCTAATTCTGAGTATGCTCAGAATTTGCAGGGAGCCTAAACCATTATCTCAAGTCATGAGAAATTAAGAAAGAAACATACATTGATTGTTGGTTAAAATACCAGCATGTTTATATGTACTTGCAAATCACATTAACAGAACTACCTGACTAGTGCAACTCTGAGTTCTGAATTGGTTACTACATTCGTGATACAGCTGAAAGTTACAACTTCCACTTATTTGTTTGAAAGAACTTTTCTGGTAGCTTCTGTAAGATTGTTTCATATCACCACATAAATGTGAGATACACTAAGTATAAGATGCAGGGAGCAGAACATAGTAAAATAAATCTCCCGTGAAAAATTAGGCTTTTATATATGAACGAAACTGCTTTCCAGTTTGCTGGCTTTCATACGTGTGTACTAGAGAGAATCAGGGAGTGTGCCTTTTCCCTTCTTTTTCGCTTGGAATACCTGGGGATTTGGGTTTTCTTTCAATTCTCTCTTTCTGTGCCAGAACATAAAAAGGGGAAGGGAAGGAAGGAAGAGAATAGGATGCTGCACAGAAGTGGATTTCTCCTGTTTTTTAAGAACAAGCAGTAGAAAAAGGTTTAGTTTTGCCAGTTTTTAAACACAAAAGAATTACTGAGAAAGCAGACAGAATATAGCAGGTCACCATCATAGTTTATATCAGCTAATTGGAAAGGTCATTCTTGCTGGTTTAGGAAAATACTTAAAAAGGAAGAAGGGTTTATAAAGTTTGCTCTAATTCCATTTGGGTCCAGAGGCAAGGTCAAACCAAGAGCTTAGTCTGTGGATGTGTCCCCAAAAGCAACAAGGAAGATCTGGCCAGTTCAGTAGTTCTGGAAATGCCGGTGGAGGGCCACAAGGATGATCTGGGGACTGGAGCACCTCCCGCATGAAGATAGGCTGAGAAAGTTGGGGCTGTTCAGCCTGGAGAAGAGAAGGCTGCATGGAGACCTCAGAGCAGCCTTCCAGTATCTGAAAGGGGCTTATAAGGATGCTGGGGGTGGACTCTTCACTACGGACTGTAGTGATAGGACAAGGGGTAAGGGGTTCAAACTTAAACAGAGGAAGTTTAAATTGGATTTAAGTAAGAAGTTCTTTCCTGTTAGGGTGGTGAGGCACTGGAATGGGTTGCCAGAGGAAGCTGTGAATGCTCCATCCCTGGCGGTGTTCAAGGCCAGGTTGGACAAAGCCTTGGATGGCATGGTTTAGTGTGAGCTGTCCCTGCCCATGGTGGGGGGCTTGGAATTAGATGATCTTAACGTCCTTTCCAACCCTAACTATTCTATGATCCTATGTGGGGATTCCCTGGAAGGGAGATTTTTATCTTGTGTCTGAGTTGCTGCCCAGATTCTGTTGGATGAAGTGTGTTGGATGTTCCCCCATTGCTAAGGTGGGCTCAAGCAAAATGGACTTGGAACTTATTTCAAAACAGTTACTCCTATAAGTCTGCGCATTGATTCTTCTCCTGCACAATGTTACAGTGCATGAGAGGGTGCATGTGTAAAGGAACTTGTCTTAGCAATGGTCTCCTCCAGAGACCATGTATGGGTAAAGCAGTTCAGCCAGTTCAGCTCCCTGCTCCTCCCTCTAAGAGCTGAGCAGAATCTCTTCTGCTGAAACGGTTGTTCCGCTTTCTATATTTGTACAGCACAGCACACTAGGTAACCAGGCAGTGTGGCCAGCCTTGTGTGCATGCTGTATTGGCTGGGCACAACTGAGAGCCAGGGCTTGCAGTTTCTGTTGTTATGTCTGTCTGTGTGTCTGGGGAGGACTGGCATTCCAAGTGAAAGGTGATCTATTTGTGGATGTTTTCCTTATTTTTGTGAAATGAAGTTCATCCAAGCTGGGAGTTTAGAGCCTGGGAGTGGAGGAAGGAAGGCATTTGTCTTGCAGAGAAGGTTACGGAGTGGGTGGCATTGGCTTCAGATACAGTTTGAACCTGCAGAAGAGCTGCTGTCTGCTGGGATGTGGATTTTAATGCCCCTGCCTGCTTTGGGGAGTGATTAGCCAGTAGCTTTCCATAAAAGGTCTGTTGTTACTGTCTGCCGTGAAGATTAATGAAAGCTAGATCCTGTCCTGGAAGAACTGAGTGCTGTCTTTGCTTGTTATGGGCAGGGAGAATTAATAAGGAGCTAGACCCTGGCCAGCCTTGTTTGGAATAAGAAGCTAGTGTTGAGAGATGTGGTTGTAGGAAATGCCTTGTTAGGGAGAGCTGGATACTGTAACAGACTTCCCTGGCTGGTCATTTGCATAAACTTTGTGTTAAAGCTCTGCACACATTGGGATGACTACTCACAATTGCTTTTCTTAAGTAATAGATCAGCTGGACAAACAGTGCAGGAAGTCTGTTAGCAGCTGACACTGTAGTTAACTGTTGATCTGATGTTCTTTGAGTAGTAGAAAGGCGCTCTAAATAGCGGCAGCAACTATCCACCATTAGCATTGGCAATACATTTGATGAGAGGGAGGAAAAGGGAAATAGGTTATAGGGTACTTTTTCTGTCTTTCAGATGATGCTGTCCATTTACAAATTCTGCTCCCTTTTGAATATCTAAGCAAATAGGCATCTCACTTTTTGTTTTTGAAATTTGACTGAGGAAAACATGATTTCACTTGTGAAACAGAACCAGAAGGCAGCATTTTGCTAAAATCATTCTTGAGGACCACGTTCCATAAACTCAGTGTTTCTTTCATACCACTGCAGTGTCTTCAGTGTCTTTCCTCCCAAGAAAGCTGTGTATCTTGAATTTGGAAGAAGCAAGTTTTGGAGGCAAATTGGGGCATTTCAGCTGCTGGCAGTGTCCATATTGCACTGTGTCTCCAGGCAGGGAACTGTGATGGGTGTGTGAACAGAGGGTCATCCTATTCTTGAGCTGCTTGAACTCAAGCAACTTTGTTGTATGCCTGTTTTCTGATCATTCTTGGTTTAATGGGGACATGCTGTGGTAGCTGTCCTTCATCTGGAAAACCTATGGAATTCATTGTGAATATGCAGTTTTCTGAGGTCTTAAGATTTTTGTCTTCAGTGCCCTGATACGTTTCCCGATTTTTCACATCCTCTTAAAGCCTCTACCTGCCTTTCTTCCCACTATTCCACTTCCTGACTCTCCAGCTGACATCCTCTCACTTAATACTAGCCAGAGCAAAGTGACAAAAATATAATCTAAACTGTTTCTGAGTTTACAGTACCAGGACTGTGGCAGGAATATGATTAGGCAATGTCAAAGGCCTATTATATGTAAACTATTGCATGTTTAGAAAATAGTTTGTTCATTCTGTGAAAGATGTCATGATAAATGGGTAGAACACTAAGGAGATATTTTCACGAAGTGCATGGAGCAGATGACAGATAAAGCCAGGCTGTAGAATGGCACTAGGGGTTTTAAATCTTTAATTTTGTAAGGATTGGCTGTGTTGTTACCCTGTTTGCAGGAAAGGTTTTGTCAGTGTTGGAGGCAAGTGAGAAATTAACTTTTGTCTGACATTCTTTGAAGGTACTGAAATCCCACAGGAAGGGATAATTTTTTGTTTTATTCTTACCTTACTGCTTTATTCTTTACGAGAAGCATTCCTTTTTTTGATGTCATAATCATGCAGTGGAAAATTAAGTTAGGTTAGGTGTGGCAAGATGATGGGTATTTGGAATTGAGTCCAGTGTCATTTGAAGTTAGGTAAATTTATGCATCTATCACCTTTACAGTTATATGTTTCTTACAAGTATAGTGTTTTCCAAACAGAAGTAGTGGAATCCTTATGTATAATTTGAGGCCTTTAAAAAGGATTAAGCAGAGAATTAATGATGTGAAATTCAGCACCTAAATCTTACTATGTTTTTTCATGAGTAATTTGAATGAGCATATGCCAGTATGGCTCTGAAAAAGATTTGTTCCATCTTCCATGTGTTTCCCCTTTCCTTTACACTGCCAAGAGAATTTGTGTGATTGTGCAGTGAATTTAATCGGGGAGCATGTCTGGGTTAAAACTATTATTTTCCTGTTGTTGGTAGGCTAGATCCAACCTGGATCATTTCCTCTCTCAGGCTTGTTACACAGAGGTGGGGATGGATAGCTGGTGATGAAAAGAGTTGTGTTCTGTTCCTTAGGCAAGAACATTGGCTTAAACTGGATCTATACTAGAAATGTCTTGATCTATTCCATTTTATTTCTACCGCATTTCTATCTAATCTTTATGGAGACCTTATAGCCAGTCCCCTCTAGTAATACAGCTCCCAAAAAATTAAGTAAGAATTGTTTGCATGTGTTACCTGTTGTGGCACCTATTATTTGCTTCTTAGGGAGGTACTGAATGTTGTCATAACATTTCTTTATGAATGTGGTATTTGATACATGCTGTGTTGGATGCTGCTGTACAGAGAAGCCTGCTGTTTGTTTGGAAAGAAATTGGTGAACTTTTCTGATGTGAGGCAGAGAGAAGATAATGTGCTACCTAGACAGTTAATGTGAGGTTTTGATTCAGGAAGTGTAAGGTATCTCCAGAATCTAGGTAAGAGGTATAGAAACCCTGGCACTCCAGCAAGATACACTAGAGGATTTTGTCTATTTTCAGCCCTCATGCAGCCAAAACTGTATTTATAGTACTTGTTTTTGTCATAAAGTTTCTGGAGTCTTCTCTTGCTAGCAGTGGAAAGCAGCTGATGTCACACTGTGCCTTCCAGGAACAGTGAATGGAAAGAACTGATGGAGAAGTGTGTAAGTGAAGAACGTCTGAAAATACATGCATAAAACTATAAGCAAATACTGAGCCTCTAGTTCTTGGCAAAGTGTACTGACACTCCTGATCCTTCCCACCCCCTTCTCCCTCCACCCAGCTAAAGTTTAAGATCAGGTGACTGATCCAGCCTTGTACAGCAGTGAGGGTTTCTGAGGCTTTGGGAAGAGAGAGGAGTAAGCAAAGCTGAGTCTGGCACTAGTCGGTGAGCATTAATCACTACAGGCAGGCAGCCTGGAGAGGGTGTCTCAGTGTCTCGGAATGGGCCATGAGGGTAGTTTGTGGAGTAAAAGGCTGCTGGTAGCAATAGGGAAGACATTCTGATAGTCATCTTTAGATGTTTCTGACTAGGAAATAGTTAAGCTTCTTCAGACAGAGAAAAGTTCATGGTAAGGGTGGCATTGCATTTGTGAATGGTATTGAGGCAGAAATGATGTTTCAAGATGCTCACTGTGTTTAGGCATTGGTGTGTTTTAGTAGGTATAAGCTTGTAAAGTAATGCAGATCATATTTTCTGGGTTTTTCTGCATTATTTACAGTGGTTTGTATGACTCAGATTCTACACAAAGATATTAGAGGGGGTAAATACTGGAAAATAAACTAAAGTATATATTAAATGATGCTGCAAATGGTGACAAATGAGAAACCTTCAGAGAGCTGGAGCAGAAGCTTAGGAAGAACTGCTTTGCAGTGAAATGGTTAGATTTTTCTTTCATTTGGGTTTTTGAACAAAAGTCAGGACATTTCTAAGTGAACATTCCCACAGCAATGCCAGTGTTTGAAGAAAAAAATAGCACAGAATATTTTTTAAAGCTTCAGCTCTACACACCCAATATTAAATCTCTTGAAGCATTAATGAAAGTTATTTGCTGTTGGAAGTGATTTGAATCAATATTCATCCCTTAAAACAGGGCATTGACTCCAGTTCTTTGCAGAAGTAAATGAGTGTAATTTGAAGCTTGTATCCATTTACTTCTGCAAAGAATTTGTCTGTGTGCCTATTACAAAAAAAAAAACCCTCAAATAAAAGTAATAGAGCATATTTTTTTACTCTTTGGTTTGCAGGCGTGGCAATGGCAGACTCTGCATGGTAGAGTTCATGGCAAGTATTTGCCTAATATAAGCCAAGCAAGAGGCACGTACAAGCTGAAGGTAAATCAGTCTTTCTTAGTTGTGCTTCTGAAATAAACTACAAATGTTTATACTTAAACATTTTGAAAATACGGGTTTTCAAACCTACTCAGGATTTTGTGTCCAGTTTGATTCTGATCTTTCAAAATTGGGACACCTCAAAATGATGTTCCCTCTGACACTGGCAGTAGATGCTGGAAATTATCATATGCGCTGTATCCACTTCTGGTATTTTAGGTGTAATAGTACAGAATAGCAATTGCACTTGAGGATCTTTGTGAGGAGACATCGTTCTCCTTTTGGATTTGATTTTACTCTCTTTTGCACAGTGAAAAGAAAGAAGTACCTTGATATCATAAAGAAGACTTACTGTAACACTGTGCAAACTGTCTGCACAGGAATGATTTTCCCATTGACATTTTTTTACCCTGCCTTTAATGATGGGTAAGTGAAAGTGTTAGTGTTTGAATCTTGTGGGTGTGATGAATGAGGTTGTTAAAGTTCAAGTAGTGTTGTTGCTTCTAGAACTAAGCTTAGTGGTTAAGCTGAGGGTATTGTTTTTGTTCTCTACACCTCAATCTCTTTCCCAAAAAGAAGACAAAAACCTCTGTGCTACATTTGATAGGTCTTCCTGTGGCGTTTACAGTATCCATAAAACAAAACATGAAATGTTGTGTTGGTATCTACCTTCTATATTTGCAACTCTTGAGGTCTTTTGAGAGTCCCTTGACGCCATAATTTGTCATTAACAGCCAAATGCTTTGTGGAAACTTTTAATGACGTTTTTTTATTAGGCTTTCAGCTGAGATGCAGCTGTAATAACGTGATTATATTCTGGCTCTTTCGGTCACTAGTTCTCAAAACACCTTTTCATAAAGAAAATGAATGATAAGACTGTAAAACCAAAACCTCTTAGGACCATCAGGTGACCTGTCCAACAGTATTCAGTCCCATAGTTAGTAAGAGAACTGATGGCTTCTAAGCTCCGGTCTCATGTTTTTGATAGTAGACCTTAGGATTGTTTTGCATTCTCATAGTGTGTGTCTCTTGACACTTCCATTGTGGGTTATAAGACTAATAATGGATCTTGGGAATCTTTAAGGTGTAATTACTGACGGGGCATGGAAGAGACATTGCAGATATGGTCTGCATCCCAAATCTGAAGTATTTTATGATATCCTGGTTACAGTAAGTTGTAGCATGGCGTTTACAATGTTTTCCTCTCTTGTTACTGTCTTAATCTGCAGTGGTCCCAAAATGTGCATCTCATCTATTCATTCTGTTCTTACTATGTCTTAAGTTGAACAAACTTACATTCTGATAGTTGAACATACTGTTGAAATTCAACCAATCTACTTATTAACTGTACAGATTGTCTGCTAATACGTATGCACATCAGTGCTTGTGCTGGCAGCACTGAGGAAAACACTATTTGAAAGCTCTGTGCAAGTGAAGTGAGCAGTTGCAGTGACTGGGAGCTGTTGCCTTGCATTGAGTGAGTAGCTTCTGGTGCTGAGAGAAGTTTGGGTGATGCAAACATTGCAGTAGAAGCAGCATATTTCTTAGATAAGGAAGTATGGCTGCTTCCTTGGTAAGTTTTTGGCACTAAAGGAGTTTCTTTTTGTCTTGCTGTCTCGTAAGTAGCATTTAGCAGAAATTGACGTAGTTTTTGTGGGTTGTGGCCTGAGCTCCTACAGTAATTGAAACGTATCTGATTTGTACAGGCTTCTGTAGTTGAAATCTGACTTTTGTAGTGCACTTCCTCCTTCACTCTCTGATGCACTCTTACCTCCCTTTTACTGATTCTTCCACAGAAATAGTTCCTTTTATATTTCCAGCTTTTTATTATTGGCCATAGTGGTACTTTAAATTAAACTATGTAAATCCTCAGTGAGTCTGGACCGAATGTAGATTTATGTGAGAGACTGTTGATGCCAGGATATATCTGAGGTTGAGAGCTATGTGGTCTGTTTTATCTGTTAGCCTCCTTAATTGTCAGTGGTAATCTTGACATCCCACAAACATGAATTCCTGGAAAGTGTAATGAGAAATCAGAACTAACTGATCTAGACAAGTGCTGACTACGGCAGTAATTTCATTGATCAGAATCCATTAAATGATCCAGTGTTCTCTTACAGATGGTCCTGGGTGCTGGTGAGGCTGGATTTATAGGGCTCATATCCATCGTCAAGTACTTAGTGGCTAGAGGCACTTGCCTTCATTACCAGCTGCACTTCTATTTATATTATACTGCATACCAGAAGTTACAACTGTTTGCTCATCAGTGAGAGTGTATTTTATCCCTCTTAGATCTGTTAGGTCTAAGTGTTAAATCTACATGGTAAACCTTTGTTTTTCTACATAAAATTGTTGGGTGGTGTCATAGCTCCTCCCAACTCTGTACAGAAGCAGCTGGAAGTGACATCTGTACTCAAATGCAGTATTTTAGTTGCGGGCAACTTCAGGAAGGATTTTCTTTGCAGATGCTGTGATGAGATGTTCCAGTTCACACTTGTAAATTGTTTTGCTGTTCCCACTAAGAACCTACACTCATGCACCTATGAAAAAGTTCAGTGTCAGCATCTAATGTTGGAGTGGGGTGAATCTGCTGTTTGGAGAAATTCACGTTGGAGGACTGGAAGACCTCTTGTATGAAGACAGGCTGAGAAAGTTTGGGCTGTTCAAGAAAGTTCAGGCTGTTCAGCCTGCAAGAAGAGAAGCTGTATGAAGACCTCATAGCAGCCTTCCAGTATCTGAAGGGGGCCTGTAAGGATGCTGGAGAGGGACTCTTCGTCACGGACTGTAGCGATAAGACAAGGGGTGATGGGTTTAAACTTAAACGGGGAGTTCAGGTTAGATGTAAGGAAGAAGTTCTTTACTGTGAGGGTGGTGAGGCATTGGCACTGGTTGCCCAAAGAAGTGGTATATGCTCCATCCCTGGCAGTGTTCAAGGCCAGGTTGGACAGAGCCTTGGGTGACATGGTCTAGTGTGAGGCATCCCTGCCTGTGGCAGGGGGTTGGAACTAGATAATCTTAAGGTCCTTTCCAACCCTAACTATTCTATGATTCTATGCTACACACATTGCTAGCAGCATGCCAGTTATCTATACCTTTGTCTGAGGTATCCAAGTCCTGGTTTCTTCTCAGAAGAAATACAGATTTCAGGCTTTTGGCCTTTGGGACAGGTTTGTCTGATGTATACTTAGATAAAGTATTTGGTGTATTTATGTTCTGCATGCAATTAAATGAACTATGCTAAACCGGTTTTGTTTTGAGAAACATTTATGATTTAAAAGCATTCTCCCAGGCTTTCTACAGGTGGTTGTCAGATTTGCTGCTTGCATTTTAAAGTTTTTATTGTCCTGGATTTTGCCTTTGATTCAGTGAGGTGTATATTTTTTGCCAAAGGTATCCAAGAGTTATATGTTCCTCTGGCTATGTGAGCTGTACTTTTGGTTCCTTTGAAGTTTTTGAATTAATTCTCTAGAGTGTTCCATAGTTACATGTGCAAAGGGCATATTCTTTTTAGTGTTAAGAAGTTGTTTACCAGTATATTCCTAAGCATTTACAAGATCAGCTTTTTCTGAAAGCTGATTATCAAAGAAATACAACTTGGCATTTATGACAACTTCCACAGGGCTAAAATACCTGACAAAGATGGGGGTTAAAAGGAAGAAAACAACAATTTTGTGTTACATATTGTTTTGAAGCCAGGTCTGTTAGCAGGAATCTGAGACCGTTTTTTGGCCATAAACAAATATTCTTTAATTAAACTTCAAAAAGGCAAAGGAATGTGGGTGAGGTGGAAGGAGGTGTCCTCAGGTTACATGTTTGTTTCAATCCCTACTAGGAGCTTCTTAATCCAGAGTGCTATTGTGAAAAGGAAAAAATAAGCTTGTAAAGTGTTCCCTGGCCAGTAGGCAGTTTGCACTAACTAATATTCTGGAGAAGAGGAATCCATAACTTTAAAAATTCATATTTCAGATAATGGAGTTATTTTTCTCAGGATTCATGGATTGAATTTTTTTCTTGCTCTTATTAAGCATTGTAAGAAAAAAAAATCTGTTGTTGTGTTTAGGATTCCATGTTCCTTTAGAGGGTATAATACTTTATTGAAGTGTAGAATCATATCATAGAATAGTTAGGGTCGGAAAGCACCTTAAGATCATCTAGTTCCAATCACCCTGCCATGGGCAGGAATGCCTCATCCTAGACTAGGTTGCCCAAGGCTCTGTCCAACCTGGCCTTTGAACACTGCCAGGGATGGGGCATTTACCATTTTTCTGAGCAGCCTGTTCCAATGCCTCAGCACCCTCACAGTAAAGAACTTCCTTATATCTAACTTGAACTTAGCAAATCAGGAAGAAATTAGAACAATTGAAAATTACTACAAAATAGCAATGAAAAATCCTCAAGAGATCTCCCTGTGGAAAAGAGTGCATTAGTACACGTGATAAATATCCAAGTATATTGCAATAAAAGTTAGATGAGGATATGGATCACTTATCCACACTTCTCAAAGAAGATAGGACAGAGGTTATGAAGGGGCCTGCAATGCAGTGAAATTGTGGGAACTCAGCCTTGTATAACACTTCTTGCAGACGGATGCAGTTTTTGGTTTGGTAGCTGTAGATAAGTGAACGGATGTGGATTTTCTGCAAAATGCTGCTAGACAACCATGAGGCTAGTTTTGTGAACTAACCTAGAAGAAAGCAGGGCAATTCTTTGAAAGATAACTAAAAATCCAAAGTTTGTATTTAAATATCTGCTATCTTGTGTTGTGGGGCCGTTTGAATCTGCAAAAAGAAGTCTGAAGCACAGAGTAGTGTCACCTACTTACGAGGTGTTTGTAAGAAAATCTGTGATGTTCCTGGTTGATGATTTGCTTAAGATGTAGAAATAAAACCTTTTCCCTTGTGGTGTTAGTCCTTTGTGTTCCCTAATTCAGAGCTTTCATAAGTTTTTGCCTTGCATAAGAGTACCTGTCTGCAGGTTGTCATCTGTTAGTGCTGCTGCTCTCAGAAGAATGTGATACAGGAGTTTAGGGTTGTGGGGACTGCTGTTGGTAACTCTGCTTCTGTCAGGACAGCCAAAAAGGCCAAACAGGTAGGATAAGTCCACTGAATGTTATTAGGAAGCTACAAGGCTTCTATTTTCAGCCATGTCACATTTGCAGTTCTTTCCTTTGAGCCCTTTCATGTATTCTTTATATTTTTTAAATGTGCAACTTTATTTTTCAGTCTGATGAGAGTTTTTACTACCTCCTGATGACTTCTTTTATTAGAAATATGCTTTACTTTCACAGTCGTCAGCATTTTACAAGGTGGAGTTCATGTTGCAGTGATTGTTACTATCTAATTTCAACTCCAGAGTACTCAGTGTCTGTTTTTTTCCTTCTCTGTTTTAGACTGAAGACTGGAACTTCTAGAGGAAAGTGCATAGCTGCAGGTACGAACAGTCTGTATCCCTCAGTTATGTACTGGAGCTTCATTTCAAAGGTTTCGAGAGGGTGTTTTTACTTTCAGTGATGAAAGCAGTCATTTTCCACTGCAGTGAGCAGTGCTCCCTGAACCTGAAACTCTTCACACTTTCCTGCCTCTGTACTGCTGAAAGAGGTTGGGAGTGTTAACAACTTAAGACTGCAAGTACCAAGACAATAGGCTGTTTTAGCTCCATTTCTAATATAATAGTTCTAGAAATGTTACGAACCACAAAGTAGAAATGTGTGTTCTCTTAGCAATTTCTGGACCAGAGCAACTCTGAAGTACTCTGTAGTACCTGAAACACTAAAAGTGTGTGTTAGTGTAATGCCTTTTTTCATCTGGGGCGGATTTGATTACGAATGTAGTCTGGTGTGAGAATCCTTGGAGCCAAATGTGGGGGTCTTAGGGTGTAATTTTCTTAATGCCTGAAGTCCAGGAAGGGTGTGGTTTCATAAAACAGATGAGACACGTCCCCCTTACTCGTACTTGGTTTCCAACTAAGTAGTCCTGTTTGTTTTGCTTATGCTGCTTCTTGCAGTAGTTTGCATGGTAGACAAAATCAGCTTGACAACCCAATAAAAAGCTCTTTTGTGATTAAGTTGTTATTTCTGTGGTTTAGCAAGTTGAAACGAGTTGGTGTGTGGTCACAGGAGTACCAAAAGAATAGATCAGACTGTTTGTAGTTGTGCACCTGAAGCTTTTGTGTTCATTTCTGACAAATGACCTGTAACTGCTGTGTTAAGTAACACTACCATGCTCAAAATGGGGTGATTGTTGCTTGTCTGATGAATCACCTCTGCTATGGCAGAAATATTTAAGGTGTGCTTTAATCCGTACACAACCAGGGAGAGTAGAGTTTGCTGCTGTCTTGTGGAAACACTTGTTTTCTTCTGTGGTGAAATATTGTCTACATTTTTCATAAATACATTGGAAAGTACATAGTCATGTCTATGTCAGAAAGTAAATAAGATTTACCTTTAAAGTGCAGGATATCCTGTCTCTGTTACTCATCAGGGTAGAAATAGCTGAAGTTTGATTAAGAAATCCAAGAACACCTTCCTTTTCAGTGGATTTTTAGGGAACTGGTGTTCTCTGTGTTTGGAAGTACCAGTTTGAGGGTGTTGGTCTCAATGCATTGAGGGTGTTGAAAAACACTCGACTTCAGTCTTGAATGACTAGTGATAGGTACTTTGCCCTTCCTGCGCCTTTGCTGCTCCATTAGGACCACACAGAAGATAGGAAAGAGAATACTGGTCATTATGTTTGTATTTTTGTCTGAAGAGTTTTTATCTTTTGAGACAGACTAATTTGTGATTAGACCTAGTTTTCAAACTGATGGGATCCTGCCAATTACAAAACACAGGTCCAAACCAATAGGTTTGGATTACTTAACAAAATTATCAGGTTATTTACATAGCAAAATAATAAAGTTCTTATGGTTGCTGAAAATAAGTCACAAAAACACTTCCATTAGGTGAAAGAGCTGTGGTTTCTCATCTTAAGAGCAGCAAGAAGTTAAATTCATCTGCCTTAATGTGAACATAGAAAGGTGTCCAAATGAAAGAAGATTGAGTGTTTTCTTGAACATCTGATAACGGTGTATTAATATGTGTGCATTCCAGTATGAAATGCCTCTTAACAATGATTAATTCTGTAAATTAATTCCACAAAGATATTTCAGAATAAAACTGATGGCATTCCGCTTCTGGTCTGGTATAGAGAGTAAAATTGAGGAGTCAGCTTTGCTTCAAGATAAGAAATCAATCAGCCTTTGAAAGAGCACTTGGTTTCATTCCCCACTTTTCTGATAGCTGCTGTCTTTAAGCAGACAAGTTTTTTTGTTTACTCTGAGGCTCAGGATTGCTTCTTGGATTTGGAAATTTGTATGCCACACTTTGCCAAAACAGATTAAATGTTACTCTTCTGTCAAGTATTTGAGGTCCTTTATGAGAATTGCGAGGTTCAAGACTGAGGAACTCCTACCTCTGTGTGTATGTACCTCTTGTCATATCCACATTCCCCATGCTTATACTCTGCTGGAGGACAAAAATGCCTTTATACTGCTTAAATGCCCTTTGAATAGATAACACTCTAGTTTTCATATTGTTCTTACAGCCTTGCCCCTCCTTTAAGGTGATCCTGTTGTTTTCCTGAAGGTGAGGTCTAATGAAAACACCATTGAGTCAGATATGCAGGAATGTTGTGTGATGAAGAATAGCAATTACCTGGTTTTACCTGGAAGATGTCCATGTTCAAAGACGATTTCTGTAGGTCTGAGCCCTTTCTGACATGGAAAGGAGTGGCATGGAAATGAAAACGGTCATTAAAACACTTGTAGATTTGTCTTAGAAGGAAACTGAGTGTTCTGCCACAAGTTGTCTTTCTCAATACTTCTAAAGCCATTTATATTGTAGGAAAGTAAATGTAAAATCTGTTTGGTTGTAGATTTATTTGTTTGTTTGGAGGGACTGTTCCGGATCAGAGTAGTGTTCTTCATTCTTTCTGGGCTTAGCTCTTCCTGAAGTTGAAATCTACTGTAGTATCTAATCTAATGGTTATTTAGACTATTGAAGAGGAAATTTTTAGTAGGCATAGCTGTATTTTCTTAGCTGATGGGGAAAACTGAGGTACATCTTTCAGACTGGTTTTCTTTTGTCTCTAGGGGCTAGGAAAGCTTAGATATATTTTTGAGACATACTCTGACATTTTGGTTATGGTCCTGCATGTGTAGCTTGAAAGCCAGCTTGTTTCCTCTGCTAGTCTTTTCTGCCCCACAATGTATGTAGTAGATGGAATTGTTTCCCTTACCAGGGATACTGCAACCCATTCTATATCATGGGCAGTACTGGAGCTATACCTTTGCAGCCTTGTGCCAAGAGCTAGGAGAAATCATGTTCTACGTTGATGCACTATGTGGAAATTATTACTGCAGTGATTGCTATTTTTAACTGCAAAGTGTGCTCTCCTGGAGCTGTCTTGGCTGCATTTGAACTCTCTGCAGGTAACATGCAACAAAAAGTTTTCATCTGGATAAAACAAAAGGAAAGAAAAATAGTGATTTTTTTTTTTTTTTTTTTTTTTTTTACTGTAGTATTATATAAACTGATTCTTATTTGTGTCTGGTACTATTAGAAACAATTTGAGGTTAAAGGACTCTTTAAAATGGCTTGCATAGCTGTGCTGATGGCTGCAAGGAACAATAACACTGGAGACTTGGTGCTTTGTTTAGTCCAAAAGTTCCCCTGAAACTTAACAGGGGAAGGGAAAAAAAGAAGACTATTATACTTCAGAAAGATTTATGAACATGTCTGAGTGCTATTCTAAGGCATTGCAGTAAGGAGAGGCTTTAAAATCATTTCATAATATGATGTTTGTTCCTTCAAGTTAAGATGGCATGTTACATTTCTTAAGTAAAAAAAGTAGCTGTCCAGTTCTTAGGGTTTACTTTATATATGCATGAGGTGTTTTGCTTGCAATAAACCTTAAAGCCATTTTTGATTCACTGTAGTTCTGCAGTAATGCAGCAATCTTCGTATGTGGTATTGTTCTGGAATTGTATAGCTGTTCTGTAGTCTCCCCTGGGTCCAATATGCAACCACACAGCAATTCTCTGTGTAAATGTAGTTGTTTTGCCCATGGTAGTGCTTTGTGGCATGTTTGGCTTGCAGACAAGCAGACTGTTCAGAGCTTTCCAGGACCCAGTGGATTTCCAGCTCCTTAGCAGAGTACCTTCTGGCTCTGTTTCAATGGCAGAAAACTAACCTAAAATGTGTAGTTGATTCTTTAAAAACCTCTCAGGCAAATACTGCTGAGGTGACAAAATGCTTGTTTTGAGTGCATCTTTCAGACTAAGTACAGATCTGTGTTTTCCTGTAGTGTAGGAAAAGACAGCAAAATACAGGCCTATTTGAAACCACAATTCTAGGTCTTGTGTTTGTATTTACACAGTATTCTGTTCCATGTAATTGCTTGCAGGGTTGTTTCTTAACAAGAAGCTCAAATAGCTGAAGGTAAGCTTTGGGCCAGTCGTAAACCCCATAATTTTTGTAAGCTGAGAGACAGTATTTGGGGAGAGAAGGAGGGGAAAGGCTGTGTAAGCACATTGTACCTCTGCTTTCAGGGCATGATAACTTGCAAGCATTAGTATTCTTATTCTCATCTACTGTAGATTTAAGTGTTGAAGTGCAAATATGATTTGTCATCCATAGTTTCTGTGTCTCATGGTCTGAATTCAGGCAATAAACAAAAAAGGAAGTAGGGAGGGGGCAGGGGAAACCTCAAACTTTGCTGCTGCCTTAACTGTTCCATCCTGTCTGCTTTTAGTAGTTCTCTGTACTTTCACAGGGTAGAAATGCATGTCCTTGCTTCTTGAACTCTCATTTCCTGCCTTGTCTCCTGTTCTGTGTCACACTGCTGCCATTATTTCCTCTTACTATTGTTGTGACAAAGCCACTTTTCCTCCTCAAGAACTTTTTTCTGTCTACAGTGCCAAAGTGTCTGCTGGTCTTTCAGATCTCTTTTGGGTGCCTAAGATTTGCTCTTGCATAATATTAGTGGTGTTGTGTTCTAGCACTATGATAAGAAAAACTCAAAATGCTTCTCAAACTATGCTGGAATGTTGGCAGATACTTACAGAAAATAGTACTTTTTAACTGATACTTTCATTTGCAAACCTTCCCATAGAGCTTAAGCAGTACCCCAAATACACAATTTGTACCTATTTACAAACCTGCACAACCTACAGATAGGATAAAAGGATTAAATCTTCTATAGGTTGTTTTGTTATTTTTAAAGCTTGTATCTTCATAGATTGAGGGAAAGAAACCTATATGCTTATGCTTTAAAAGCAATTGTCCTGGGATTCATACATCAATGCTTCTTCATCTCAATTATTAATTGTAAAATGTCTTGCAAAGAGGGAAAAAACGTGATGTTTCCTCCTTGTCTGTGAGTAGCTGAAATGAATTATCCTAGGGAGCCTGCATTAAGGCTTTTTCTTATCTGTCCTACAAGTACAGATGCTCTAATAGGTTGTCAGGCATTTATTGTTCCAGATGCATGATTTGATCTTTTGACAATTTCTTCATCTGCTTGTTTGCTTTATGTCTAGTAACTTTCATATAGTATCTACTCAGCCAGGCTTCCGCTGTCATTTTTGCATCACAGGAAGTTTTACTGTGTCGTGGGTTTTTGGTTTTATTTTTAATTCACTACAGCTGCCATTGCTACCAAGAAATAGCTGATAATGCTGATTTTCATCTCCCTCTCCATTCCCTTGGTCTGACTAAAGCTATGGAAATATGCAAGATAAAGAAACAAAATTTAGCTGGGAAAAACAAGAATTTAACATGCATTTCAGATCACTGTTCTGAAGGTCACAGCTGGGAACTTAAATAAACAAATGAAGTCTAAAGCTAGCACGAGAAACTGTCTTTCAGGATAAGGGAAAGACAACAATCCAGATACCTCTCATGTTATGTTTCTGTGAAGATTAATGAAAGTGTTTCATGTACTATTAAGAACAGGCATAACGAAAAGATAATTAAACACCAAAGAAAAGATGGACTTTCTAAGAAAATATTATAATTTGAAGAGTTTACTTACATGGACATATCTTACTTATTTCACTGTGCTGATGTAGTAGACTGCTATCCTAATGCCACACAGGTCAAAGATGTTCCTACCAGAGCATTAGCTGATTTCTGGTGCTAATGTTGGTACTTGAAAACAGGGTAGTTGGATACTGGCTGCCTTAGGAAAAACCCAGGTAAATACTTACTAACATTGTCTGTCGCTTTGTAAATGGCACTATTGCAAACTCTGATATTTGAAGTTCTTTGGAGTTTCTGACTCTGTGTAAAAAAGAATTAAATAGATATGGGAATAATAGTTGTGATATATCTCAGAGTAATGCAAAAATATTTAAGTAACCTCAAACTGTAGGGCTTTGGAGGCTGTCAGCTTCCTTATTCCTTGTTGTCATAGGGTAATGAGAAATTTTATGGATGGAGAAGGGTATCTGAGGTTATCTTCAGGAGGTGGTTTCACTGCCAGTCTACTCCATTTCTTTCTCTTTGATAATGCCTGTGCAAGTCTTTGCGGTATCATCACTGAAGTAGCAGCCACAGCTGCAGTGGGTGAAGCACTGGGTGAGCAGCCTCCTGCTGCTGTGTTAGCTGACAGCTATACATTGAGACAGTGAAACTCAGGGGGGCATCATGCAGCTGTTCTGCCCTAGAGAAGCAGATCATTGTCTGCAGAGCTATGGGTCATCATATTGCAGAATTCCAGTGCCCACAGCCCCATTACCATATTCATGTGTCCCCTCTCAGGCAAGCATAAGAATGGACAGTATGTCAGAGAGAGGCGAGATGAAAATTGAAGAAGTTTGGATGCCAGTGTCCTAAAGTTTGTGAACTTCATCTGCTGTAAGAGAGAGATAAGTCTGCTATAAAAATGATAAATCGGCTGCTCCTGAGTTCTTGTTAGACATCCTGTTACTAGCAGTTACTGGCGAGCAGGATCTTGTTGCAGTTATTTCGACTTCTCAGATTTGAAGAGATGTTACAACGTATTTCCTGGTAGGTAGTAGGTAAGCTGTTGTATTGCAGAGCTACTGTCTGCCATTTGGTGTAAGTTTTCCTCAGGAGTGAGCCAGATATTGTGTATATAAGAGATCGAATTTGTTCATCAGTTATATAGTGGCATATTAAAAGCAATTGCAAGGCATTTTAAAAAGAGGGGAAAGTGTGGGTTTTTTTTCTGTGCTGTGGCATTTCCTGTAACAAGTCCAGGGGTGTGGGTTTGGGGTTTTTTGTTGTGTAGTTTTGGGAGGGTGGTGGGTTTGCTGTTACTTACTAAAGCAATTGAATATAGTGCTGATAACAGCTGAGTGTTTATAACTAGCATTTAGTATGTGTACAGGTCAGTTCTTGAGCACTTTTAATAGGTCATATTTTTTTTTCCCTAATGCTTTTTGTTTTGTCCCAACACAAATGCACGCTCTTTGGGCTTGTTCCAGACCTATCTTTGCCAGTCACGAAGGCTATTAATCTGTGGTGTTTGTTTTCACCACAAAACTGACTCAGTGGTCTCTCAGCCTCTCTGTTTTCAGCTAAGGAGAACCAAACTTCTTGTGGTTTGTCTGGTAGCCTCTGATGGGTCTCTTCCAAGTAGTTGTCCAGTCTGTTCTTGCACTCGTTTAAGTTTGTTGTATCTGCTCTATCCTGCCAACAAGGAGTTCCAAAAATCAACTCTTCGTATGAAATAGCATGTATTTTCCTCCTCAGAGGAACGCTGTTGTATCAGTCATTAAGATCCTGGGGTTTTAGCTGTCATTGGAAAAGTGAGATTCACAATGCTAACTGCTTAAGAAGGCAACAGCTACACAACCTTTTACAGTTGATTTGTGCATTCACTTCTTTGCTTGTTGTTTGAAATAGAAGCACGAGGGACACCTAAACTGGTCAGATAAATAAACATGTGGCAGTCAAAGCAGAAATGTTTGGCATCGTGTTGGTATGTGGATAATGCTGTAGATAGGAGTCTTCCTTACTTGTTTGTGTGTTACATTGAGGTCAAAGATGTTTCTATTGGCATTAGCTGATTCCTGGACTTTACTTTTTTACTTCCAGCAAAGTGATTGCTTAAGGTCACTCTGGGTCTGTCTAAAGACCCGGTGTTCTAGACTACTTTGGTGCCCTTTGAAGTGCCTTTGCACTAGTGAACACAGCATGGGGAACAAACAAGAGGAACTGGATGCCTTTTGGATTTTCATTAATAGAAATGGTAGGTATCTGCTATGGAGAGCTCAGTTGGATTTTTATCGGCCTGTTTTTAAAGGAAACAATGCACAAGACTTATACTGCTGTTCTTTCCTGAAAACTTTTTAATCCACTGCTCCTATTCGGATAAATTTATCAGAGCAGTAAATGTGTTGAGGCATTAAAATCCTAATCATTTAGCATTAAGTCAGGGCAAGGTCAAAACAGAACATTCGGGTCGTGCCCTTGTCCATCAGTATCCAGGTAGCTCTGAAATGCTCTGCCTGTTGGCTGTGGTACAACTAAACAGGCAGAAGTCACTGAAGGATCTCGAAACTCATAGGATTTATTGTAAGGAGGTAAGACATATCCATGGAAACAGCTTTCTTTAGTATGCACTGGCATATTCATGTCCAGAGTTACCTCTCTAGTGTTTAGGTTTATTGTATAGTTAGATTGGATATAAGGAGGAAATTCTTTCCTGTTAGGGTGGTGAGGCACTGGAATGGGTTGCCCAGGGAGGTTGTGAATGCTCCATCCCTGGCAGTGTTCAAGACCAGGTTGGACGAGGCCTTGGGTGATACGATTTAGCGTGAGGTGTCCCTGCCCATGGCAGGGGGGTTGGAACTAGATGATCTAAAGGTCCTTTCCAACCCTAACTATTCTGTGATTCTGTGAAACAGTATTCTCATTTCTTCATGTCCCAGGAAAGCATCAGCACATCCTGGTTTGGGTGTGTGACATTTGGAAATTGAGGAGCTAAGGGAAGTTGGTTGGTTTTTTGCATCAGTTTGTTACAGAGCTGAAACACAGAGCATTCTCTTCAGCCACAGCTTGCAGTCCCCTGATGCCTCTCTGAAACTGCATGTTCAAGCAGAAGGTCTTTTCTGACCAGCTTAGTTAAGAACCCCTTCATATGGTGTCCTCCATATATATTTTTGCATGAAGTTTTGGCACTGGGTATCTTGATTTAGAAAGGTAGAAAGTTATGACTAAAGAGAGCTGCCACAGTGGACACAGTCTGGTTTGTGGTTTCCTTCTGATAATGCCTAGTACTATGTACATTAGACAAATGGGTCTAAAATCTTAATAATTATCGATTAGTCTGTATTTAAAGCTCAGGTTACTTCCTAATGTTCCTTTCTAATGTTAGCTAGAAGGTGGTAGTTCTTACGTGCAGTATTTTGATGCATTTAGCAATCTTTTTATAAGCTAAAAATTATTATTTTTTGCAAACTTTGGTGCAAAGTTTTATCTCCTTTTCTAGAAAATTATCATAATTAATTTTATAAAATAGGGGTTATATAAATTATTTTTAATCATTTGTCTTTGCTATTAAATAAAAGGGTACATTTAGCTGCCATTTTATTTTTGCCTTTCTTAGAGTGCTCAGGCAGAGAAAACATCATCCTGTAAGCCAGAGAGAAAGGTGACTTGCTGCTTCATCTACTGGCTGGGAGTGTTGGGATTTTCCAGGTTGGAAATCATTCCTTTTGAGATTTCAAAGGATTCATTGGAGTAGAAGTTATACCGTGTAAGCCAGCAAAGTAGGGCAAAAATATATTGATACACCTCATTCTTGTTGCAGAAACATTTTGAGGAAGGGGAGGAAAAAAGCTGAGTATAAGCTATTTTTAGAATAAAATTTACTTACCTGATTTGTGAAAATCCATCTAGGCTTGGAGGGATTAAATGCTCTCAAATAAATGCATAAGAGAGAACACAGTGGAACTTTGCTATTTCTGAGGTAGAAGCGTCATCCCTTCTATCCTTTTTCTTCACCTGCGTACTTCTACAAAAACTTCATATAAATAAAAGTGGGTTTCAGTTAATTCAGTCCAAATTGTAGGGAGCCCCAAAATTCATGTATCTTAATGATAAACTCGGCATTCTGAATGTGTCAGATTTGTGTACCCACAGTACATAACTGTCATGCAGATTGGCAAATGAAGAAATTGCCATTTGGCAATTAGGTGGAGGCTTTTTATACCCAGTGAGGCATGGGGAGACAGTTTGGATTTCAGCATGGGCAGAAAGGGTTCTGACTGCAGGCTCGCTTTATCAGCAGTGAAACAACAGAATATTGACAAATACTTACTGGATTTTGATGCATGTAACTTAGGGGTTATCTGTTCAAAATCAAAACTGCAATTCAGCAACACTATAGGGGTCTGGATATGCACAGATAATCCAAGGGGAAGTTTATTCTAGGACCTGTCTCCTTCAGAGCTTCACAGTGTCTGATTTCCCCATAGCCTGCATCCTTTCCCATCGCTTGCCCTCACCATCCCAGTAGTCCCTCAGCTTCACATTTGTGTATGTTGTCTGAGGTTCAGAAGGTATCAAATAAAAAGTGGTCTTATCTTTAGCTTTCAGTTATGTCCTCATTGAAACAACCAAGGCTTTCTTAGGAAGGAAGATACAACACAGGATTTGGGGGTTTGTGGTTTGTTTTTTGGTTTGGGTTTTCTTTTTTAGATTTTATGCCCCGGGATGTGATGTAATTCTGTAAACGTAAAAGCAAAACTTTTAGCATTTATACTCTACAGTCTGAGGAGCATATATAGCAATAGATCCTGCAGCTGAATTTAGGACTTCAGAAGCACGAAAAGAAAGATTTAATCGGTAGTATGTAGAAGTTTTTGATGTTCATGTTGTCACATTAGCATCATGTTTAAATGTGTAGCTACAGTCTATAGAGCTTGGAATTTCAGACATTGTTTCTATTATCCTTTGAATAGAAACAGTCAAAGAATGGATCTGGAAGCCAGCAGGAATTTGACATCTGAGCAAAAAATAAGTGTGTTTAGCTCTCTTATTTTTCTTTCTTTTTCTATGAGGAATGGCTGGCATGACTTTTGTGAGGTTTATAATTCCAAAGAAACATTGCTTCCTTCTTTAATTCTCTGTGCAGTAGTGAAATACCATCTTCTTCCACTCTTTGCAAGAGTGAAAAATTCCTTTTCACAAGTGAATTCTGCAAGTCTTTTAATTTCACAAGTTTGATGCCTTCAACTAAATAATGTTAAAACAAACCTGGTTGTAGTGTTTTGTCACTAAAACTGCTATCATTAGTGCAGAAGTATGGTACCCTGAGGCACTGAATCTTGGCTAACATACCTTCAGATATTTATTCACCATTACCCCAAACTGTACGTAACAGCATGTGAATTTTTTGGCACTGCCATTAAAGTGAGCACATAAAAGGAGAAATTAAGTATAAGAAGAATTAAAAATTATTATGTAGCAGGATAGTTGCACAAAACTAATATTTTTATTATCAAATCTGTAGACTGAATTTGACATGGAGTGTTATCACAATGCCTGAACTTGTTGGAGTTCTGTCTTAACAGAACAAGCAGATATGACTTCCATTTTGAGGAACAGATATGAGGAAAGGGGTGTGCATAAGATCATAGTAACTTAGGGATTTTCTTTACTAATCAATCTAACTAATTGATTCACTAATCAAGCTAACTAATCAATCTCAGTAATCTCTTTAAAACCCATTTTCTAGAGTGTCTGTTGCCAGCATCATCTTTCATCAGACCTACAGTGGGCATGGCTGCTGGGGTATTTTACTGGCTGCTTAACAAAAGTAAAGATGACCAGAAGGAATGAATTCTGGTCTTCGCAGCTAGGTTCAGAATTTAGGGTGTTGGTCTATAGATCTGTGTGAACAGTGGCAAGAGCACCACTACATCTTCTGCTGTCCTAATAATGTAAATCTGAAGTGTTTCTTTCTGTGGGCTCATTTGTGACAAATCCACCAAGTGGTCTCTAGGGTTTAGTTTAACGTTTGAATATGATGTGCTCTCCCCAACATGGCATTTTTCAAGTGAGAAGCCTGTAGGATATGTCTAAAGGTAGATACAAGTAATTTCCCGAAAGCTAGTAATTTGACCTCTGTTCCTTAGTGTTTATTTGCATGCTCTTAACAGTGGTGCTTGGCAGATAGCTCACACCTTTTTCATTAAAGTTTCTTGTATTTAAAACATGGTAAGAGCATGCATAAATCAGTTACTGTTGACTATCTGATGTATGATGACTGGAGTGTTGAGATGGAAGAATTAGAGGCTCTTCAGGAAGGACAGCCAGGAAAGATGAGGAGGGGGTGTCACCCTCTATGTCAGTGATGAGCTGGAGTGAATGGAGCTCTGCTTAAGGATGGATGAGGAGCCAACCAAGAGCTTATGGTGGACAGGTGACATAGTGGGGATCTGCTACAGACCACCCAACCAGGAAGACTGAGTGGATGGAGTCCTCATGTTCATAAGCCCTGGTAATCAGGGGGAGATATAACCATCCCGATTATCTGTTGGAGGGACAGCACAGCAGGGCATAAACAATCAAGGAGGTTTCTGGAATGTGTTGATAATAACTTCATTCTCCAAGCGATAGAAGAGCCACCAAGGAGAAGGGCTGTGCTGCACCTTGTTCTCACCAGGAAGGAGGGGGTGGTGGTGAATGTGAAGCTGGAGAACAGCCTTGTCTGCAGTGACCATGAAATGGTGGAGTTCAAGATCCTTAGGGCAGCGAGGAGGGTATGAAGCAAGCTTGGTACCCAAGACTTCAGGAGAGCAGACCTTGGCCCTGTCTGCTTGGTAGAGTACCACAGGATAAAGCCCTAGAGAGAAGTTGGGCCCAGGAAAACTGGTTGATGTTCAACAGTCACCTCTGCCAAGCTTAGGAGCAATGCATCCCAATAAAGAGGAAGCTGGGGAAGAATGCCAGGAGACCTGCGTGGCTGAACAAGTAGCTCCTGGACAAATTCCAGCACAAAATGGAAGCCTATTTCCTTTTTGTGGAAGAGGGTGGAAGCAAGGACAGGTAACGTGGGAGGAATACAGAGAAATGATGGCCTTAAGCTCCCTTCCAGCCCGAACCATTCTGTAATTCTGTGATATGTGGTAAATTCATGTCTTCTCTTATTTTGCAGAAACATGCAGATCTTTTTGTATTACCAGGCCTAACTCCTTTTAATAACCTTTTAATCAAACCCACTATAGGCAGAAGAATGTTTCTGGTTTGGGTTTGTTTTGTTTCTTTTCAGAGGCTGGAAACAGTTCTTTATGAAAAAAATAACTGACATGCTGTAACTGTGCAAGTGTAAAGCAAGCTGTATATACTGGCCAGCCTAAATAACTGCAGGTACATGTTGCAGTCATGGGCAGACAAGAAAGAAGTGATTGCAGCCACCTTGGCATGCATTCCTTGATGCTTTTAAGAGTTTATTTTGTGGTTATATTAACTGTATATGTAAGGCTCATCTGGATTCATGTTGGACTTGAATTACTGATCCCTCCTGGAGTGTTCGGGCACACCCAGCTGCCTCTGCAGCACTTCATCCCTACAGTCAAGTATTTCTGCATCTCCTAATGATTCCTGTATTAGTCAGATTATCTCCCCAGTCATTTGGTATTGGAGAGTTAACAAGAGGTATGTAATGTAAATACATCTCACAGTTCTTTGAACATGTTACTCCTGTTATAAGATGAAGCAGCTGATGTAGAATCATAGAATAGCTAGGGTTGAAAAGGACTTTAAGATCATCCAGTTCCAACCCTCCTACCATGGGACTGTTGGCACAAGTCCAGAGGAGGGCCACGAGGATGATCAGGGGACTGGAGCACCTCCCATATGAAGACAGGCTGAGAAAGTTGGGGCTGTTCAGCCTGGAGAAGAGAAGGCTGCGTGGAGACCTCCTAGCAGCCTTCCAGTATCTGAAAGGGGCCTACAAGGATGCTGGAGAGGGACTCTTCATTACGGACTGTAGTGACAGGACAAAGGGTGATGGGTTCAAACTTAAGCAGGGGAAGTTTAGATTGGATATAAGGAAGAAGTTCTTTACTGTGAGGGTGGTGAGGCACTGGAATGGGTTGCCCAGGGAGGTTGTGAATGCTCCATCCCTGGCAGTGTTCAAGGCCAGGTTGAACTTGGGTGGTATGGTTTAGAGTGGGGTGTCCCTGCCCATGGCAGGGGGGTTGGAACTTGATGATCTTAACGTCCTTTCCAACCCTAACTGTTCTATGATTCTATGATTCCATGGGCAGGGATTCCTCACACTAGACCAGGTTGCTCCAAGCCCTGTCCAACCTGGCCTAGAGCACTGCCTGGGATGGAACATTTGCCACTTCTCTGGGCAACCTGTGCCAGTGCCTCACCCTCACAGTAAAGAACTTCTTCCTTATATCTAACTTGAACTTCCCCTGTTTAAGTTTGAACCCACGACCCCTTGTCCTGTCACTACAGTCCCTAATGAAGAGTCCCTCTCCAGCATCCTTGTAGGCCCCTTTCAGATACTGGAAGGCTGCTAGGAGGTCTCCACGCAGCCTTCTCTTCTCCAGGCTGAACAGCCCTAACTTTCTCAGCCCATCTTCATTCAGGAGGTGTTCCAGTCCCCTGATCATCCTTGTGGCCTCCTCTGGACTTGTTCCAGCAGCCCCATGTCCTTCTTATGCTGAGGACACCAGAACATGTTCTGATTGGTGTTTTCAAAGATTATCAGTTTTCAACAAATGACTGAGTTTTTTCCCCTTTATCATCTATAGGCTCTGTATATCTCTGGATTTATAGATGCATGATTGGCAAAGCATTATTTCCAGAACAATGTATGTTTTGCTTTTATAAAGTAGTAGGTTTTGATGCTCTATGGTAGTTTTGAATAATCAAATTTTTTAGCTGTGATTGTTTTGGCAGGTTCAGAGAACCAGGTAGCGTTCTCCCTAGAAGTTAGGAGAGTATCAGAAACAGTGCACAAGGTAAAAAGAGTAAAATTGGCCGTTGGAAATGTTGATGGTGAAGGAACTTCTTGGCTTCACACCTTAATTTTGGCAGTTATGGGAAGCATCAGTCTAAACCTCACGGCCTTGGACTGCCTTTTTGGGAGGCAAGGAGTTAGTTGGGGATGGAAAGACTGTAGTTTGTATTCTTTCTGCTCTGTTACCCATTGCTATCTTCATGGATCTGACACTCTGTTTATCTGACAGTGCACTCAGTACTGCTTCGCCAGGGAAAATTGCACAAAACAAGCCCTGTGCATCAGCACTTTCATTGTGTATTAAGCTGAGCCTCCCTTCACATGGTCACATCCCCTTTTTAATCTGGGATTCCATGTCCCTTTCCCAGTCCAGCCTTGTTTCTGTGGTGTCTATTGCTGGTCTCCCTGAGCTTCTGTGGTTTGAGTGTTTTTTGTGTGGCTGAGTGTTAAGACCTGCAGGACTTTTGGAAGTGGCGTTGTTTGGGGGTTAGGCAATACACTGATTTAGTGTTAGTAGTTTGTCACAGACTGAGGTGATGGCTGCGTTCAAGTTGGATTTTCTCCCAGAGATGATGGTGGACCATTGCTCATTGAATGCCAGCCCTGTGTAAGTATTTCTGTCTTCATGTCTAAGTTTATAACTGAAGTGATAGTTGGAATTGCTGTCTCTGGAGCCTGAGTTGTCTGATGAGCTCCCCTTGTGGGGAACGACATGGGGGAAAGAGATAGGACAGCCTGCAGCTTGTTTTCTTGAAAAAATCCTACTGGTGTTGACAGTTGATGTTGGATCCTGCACAAGAGGAAAAATGATCTTTACAAGTTTGGGGATGAGAGCTAAGGAGGTGTAAAGCTATTTGGCAGTATTGTTTATAGTATGCTACAGGCGCTGATGTTATAAAATTAGTTATTTAAATCAGTCGTTGGGAGAACAGCTTCTGTTCTTCCCTGTTAATGACTCCAGACTAGACCTTTTAACTAGGAATGAAAGATTCCTTGAATACTGTAGAGATCATGTGAAGAGTTGCCCAATTAATAAGAGCCACGCTAAGCTCTTGCAGTTACCCATTGCATAGAACACAGGGCTGAAGATTATTGCTGGAAGAGGGTAAATGTTTCCAGTTGTTTTTCTTTGTAAAAGGTATTGTTTGCCTTGACTATTTGGAGATGTGCTCACCCTTTCTGAGTTGAAAGGTAGAGAGGAGTAAAAGGATTTATGATGATTTCCTTTCCTTTTTAGTAAGAAGCTTTGTTGCTTTTGATCTCAGGGGAGACCTTGTAAGTCTTCAAGTACCTAAAGGGGGCCTACAAGACGTCTGGAGAGGGACTTTTTACAAGGGCCTGTAGGGACAGGACAAGGAGGAAGGGCTTCAAGCTGAAAAAGGATAGATTTAGATTAGATACTGGGAAAAAATTCTTCCCTGGGAGGGTGCTGAGGTGCTGACACAGGGTGCCCAGAGAAGCTGTGCCTGCCCCATCCCTGGCAGCGTTCAGGGCCAGGTTGGATGGGGTTTGGAACAACCTGGTCTGGTGGCAGGTGTCTCTACCTGTGGCAGGGGTTGGAACTGGATGGGTTTAATGTCCCTTCAAACCCAAACCATTCTGTGATTTCTATGTCTGTTCTTACAGCTACAAAATCATGAGCTTTCCCTGGCATCAGTCCTTAGGCTCAGAACATCAGCATACTGAGGGGGGAAATTAACTAAATGTTACCTGGTTTGGAAATCTTGTTTTACTGAATTTTTTAAGTTCTCTTCAAGGAGGGGAATATGATTGCAGATGGACAGTGAGTAACTTAAACACGTTTAATGTGTAAATAAGCCCTTCAAAACCTATCTTTAAAGTTAAAAAAGCAGTGATGAAGAGAGCTGACTGCTGTAGAAGAAGGCCACCTGTATTCCTCAATGAAGAGACTAGGGGCAGTGGGGATCATTGTGTGGTTACTGTTCCACTCGCCCCACATGCCTTCTAGACTATGCAGGGACTGGTCAGCAATTCTAACCTACTAATCACTATAGCGACAATAGGATGTCGTTACAGTCAGTCTTCCACAGAGAGAGGTCCTGTGACAGCTGATAACAAGACCTCACATTGCACTTGCCAAGCAATGAGGGGTCAATACAGGCAGCTGTGATTGTCAACAAGCTGTGTGGAGTATAACACAGTTTTATAATAGGCTGTTCATACAGTTAGAGCTAATGCCTTGTAGCCTATTGAAGATTTCCATACTCAAAACTTCTGTATTGTTGTAGTCTAAGAAATAACTTTTTCTGTATTAACGCCCTGCCATTACTCAACTTGATTCAGTGTGCGGCTGACTGTAGATTGTTCAATCCCAACCTCTTCATGTACAACCTAAGCCTGTCTTTGCTTGCCAAATATTGCTGAAAGCTCCCTAGTTTCACAACGAGCTATTGCTTGGTAGACCTTTAAAGAAACTTCTCACCTGTTCAGTTGTACCTGTTTCTCTGTGTTAAGATGGATGTTCTCCTGGGATATAGTTCCAGGTAGCCACATTTAAAAACAATGAAGAAAATATTATCCTCTTACTTTCAGTGGCTACTGGTAACTTCAGTGATCTGTGGGTAAACTGAGTCCAGGTTCCTTCCTGCTCTGGTTTCCTTTTCATGTAAAAATTTACACGGTTCAACTAGTGATACTTTTTTAGTCATCTCAACAGACTTATGTTCTGAATCCCAGATGTTGACTACAAATAAGAGCAAGCTTTAAGAGAAGTTTTAAACAGCTGTGTAGAGAGTGCTTGGTTTCCAAGTACACACCTTGCCAGTGAATGTGAATGATTGTCCTGTGTTTGGCTGGAATATGGGTTAATTTTCTTCCTAGTATCTGGTGCACTGCTGTGTTTTGCCTTTAGTCTGAGAATAATGCTGGTAACACACCTGAAGAAGCCAGGAGGGAGCACAGCAAGGACAGCTGATCCAAACTAGCCAGAGGGGTATTCCATACATCATGCTCAGGATGTAAACTGCACGGAGTTAGCTAGAAGGGATCAATAGCTGCTCAGGATAGGCTGGGTATCAGTCAGTGGATAGTGAGCAATTGTATTGTACATCAGTTGTGTTTTCTGACATTTTATTTCTTGCTTGTTGTTGTTCCCTGTTATTATTATCAGTATTGTTATTGGTGGTGTTATTGCTATTATAAATTATTAAACTGTTCTTATCTCAACCCATGGGTTGTACATTCTTCTGACTTTCCTCCCCAAGCAGCTGCGTGGTACTTACTTGCCAGCTGGGTTTAAAACATGACAGTGGTGTTTCTGAATATTCTCTGGTATGCAGGACTGGGAATACACAGGAATCTCTTTATATGTATATTTTAATCATGTACATTCATATATGTTTAGAAATCAATATTTTAATCTCACTGTAAGCATTCTTCTAGCTGCAACAACATCTGAAATCTGCAGAAGGGTACAAACTAGAAATTCATTCTTGATTTCCATAGTGCAAAGAAAATGAATGGCACACTGGATCACCCAGACCAACCTGATCTAGATGCTATCAAGATGTTTGTGGGTCAGGTCCCACGGAGCTGGTGTGAGAAGGATCTAAGAGAACTTTTTGAACAGTATGGTGCTGTCTATGAAATCAATGTCTTGAGAGACAGGAGCCAAAACCCTCCTCAGAGCAAAGGTGAGAACTTCTGTACTTGAGACTAGGAGTGTTAGCTGCTTTCATGTAGTTAGTCTTAGTTGTTTAAGTTCGTTAGCTTATTCAAACATCCCTGTGAGGAGCTTTATGTGACCAGGTGTCCATGATAGCCCAGGCTTTATGGTCTTTAAGCCTGTGTGTCTGATTGTAGTTGGACTGCTGTCCAGCCATTAAGTGATCAGGATGCTTGAAAAGTATGGATTATAATTGCAAAACAGAACATAAAATTAATACTGTGTTGCTCCAGATCAAATTTGTGATGTTACAGTATAGTGAAAATGTTGCTGAAAGCATCACAGTTTCAGATAAAATATAAAATTGAGGTCTTAGTCATTTGTGTGTCATCAAATACTTGTGTGCATTAAATACTAAATGGATTTGCAGTTCAGTTATATGCAGTATCTTATTTCCTATGAAACTAGGTAAATTTTTGGTACTAGCAAATAATTGTTGAGTTTGATAATAGAAGTAGTCAACAATTATTTGGCAAATGTATCTAAACTTTTGTTCTAATAGTGTATTGGTGATGTTGGGTCAGTTCTGAATGTATCCTATTTTATTGCACTTAGTAACTGTTTAAAGAAGATTTCTATCAGTAGTACCTCCAGGTTTCAATGTCTAACCTCTTCTATTTGTCCTAAGTTTTGCATTGGAAGGATAGAGGTGGGACTTGCATGTCAAGATTCATAGTTCTTTCTTGGCTAAAATCTTGTTTCCATTGCAGGGTGCTGTTTTGTTACATTTTATACCCGTAAAGCTGCACTAGAAGCACAGAATGCTCTTCACAACATGAAGATCCTCCCAGGGGTAAGAGAAGAGCCGTGCTTTCTTAACACAACTGTTTTATTGAGCTCTGGCACCACTGATGTACAAACATACATTATCCTGCCTTCAAATCGTGTTCTAAAAGAACTATTCAAAAGAGCAATGTTATGAGATTTATATGATAACAGATCTTAAGGGAATTTTTGAGCATATGGTAGTGAAGTGGGTGGGCATGGCTCCTATAATACTCTCCAAGGAGGAATGATGGCATATCCTAAAGAAGGCTTTTCTTTCTTCTAGAAATCTGTGTGTTGTTACATATGCATTTCTGTAGAGGCAATTTAGGCCTTCTTCCTCTTTCTTGCACAATTCATATGGGATGTATTTTAGAGTATAAAGTGAATGTATCTAGGATTAAATAATCTTTTTACATTTCAGATGCACCATCCTATCCAGATGAAACCAGCTGACAGTGAAAAGAGTAATGGTAAGTTTTAGTATAGTCTCAATTAGGTGGCATCATTTGCAACATTAGGGAAGCTTGAGTATTTTCCTGTTGTTAACAGCTTCTGATGAAGTCCTCTTGAATTGGAGACAAAAAAAAACCTGTATTTTTAATATAATAGCATAAATGATGTCTCTCAAATTCTGTGACTCTGTATCTCCCACTGCTGCTGCTTGTGGTAGAACCACATTGTCAGTTAGGGAAACATCCAGTGAGTTCTTCTTTGTACTAAGGTGGTTTCAATATGTGTTGGGGACGTTGACAGTGGGATTGAGTGCACCCTTCAGCAAGCTTATGGGTGACACCAAGCTGAGTGCTGTGGCTGGTACCCTAAAGGGAAGAGATGCCATCCAGAGGGACTGTGACAGGCTAGAGAGCTGGGCCCATGTGAACCTCATGAAGTTCCACAAGGCCAAGTGCAAGGTCCTGCACGTGGGTCAGGGCATTCCCAAATAAATGCATTCTTGGTGATGACTGGATTGACAGCAGCCCTGTAGACAAAGACTTGGGGTATTGGTGGATGAACAACTCAATATAAGCCAGCAATGTGCACTTGCAGCCCAGCAAGTCAGACATATCCTGGTCTGCATCAAAAGAAGGGCTAACAGGTCAAGGGAGGTGATTCTCCTGCTTTACTCCACTCTCGTGAGACACCACCTGGAGTACTGTGTTCAGCTCTTGAGGCCCCCAGCATAAGAAAGACATGGACTCACTCGAGCAGGTCGACAGGAGGTCTGTGAGCATGATCAGAGGGCTGAAGCATTTTCCCCAGGAAGACATGCTGAGAGAGTTGAGGTGGTTCAGCCTGGAGAAGAGAAGGCTCAGGGGAGACCTTACAGGAGCCTTCCAATAGCTAAAGGGGATCTACAGGAAAGACGGGGAGGAATTCTTTATCAAAGAGTGTAGTGATAGGATGAGGGGTAACAGTATTAAACTGAAATAGCATAGATTTAGATTAGATATTAGGAAGAAGTTCTTTACTGTGAGAGTGGTGAGGCACTGGAATAGGTTGCAGAAGAAGATGTGGCTGCCCCATCTCTGGCAGTGTGCAAGGCCAGGTTGGATGGGGCTTGGAGCAACCTGGTCTAGTGGAAGGTGGCCCCGCCTGTGGCAGGGGGTTGGAACTAGATGATCTTCAAGTCCTTTCCACTGGAAACTATTCTATGATTGCATGAAATCTAAGAAATGCTTTTTCAGGTGCTTGACCAATTTGAAGCAAGGCCTGTTGCGTCTAGGGTGGGGGTCAAAACTTATTGTAGTATATAATAGGTATATTAGTATACAAATATATATAGTATATACTGTATATATACAGTATATACTATAGTATACAAAAGGGAGATTGAAAATTCACCACTTCTTCAGTAGAGAAAAAAACTGTGAATATTTCTGCACATTGGCCATTTCAGATGGATTAAGACATTTAGCATCTACCATTGGGTAAATGATCATTTTTCCATGCAGTTCTGTTATGAGTTTATAGATATACATGCTCAAATGATTGTGTGCTTGTATAAATTGCTGCAAGATAAGCAAAGAAACTGTTTAACATCTTGTAGTTTCAGCCTTTCTAGGCTTAGCTGAATTTATTTTTTCTTCATTTGCCATAGTTAATATAAGATTAGCGTTACATAATGGAGAATTCAGTCCTGGCTCGAGAAAACTTACATGTCAAGATAATTGAAAACAGAAGATGGGATATATGGGTAACATCTAGTAGGAGTAATTCCATCTGCACATTCCTCTGTGTGTATACAGAATATGTGCCTATATAAAAACATCTAGAAAAGGAGTAATTCTTTTCAACTGTTGTTGGGAGGAGAACAGAATAGGTTCTTTAAATTAAAATTGATCTTGCATCTCACACATATCCCACCCACACACAAATATCCTGGAAAGGGTTAAAAGGTATTTAATGGAATTTTAGGGTGACAGTTCTGAGGCCATTATGTAATTACATGAGTTTTAGTAAATGGTGTAGGTGAAAATGCAAATTGGAAAGCATCAGTTAAAGTACTGTAATGTGCCACTAATAAAAGGGATTCTGGGTCTCTTGAACTAAAATGGATGGCAGAAAGTATTTGAAAGTAGCTTTCTGCTCTAAGCTTGAAAGTGAACTGGGTACCACATAAGATTTAATAATCAGTTAAAGTCATATTCATGGAATAGTTTGGAATTTCCCTCTTAAACACCACAGAAGACTCAGCAAATAAGTTGATTTCCCCTCACCATGGCACTTAATAGAAGACTTTCTTGAAGCTTCAAGTTGTGCTGTGTTTTTCATGATACCATGTCTTATATTGTGCTGAATAATATATATATAATATCAGACTGATTTATATTTCCAAATGGTATTTGGTATAATTTGCTTCATCCTTTAAAAGCAAGTATTTCAGAGGTGATTAGCATCCTTAAATAAATAAAGCAAGACACAGGTCTGCTCTGGATTTGAATTTACCCCACTCCCTTAAATGACCTTAAACTGACATTCATAACCACCGACTGGAAAGCTAAGATAAATGTCTTTCTGCACCATTTATTTTAAATTGGTCTTCACAGTGAAAGGTACTATTCAATTCTAATGTATCTGGTAATATCAGCATTTAGAGACAAGGTACAGTAGCACATGGTCTATTGTTCTGATTTGAGGTGTTAGTTTCACGCTCTTGGTACAGAACAGAATGGATGGATCTGAAATAGAACTAAAACTGTTCTGGTTTAGTAACAGATGTCGCTTCCACTGTTGAGACAGGAGTGTGAGAGAACAGGAAGATGTAAATTTAAGTGGTTGGCATGATGAAGAGGCTAGAAAAAAGATTTCTGCATTTCTCTATCAGTTTAGATACAGTTAGGTATGTTGGTAGTCTAAAGATAGGAGAGACAGAAGTGAGAGAATGAAAATAGCCCAATAAAACGCACACAAGTCTTCTCTCACTGACCAGGAACTGAACTTAGGAGATACAGGGAAGTGCTGAATCTGATATATTCTTTCGTTATGTTCTTGCAGTTCACAGGCTTGCAAGGGAGAAACAGTCAGCAAAATGTAAGCACAAACCATCCTAAAATGTGCATCCTTGAGGTTCAGTGAGGTATCTTATATGCATCCTCTTAAATTGAAGAGATACCATTATTGGGAATCTGCTTTTGACAAGCCACTACCTTCAGTACAAGGGAAATAACTGCAGCTGGTGGAGAAGGCTCGACAAAGTAAGATCTAGTAAGCACATACTTGCTGGTAATACTCTTTTTCTTTTGCTTTCTTAGCAGTAGAAGATAGGAAGTTGTTTATTGGAATGATATCCAAGAAGTGCAATGAAAATGATATCCGAGTGATGTTCTCCCCTTTTGGGCAGATTGAAGAATGCAGGATATTACGTGGCCCAGATGGCCTGAGCCGAGGTAAGCCAGAAGCTTTTCAGACAGTTCAAGGCTCTCCACTGGATGCTGCCTTTTGCAGCTCAAGGTGGCATTTTTTTCCTGCCCACCACCATTTTCATGTCTTTATTGATCCCAGTGATTGTGGGTGTAAAAGAACGACTTGATTTCTTTCTGTTCTTTTCTCAGGTTGTGCATTTGTGACTTTTACAACAAGAGCCATGGCGCAAACAGCAATCAAAGCAATGCATCAAGCACAAACCATGGAGGTAAAATAAGTTAGTGGGTGTCAAGAGATGATGTAATTTGTCAGGCAGTCACTATGGATTTTGGAGGACTAAAGGGCAGAGAAAGGGCTAAGTGCAGCGTGTGTTTCTTCACAAATGCTACTCCTGGAACTTTGTGTGTGTTCTGCTTCTGTTTTTAGAGCTTGAGATAGAAACTTCATCTGCAGAGAAAATACACTAAACAGAACATAGGATTAAAGCAAAAGAGATTTTGAACCTTTAATGAAATGTGCTGTTTAAATATATATATGTATATATATGTGTGTGTGTATGTATGAATGCATGTAGAGGAAGGGAAGAGGAATGCTTCCAATGACTGGGTCTGAATGCAGTATTTTTGTGACTGCTGGGGATAGCAAGTATGTAATCGTTTGAATTGCTGTTTGCAGGGTTGCTCTTCTCCCATTGTGGTAAAATTTGCAGACACACAGAAGGACAAAGAGCAGAAACGAATTGCTCAGCAACTCCAGCAACAAATGCAACAGATCAGTGCTGCCTCAATATGGGGAAACCTGGCTGGTCTCAACACACTTGGACCCCAATACTTAGCAGTGAGTTTCTGATTTGGGTTCTTTTCATCTCTTCAGAGATTGCAGTGTCTGCCTGTCTTGTAGTGTTTAATGGATTAACTTTTTAGAAGGCTCCTGGTAGATATTAGCAGGGTTCTTAATCCCCATTTAGTGCATGAGGAGGCTGAAATTAAGTTATGTGCTAACAACTAGTCGGGATACATTTAGGTGAGGATTTCAGCCCCATTCACTGTAGCCCTAACTATTGAAACTTCTTTGTTTCTTTCCTGTCTTCTGTAGAATGACTTTGCACTGGGAACATTTTCTTAGTATGTTATGGCTTCAATGCAATATAAATGCCTTTTTCATACTTATGTGATTTACGTAGTTCTTGTATTCTTCTTCCAATGTTTTTCAGCCTTTATTTCTCTCATCCACTTCCAGAGAAACTTAGAATAGTAGTTGGTGCTGCCCAGATAGAAAAGGTGATCAGGTTGGACGTATCAATCAGACAGTGCGCAGTCAAATAAAGAGAAGCTACTGTCTTTAGTAAAATTGACATAACAGAAAGTAGTCTGCTGTTTGCCACTGATCTGAGTTGATTTTGCTGGGTCCCTAAAGTGTAAGCTTTCTGTAAACTGATGAGCTGTGGCTAGAGTGATTGTGGGAACTGTATTCATACAATATAAGGTCTAGGGAACAGAAAAGGAAAATTTCATGGCATTCTTGGTATGGTGTACTGTTGAAGTGGGGGCATTCTGTCTTTTACTACTGCTTTAGGTTTGGTAGTTTGGATTTTTTTTATAACACCGCCTAGTTAATGGAGGAATGAATTGGAAATCCCTCTGGCTTCTGAGCTGAGGCTTGAAATTTCTCTCATGGCTGCTGTGCTTACGGAAAGCAGAGTGGGTTCTCTCTCATGGTGTGTCTTTGGTTTTGGTATGGTATTTGCCATTTGTTCTTTGCTGGCAGTGTCAGCTCTTAAGTCTGGCTTGAAGTATCATATACTTAGGGGTGGCAGTCCTGCCTGAAGTGCTTTGAATAGGAGCTCTCTCACTACTGATTCCACTGGTTTTTGTCTTGGTGTATTAGCTATAAACTTCCCTCAACACTGATAATGTTGAGTGAGGAAAGCATTGTGCTATTGCTTTGGCTGTAATCTGCATGGGCAGTGTGGATTTTCACTGTGGTGGTGCTCTGGCTGTAGTGTGTAAGGGGAATTCTCTTTACGCTTTGTTACAGTGTGGTGCATGGGCAGTGGGAATTCCCCTTGTGACGGCGCTCTGGCTGTGGTGTGATGCAGTTTCTCCCAGAAAGCGGAGCCAGCCCTCACTCTCACTCTTGTTTTGTTTTTTGGTGTAATGTCTAGCTTTATTTGCAGCTCCTTCAGCAGACAGCAGCTGCATCATCTGGGAACCTGAACACACTGAGCAGCCTCCACCCAATGGGAGGTGAGTTTTTTACACCAGAACACAAATTCAGTGCCCAAGAAAAGAGGGTAGAGAAAGTAGACAAAAAGCTGTAGACATGTTAATCTCATTTGAAATAAGTAGTCCTGTGTTTACCCACTCCTCTGAAATGACAGGAATCGGTTACATATGTGGATCTTCCTCCTTAATTTTAGTTAACCATTATCCCCAAGGTAAGTTGTCATATGCTGGTAATCTCCCTACCTCTGCCTTTAAAACTGTCTTCCCTTATGGGTGCAAAAAGATGACTCTCTTATTTTATCCAAACAAGTGCATATGTGAAGCATTATGTTTTGAAATAAGCAATAATGCATGTGATAATGGATATTTAGATTGCCCATTTTGAGTTCTTTGTTCTTAAATACTTCAAATTTGGAGATGCAGTGTGATCAAGTTCTTCATTTAGGTTCTTTAATTCCTTCATTTGAATCATGATTGATTATGCTATTGCTGTTAGGGAAATACCATCTTAATATGTATGAGCTAAATTCCTTGCTGTGAACTGCTAGTCAGAACATTCATTAAGTATAGCTGTAAGTATGAGTGCAGCCATTAAGTACTGGGCTGCAAATTGATTGTCCTTTCTGTCTTCACAGGGTGAGTAATAAAAATCCATGTGTTAGTAACTCCGTTTATCACATGCTCTAAATTCTTCTGATGGCAAAAAGAAACCCTGTAGTTTTGGTTTTAATACTCACAACATTAAGCTTTTAAAATTGCCTTCAGGAGTTGTACAGTAGTTTGCAATATCACGTGTCCTGTATTTGCAGAGGTTGATCTAGAAGTGGTAAGGAAGTGTCTTTGTACATCTGACTTTCTACTGGTGGGTGTACCAACACAGTCAGAAGCTTTTGCAAAGTGTTATATTTTAGATTGTAAGAACTTTGATTTATACTTGAGCAATCATTGTAGTGGAAGATGTCCCTGCCCATGGTGGGGAGGTTGGAACCAGATGATCTTTAAGGTGCCTTCCAACCCAAACCATTCTTTGATACTTGAGCTTGATTCTAACCTTAGCTTCTTACGCTTACTGTTTTCGTATTAGACCTCTTCAGCTGATCTTTCTTGAAATTCACAGGAAGAAAAATTAAGTAGGTAATTATATCCCAAACTACAATAGACTTTGTAGACAAAATTTAATCTTGATGCTGTTTGAAAGCAGATGGGAAAACAATATGATCATGAGAGGGCAGGTGCAGAGTGAGCATGCCATTGCTTCTAAAAGGAAGCAAGCTGCTTTGTTCTTCACTAGCTTTAAGATTTGCACTCTTAACCCTCTGCATGTAGCACAATAAGAAGTGCAACTTCTTGATTTTAATTTAATCCTTTTTTTTACAATGGCACTTTGAGAATCTAAATAAAGGCAGATCCTCTTGTTTCAGGCACTAAATGTAGTTAAGGAAACAGACTGTCACAAAGAGAAAACAATTGAAAAAGATTGTAAAAAATGAACTATGCTAATAGTGGAAGTTTTCTTTGGAAAATAAATAGTTTATACTTTCATTGCCATTTGCAATCTTTTGTTGTCTGCACATACTTAAATTGCAAAACTGAGATTTTGCTTATTTGAGATATGTGCTTTGTCACCAAGTACTTACAAACTATCCAAAAGAAGAGGTGCCGTGTCTTGCCAAGGACATTTTGATGTTGTAAATGAATGGTAATGAAATTAATTTTGGTTTTAATTTTGTAGGGAAGAATTTGTAGGGATTGTCTGAAGTCAGATGAAAAGAAGAGAAATTTTTAGAATAAGTAAAGGTAGAAACAACAAAGGGAAATAAGGGAAAAGGCTTGAGAGGCAGAATTGGAAGAGTGGAGCTAGCCTACCAAAGGATGGCTAAAATACAGAATTTAGAAGAATGTTGATAGGGATGATAATCTCATGGCAGGAAAAGGGGGCAAGCTACAATGATGAAGGTGTGACTTTGTGGCCACTGTGGTGTGTAGGCCTGCTTGAAAGAATTCTGCAGTTATTGCTGTTTGTTTACAAAGAGTATAGAGCAGCATGAGAAAAGATGTTATTGGCCTGATGTCTAGGCAAGTTGTCTACCTTGCAGATGAGCTATCAGATCCTGTCTTGACTCAGTTAAAGCTGCTATGCTTTTGTCTACTTCTTAGGATAGTGACTACCTGCTCTTGTACTGAAAATCATCTATCTTGGCAAAGAAAGACTTCTTTTTTAGTTATAATGAGGAATATCAATGTGGAAAAGATCAGTAACTACTATTAAGCCTCTTTTTTTTAAGCTTCTTTCCATCCCTCCCTTGCAATGTGCTAAGACTGCTGGATCTGTTAAGCTTGAATGATGGTGACCATTATAGGAGATACTCTATGTATTCTTCAATGTGTTGCAGGACTGAATGCAATGCAGTTACAGAACCTGGCTGCACTAGCGGCTGCAGCCACTGCAGCTCAGAACACACCAAGTGGTACCGCTGCACTCACTTCCTCCAGCAGTCCCCTGAGTGTGCTCACCAGCTCAGGTAAGATAACTTCTTATGCTGTACATGGGTTGCCTTAGGAATTGTCTCAAGATAGATGTCATCTGTTTTGTCCATCCCTTTTTGTCACTTTCATGTTGATTTCTTAATAGATAAGCGATTTTACTTAGTAGATTCACTTGCCCTTTTTTAGGATAGGTATCTTTGCCATCAGCAAAGGCTTTTTTTACCTGCTGTGTTCCTTCCTCCAAATGGTCAGATTAATTTAGAGTAAAAGCAGTTTTTGAGATCATGATGAAGCAGAAAGGTAGGTGACCTCTTTAGAGTTATGTCATTACGGTCTCATCACATACTCCGTTTACCTGTGATTTTGGGCAGATAGACCCTGTTCTTCTGGACATGGAGATAGAAGATGCCTTAAGCATGAAGTAAGGCATTCTGTGCACTAGAACAGTACAGTTTATATTCCTCTGGCATTAATGAAGACAAGGATACTAGAACTACCTCACAGCAGTAGAATAAACAGACCACTAGTACATTTATTGGAAAGCAGATATCTAGAACTGAGTGTACGAGTCGCAAATAAAAATCAGTATCTTCCTCTTCTGTTTTGTTTTGGGTTTTCTTGTGGTGGTTTTTGTTTGGTTTGGGGGGATCTTGAGGGGATTTTTTTTTGTTTTTTGCTTTTTGTTTTTAGTTGGTGGTGTTTTTTTGTTGTTGTTGGTTGGTTGGTGGTTTTTTTTGTTGGTTGGGGGGGGGGGTTGGGGTTTCTGTTTTGTTGTTTGTTTGTTGTTTGTACATTACCCAGAGAGGCAAGGATTCCAAGCAGTGCTCTTTTGCTGCCTTATTGTTAAATGTGATCATTAAATACAGCAAACAAGAAAAAAAAAAAGTAAATTAAATTGTGCTTACATCAGACATGCTCAGGTTTTACCACAAATGAGGATCAGTATCCTACTCAGTTATTTCTGTCGTACTTTCATTTATTTCTATATCCTGACATGGAAGGGAGATCCTGTCTTTTCAGGGTGTCAGTTTTCCGGCATCTATGCTGTGGTATGTGGGGTTGGCTGGTTTTTGGTTTTCATTAAAAGCCAAATTGCTTACCCAGTTTTGAAGTCCAGCCTACGGAGTCGACATCCTCACCTGTGGTTGTGAGAGACCAAATGGGGGTTTCAAATTTCCAGAGGTAGCTTTTTGTATTGTATAGAAGGAGCAAGGTGCTGGACTAAGAGATCATAAAGAGATTACAAGGAAAAGCTGTTTAGAAAACCTTATGTCACATGCTGAGGAGTTAAACCATGGGTGCTTTGCACAGTTTTCTACTTAGAGAAATCCCCAAGAAAGAATTCACCTCAAAGGGGGTTCTGCTACTGGACAGGGTATCTCTGTGGTCTGCAGTTCCTAAAGATGAAAATGGCAAAATTCATCTTGACTCCCAGCTATGTTATTCTATCTGTAATTAAAACAACAACAACAAAGAGTTGAGGCTACAGAAAAGCTTCATTTATAACCCACTAATGCTGCTTCATCATAGACAAAGCATAGAGATGAATATATCTGAGAGTTTTTCCTATATTTCCTAATGTAGAAGCAGAGCTGAAATTGTCAGGTTAAATTTTGCTATGACTGGCTTTTACAAGTATGGTTTCCCTGTTGGCACTTTCATCTGCTGACTGGAGCAAGCTGCTTCTCTGATTTGTTGAGGTGGGGAAACGGACTGGCAGGTTATGAAGTTCAAATGCCAGAGGTGCTAGAAAAGGCAGAGACAGCCTCTTCTCAGAAGTGTACAGGGAAAGGACAAGGGCAGTGGACACAATCTGCAACAGAGAAAATCCTGACTGGATACAAAAGAAAAATGAAATGAATGGTGAGAGTGATAAAGCTGAGGAACCAGATGCCAGAGGGGCTATGGAATCTCCATCATTTCAGCGATTCAGAATGCAATTAAAAAGATCCCTGTACAGCCTGACCTAACTCAGAGTTTAGACCAGCTCTGAGCAGACCATTAGACTATGTGATCCGTAACGGTCGCTTTCGACAGAAGTTATGCTACTGTTCAGGGATTCTTTGGAATTGTTTTTACCTCCATGAATTTTAGCTATTTCATAGCACTCTGTAGGTTCCTTTTCCCTTGATGAGAGATGTATCTCAGGACTTACCCACTTTTGATCATACTGGTGGAGGGGCTGGGGAATGGGAGCAGTCCATTTTTAAGTACCTTCTGCCCTGAATCCAAACAACTCTGAGTGCCGGTCATATCAATAAATGATTGTTGCCAACAATCAGGTAATCATGATGGGTTATTTGAATTAATATCCTATACAGATGTATTAGTTCACTCTTAAGGGGGGCAGGAAATCTCAACGTGTACAGACAGCATTCAATCTCATGATACTTCCTATAATTATACAGCTTTTTAACTCGAGTCTGAGCTATTATGTCTTAAAAAAGCAAACTCAGAATTCTCTTGGTTAATATTTGTATGTGCATTCGCACTGTGTATGTTCATATAGAAGGCTGTTGGACTCCACACATTCAGGGCATCCCTCCTGAACCATACCTAGACCTTAAAAAAACTCGGCATACTGTTCAGTACCATCTGTTGGTAAATGCCTTCCTTGTCTGTGGGACGTATGGCAACATCTACTTTGATAACCTTTTAAACCTAACTGCAGATAGGATGACTGCCACCTTGAATTCTATCCATCTGTCATCCAGATGTTCACCTGATGCTTATTTGGGCATCTCTTCCAGATTGTCCTCAAGTTGCATAATTGGTGGAAAATCCAGACAATCATCATGCCCAGTTACATTTTTTTAGTTTCTTTCACCTGCATTGATATCTTTTATGTTTGGGAAACTTTGAAGTCTACACAGTGCAGTCTGTGGTCTGTGGATAGGTTATATGGCAAAATGGTTGAACTCAGAGGTGCTAAGTATCACTGTTGTGTAGTCTTCCTACTCATTTCATGTGATTTTGTTTAGATATTACCAAGCACTGTTGTGTATGTTGATGGAGCAAAGCTTTCAGCCTTGCAATAAAGTAGCTACTCTTTGAAACTGAAAAGACAGCTGCTTCACCCACCTGTAGGTAATCCATGCTACAGAGACTGTGGCCTTAGATAAATTCATTTCAACTGATAGTTTGTGAAGGGAGATTCAAGAAAATATTATAAGAAGTAGCTTGCAATTGGAGTGTCCTGTCTGTCATCTTTTTGACTCGGATATCAATAAGAATTGTCTGCTTCAGAGCAAAACAGAATGGCTGCAAAAGCTGGTTTAAGTTTCTATTTCTCCTCCTCTGAAAGGCAACCATCAAAGGTCCAGCAAAGACTAGGTGAATTTGCTGGCTTTAGTGTGTATCCAACAAAGTTGCTTTCAGAGAGTGTCTGAACACCTTTTCTGGAATTTTCAGCTAGTTCTTGTAGAGTTAATCTCTCTGACTGGCTAGGACTCGGTAGATGGATCTAAGAAAACATAATTTTGGTAGGAACCAAAAACTGCACAGAAACAATGTTAAGATTTGGGTATGGAGTAAAGAACATGTATAAAGCTATATTGGTTTTCCATCTCCGCTATTTGTGCTGTTTTTCTGGTCTAAAATAATACACAGGGTGGCTAGAACTGTGGAACTCCTTCCCTGTTAGGAGCAAGGGAGCTTGAAAAATTGAAGACTGGCCCACAGGGAGGATACGATTGAAGCTTAGAGGTACTTTAGTGTTGTGATGAAGATGAATAGGGAAAGACCAGTCATCAGCTCTTTCAAGACAAGAATTATGGGTTATCAGATGAAGTTGTTAGCTGACAGTTGACAAAAAAGCTGTTTCTTTGCATAGTGCACTATCAAATTGCAGAACTTGTGCCTTAGAACATAGCAGAGTCAAACAAGTTGGGTTTGTGGACTAATGGAGGAAACTAGAAACCACCTCCCTGCTCTCCCCAGTCCTCAAAGTTATTTAAGTACATTAAGTTATTTAAGGGAATTTTAGGGTAAAATGTAGCTGCTACTTCTGGGATGAAATGCAGTTAACATGCAAAGCGTCTACCCTGAAACAGTTCCACTGGCAGTCCTGCAACCTTAGCATATGAGAAGGTAAACTGGACAGAGTGGAGCAGAGTGAAGACACAACCACCAGACTCTGTTTTATTCCATGCAGGTGTGGGAACGTGCAAGTGCCATGTACTAATAAACCACCTAGCAGCTGACAAAGAAGGTGCTAGAATTTCACACCAAAATATGTATGACTAGAGCCACTCCAGTTCCATATGCATATGCTCAAGCTCCTTGTTTAGTTAAAGCTCCGTAATCATATACTTAAGCTTTATAATCATACATATTTAAAATTGCGTAAGTATTCAGTTAAGAAATTGAAACTTACGTTGCTGTGAAAGAGCCTGAACAGATACAAGGGCCTTTTGTATCTGATGCTGTCTCAGGAAACCTGAGAAACAACAGTGATTCACAGTAAGAACTGATAGCTGGAGAGGCTTTGGCCTTGTTGGCAGGCCGAGAAAAGACTAACAAACCTCTAATCAAGAAAGACTGTCCTTGAAGTCTGCTGCATTCTGACAACACCTGGATGACCATCAAAGTATGTGAGGAAAAACATGATCAGATGTCCTTTTGGTTGAAATATCATCATTATAATGTTATTTTAATACTAAAAATCCCATTCACAGGTCAAAAGACCTCTGCTCAGGTGGGAGACTCTCTGCATAGCATGCATTATTAGGCATTTAGTTATGTGCTCCGTATGCAAATTAGCTGAGTTAGTAATAAGAATTAAATCACCTAAATATGTGAAATTAAGGAGGAAGGGAGGGGGGAAAGTTACAACTTCATTGTAACTGCTCACATCCGTTGATGGGCTGAGCGTGTGTTCTCTCCCCCATAGGGATGCCTATTGGGTAAGAGCTACACAATTGATTTTTAGCTGGCTTTATATATTATTCTCATGCTTGTTCTTGCAGTTAGTATATTATATTGTCACCAGCAATATAATTCTCAGTTAAGATCAATTTTGTATGAGTTACCATAGACTTAAATTGACTTAAAATTGGCTTAAAAACTTTAAAAATGTTTTAACTTGATGGGTGAATCTGCGATAATGTACCCTGAATAGGATGGTTGAATCACCCTCTGATGCACTGTGCTGCTGCCGAGGGCTCTGGCAGGCTAAGTGGGCTCAAGGATCTCTGGGGTGGTAACAAACCTGTCAAACTTACAGGTGAGGGGGTAAAATCTTCCACCTTATTGGGGGGGGATAAACCCCTTATGCAGGTTAAGGCCCTTTTAATGTGACAGTGTTCAAAATGCACTGAAATTAATGAATGAAAATTGTAACTTCAATACAAAAACATTGTCCTTGGCTGAAAAAAATCCTAGATTCACAAATTGCTGCTTTGGTAAATAGACTATACCCAGGGTATACTCCTGTATATTTGTCCTATGTTTCTGCTCTACTGTTACTTATCTGCCATTACTCATCGTCAGAAATGGGTGCTGACTCAGTACAGCAATTCCTAGATACATATGATAAAATAAACCAAAGGGTGTTAAATGCTCTTGGCATTTGCAGTACTAAAGCATATCTTGTTTTGCTTAAAGAGATTTCTGATAAAGTCAGCTAAGCTAAAATAACTGCATGCAGTTTTTTGTAGTGGTTTAAGTTAATTTCTTTAAAACCACATTCTTTCTAAAGTAGGGAAGGCATCTGCTCTCTCTTACCTTGCTCTTTAGCTTTTCATTCTTTTTTTTTCCCCATACCACTACTGTTTTATAGTGGGGTTGCCCCTTTTTAAAAGGTGTTCTCATCTGTCAAATGTAGCATTTCAGTGTTGCAGAAACAAGTGATATTCTAAAATCAAGGCAGCTGTATCATATCTGAACACTGGCTTTTATTCTGTCAGCTATACTGGGGTTTTTACCAACTTGAGGGTTACCCTGTTACTTGGTCTCTGTATTTTTCCAGTATCTAATACGCTACTGATAGTAAGATGGGAAGTGTCTCCTTTTCTTCTGAGAAAGTATCTTAAGATATAATTTGGGACACAGTCTTTTAATTTCTGACTTGATTGAAGAGTTTGTCTAGAACTTTACCTAGAGGAGGTTTGTCATGTCCTCTGTCAGTTCAAAAACTAAACAGTGATGAGAAGTGCAGCTCGCTGGGTTCTCATGCAGCTTTTGTCAGGTAGAACTACTTTTGTTGGGTACAGCTTTTTCTGGGGGCTCATTAGGCAGGCTTGCTGTTTTCTGTTTACTACCATATTCCACTCCAGCAGAGGTTTTGTGCCACATGTATGAAGTGGGGAATACGCAGTGTGGGTGAATCTGCTTGAAAGGTGCAAACCATTCTTTTAAAAGTTTTAATGGATGCATGCAGCATAACTGAGAATCACAAACACACAAAGGAAACAGAAAATGCCTGAATTCCATTTCTGTGGCTGCCCACTTGGTGAGACAGATAATTCCTCATGAAACCAGACTACAAGATGCCTTTACAGCACTATTCTGCAGTGTCTTTTAAGCTATAGAAGCCATAGATATTTTCCAGTGTATCTTGTGCAGTAAATTTAAACTGCATCAGTAACTGTATCCGTAGCTTTTCTTGTTTACCTTCTTTAGATTTCTAAGTAGTCCACAAACCTCTTAGGAAAACCACTACTATATAATCATAAAATAAGAAAACAATAGTATTTTTTATCATATCCATAACTTTTGTAGATGACTTTAAATTCTGTTTCTTTTGATATACCAGCAAATGTTTTTCTTGTGGTTTTGATGTCTGTCTCTGTAGAACTGACTCTACCTGTTGTAGAATTTGGCAGGCAGTGTAAGCTGTTAGTCTGCCAAGTACTATACCTGTAGACGTCTCTTACTGAGTAAACATGGTTGAAGATGTTAGTGGCACACCAGCAGAGGATAGGCTGTGTATTTTGGATGTACATTCCAAGACTTCTCATGGCTCTAGCCCCAGCTGATGCAGCAAGATTTTTAATGGGAAATCATTTAATGTGTCGAAATAATCTGGGCATTTGCTGTTCCTGCTCTGTCACTATGGGAAAACCATATGTTCAGTTTGACTGGAGCTTTCTTTACTGTCCATAACGTACCTGTGTCAGGCTTTTTCAGCTTGTGTGATGTTTTGAGGATAGATGCTAATATGCAGCAAGTCATTCTGACTCACTTTAGTCAGCAGGAAAGAGGCACTGCTGCTGGTCACCTTATGTTGAGGTAAAAAGCTGTATGTTGTCTAACTCTTGGATGTCTTTTTATTTTCTACTAGTTTTCTATTATCTACAAAGAGTGGAAGTTATGATGAACTAGAAACGTTTTGAAAATGTGGGGAAAGATTAGAAGATGTAAGCAGTATGATCAGTCAAGTTGTGTGGGTTTGGGTTTTTTTATTATTGACATAAAGTATACTGCATTGCCTTGATCTCTTCCTTACCAGCCTTTTCCAGAGAAAAACCTTAATGAAGAAGTTGAATTATCAGGCCCACAAAATATTGCTTGAAGTCTAATTATCTCATTTTAATAGCAGGTTCCTCACCTAGCTCCAGTAGCAGCTCCTCTGTTAATCCAATGGCTTCTCTTGGAGCGTTGCAGACACTGGCAGGGGCCACAGCAGGCCTCAACGTTAGCTCTTTAGCAGGTAAGCTGTGTGTTTTAGTGGGTTGTGGGAGGAGCTGAGCATCATTCCTCAGTCTGTGCTGCTTCCCTGGGGGTTTTCCTGCCCCCTGCTTTTTGTAATAGTACAGAGTATTTGAAAGGTAATTGATCTGGCTCAGTGGAAGTACTTGGTCATCTCTGTTTTCTCTTGTACAGGAATGGCAGCCTTAAATGGAGGTCTCGGCAGTGGTGGTCTCTCAAACGGGACAGGTAGCACAATGGAAGCTCTCACACAGGCTTATTCTGGAATCCAGCAATATGCTGCTGCTGCATTGCCCACCCTCTATAACCAGAGTCTCTTAACACAGCAGAGTATTGGTGCAGCAGGAAGTCAGAAAGAAGGTAGGCAAAAAGGTGTAAAAACAGCTCAAGAGGGGTTTTCAAAAGGGCAGGCTTAGCCCTTGCAGCTACCTTATCTGCAGAGGTTTTTATTTGGCAGCATTTTTTACAGTTCTAGAGTTACTGAAGGAAAAAGAAGGAAAGGAAGAAGGAAAACCTGTGAGGTGTCTGTTAAGGGCTGTCCAAAGTAATTTTTATACAGTGGAGTTCTCTCAGGGTTTGTCTATTCTTAAATGCTTAGGATTGTACTCCTCCACTTTCCTGGAGTACAGAAGAGTGTGATGTATCAGGATGCAGCCTGAAAAATCCCACTGTCAATGAATCGGTTATGGTTTTGTTAACCTTGTTTTCCTGGTCCTTCCTTTCTTCCTGCAGCTACTTAATGCCAATCTCTTCAGCTTCAGAATCAATTTAACATGTAAAGTACTGAAGAATGTAGGAGTACATTTTCAGCAGAATGTAGGATGTTTAGAAAAGAACCTGTCAGATTACAAGTAATGCAATTACTTGTAGTTTGTATTGAGATTTACTTAATTGCTTGAGCTGCAAGCTTTGCATAGCCATTTTAGTTGGCATGTGGGGCTCAAACTCTTCAGCTTTCATTACAGCAAAGATCTGTGAACCAGTTTTGACACAATGTGGAAATCTCACATAAAAACAGTGAGAAAGAGCTGGAATAGTTGAATGGTCAATCCCAGCAAAGGGTCATGCTGACTTATTCTGGAATCAAGTACTCCACAGGAGTGCAGACAGCAGTTTCATTGTTTTACCTAGAAAATGTGGCTCAGATGGCTCTTTCACCCTTTTTTTTGTGAAGTGGGCCTATGTTATCCATGCTGTTTCTGAATTTCTGTTCCTGTTTGTTGTTTTCAAGGTCCAGAGGGAGCCAACCTGTTCATCTACCATCTCCCCCAGGAGTTTGGGGATCAGGATCTGCTGCAGATGTTCATGCCGTTTGGAAATGTCGTCTCTGCCAAGGTCTTCATTGACAAGCAGACCAATCTAAGCAAGTGTTTTGGTATGTTTGGTCTAATCATTACCTATAGGAAAGGCAGTTTATTTCTAGTAATCTCTTTTCCAATATATTGTTTAGTCTGGCTTTTAAGTCAAAGCTAGTGACTTTTTTTCTCCATATTCCGAATAAATAACTCAATCCAAACTCTTCCAGCAATGAAACTGTATTTTCTCCCCAGTTACTGATTCCAGCCCCATTGACTGGAGTTATTCAAAATAGGCTCATTCAAAACCCTGGAGAAGTTTATTTTGAGGATGCTCTTTCCCTGGAGTTATATACAGCTTTTCATCTGAGAGAAATCTAAATATAATGGTACAAGTGTCATGCTGCCTTGACAGCTACTTCACTCCAACCAAACCTACTCCCATATAATGCCAAGAGGGTGATTTCAGTCTTGTATCTTTAATGAGCTTTCATATATAGATTAAAATTCTCCAGGCTTGGTGTTCTCGGGTATGAGTTCTTATATATCAAGCTCATTTTTGTTGATATATGTTCTGTTGGACCAGAAAATGTTAATTTAACATCCTGAGCTTTGTATATCTTTTGGCCAAAGTTCCATACATCAGAAAGCAGTGCTTTGTCTGAGAGCCCTTTAGTAAGAGGTTCTTATGAAGAGTCTGCAACAGTTGGGAGCTTCTGAATATGGCATTTCATGCAAACCTCTCTTACCTTGCAAATACCTGCATTTCCAATCGTGAGTACCTGTTCTGAAGAGCTTTGTCACGGCTTAATTATGGGGTTTCCTTTCTTCAGGTTTTGTAAGTTACGACAATCCTGTGTCAGCACAGGCTGCCATTCAGTCAATGAACGGCTTTCAGATTGGCATGAAGCGTCTGAAAGTACAGCTCAAGCGCTCTAAGAATGACAGCAAGCCATACTGAGCGCCCCTCCCCTCCGGGACTGGAGTGAGAAGGATCTTCTGGTAAGTTGGAGAGGAGCGCACTTAGTGATTCGAAGCCCTAAGGCTGTGTTTTTACAGTCCTGGAAGCTGATCCATGCCTTCTATCTGGCACATCTTCCCCTGAAGACTCGGCTGCAGCCTCTGCTGAGAATCCCGCTTCGGATGGAGGACAAGTTTGTGCTTTTGTTTCCAGTGTTTTACTTTGGAGTTTAGGTGCCATATCGCTGAGGTGTTTCTTTTTTATTTTATTTTTATTTTACCTTATTTTTATTTCTCTTTTATTTGAAGTTTGCTGTGTTTGTAACCAGTGTGTGTTGAGAAGGACCAATGCCAGCTCCTTGGGGGTGGGGAGGCAAGGTTAAAGGGAGCAGCAGAAACTGACACCACACTGCCTTGGGCTAGAGAGGAGAAGGGGGAAGCAGAACTGACACCACACCACCATAGGCGAGAGGAGAAGGGAAAGCAGAAATAACACAGACCAGCTGATGAAAACAAAAGATGGGGAAAGAGAAGTGAGTCCATCCAACTTTGGGTGAGCAAAGAATTGACTCCATGTAGCCAGTGTCATACCCCATCCACTCTCAGAAATTTCTGCAGCTGTATGCTGTGGTTGGGGTTTAGTAAATCATCTCTAAAGCAAGAGGCAGGCTAGAAGGGTGAACACATTAACAAGCCAAAGGAAAACTGCAGTGATTTTATTTTGCTGTATATAAAGTAGTGTTTATATAGCACTGTGAATGTACACAGCACTTTATAAAATTATTAGGTAGTATCCCTGCCCTGAAAATTTCACTGTCAATTTACAGTTGAATATTAATGAGATGCAGTAAATTACTCCATATTTAAGCAAACTTATTCTATGTACTCTACCTAGGTTTTGTAGAAAGGTATAGAGAGACAGCTTAGTCTGGATGAATACATCTGGGGCTGGAAACGAGAAACTTTTGATCCCTGATAATTTACAGATTACTTTTTTTTTTTGACAATTTTCTTCTTAACAGTTCATCACGTTCCCCATTTCTGTGGAATTCCCCCTATTCTGTGGAATAATGTCCTTTTTGCAGAGTATTACTTTGAATTCATTCTGATAAGCGTAATATAAGTGCTGTTTGTTTCTCTATTAAAAATACTTCCATTGAGACACAAAGCCCAGAGTTACCCTAACACAGCTCTTGAGGCTCCTGTTTCATACATGTTTTTATAGGATTTGATTTCTCAGTTTTAATTCTGTTGCAAAGATAACTTCCTGTTGTGTTTTGTTTTCTAAACAATTTGTGCAGTGATTTAGTCTAGTAATTAGGTATTTATTTATACTGCAGTTTTCCTTTAAGGTGGTGTGTACCAATGCAAAACAGGCTAACACAGGAGCTGTGGAACCAGAGCAGAGCATTGAGCCATTCAGTCTTACTCTGCCTTTTGGTACTAGCTGTTATCTTCTATATTGAAGGAAAACTGAACACACCCCTTCAACGAACACACACTTTCTCTGCACACTTGTGAAATTGCTAATGCGTTGCTAAGGGCCTTTGTTATACACTGGTTTTAGGGGGCTCAAAGGATTTTTGACACTCTGGCCTGAGTTGTTCTAAGAAATCAAGAGTAGAGTCCCATTTTATAACCACCAAATCCACCTCTGTCACAAGAGGAAGTTTACAATTTTTGTGTGTCTTTAACAGAAGTTCCATTTACCTCATTTTTCTCCTTTTTCTTGTTTTATTTGTATTCCTGGTTCGTGATGCTGTTTCCCAGTTAACACTGTAGTCTGGGAGCCAGACTGTGTGGGTCAGACGTAGGGTTGAGACTTCCTGTTCTGCTCCAGCAGGAGGAGCACTAAACCCAACAAACCTGAGATCTCGTGGTCTCTTGGAAATGTCGCTGGTCTGTTGGGAGTGTTGGTGTTCCCAGGGACAGGGCCTCTTGAGATCTCAAACCTCAGAAGTACAAGGCCTGACCTGTAGCATCCAAGAAGAGCCCTTTCCATTCTTAAATTGAAACTCAAACCATTGATGCCAGTCTGTCTGTACTGATGGCAGACAGGTAAATCTATCAGTATTACCCAAATCATTTTGTGGTGGCAAAGGTTCAGAGGCCAGATTGCCAAATTTCCCAGTTATGCTGGCATGTGGTATCCTTCTATGTTAATTATTTGACTCTCTAGAAACGTGAACATACACTGAAGTGAACCATGTACGCTTGAATTCTGCATGATGGGAAAGATGCGTCCTGGTTTTCTGAGAACAGAGTGTTGGAGTGTGAAGGCCTCCAGGGTGACAATGGGATTTTTTTTTAATATAAATAATATACTTTTCAAAAAAAAGGAAAAAAAGAAAAAAATAAACCAACAACATATTTGGGAGCAACTGCTCCAAGTGCAACCTGCTGTAACCAAGAATGTTGTTTCTATTTTTATAGAAGTTTTATACTGCTCCAGGGTGGAGAATATTTATTACCTAAATTATTTCACTGGAAAAGATTAAAAAATAACCAAGGCCAGGGTTTTGTAGAATCCTGAATGTGATTGTTTTACACACATAATGATGTGCATGATTGAAACTACTGATTTTCAGTGGCCTGTTTGCAGCCCAACAACTGCTAAAGGGGGAAGATGAACGCTGTGAACCAGTGGAGGAGAGCACTGTGCTCTGGGGTCTCTACAGTCACTCTTACCTTCTTTGCACCCTACCCCACTGTACTATCCAAGACCTTCGTCCTGTCTTTCTTTTAACCTGATGCTCTGGCCTCTTTACAAGTCATTTCAGTTGCCCAAAAGTAGGTATTTTAGCTTTGCATCCTGTAATGTGTCCTCAATACTGTAACTTACGGATCAAGCTTGGCATTGTTGCAAATAGGTGCAACTCCTATTGACTTTAGGAGATTGACCAGTTTACCCTGTGGCTTAGTTTGATCAGTGACTCCTCCCAGACATAATCACCCTCAGACACCTAACTTGGGCTAGCTCTTGTGCCTTACTGGCATAACTGTAAGTATTGCCAAAAAGCAAAAAGAAAACAAAAAACCAAACAAATCTATGCAGGTTAAGTTTTAAAAGGTGTGATCCTCAGATGGTTTGAATCAGTGCAGTTCTGCTCTGTTCAGAAGAGCTGCATCAGTTTTCACCAGCTGAAGATGTTGCCCTTTTCGTGTATTTGTTTCAGATTTCCCTTTCTTGGTGTATCTATGTATATGTTGCCAAAGTTAATAAATGTATTGAGTTTGTGAGTTGGGCAGATTTTGTTCTGATAACAGAACTGATCAGATGAAGTCAGCATTTCTGTGTCTGTTCGGTGGCTGCCACTGACTGTGGAGATTTAGGCTCTCATTCACCTTCCAGTCTTAAGTCAGGTTTCTTCCTCACTCATTGGCAAGGAAGTCTGGGATTTTGGGGACTTGGGGCTTTTAAATTTTATTGTCTTTTTAATTCCTATCATGCTCTCATTCAAGTGCAGATCAAATCAGTGTCAAATGCTTTATATCCTGGATAGGAGGATAAGGGTTGGGTGAGTTCAAATGAACTGCAGAAGGATTGGCTTAACTAGCCACATGGACAAAGTATTCTGTATGCTTATAAACCAAAGAATCCGAATTTTCTAAACAAAAGCTAGTAGGTCTTTTGATGGAATGGAATTCCATGTGCCACCAGGAAAGCCTGGAGAAGAGAAGCCTGCGTGGAAACCTCATAGCAGCCTTCCAGTGTCTGAAGGGGGCCTGTAGGGATGCTGGAGAGGGACTCTTCATTAGAGACTGTAGTGATAGGACAAGGGGTAACGGGTTAAAACTTAAACAGGGGAAGTTTAGATTGGATATAAGGAGGAAATTCTTTCCTGTGAGGGTGGTGAGGCACTGGAATGGGTTGCCCAGGGAGGTTGTGAATGCTCCATCCCTGGCAGTGTTCAAGACCAGGTTGGACGAGGCCTTGGGTGATACAATTTAGTGTGAGGTGTCCCTGCCCATGGCAGGGGGTTGGAACTGGATGATCTTAAGGTCCTTTCCAACCCTAACGATTCTATGATTCTGTGAATATTTTTAGAAACAAGATAAAAATGGTCTACTTCATACATTTTATTTTTCTCTCACATTGTTTTTACTAGAAATATCATAATAAGGTATATGTATTGTGAACAATTGAAGTCTTAGTCTGATGCCACTTCGTATCAAGTACTATGGTAAAGAAAATCAGTCTTCAGTCCCCTCAATAAGTAACAGTCCAAAATAGGATTATCTCTTTGTAGCTTAGTTTTTTCTTCCAGTAATACAAAGCTTGCATTATTAAAAATGCTTTTCATAATTAATGATTAAATTTTAATCCTAAACAGAATGAGGATTGGAATTTTTCAAAAGTACCTGACACAGTGATGGTGAATATCACTTCATACTTTAATGGTGAAGCAGTTTGCTACCTGTGGGCACTACTCACTGGAGAATAGGAGCCTCAGAAAATTTCTCCCTGCAAATACAAGGAAAAAGCCTTTAACCTGAATACTGAAGATCACGTAGCAGCATAGATTCTGCTTGCATGCTAGAATTAATTGAAGTGCTTCTTCTGTTAATGGTTGAGAGTTAGGGAAGAACAGCCAAGCAGAATGAAACTGTCCCATTTCATTTGGAAACATCTAAAAGCAATTTGGATAAAGCAAATTTCAAATAAAGGATGCAGCCATGAACATGTAAAATGCTTTCAGAGCTTCTTGTTGCAGACCTTTAAACACAAGGATGTTTATGTATCCCTGAGCGTATCTACCACAAAATATAAACCACAGAAGGCAGAACTATCACAATTGTGAGAATAAAACAAACTGGAATAACTTTCAGCAAGTCATTTAAGTTTTTATCCAGCATCTCATGGCTCTGCTCTTGCAGGCCAGTCCTTCCTCAGGGCTTTAATGAAACTTTGTCTTTCTTCTCAAAGTTGCTGAGTGAAATAATTGGAAAATCTCTATCAAAAAACCCCAAACAAATCACACAAAAGAATTTCTGTAGTGCATGCTTAGATGTCACTTGATTTCGTGCCTCTTGTTTCTCATGCCTCAGTTTGTGATGAATTTACCTTTCTGGTTTAGGATCCCAGAATGTTCTTTGTTTCTTGCACAGCTCACAAGCTGAGGAGAGGAAACAAAGGTATTTATAACACTTAATAGAACAATTATTTTATTTATAAACTCATCAAGAAAGCTTCAGAAAACACTTTTTTTTTTTTTTCTATTCATCAAACTGGCAACAGTGACTGTAGAGCTTCTCAGAGCCCAGAATCCCCTCCTCATGAAGTCAGGGAGCTGGGAACAGAAAATCCCTGTGTAGGTCTAATGGCATGAAAAGTGCTCAGCTAGGACAAGTCTTAACTTGCAGTCAAGTCTTAAGGAATTCTTCTCTCATCTATGGAGGGTTTGTCTTGTATAACTATTTTTCCCCCTCCCCTTTGTTCCAAATCACCCACCCCAGTTTCATGGGCTCCTAGCGAATGAGAAGGGACTGTAGCTGAAGGAAAGAACATGATTTCCTGGGCTACCAGTGCCGAAGAACCTCCCACGTTAGGGTGTAGGAAAAGTCTCAGCTGTCAAACCACCTGTGAATCCCTTATGTCCTCTGTCTTGTCTCTCATGGTCTCAGTCTCTGTGGGCAAATGTTAGCCCTGGAGCCATATTTTTTGGAGTTGGTCTCCTGGGGAGGGAGCTTGCTCTGTTCTCCTCCTAAACAGAGCTAGTGCAGACACTGGGCACAGGGCAAGGTGAATGCATGCTAACCAATGTGCCACTGGGCTGTGGAAAGCTCCCCAGACTGGGTGTTGAGAGGGAAATCCAGGCCTCTGCTTTGATTTGATTTCTGGCAGTTTGATGTTTACTTGGTGTCCTTCATGTACTTTGACTTTTACTTGTCCATCGTTGGCATGTGCTGCCCTTCCCCTGTCAACTCCCTTCCCCAGGAGATCTCATTGTACAGTGCCCATTCTTGTTCTCTCTCTCCGTGTTTGGATGTACTGCTCTGTGTAACTCAGTGGGTCTCCCTCTTTCTGGTTTGTTTTTTTTTTCTAGATTCCTGCCGTTTGTTCATCGTTGTGCCTAAAGCATGTCGATGTGGCGTTCAAGTACATCGTCCAAATCCTTGTCTCTTCAGCTTCTCTGATGCTTGAACTCTCACCTTTGACCTTGTGTTCACCTTTGACGCTGATGTGTATTTTTATTACGTTTGTTTCTTTCTTTTTATTTTCTTTTGGTTGGGTTTTGTTTTATTTCCGTGCTGCCAAATCGGTTTTGCTAGAAAGACTGCTGCAGGGGAATATTTAAACTTGCATTTGAATATAAAAGAATTTCTATTTTTCTAGACCTTCGTAAGATAACCACTTGATTTTGTGAATCTGATTCTTTGTAATTGTCTTCAGAGCAGCCTTGCTAGCATACCTTGTGAGTATTTGTATTTCTGTGAACATACAGCCAATCACTTTCGAGACTTAGGGTTGTTTGGTTTTTTTTCCTGTGTGCTTTAGTTGGGAAAACCACAAAACAACACAGTTTCGAAGAGAAGGTCAAATCTATGGTGTGACTCAAATCTTTCAGGAGACTTCCTAGTCACATTTTGCTGATCTGGTTTCTGGGCTTGAGGAGACAGCATGTGTTTTTATGAGTTCAGACTTGTGACTTGAGTGGCATCAGCAGAAAACACTTGAACTACATTTTTCTTCTGATTGTAGCTACATAATTTTTTTGCCCTGATTTATTGATTTTTTTAATTATTATTTTTATTTTTTTCCCCTGCTACCCTGTGTGATTATCAGTCTGCAGTGAAAAAATGATCAAAGTTGATGTTGTATTTTGTTAAGCTCCAGCATGCTTGGGTTTCTTTTTTTGTAACTACAATCTCCTCAGCAAAATGTGATGTTTCTGTTTTAATCCTTCAAACTAAGATAGTGCCCAGAAATGTTCTGCATGTTTCCTGCTGTTTTCTTCACACCCTCGTATATATCACCTTCACCTCTCTGTTTTCTATAGTTTGTGCAAAAACTGAGCAATTTAATGGGTTTCAAAGGTATCCTTTAAATTGGTGTTTTTGGTAATGACAATTATATGATCAGAAGCCACCTGAGGGCATCTACCTGTGCACTTAGACTGTCTGCCTGACAGAGCACCTGGACCTTGCTCCATCTCCAGTGCTGTCAGAGGCACCCAGGGGGCTTGGCTGTACTGTTCCTGTACCGGAAGTTTTGGTGGAAGGAGATAGCTGGGGAGCAGGAAGGTGGGGGAACTTCACAGTGTTTCTGTTCCCAAAGTTATCTGAAGCTAGGGCTCCTTTGAAACAGCTTTTGTAGCATTCAGGGCACATTAGTGTCACATCCAGCCCCAGTTTAATACCATCAGTCAGACCTTGATGGCAGGATCCTGGAAAGGAGGATCTGGGTTAGCTCTTGAAATAAAGTGATGGAAATACCCCAGAGAAAGCACTTGTAAACCTGGTCCCACAACTGCTGGCTCTTTTCCCAAGCGACAAGCACAATACAACAGCCTCTGCAGCTGTTACCTGAACAGGGTACCATCCCCAGCTCTCTTCTCAAGGGCCTTAGCTGGGGAATCTCTCCGGAGATTTTTTACTTTTTGTTTAGTTTTTAATTGGGTAATGAGCTAAGCAGTTTTTGTTTCTGGCTCGCAGAATGAACTAGAACAGGTTACTGCTTTCTGGGTAGCAGGCTTTCCCCCCACCCTACGTACCCATCTGCACAGGTAGAAACTGGGATGTAGCTTCTAGACGAAGAGCGTGTACTGTGATGAAGTTTCAGTCAGAAGGAGAAGCAAGCTTGTGTAGGTATCTTTAACAGTAGAAAATAATGTGAAATGAAATCCCAGGAGAAAGGGTTTTGTTGAGAAAATAAATCGTGTTTGATTGGATGGAAATCTCACTTTTGTCCAGTGTTTGGGAGAATGCAAAGATGCAAAAGGGTTTCTTTTCTGTCCTACTCAGTTGGCTGAGGATATCCTCAGTAGATGCTGGCTAGAGTTGCAGAGACAGTCCTTAATCTGCTTATAGGAAAGACCACGTTTGGATATGGTAAATACACCTGGGAGTAAAGCATGAGGCTGGATGATAAAAGGATAGAGCCTTGTTTATTTGGGAGGTAGGGTTGTGGGCTGGCTGCTGTTAGTCCCACAGTCTGAATGCACAGGGCTGTGTGTCAGTGGGGGGCACTGGTACCCTGCAGTGTATTGAGTAACTGCCAATACGTTTCTGTACGTGAGCATTTGGTTCCATCAGGAACTTTGGAGAAACCTGTGGAAAAACTATCCGAAGAAAACCAAAATGCCAAACGTTGGATGTTTCTTTCCTTTCTTCTTTCCTTTTCTTCCTTTGGTTGTTTTAATTGTTCTGTGGTGGTTTTAATGGATTTGAGACAGTGGAGCAGCAGCTGCCTTTCTGATTTTTGGCTGCTTTTTGTGAATAATTTAAAAAGAAAATTTACATTTTGGAGACAAACCTGTGGGCTTTTTTATTGGTACAAACATTGTATTTAACACTAGGGGTTTTGTACAGTTTTTTGCCTTTTCTACTAGAAAACAATGTAAAGTGATTCACAATGTGACGAGAAAACAAATTGCCACTATGACCAAATGTAGAGTCTGTTCTGCAGTAATGGGATTTAATCAACTCGAAGTCGTGGTTCAGTCGTAGAAATGCTTTTCTTTACCTTGTTTTGAGCTGTTCCTTTCTTTTTTTTTTTCTTGTTTTGATTTGCAAAACAAAAAATGTCTTTTTTTTGTGTGAAATTGTGTTGTACTCTGTAGAGAATTACAGATTTTACTTTAATGGTTTAAAACGCAGAGGAGCACGCGTTGCTTTTCTGATCCGATGGCAGAGTTCGTGTAGTGGATTTCAAGATGAAAAGATTTGTTACAAGTTTGGAACGAGCGAGTATGTGTTAAAGGAATTTTCTTCCTTTTGTGTGTGTGTGTTTTCTTTTTTTTTCCTTTTAGTTTTTGTCCCAAAGGGCAACTTAAAGCTGTTTTAATTGCACAGACACACCGACAACAAGTCATTTTGTATATGCCAAGTGTGGTACCTTCCTTTGTTTATTTGCTATTAAACTGTTTGAGAAGAGTCCTTGTGTGTTGTATTTGTGTCTCAAACTTGAGGTTCTTTCTGGGTGGGAAGATGAGGAGAGATGAGGGAATCTTCCATTTACTTAGCTGTGAGCTTCATGGTCCAGTACCACTTGTTCTGGATGTACAGTATAGCCCTGGATGTAGAGGAGCTGCTTTGGGTAGAAATGGGAAAGGTTTTGGGGTTGTATAGCCTCCATTTTGTAAGATTTGGCACTGTGTAGCCACTTGCCTGGCCACGCACTGTGCTTCATGGTCTTTCAGGGGCTAAATAACTTCAGTGTGACCCAGACTTCAGCTATATAGCGACAGCACATGTGCGTGGTGTGTGGGATTAGACAGGCACCAGCTCATACTGCTCCTATGAGCCCCATACCTGCCACTGCCTCCTTACCCCTGCAGAACACTTCCAAGCTTGCTGAACCTGTCCTGGTTCTGCCTCAGTACTCCCAGTCCTGGAAATACTATACAGGGAAACCAATAGGTTGGGATTATTTCCTAGCTCAGGTTTTGTGATAAGGAGAAGTTTACCCGCTTTGCTTTTAGAACTATGATATGTTAATCATGTGAAATGAATACTAAACAAGTATTTGGTGTAGGCAAAGTATAATCCGTTTAGAAACTTGCCATGAGTTTGACATGAATATTGCCTCTCTCAGAAGGAAAGTACCACAATGGCCATGACTTTGACACATTTCTGAAAGCCCAAATTCAGTGACGTTCCTCTTTCCTTCTCCTGTCTTGCATCTTGGAGACTGCAAGCGCTTTCAGGGCAGCTACGTTTCTCCTCTGTGTCCTTTTCCTGTGTTATCTGGCATACTCGGTTCCACCCCATTACTTCCTACACGACTGTAAATCTGAGAGCACTTGCAAGCATCGGGATTCAGCGCTGCATTCCTGTCCCTGCAGCGCACCAATTGCGATGTGAGGCACTAAGCCATCTGTTGCAGAGTGTGCTGGGATCCCTGCGGTTAATTTGCAGCTGTTGAGAAGGGAGGCTGGGGAGATTTCAGCTCAGATACGTCTGAGCTGAAGGATGGAGACAAACAACTGAGTCAGAAAAAAGGGGTTGTTTAGGCAGGATGGAAGATTCTTGCTTATGCAAGAAGTTGGCAAGACTTCCCTTACATGAAGCTCTGTCAGTTGTATCTTACAGAGCTGACACTAGAGCCCTGGGGGTAGATGTGTCAAGAGCCAGTGTGTTTATCTCTGATAAGAATCTGCGTTTCACATGAGTTGTTATTTTTGTCAACATCAGTAGGAAAGACACAAACCTGCAGATTAAGTCCTGATGATGAATATTTTAGAAGTAGTTTCTCCTCTCACATCCACCTCCACCTTTCACTACTTGTTTTGACTCCAATCTTCCTGACTTTACCAGCCATGTTCTGCTGTCTTCATATGGCCAGGAGTCACCAGGATACGTTATGAAGACCAATGGGGAGGAGGACAAGCAGCTCAGTGTGGTCACTCTGAAGAAGTGACTGTGTGATTAGCTACACTGCGTGTATAGCTCCACTGCATGACAGGTGAGATTCCCTAACTTGGAGTTTCCATGCACCTTCCAGGCTTACTTGTTTGCAGTTCCTGAGAAGAAACTGGACCATCCATTTACCGTAGAAGCTGTACCTCAGTCTTGCACAAACTAGAGCCACAGACTGATGATCACTCTGTCATTACTCTCTCGAAGCAGCACAGGTAGTCAGTGTCTTGGTGATTCTACCCATTTACCCCTCCTTATTTAGGCAGCTGCACTGGGCTTGGGGTGAGATGTTCCATATCAAGAATATATTTCTGGTTTCTGAAAATGACCAGTATGAGCTTGATGGAGCTCAATCTTACTTTACTAGGATAAGTTTTTATCTCACTAAGCGAGTTGTGAGTTGATTCTTAAGACACTAAGTATTGTTTCATAGGAGAACTCAAAAACAAGAACAGTGTGATCAACAAAATGCAGGATAGATGGATCATTCCCCTCCTGTTACATGGGGTTTGTCAGACTGCAAGGCATCCTTTTCTCACTTTGCCTTTTTCTCTGTGCAATCTGACAGTGAATACTGAGGGGAGAAGTGCTTTGGTGAAGTGGTCCGAAAGCATCAGGATGAGTTTGAGGTACAGGCAGGTCACTTGTGGAAGGTCAATTTAGAAAGTAGTCTGTTCTGCAGACATGATGTCATTTCTGGTTTTCCCTTCCTTGAGTCCTGGCTTGATCCTTTTATGTAGCAGACTCCAATGTTTGCTGTGCCTGGCCTCTTCTCCAGTCCTGAAATGTGATGGCCTCACCATTTTCAGTGCATTCCATGTGGCTCAGTCTTCTGCATCTTGTGTCCATCCCACCACCCTCCTCCAGAGAGACACATAAGAATTACTGCAGGGAGCAGAGACTTAAAATTCTGAACTGGACCTTTATGGAAGCCCTAGAACCTATAAAGTACCTTGATAATAACTTAAACAGTGCTGCAGAAGTGATTTTGCACAGTGACCAGCTGTCCCTCAGCACTCTTGTGGTGTTTTCCCACAGTTCCTACTTCCAGAGTCTGAGAGTACACGGAGTCTGTACTGGAACATCATCTGGCACATCAAGGCTCTGAAGAAACAATGCTAAACTTAGTAATGCAAATGTCATGGAGTATATAAACTCCCAAAAGAGAATCAGTCTTGACTGGAGCAAGACTTTACTATTTAAATTGCTTTGCTTCTAAAACTTTTTCTAAGGATGTTTTGGATACAGGTATGGATGGAATCTCTTTAAGATCCTTAAGATCATGAGGATGATGTAAAGCCTTTGGGCAGACTGGTTTCTTACTCTTGCGTGTCCTGCTCCCCTTAGGGACATTACCTCAGGAAGGCTCCCTTGGGTTTGTGTTTCCTTAGGTAGCCATGATGTGGTGGCCTGTGGGATGATGCTGTTGGTATTTACCTTTGCTTGTGGAAAAACCACCACTAAATTCACATAGAAGCAGGGAGGCAGCTGGAGACATCCCTGCATGTGCGTCTGTCATTAAAACCCTGATTTGCCATTTCTTCTCTTTGGCCTGAAAAACGATCCCAAAACACGTGTGGGACTTCTGTATCTGAAAAACACAAGACTTCCCTGAGGCATCCCCCTCCCTGCCCTTCAAGTTTGGCTTCTCTTCTTAGGAAGGACAGAGTAAATCTATAGATAACCAAGACCAGGCCCATAACAAATACAGCACATCAATGGCTGTATGAAACTGGACTCCTAGAGGAGCCAGTCTACCTGGGGTTTTTTTACTCTTTCAAAGGTGTGTAGGAGAGTTAAAACTATCTCTAATTGGGCAAACAATTCTCATATACAATCAGAAGGTGCAGAAATCTGTTCCTTTGGGTCATTAGAGTCATTTTGGTCATTAGACTCATGAGAGTCCAGAAGAAGGCCACAAAGTTGCCCTGAGGGCTGGAGCACCTCTCCTATGGAGACAGGCTGAGAGCTGGGGTGGTCAGCCTGGAGAAGGCTTTAGGGAGACCTTACAGAGGTTCCCAGTGCCTAAAGGGACTACAAGAAATCTGGAGAGGGGCTTTGGACAGGGGGCTTTAGGGACAGGACAAGGGGAATGGCTTTAACCTGACAGAGGGGAGGTTAAATGTTAGGAAAGAATTCCTCACCATGAGGATGCTGAGGCGCTGGCACAGGGTGCCCAGAGAAGCTGTGGCTGCCCCGTCCCCAGCAGTGTTCAAGGCCAGGTTGGACGGGGCTTGGAGCAACCTCCTCTAGTGGAAGGTGTCCCTGCCCATGGCAAGGGGTTGGAACTGGATGAGCTTTAAGGTCGCTTCCAACCCAAACCATCCTATGATTATTGTCATTCATCATAAAAGATCAGCAAGTTCTGGATGCAGAATTTCAGCAGTGCCTTTGGCATCTTCAACTAAAAACTCTTGGAGAACCGTCACAGGTATCAAAAGGCAGCGAGCAAGTCAGTCATGAACAGTCATGAACAAAGCCTTTCAGAATGGTTAGTTTCTTGTCCCTGAAATTCAGAATTCAGTGCCATATCCAGTAAATCTGTGCCAGAGCGGAACTTTGTCCGTGGAAAAGGCCAGCTGTACTCCCCAAAAGCAGAGCTGAGTTTTGTGCCTGGTAAAGTACCCGGCACATTGCTGCAAGTGTAATACTGCACATGTGTAGCTGCTGGAGCCCCAGTTCATACCTTCTTAAAGGCACGTATTGTTCCTAAAGCTACTCTCCCAGCTGAGGCTGCCACCTCCCAGCTTAGCCCAGCACCACCAGAGCTTGGCAAACGGGATGGTTGGAGGGAGAGGGAGGAGACAATCAAGACCTCCCTGTGACTGTGCTGTCTCCCCATGGGGTGTTTATAAGCTGTGTGCTGGCGGGCAGGCGTGGGCAGTTGGCTCACCGTGACCTTGGGAGCTGGGAAGCCTGAGTAGCATTCCTGGGAGCCACGTGAGCCAGACTGGCAGGCGCAGCTGCGGCCAATGGGGAGCAGACCAGCACTGGCTGCTCGGGTTGAGTTTCATTCCTCTTGCTTGGGATTTTTCTCTTTCCCTCCCTGTTGTGCTTTTTCCTCTTTGTTTATGGGAATGGACAGGCGGATGCACTGATGGAGTCCTAGCAAGCAAGGCATTTGCCCACTGGATTTGGGATTCTACAGTGCTGAGCAACCACTTCTTGCCATTGCCTACCACAACTCCAGCCCCCTGCCATGGGTGGGCTTTTATGGCTCCAAACCTTCTGAGCACACAACCCGCCCTCCTCTATCAGGGCATTTTATGTTGTGTTCTCTTCTATGCACTTGCTTTTTGTTGTCCTTATAGGTTAGTGTATGAGGCTTTTTAATGCATGGGAGATGGGTCAGGACCAGACAAAGCAACAGATAGAGAAAGGACTCCATCTTTACCAGTCTAATCAGACCGAAAAAGCCCTGCGAGTGTGGACGAGGGTGTTGGAGAAGTCTGCGGATCCTGCTGGCAGGTTTCGGGTTTTGGGTTGCCTCATCACTGCTCACGCAGAGATGGGCAGATACAAAGACATGCTGAAGGTAAGGAACTGGAGATGAATGCATGCCATGATGTGGTACCCACTGCGGAGAGTGGCTGGAGATCAGAATGTGAAATCGGGGGGGGGGGGGGGGTATTTTGTATATAGTAGAACATACCAGCTATTGAGTGTAAATTGTGGGCTGCTGTAATCACTGTGTTTATCAATAGCTCCAGCCCACAATGTACACAGAATACTACTTTTCATTGGGTCTGGTCCCTCAGGATTCCCAGGTTATTGTGGTTCTCCAGTTAATCACAGGGACCTTTCTTAACCTGTTCCCCACATGCAGGCACACCATACAACCAAGCTTCAGGAAAAGAGATGGAAACAGGGCCTTTACTGCACTTGAAGCTGTTTACACTGTATGTCTGTAAAAAGATCTCCATGTGGATTCTGTAGAATAAGCAGCTGTCTACATTGTAAAGACATATCTGTTATCTTGTTCAGATGATGTTTGACATCTAATATAGATGTTACATTGGTTTTATTACAGTTCTTTGTTTGCAAGGGGGCTGATTAAATGGGGAAGGAGGATGCTTTTTTGGCAGGGGGACGGCAACATTCCAGGAGAGAATGTTGAGGTCAGAGAGGAGCTCCCAGTTGTCAAGACAGCATAGAAGAAAGGATATACAGGGCTTGATGGAAGAGTGGTGGAAAGAAGCTGAAGTCGCATTTCAAGAGTATGAGGATAAATGTGTTTGATTAAATGAGCCAAAAAGCCAACGTGTGGATGCAAGAAGTAACAGAATGCACGTAGAGAGCAGCAGGCAATGTTTGGGAGGGTGACTCGGGAATCTAGGAAACGAGGCAAGAGGATGTTGTAATAGTCTTAAGAAACCATCACAGCCTGAAATAGGGTCTTGCCAAAGGGTTTTGATATTCTTCTCCTGGAGTTTTGGTTTGCTTCTTACTACGTTAGTAATTATTCAGCATTTAGCACAAAATGTGAACAGGAGCCCACATCTCATTGAAAGGATTTTGGTAGCTCTGTTTAGAGAGGGGGAGAGCACATCTTACTAGTAAACCCATGCCCTGTCTTAAAACCAAATTCTTAGGGTGAAGAAGAAAAGAGGGTTATTAATACACTTGGAAAACATCTGAAGAGAAACAATTCTGATAATGATGTGGAATTTCGTGGTGGCAGAAACAAGAGACTGATTAGGGAGAAGTAAAAGGTTAAGATGTGGCTACCTGAAGGAAATAGTTGAAGACTTCTCAGGAAAGCAAGAAACAAGCAGAGGAGTGGGGTCAGTATAGAATCATAGAATATGCCTGAACCCTAATTTGTTGTCAGAGAACAGAAACTGGGATCAGAATAGGTGAATTTTAGTTCTTCCCAGTATTAGGAAGAAAAAGTGGCTTCAGTCAAACTGAAGATTTTATACCATGAGTGATCAAAAATAGAGGAAGGAAAACTTTAGCAAAGGAAAGAACAGGAGAAAAGGAGGCGGAATTAAAAGCATGAAATGAACTATGATTTCAGAAGGGTTATGATGGAGAGAAAAATTACTTCACACCAAGGAAAGAGGCTGTGGCAATCGGGAAATAACGAACTTGTACAAAGGTAAGGGAACGCAGGGAGCCATGAACTAATGCACAGTACTGGGTCCATACATCAGCTTTCCTACAGTGTGAAGGAAACTGAGAACATACATCCCCAAATACATGCAATTGTGGTTGGGTTGTTTTTTTTTTGTTCATTTTGTGAAGAATGTAAAATGTTCTAGTAGCTTCAATTATTATGTGTTGGCGCTATAGAAGAAAAGGAAGTAATTGGTGCCCTTGGGAATTGTTATCCATAAACCTAACTGATAATCTGTAACAAAAATACATACAGAGAAAATTGCTATATATTTACCTTTGCTACTGGTATTAATTCAAGCCAGCAGTGTGCTTGGTTCACCACAGAACACTAAAGAGTTGCTGCTCAGAAGAGTGTGCAGTCTAAAAGAAAGAGACTTCAAGTCATTTAAGAGAACTGTATGCAACAAATCCTGAAGGTAACAGAACAAAACCTGTGAAAACTGAAATTTGTTAGTGGAAAAACTGATGAAAGTAGCAGCTTGTTTACTCTTATTAAGGGGTACTTTAATATCTTAAGAGTTCAGAGAAAGTGCAATAGATTAAAGTGAGTGAAAGAAAACTGAGCAGTGGTGTGTCAGATGTGTCCTGCTTCTCATTAGGGCTATCTAACAGCTTTCTTCTACTAACCACCAGCCGAGTTAATGTGTGGAGAGAGGGAGAGGTTTCTTCAGGCTGCTCACAGACCTTTTAAACCATCAGATAACTGCTCAGTGTAGACAGTGCTTCTCAGTGTGTGCTGCTGGACTTTGCCCTGCTCAGAGATGAGCCATTTCTCCAGTACGTGGTGCTATTCTGTGGGTGTTTGAGCTGCATTTAAATCAACTATATGCTTTTATAAACACTGTCTACACTGTCTTTTCTACTTCAAGTTTGCAGTGGTACAGATTGACACAGCACGGGAGCTGGAAGACCCAGATTTCCTTACAGAGAGCTACCTGAACCTGGCTCGCAGCAACGAGAAACTCTGTGAATTCCAGAAAACAATCTCTTACTGTAAGACCTGCCTGAACATGCAGGGTACCACGGTGAGCCTGCAGCTGAATGGCCAGGTGAGCCTCAGCATGGGCAATGCCTTCTTGGGCCTCAGCACCTTCCAGAAGGCTCTGGAGTGCTTTGAGAAGGCTTTACGCTACGCACACAACAACGACGACAAGATGCTGGAATGTCGAGTCTGCTGCAGCCTTGGGAACTTCTATGCCCAGCTAAAGGTGAGGTCACTAAGGGACAGAAGGGAGATTGTGCCATGGATTCAGGAAAGAACTGGATTTCAGGTTATTGCTTTGCTGTAGGAAGTGAAGTACTGAGAGAGCATTGTAAGCTACTATCTCTTTGCAAAATCACCACCCTTCAGAGTAAGGATGGCAGGATTAGTGCAGTGTTTATATAGCACAGCAGAAGCAGCTGTGACTATTCCTGTGTTGAAAAGATCAAACTTAGCTACAAAGAAGATCACATCAGCGGACGTACTGTCTGTACACAGGGCTGGCAGCCAGAACTCACAGATTCTCTACTTCCACCACTACTACAGGCAAATAGCTATTGATGTGAGCAAAACAAGGCAAGAGCTGAGGATGGGGGTGATTTGCCAATTCTGACTTCTACTGCAAACAGCAACAAATACGTTTTCCTCACAAAGTCTTGATTTTTGTCACTAGTGGAAAACTCACCAACTGAAGCATTGAGAACTATCTGTAAACCTCTCTCATAATACCAAAAATAAAGACAATAACATTGTGCTGGATACTTTGAAGGTATGAAATAAGCAGGGAGAAAGGAAACTTTTAAAGTTGAGGTTTCCTATGTGCATCTTGGAAAATTAAAAGACATGAGGACTTCTTCAGCTCTGCAGTCTCATGTAACTTACTTGAGAATGGGTTTAGAAAGATAATAGTTTTACATAATTATTGTAAAGTAAGATTTCTTTTAAAAATGCTTTTAATCCAGAAAGATGCCTAAAAATGAAAATATGTTACGTTATTACTTCTTCTGGATTTGGTGAGGCCATGATTCTTTGTTCCTTCCTCTTTCCTGCAATATGATGGATAACCAGATTCTGACTTTCCATATGGAGAACATAAGGGCTCCATGTAGATGTTGAAAGCAGGGATGATGTCAGAGAAGAGAAGGTTTTCGGCCTTTGGTTATAGAGGAGGGTAAATGGTTCCTGCAGAGTAAGGCTCACAACATACCTTAGAACATTCATTTGCTCTTTCATTGCCCAGTGTCCTGAACCCAGAGGGTAATAATAACTCCGTATATGGCAATTCCACCTTCCACAGTTTGATATCCACTGAAAACATCTAGGGAAATGCAGCATGTGGAAGGTGAGCAGCAGCAGTTGAAAGGTGTACAGAAATATTAGTAAATAAAATATTGCTTTTTTAATCTTTATTTTTGCTGTAACTAGTGGATGTGTCTGTCTTACAGGACTATGAGAAAGCCTTGTTCTTCCCATGTAAAGCAGCTGAGCTGGTGAATGATTACGGCAAGGGCTGGAGCTTGAAGTACCGTGCAATGAGCCAGTATCACATGGCAGTGGCCTATCGGAAACTGGGGCGCTTGGCAGATGCTATGGACTGCTGTGAGGTACAGGGTGCAGGCAGATGCAGAGCTGTCACAGGTTTTCTGCAAGGGGATCTTGCCTACAGGACTGGGAGGAAGAGATATCCATGGCATTTGCACTTGGCTCTACATGTTCCTGCTGCGTCCCAGCCTTAGAACTGCAGTTTCAATAGCCCACGGGGGCTCAGAAGTTTGGGTCTATGAATTCCCCTTGGTTAGGAACATGTGAACAAGACTCTGTGGCTGCAGTGCGCAGCCCCAGCCCTGCTGTTTTGAACCAGGAATAAGCTCTTTTACTGACCAAAGACAATTTCTTTCAGGAGTCCATGAAGATTGCCTTGCAGCATGGTGACCGGCCTCTGCAAGCGCTGTGTCTGCTGTGCTTTGCGGATATCCATCGCAGTCGCAAAGACATACAGGTACAGCTCCTTCCTGCCAGGAAGGACAGAGAGGATAGCAAGAGGGTGTGCAAAGCAGGCCATAGCAAAAAATGTTTTCCTCCCTGCTTCTACAGACAGCCTTTCCTCGGTATGATTCCTCCTTGAGCATCATGACAGAGATTGGGAACCGCCTGGGCCTGATCCAGGTGCTGCTTGGAGTGACCAAGTGCTGGATGATCCAGAAGGAGCTGGACAAGGTCAGTTACAAACTTGTTTATTAAACAAGATTGGAGCAAAATGGCTTTTTCTGCACTGTGTGCCTATCAACGTGCAGTAGACACCTGTACCTCTTGGTTCTATCAACAGGGTCTATTGCTTGTACAGTTACACTTCTCCAAATGGTCTCTTTCAGCCAGGAATTTGTTACTAACAGTATGAACATCCATTCTGAGTCAGACTGCTAACACACCAGTGTCTCATCAGTCAATCCTCATGACTTTAAGCACTACGCTGAGAAACCAGCACTAAGGGAAGGAAGCCTACTCCTACACTGTAGCCAATCAGCTTCTGCTTATGCTCTGAAATAGATTCCACTGCCTACTTAACAGTTATAAGTTAAGCTCGTTGTAATAGTGATGATGTTTAAACAGCTCTACAGCTCCACCATGTGCTTTGCAGACAAACGTGGCATCAAATTCCTAGAGAAACTTGTCCGCCTGGACAAGTTCCTGTGTGATGTACTCTAGGTTACCCTGCTCTTGCAGGAGGGTTGGACTAGATGATCTTTTGAGGTCCCTTCCAACCCTTAGGATTCTGTGAAACAGAGAAATGAGGGCAGAAAAATCATCTGGGAATAAACAACTGGTCAATATAATGCAAGGGGGTGATTTTACTTACTTTGAAAATGCTTAGGCAGCATATATGTTAAAATCCAGATTGCACTAGATACAGCAGATTGCATTGCAGGAACACTGCTGGGCTGCAGAATGAGATGCTCAAAAGGCTAGCCTTGAACTAGTGCTGAAGAACCTGGAATGCCTTTGCAGTGCCACATCAGGATGCTGCTTTGGGTGTAGATATGGTGAAGATTCACACTTATCACTCATATGAGACACAAAGAATTTTGGCTTAAACAGAGAATCCCAGATATTAGGAAATGAAGTATGTGTCTGTTAGAAAAGACAAGCTCAAAGTGCTGTCGGCATCTGTTTTGCCTACAGCAGGGAATCAGTTGGGTGAGGTACACCTTGCAGTCTCAGCAAGTAAACACTGTTTGCAATGGAAGAAGAAACTGGATTTAAAAACTCAGCTCAGTGTAATAATCCCTTCCCTGCCTCATCTCATGTTCAAAAGATGGGACAGAACACAGCAGGTAGACCTCCATGTAGAGAACATTCAGAGCACTCATCAAACCCCTACATCTGCTGATCGCACACCCAGCCATTGCCACCCTCTGGTACCACAAGCAGTTTTCACTTGTGAGAGCCTGGTGAAGGCACTGCACAAGTCTTCACCTTACCAAACCCAAGAAAATGAATAGATGAATCTTGTATTCTGCTCCAGGCATAAGTGGGGAATCTGCCCTCATGGGTCAGGGACCTTATTCCCATTTTCCAAATGTGACCTCCTCAGATGTCACAGCTCTGAATACTCACCCAAGCCCGTTCCTCAACTTGCCAATCCCGGTTTCCATTTCTCATGCTCCTCATTTACCTAATAAAGCAGTTACCTAATAAAGCAGTTTGCTAACTCTCCGCTTACAGATTCCCTATTCTTGTCCTAGCTTCCTCCATCTTCCCAGTCTCCTCAGCCAGTTAATCCATTTCCTTTCATTTGCATGTGGTTCCTGCTCACAGCAGGGGGGTTGGAACTGGATGATCTTAAGATCCTTTCCAACCCTAACTATTCTATGATCCTATGGTCAGTACTACTGCAGATCCTCTCAGGCTGCTCACCCAAACTCTTGTGCAGTCTCACATTCCTCTCCAAGACAACTGTCCCCTGAGCTTCTCAGCATCTCTCCCCCCACCCCACATGCTTCACTTTGCTTCTTAGTCCTAGTCATTAATTTCAGGGTTTTCTACACAGACACTCTTCCCTAGGCACAGCTTGCAGTTATGTTCTAACTGGTAGCCTTCAGTTCCTGCTTCCTTCTTCTGCACATTCCTTATCCTAGGCTGTTGCTGCCACCACAGGTCTAATACCATCTCCTCTGTATTCAAAGTCCTTTCATCTCATCGGGTCCCCATCTCCTAGAATAGTTAATGCCAAAATATAGGGTAGAAGTTTTATAAACTACTGCATCACAAGGGAGACCTCTTCTTCCCCTTGGACAAACCTGAAGCAGATCTGAACAGTTCTGGAAAAAGAGACTGATGCTGAGAACAGTGAGGAACACTATGGCATCTAGCAGAAAGTAGGGACTCATTTTGGATAACAGCTGCTCTGCTAAATAACCTTCCTTCAGACTGAAAAAGGTGGATAGCAGTACACTCCTGTATTACACCATGTGCAAGTAGGACAAAGTGGATATGTAACAGCAGGGGGAAAATGGAAGAGCTTGGTGTGTTGGTGGTGCTGATCCCCTTCCTCCACTCTTGTACAAGAGAAATTGGAGTTGCCCAATAACTATTGAACCTGTAGGGCTGGAGGGGGAAAAGGCTTGGTTTGCTTGTGCTTCATCCCAACACCTATGGCCATGTGTGACTGAGTTTAAGTCTGTATTCCTCCTGCTTGGAAATGCCAGCCTCTGCCGACATCATCCCCCCACTTTGCACCCTGTGGCTGGAGCAGAAACACAGCTCTTGGGATTATTTGTGGTCTTTCAGAAACCAGGCTTTTCTTATGGATGAACTCTTAGGAGAGAGGGGAAGTCTGCCAGACAGTTGTCTTGCATCTCCAGAGTTTAGTGGTGCTTGTTTATGTCCAAATTCTACTCTCTACCTGTTTATCTCTCTCTTTTAAAAATTCCCATAGGACATTCACACAAGTCTGGTCTTAATATATCAGACTGAGAACTGATGATGCATGCTCTCCATTTACAGGCTCTGGAAAGCATTGAAAAAGCACAGGAGCTGGCAGACGGACTAGGGAACAAGGTAGGATCCTACAGCTTCTCTTCAGCACTTTCTGTAGGTTTCAACACAAAGCCAAGTGTTGAAATATCCAGACTTGTTCTTGCTGATTATTGTGTCTGTGCTAACAAGTTGACGCTTGGAACTTGATTTGTTGTGTTTAACTATGGGCAGTTGCCCAGATGATCATCAGTGTGCAGGTCTGAAAAACGAGGGAGGAGTCACAATGGGATGAGCAAAGGGGAAGAGGAAGCAGTAAAAATGGGATATTAAACAAACAGAGAGCTACAGTATTGGGGTTCTGTTCTTTAAAAAATTATTGTCCTGAGCAGCAGCTGAACTGTGTGTTGGCTGGAGGCAAAGTGCAGTGGATGTCATGGATCGCTGAGGAAAACCATGAGGGAAAGAGCTGCAGATGTCCTCAAACCTGGTGTCCCCTCTGGTGATACAGAGAAGCAGGGTTAATGGCAGGAAGTGCTGAGAGACCAAATGTCCTTATGCATGGTCCTATCCCTCAGACAAGTTTCTGTGCTGGTGTTTCTCTAGCTGGCTGATGGGGCCGAAGTGGTTCCCACTCCTGTTCCTGGTCTGTCTTCACCTTGTTCACTTCTCTTGTTTCCACCCTTTGTGTGCAGCTTGGCCTGCTGAAGCTCCACTGCCTGTGTGAAAGGATCTATCGCACAAAGGGGCAGCAGCAAGAATTGCGTGACCACGTAGTGAAGTTCCATGAATGCGTGGAGGAGATGGAGCTGTACTGTGGCATGTGTGGAGAGTCCATTGGGGAGAAGAACAACCAGCTCCAGGCGCTGCCTTGCTCCCACTTCTTCCACTTAAAGTAATGAGCTGGAAGTACTATGACATTAGTTGTAAGAAAGAGCTGTTCATGACCAGAGTAGGACAGCCCTATGCAGGCTGTTCCCTAGGTCTTTGTCCTGCTTTGCCCTACAGGATCCCATTGCAGTGCTGTGAATCTCATGGCTTTGAAGGGTGAGATTCCATAGAATCATAGGTTTGGGTTGGAAAGGACTTTAATGATCATCTTGTTCCAACCCTCTCCCATGGGGGATGGATTTAGCCATACTGCCCATCTCACTCCTGTCCCCTAAATGGTAGCTCAGCAGTGTCCTCACCTTGCAGGTGCCCAGCCCAATTCAGACTCTTAGTGAATTACTCCACACCCAGGGTAGTTTGGATTTGTTCCCCTGAATTCCCCCCCCCCCCCCCCCCCCCCGCCTTTTTTCTCTCATGTACAGACACAGAGGTGAAGGTGTCCAGTCTATTACTGCGTTACTGCCATGAAAGTTTACCTCTACCACTATTTTACTTTTAGGGGGAACGTGAGTGTAACAGAACACTTGGTGCTGAAAATTAACAATGTAAAGACACACAATTTAAGAATTTAAAGCCCCCCAGTGACACCAGCGTTAGGATCAAACTACTGAGCGCTGAGAGATGCTCAGTGAGCCCTCTGGGTTTGTCTCCAGCACTACAGCAGCTTGTGAAAGGGGCGTGCTGAGGGCCCTCCGCGGCATGGCTGGAAGGGGGATCATAGCGGGAGAGCGCATTTTCCATGCGAGGGGGTTAATACAGGAAACGGGAGCAGAGCCTCCCCCCCCAACCAACCTCCTCCCTTTGCAGGTGCCTCCAGACCAACTCTGGGACTGCGGCAGCCCCGCTGTGCTCGGGCCCCTTCGGGCTGCGCCGGCCCCGCCTCAGCGGCCGCCGTGCTCGGGTGAGCAGCCGGATCCCCTCGGCCCGGCCCGGCTGCGCTCTCTGTACGGGCACTGACCGCAATAAAGCGCACGGCCCGGCCTGTCCCGGGGCAGCACCACCTCCCTCCGCTCCGCTCCGCCTCACGGGGCAGCACCGCCCTGGGCCGGGCCCCGCCATTACCCCGCCCCAAGATGGCGGCGGGGCCATCACTCAGCAGATTTACCGGGGCACGTGATCCTCGTGGTGATTTCCCCTCACCATCCGCGCCCGCAGATTCGCCACAGCCGTCGGGCCGCTCTGCGGAGGGGGGGGGTAGCGGAGGGGCTGCGGCCGCGGTGCGGTGCCGAGGAGGAGGAAAAGGAAGGGACGCGGGGCCGCCGAGCTGCTGGTTCCGCCGCCTCCCGCCTTGTTGCCGGGGTGAGGAGCGCGGAATCTGCCGCCCGGAAGTCGCCTTGTTGTGCGGTCGCTCGCTCGCTGCAAGATGGCGTCGGTGTGGGATGAGTCCGAGGTGAGGGGCTGGGACCGCGGGCTGGGGCTGCCGCCGGGCTTGGGACTACGATGGTGGGGCGGGGAGCGGCGGGGCTGGGGCCGGGGCCGGGGCCGGGCTGAGCCGAGGGTGACGCTGCCGCTGTGCCCCGCAGGACGGCGTCGGCGAGGAGGTGCTCAAGATGTCCACGGAGGAGATCGTGCAGCGCACGCGCCTCCTCGACAGCGAGATCAAGGTAGCGGCCAGGGGCCAGCAGCCGCGGGGGGAGCAGAGCCGGGGAGGGGACCTGAGCCGGGCCGGGCCTCGGGAGCCCTGCGCTGCTGCTGCTGCATTGAGGGGAGGGCGCGGGGAAGCTGAGCAGTGGGGCAGGGACCAGGGCAATAGAAAATAACATGCGGTTATCTCGATCGTGAGCGGTAGGCTGGGGAATGGTGAGCCCCGAAGGCAGGGTCGGAGTACTGAAAGAGCAGGGAGTTGACGGGTCAGATGTTCTGCAGAGCTTTGGAGGCACTTGCTGAAGGCCTCCCAACTCTTGCAGGCCCAGGGGAGGGGGGGTCTGTTCCGCGGCCTGGTTCAGGTGGGATCATCGAGTAACTCAGCTTAGAAGGGACTTGAGAAGATCTCTGGTCAAACGTCCTGCCCGGAGCAGGGCCAGCGGTAACCCAGGCTGCTCAGGGCTTCATCTGCTTGGATATTGAGAGCGTCTCAACAGAGACTGCACCACTGCTGTGGGTGTTCTGTGCCACAGCCTGGCTGTCCTTGTAAGGGTGAAGATTTGCTCTACATACAGGCTGAACCTCTCTTGTTTTGGTCTTTGTTGTCTCATCTGCCCACCGTGCGCTGCTGTGAAGCGTCTGGTTCTGTCTTCTTTGTACCTTCTACAGCAGTTCCCTTCTCCAGCTGAAGAAGCCTCAGCTGCTTCTCACAGGTCCTGTGCTCCACTTGCCTTGGCCATCTCGGCGGCCCTGTGCTGCACTCAGTCCACTTTATCAATGTCTTTGCTGTAGGGGCAGGGGAACAACACTGAACAGTTGCTCCAGACGGGATCTAACACATGTTGAGTAAAGGGGGTGATCACTTTTCTCCATCTACTGGCTACACTCCTGTTAGTACAGCCCAGGGTGCTGTTTGCCACCCTTGCTGTCAGGGCATGATGCTGCCTCCTGTTCAGTTTATTGCCCATGGAGACCCCCAGGTCCCCTTCCTCAGAGCCAGTCAGGAGCCTGTGTCACTGCAAGGTGCTCTTCCTTCCCATGTGCACTCCTCCTCTTCTCTAGGCCATTCATCAAGGTATTACATAGGACAGACCTGGGTAGACCTGGCCCAAGACAGACCTGTTTCACACAAGAGCTCTCCTAACTTTAGTATAAGCTTGTCTCTGCTGCCTGATTTTAGTAGTATTGAGATAAATTGTTTCATGAATTCTAGAGAGCAACTTGATCCTAGTGCTTCAGAGGCCACTAGCGATTCTGACATATTAACATACCTGGTTTTTAAAGGCAGCAACGTTAAATGAGTGTCTTATTTTGAAATTGCAGAACATAGTAAGGAGTAAAAGTTGTCTTTATTTTATAGTAAGAGCATCGTAATGGAGAAATGTTTATTGGCACCCTGCCTTCATGCAGTTTTCCTTGAATATTTCTCAGACTAATGCTAAATTATTCTAATAATTCCATTATTCTGAATGTTTTGCATTTGTATGTGACAGGTACAGTACTGACTCCTGTAACAGTCCTGTCCTGTGAGTAAGTACGTGTTACAGCACAGTATTAAGCTTAGGTACCAAGAGTTTTAAGAAGATAATTTTTCAGAGAGGAACGAATAGGACAAGGGGTAACGGGTTCAAACTTAAACAGGGGAAGTTTAGATTGGATATAAGGAAGAAGTTCTTTACTGTAAGGGTGGTGAGGCACTGGAATGGGTTGCCCAGGGAAGTTGTGAATGCTCCATCCCTGGCGGTGTTCAAGGCCAGGTTGGACAGAGCCTTGGGTGACATGGTTTAGTGTGAGGTGTCCCTGCCCATGGCAGGGGGGTTGGAACTGGATGATCTTAAGGTGCTTTCCAACCCGAACTATTCTATGATTCTGTGATTTCCCCATTAAACTGAATCACATAAACCAGTTCAGATGTGACCAGTTCTCCTGAGATCATATGGGACTACAGTTGCTTCACTGAGGATCACAAAACTGGTGCGTTTTCAAACTCTGAGTAACCAGGAAAGGGAGGAAAAGTATGTGGGTGTCAGCCAGACAGCACTGAGAAACACCTGTATTGTGTGCATTGGTCTTGGGTATAAATGTACTGACTGTTGGATGTACAGAGCTGCTTTTCTGACAGGTAATAGAATCATACAATCATAGAATACTTTGGGTTGGAAGTGACCTTTAAAGGTTAGCTAGCCCAACACCCTCGCAGTGAGCAGGGACATATTAAACCAGATCAGGCTGCTCAGAACCCTGTCCAGTCAGACCCTGAATGTACAGTTGTCTGTCTGGGCTGCAAGCACACACTGCCGGCTCATGTCCAGCTTTTCATTCACTCCAAGTCCTCAGCAGGGCTGCTCTCAATCCTTTCATCCCCCAGCTGCTATTGATATTGGGGTTGTCCTGACCCATGTGCAGGACTTTGCCCTTGTTGAACCTCATAACGTTCACATGGGCTCATTTCTCAAGCTTGTCCAGGTCCCTCTGGATGGCATCCTGTCCCTCAGCTGTCAGCCACACCACTCAGCTTGGTGTCATCTGCAAACTTGTTGAGGGTGCTCTCGATCCCACTGTCTGTGTCATTGATGAAGATATTAAAATAGTATTGGTCCCAATTCTTCTCTAAAAAACATAACTTTAAAATAGGTGTGTGTATATGGACGCATATGGATATGCATGTGTATGTGTATATCTAGTCACCTGGTTATCTGTATGTCTGTATATATTAAAAAATGCAAACCAAAACACAGCTGCTTTATCTAGGTCATATTGCAACCCTGTAAGCTGCTGCATTGATCAGGGTAAGGCTATCCTGTGATGCTGGGAAGAAACTATTTCAGGATATTGATTAGTAGGAGACCAGAATGGATTGCATAGCCTTGATTCCTAACCAGTGCTGGCTAATTTGCTGCGTTTCCTCTTTTTATATTAGGTTTCCCTTTATAATCACTATTTCCTCAGATTTAGGTTTTCATAGCTTTTACTTTTGGAATAATGTATGAATTTTATCTTGCCTTGGCCTTCTACTCTGATCCCTACCTCTTTCATCTGTGACTGATTCCAGATTATGAAGAGTGAAGTATTGAGAGTGACTCATGAGCTTCAAGCCATGAAAGACAAGATTAAAGAGAACAGTGAGAAGATCAAAGTGAACAAAACCCTGCCATACCTTGTCTCCAACGTTATCGAGGTGAGAGCAAGGCACTCTTCTGCAGCAGTGTGACAAGTGTGTGCAGTATGGACAGGAGGAGGTCATGGAACTCGTCAGTAATTTCAGACATGGTATGTTCTTAACTGTCATTCTGATTTGCAGCTGCTGGATGTTGACCCCAATGACCAGGAGGAGGATGGAGCAAATATTGACCTGGATTCCCAGCGAAAGGGCAAGTGTGCTGTGATCAAGACATCTACACGTCAGGTAAGATCCACGTGCCCAGCTAGGTGTGGTGAATGCTGAAAAGGACCACCTTCTGCTGGCTTTGCTTACTTTGATCTTTTTCCGCAGACATATTTCCTGCCTGTTATTGGGTTGGTTGATGCTGAGAAGTTGAAGCCTGGAGACTTAGTGGTGAGTAAGGCTGTTGTGACTGTTAGATACGATGCTTACTAGAAAAACTGCCTATATCTTGCCCTTCAGAAAGGAGACAAATCTGCCCTCTAAGACCATTTCTATACTAAAATCTTAATAAAAAGATATTATGGTGTCGTGGTTTAAGTGCAGTCAGTAATTCAGAAAAACCACGTAGCAGTTCGCTTACTCCCCCTTTTCCTCCCTCGGCTCCCGGAGGGATGGGGAGGAGAATCAAAAGAATGTAACTCCCACAGGTTGAGATAAGAACAGTCCAGTAGCTAAGGTATAACACAAACCACTGCTGCTGCCACCAATAATAATAATGACAAGGGAAATAACAAGGGGAGAGAATACAACCGCTCACCACCTGCTGACCGATACCCAGCCTGACCAAGCAGTGATCTAACCCTTCTGGGTAACCTCCCCTAGTTTATATACTGGGCATGACATGCTGTGGTATGGAATACCTCTTTAGTTAGTTTGGGACAGGTTTCCTGTCTCTGCTTCCTCCCGGCTTCCCCTCTTCCCTGGCAGAGCATGAAGCTCAGAAAGTCCTTGTTCAGACTAAACATTACTGAGCAGCCACTAAAAACATGGGTGTTATCAGCACTGTTCCCAGGCTGAAAGTCAAAACCACAACGCTGCACCAGCTACTAAGAAGGAGAAAAATGACTGCTACTGCTGAACCCAGGACATATGGGTTCAGTCATATCTGTAGTATAGAAAAGTAGTTTAAGGGCTGTGTTCTTTATACATACAAGTAGATGCTGAAAATTTGGGTACCATCTACTAAGCTTTTTAAACGCAGCCTTTGGTATTGTAAGTAGATTGAACTCCTCTTTTTTGGCATGTGCTGAGGAGCTGTGGTGTTGTCCGCTGTGCAGTGAGGGATTTTGTGAATACCAGTGTCACAGCTGATTATTCCTGCATCCTTGAGTTCTGGTGAATCATCTGTGATTGCATGTTTGTTAGTTGTTATCTGAAGGGCCTGTTAAAAGATTTGTGTTTACAGGGGGTGAATAAAGACTCGTACTTGATCTTGGAGACTTTACCTACTGAATATGATTCACGAGTGAAAGCCATGGAAGTGGATGAGAGACCCACAGAGCAGTACAGTGACATCGGGGGGCTGGATAAGCAAATCCAAGAGGTAATGCTTCATATTTAGTTCCTGATGTGACTGAGAACACAGTATCACAGTATCACAGTATGCTAGAGATTGGAAGGGACCTCGAAAGATCATCTAGTCCAATCCCCCTGCCGGAGCAGGAACACCTAGATAATGTTACACAGGAATGTGTCCAGGTGGGTTTTGAATGTCTCCAGGGAAGGAGACTCCACAACCTCCCTGGGCAGCCTGTTCCAGGGTTCTGTCACCCTCACTGAGAAGAAGTTTCTTCTCAAGTTTAAGTGGAACCTCTTGTGTTCCAGTTCGTACCCATTACCCCTTGTCCTATCATTGTTTGCCACTGAGTAGAGCCTGGCTCCATCCTCGTGACACTCCCCCTTTATATATTTATATACACTAATAAGGTCACCCCTCAGTCTCCTCTTCTCCAAACTATAGAGACCCAGCTCCCTCAGTCTTTCCTCATAAGGGAGATGCTCCACTCCCTTAATCATCTTTGTTGCCCTGCGCTGGACTCTCTCCAGCAGCTCCCTGTCCCTCCTGAACTGAGGGGCCCAGAACTGGACACAATATTCCAGATGGGGTCTCACCAGGGCAGAGTAGAGGGGAAGGAGGACCTCTCTCGACCTACTAACCACCCCCCTTCTAATACACCCCAGGACGACATTGGCCTTCTTGGCCACAAGGGCACAGTGTTGGCTCATGGTCATCCTGTCGTCCACTAGGACCCCCAGGTCCCTCTCCCCTACACTGCTCTCTAACAGGTCGTTTCCCAACCTATACTGGAACCTGGGGTTGCTCCTGCCCAGATGCAGGACTCTACACTTTCCCTTGTTATATTTCATCAAGTTATTCCCTGCCCAACTCTCCAGCCTATCCAGGTCTCGCTGGATGGCAGCACAGCCTTATGGCGTGTCAGCCACTCCTCCCAGCTTAGTGTCATCAGCAAACTTGCTGATAGTACACTCAATTCCCTCATCTAAATCGTTGATGAATATATTAAATAATACTGGTCCCAGTACTGACCCTTGAGGCAGTCCACTAGTTACAGGCCTCCAACTAGACTCAGCCCCATAGACTACAACTCTCTGGCTTCTCTCCTTCAGCCAGTTCGCAGTCCACCTCACTACCTGATCACCCAGTCCACACTTCCTCAATTTAGCTGTGAGGATGCTGTGGGAGACTGTGTCAAATGCTTTGCTGAAGTCAAGGTAGACCACATCCACCGCTCTGCCATCATCCATCCACTGTGTTATTTCCTCATAAAAGGCTAAGAGATTGGTCAAACATGATTTCCCCCTGGTGAAGCCATGTTGACTGCCCCTCATAACCCTCTTATCCTTGATATGCCTTAAGATGGCACCAACAGTGCCAGAACAACAGTCTTTGAACTACAGCTCAGAACTTCAGCTCAGAGCAGGCAGCCCGAATCTGTGAAGGAGAATGGCTTTATCTGTTAATATTTTCCTCTTGCTGTAGCTCGTGGAGGCCATTGTCCTGCCAATGAACCATAAGGAAAAGTTTGAGAACTTGGGTATTCAGCCACCCAAAGGAGTCCTGATGTATGGGCCTCCAGGAACAGGGAAGACACTGTTAGCTCGAGCGTGTGCTGCCCAGACCAAGGTAAAAGAAACCTTAGAAAGCATGTGCTGCTGTAGAGTAGTACCTGAAAAAGAATAAGAACATCTCCAAGGGGAGAGGGATTGTACATATAAATCAGTGTTACAAGGCTGGGATCTTCTTGTCTGTTTTCTTGCTTGGGTCTTTTAATTAAGGGTTTTCTGTAGTACTCAGAACTGACCCTGTTGAGACACAAGGGATAGGATTCTTTTTCACTTCCCAGGCCACGTTCCTGAAGCTTGCGGGTCCACAACTTGTGCAGATGTTCATTGGTGACGGAGCTAAGCTGGTACGTGATGCTTTCGCTCTAGCCAAGGAGAAAGCTCCTTCCATCATCTTTATTGACGAACTGGATGCCATTGGCACTAAAAGGTGAGGTGTAGGCCATGTGTAAAGCTCCTGGGAGCTGCCCAGCAGCCCCCTTTACCTGTGTGTGTGAGGGAAGCCTAGCTTAAAGCATGGCCTATTCAGAAACAGTGTAAAGCCCACAGTCCTTGGGCTCATGAGTTAATTTCATGAGACTTGGGGTCTATCTGATAAGACTCCTGCTGTATAAACTGTTTTCTGATAACTGCATCAGTAACATAGAGATGATGTTCATCATCATTTACTGCTTGGGCCTGGACAACAGTAGCTCCATTTAGCTCTAAGAACATAATAAGACTTAGCTGCTGCTGACAGTTATTTGAGTCGCAGTCCCCATCAGGGTAGAACTTCCTGTAGTTTCAAGTTGGAATTCGGAAGATCTTGGCCAGTGAGCATGAACTGCATTCATTCTGTCTTCTTGTGTGATTAAAAGCATAGGGACAGGGTTCATGCTTATAGTTCTACAGTTCTACCCTTGTTTTCTCCTCAGGTTTGACAGTGAGAAGGCTGGTGATCGGGAGGTGCAGAGGACCATGCTGGAGCTGCTTAATCAACTTGATGGTTTCCAGCCCAACACACAAGTCAAGGTTGGGATCTAGCAGAGAGTGCTCCTGAGGCCCAGGGTGCTCTAGCTGGGGATGGAAAGCAGTGTCTAGGAGGAAGCTTGGTGGATCCTTGTGGAGGAGAGGCCTGTCCTCCAGATGTCTCAGACTGATGACCCTACTTCTACTTAGGTGATTGCTGCAACCAACCGGGTTGATATCTTGGACCCAGCTTTGCTCCGCTCTGGACGATTAGATCGCAAGATTGAGTTCCCGATGCCGAATGAGGAGGCCAGAGCCAGAATCATGCAGATCCATTCACGCAAAATGAATGTCAGGTAGGGCAGAGGCATGGCCTTCTGGGGCTGTGTTTATCACTCATGAGGGTGCCTCAGTGGTAGGCGCTTCTGTTGAGAGCTCACTGTTGGGTTTTAAGGCAGCTCCATACCTGTGTTTCTATTTGGTACCTATTCTCAGATTTACTGTTTTTTATCTCTGCCCATCTCAGCCCTGATGTGAACTACGAGGAACTGGCTCGCTGCACAGATGACTTCAATGGAGCCCAGTGTAAGGCTGTGTGTGTTGAAGCAGTAAGTATCCCTCCTCTAAAGCAGCAAGTACTGACAAGAAGGAAGGGTGAGAGCTAGTGTGGAGTAGTTATTCTGAACTGATGTGGTGCTTATGTGCCCTCTCTAATCATCTAGGGGATGATTGCCCTCCGCCGTGGAGCCACAGAGCTCACCCACGAGGACTACATGGAAGGAATCCTGGAAGTTCAAGCAAAGAAAAAAGCCAATCTGCAGTACTATGCCTGATCTCTGCCCAGTCAAGGTTGTGGCCTTGGCAGAGGACAGGACTAGACTGGACTGTACCACTTACTTTCTGTCTGGAAAAAATAAAGCATTTTTTCCCTCTAAAAACAAAGCCATGATGTGTTGGGGCTGTTGCCCTTGCGTGGTGGTCCTACATCTGCAAAAGGGAAGGTGAGACCCTCCTGTCATGGTGCCCATCATGCTGCCTTTTGGAGCCTCTTCCTAGAACTGGATTAACTCCTAGTCTGCTGCTTCTGAATGAGGACCAACAGGTTATACTGCAGTAAGTAAGTGTATGTTGAAGTGGATGAACAGCAGCTCAGACGGCAGCCTTGGTTTTGCCTGTTGTGAGTGAACAGACTGTACAGCTTTGTTAGTCTTTGAAACTTCTGAACACCCATTTTGCAAGGGAGAAGTGACTATGATTCATGTTTTAACTTTGTCATTTCACCTCAACTCTGGAAGCTTTAACACCATCGCTGATGTGAGATCTCTGGTGAATCAGTTGGTAATTAGTCAGAAAGAACTGAAGGTTTCATCCACTGAACAAGTCTTTCAGTACTTTTAATACCAGTTGCGAATTACAACTTCCATTTAAAAATTACACTTTTCATAAATACACTGACTTTAGCATTAAGTATCTTACATGCCACTGTATTGTATTTTAAATACAATGTAAACATCTCCAAATGCTGGCCATCTCATCTTTACCTGTGCAGTTTTTGGACACTTGGGAGAGGGACGGGGATGTGAGGGAAGAAAGAATAGATGAATGAAAGACAAATGCACCCCAGAGTACTTTGGCTGATGTTCCTGAGTTAGCCCTAGTACTTGCACTGATTCTTCACTGCTCGTTTTGGAGAGGGAGCTTGTTCCTGCAGCATGTGCATGTTCTGGATGCGCTGTGCTCAGAGGGCATCTGACATTAGAAAGGGCAAGTGGTGAAGTAAGCAGAAGCCACACATTCCTGAGGAAAATACACTGTGGTTCCTTTGGATGTTAGTATGAGAGAGGGGGTTGTGTATATCTGCTGCTTTAGCAGTACTGCTGTTTGAGCTCAGGGGGAATTACTCATCTTTCACAGAACAGGAGTTGCACCCACAAATTAGTTGGGGCTGAAGTTTAATCCCAGCAGCTCAAACTATGACATACTTTCTGAAGTACACCCTCTCCTCTAGTGGAATAATTTAAGCTGCACGTTGCATACATCTCCCTGTTAAAATGAGGGTATGGTAGTTCGCCAAGTGAGTAACCTTACCTGTGTAAGAAGCTGAGGATAACTTTCCCCTCCTTTCCTAAAGCCAGTAGAGTTCTTTTGCTGCTCAGTTACAGCTGGCTCCTTTTGGAAACGGCCTTAGTAGTGAGTAAATAGCTGATACCACAGCATGGAATAGAACAGATTTCTGATATAAATTAATTAATACTAAGAATGGGCTAATTCTTTGGCCTAAACCTCGGCTTAGATCAAGGTTGTTTTGGAAAATGATGGCCTGAGCCAACACTAGACACGCCTGTTGCAAAAGTGTTCAAGCCAACTTCACATAGCTCCTTGCCCTAATTTGGGTCTGAATTACACAGACCTGCAGCAATAGAGTTGGTGCGTAAACATCCCTTACAACTGGACAATAACAGGACCATGGAGGTACAGTTCAAAAAACGGCACAAAAAAAGACACAGCCTTGGACTTAATCCCTTGTAAACAGAAGAAAAATCAAAAGAACTGTCCCCCTTAAACCATCAATGAGCAAATCACCAATAATTCAAACCTGGAGTTACTTGCAATGTCTGTCTCCGCGCCTGGAGGCTGTAGCAGCATCCCACAGGCTGGTGTTTCCACAGCTATGGCACTGCTCTCCACACGCTGACATTCTACCTCTTCCTGGTGTTAACCCACAGCTCTGCCCAGGCTGCGCTTCCCAGAGTCTCTCCTCGCTCCTGCCGAGGTCACACAGCCCCATTTTCTTGTCTGGGTTTTTGTACGGACGCCCGCGAAGTGTTGAGGGATGGGGCCAATGTGCAGAGGAACCCAGCCAGCAGGGTGAGGCCCAGGCCCCCCCAGGCACAGAACATGGACCAGCCATAGCCATGACTGATGTCCTCTGGCAGCCCATAGACGTAACGAGGATAGCGAGATAACTCAAAATTGATCCCAGCTACGCATGTGCAGAGTGAGATGATACAGCATGTACCTGCAGGAGAAAAGCAAGAGGGTTCTACGCTGCCCTCAGACAGGTTAATAATACTGGGTTTTTTTCCCCCTAGGTGTTTTCAAAGTCACGAGTTTTCAAAATCAAGAATTACCCAGGTTTTTTTTTTGGTAGTCCTACCAGTCACTCTTCTTACAAGGTGGGGTGGCGGTGCTGGATGCAAAATATGTAGGCCTGTACTTCACACATAACCAGTATTGCCTTAGCTCCCTCTGTTGCTTTTTCAAACTCAAGTCATGTGTTGTTCATCATGTTTTGAGTCTCCTGAGACTTTATGTCCAATGATTAATGTCATCAGGTTTCAGACAGGACTTGGGCAGTCTCTCCTATGGAAGATGAATAGCTGAAGCCCAGGGCTGCAAAGTGCAGCTGTGCTTGGTTTCTACTTGGAACATCCAGGCTTGCTCCAAAGACAGTGCACAGGCTTTTGTCACCTGCTACATATTCCTTAAGCATGCTGAGCATAAAGGAGCAAAAAAAGCTAAAGAAATATAACACAAGGCTCTCCAGTACCTCTAATATACACCAGGCTCAAGGCTGAGGTGATCATTTTATTCCCTCCAGCTCTGGATCTCTGTCTAAATATTAATAATAGCTCTTACTGCTGATAGCAGTACTTATGCGTATGGTGCCCATCACCGTAAGTGCAGAGCACTCGATGGGGCCCCAGTCTACTTGTTCCACTTATGCTACTTTCCTCTCTCACTGTTCTGCTATAGAGAAATGAAAATGTTCCCAAAGGAACCTGCAGTTCAGCAGCACATAAGATGAGCAAGGACAGCACAAGCCTAGCTTCCAGCCTTTCTAGCATCATGCTGTGTCAGCAGGGTGGTTTTCTGTGCAGCTCCCCAGCACCCTTGGCAAGCACTGAGCTCATGTCCTTAACCCTGGGTCAGTGTTCTCCAGGCTTGGCTGGGTTTGGACTTCACTGTTATTGCAAGCATCTCTGAGCAGCACAAAGGCACTCTACATTGATTGGTTTGTTTGTTTGTTTGTTAAGATTCCCGAAGGAAAACTGAGCTGTCTGACAGGAGCCGCAGGCTCCACACAGCACAGATCAAGCAAGAGGACTATGCTCATTGTGTCCCTGTGGCCACACATCACCTCTCCAGAGCAGAAGGCATGTATGCATACAGTGGGGGTTTACTCAGAGGCATGCAAATATCCTTGCAAGCACGGGTCCTGGCCAGTGGTAACTGCACTGTGCTGATGGGGTGCTGCACTATAGAACTGCTTCTTGTGTTTGCTGTGGGCTGACTTTACTTTTAAGAGCACCTCCCCAGCCAACGATACTGACTGTGGGGACTTCAGGAGTAGAAGCGAAAGGCTCTCACCTCCCATTAGGAAGAGCAGCCCAGCCACATACTGCATGAGCTCCTGCTGTTTGCAGCAGCCCAGCACACCAATGATCCACCCAAACAGGATGATGGACACTGCCATGCCAATGAAGCCCGCTGTCATCCTCCGCAGATCTGAGGAAAGAAAAGCAAGAAAGAAGACATGAAGATGGTAGCAGCCAGACAAGACAGCCAAGGGAGAGATTTAGGTTTGCTGCTTCTAACATTTTTACTTCACTTACGGACTTCTTCTCCTGTAGCTTCTTTGAGATAGATAGTGTGCCCATTACATTGAAACTCATGGAATCCACCCAACCTGACTCCCTTCTCCTGGGCACTTTACAGCTAGAGGGCATTCCTGTCCTGATCAAGAGGAATACTGGCTTACATACTCGCCGAGATGGGACAGAAGGGGAACATCATGCATTGGGCAACAATTTGTAACTGTTTGTTTGTTAGTACTGCGGGGGCTTTGGCTTTTCATGTGGTGTGTTACTTTGGGATGGAGTTTGTTGACTGAGTGTCAGCAGAAAATAGAAAAGAAGTGAGGGGATGCTGAAGAGAACTAAAGGAAAGTGCATGGAAGTCAGATACTTTGAACAGAAAAGAGGACTAGTGGGAGGACAGCAGCAGACAGGAGATCAATACAGTATGATGGGAACAACTCCAGTAACAAGCGCTAAAATAAACCTTGGGCACCACTGATACGAACAGCACTTTGTCATCCATACTAAAAGTGCTGTTCTTGTCTCCTAGTTCAGCCTCCAGCTGGATTTCCTCAGCACTGAGGCTCACATGGCAGGGTCTAGGCAGAATTATGGGAGGCAACAGACCAGAAAACAAACAGAGAGAGAAACAGGAGCAGAAAAAACTGATTAAATCATTCTCAGTGACAGGCTACAGGTCAGTCATCTGTGTGGGAAGGACTTGGGGATGAGGCAGTTTGTGGGCCAGGAGCTGGTAACAGGAGGTTGCAAAGACAAACTGAAATGTTGGCTGCAAGAGCTTGTTGCCAGGGAACTGCACCAGGGCACTGGTGTGCACACAGAAAAACCCGATACATACAGACGGTTTGGTGATTACCTTTGCTGTAAGCTGGCTAGGAATTGCCTGTTCCCAGATGATTACATTGTGCAACACACTAAATACATGCCTGTATTCCTGAATTCACCACCTAAGCCCCTCCAGATCTCCTGCCCCAAATTACACTGTCAGCTGCTTGCCCTTCCTCACTAACAAATAGGTATTTATGCTTAGCGCCCAGTGATGGCTGAGTGAGAGCCCACACTTGGCACTGCATTACGGCATTAAGTAAGGCAAACACTCCTGTAGGTTACTTACGGAGTGCGTGCCACTCATCCTGCCGGATGGTGTTAGTGATGTTGATGGGTAAATTGCGAGGCAGAGAGCTGGAGGTGTAGTGGTACTTCACAGCAGTGCAGCGCTGAATAACTCCTGTAAGAGAGACATGGGTGTGAAACAGCATGAAACCCCCGTGCCTTGCACTTGCTGCCGCGCTGGCTGCCCAGCACCGCTCACACAGCCTTAGCTCAGTAGCAGAGCAAATGTAAGTCAAAAAAGAGAGCTATTTACATCAAAAGCCTTGGGGATTAGAAGGGGATGAAGCCTTGCTGAAAAGAGGGAGCAAGGTGCTGACCCAGGCAGGCTCCAGGAAGGAACAGTTAAGGGTAAACAGTAACAGTCACTAAAAACGGCTCCAGAAGCTTCCTAAAGTAACTGGTACAATGTCTTTGGGATGGCTGAGGAGACAAGAACGTGGCTGAGTACTAACAAACAGCACTGCTTTGTCTGTAAGAAGACAGTTGAATAACTTTGAAAATTTTGAGTAGATGCTAGGAGGTGAACTTTATGGGAGAAAAGTCTGAATTCACTCCAGTAGTCAGTGGCTGTTTGCTTTACTTTTGATGAACAGTAGTACCCAAGTAAGCTTGTTTGCACTTCCATTTCCACAGCTTAAAGAGAAGTGTACCCAGATGGAAAGGTGAACTTACATCCATGCTCTTCTTGAAAGGGATTTTTAGTTTAAAAAATAACTGATAACAGAGCAGATACCAGGGGGTGGAAGGAGAGGAGGCACCTTTCCCTCCCTGTTCAAAATAAAGCCAGGGCCAGGGGAAGAATAAACATGGGTGGTGGGATGGCAGAGAACAGCAAAAAAGGTGAAAGAAAGAGCTAAATAGTACAGAAAGTTCCCCTTAAACAATGGCTGTAGGATCAGTACCACTATTTGAATGCTGGGGCAGAAGAACCACTCACAATCAGTTGGCCAGTGAGCTAAGGAAGCTGCTGAGCAACCACTGACAGGGAGCTGCAGCCTCAATGATAAGCTTTACAAAAGACACTAGAAACCACAGGAGAGAAAACGAGCTCTGTGCTGCTCCCACACCAGTGGGAATTGTTATTCTACTCTCTTCACTGGGATTGTACTGACCTGGTGACACACAGAGTTGCTGCCCTTCACCCTCATGCCCTGGAGCAATGCTCCCTCTTTGTGGTTTCACAACAAGTCTGTAGTCCTGCCTGAGCAAATGGACCAGGAAGACCACAGAGAATGCCAGTTCACATGCAAAAGCTCTGTACACATCTGCATGAAGAACTTAGGCCATGTACAGCACATCACAGTATCTAATTACATCTCACCTGTAAGTGTTGACCGACTTCAGTTTCAATGTTGACATGATTTACATGTGTTGTTGAGAAACATATATGGTACAAACTAGTGACATGAGGTCTTGGATTACAGTGCACTGGATTCATGAAAAGGAAGATCCACACACATAGTCTGATTATAAAACACTACATATGAAGAAGTAATTTATATAAGAGCAAGGATTATTACTTTTACAGCTCATTAAAGTAAAATTCAAAGACTAGAGAAGTACATCCCTTATGATCAAAGCAATGGACTCCACAGTTAAAACAGCACTGACAAAAATCTTTGCTCTGTGTTATTACCAGAGTTTACCTGTAGACTAAAAGGAAAGCTTCTCCACCTTCTTATGCAAATCTGGTTATTTTGAAGTTTTCAAATATCAATTCATTCTGCCTCTGGTTTAAAAACTTCACTCCTAATCCTTTCTTGCCCGGAATTCCAAGTGCTAATTATCTGAAATAGGTAGGCAGGGATGGGGGGAAAAAGTGAAGGTGATGGCTCAGCTCAATCCCTATCCACTTTCCTACCAGAAAATCATAGCATGCACCCAGGCAGCCATGGCCAGATTTTGCACCTGCAGTTCTTTTCTCCAATATTCTCAGTGAATCTCTAATCCTGCACACAAATATAGTCAGGCTCTCCAGGGGCTGCACTTAGAGTGATACAACACTTTGTTCTCCAAGTACTCAAGAAAAAAGGAGAAAAAACCAAACCCAACCCCCCAGTCTCAAAATGATAGTCAAAGATAAAGGTGCTCCTGTAAGTCCTTTGCCCTAAGCCCTTGCATACCTTAAATCACAGCCGATAAAATGGGGACAGCATCCTGCCCTCCACTTCAGAACCCCACTAGCAAAGTCATTTTGCTTTGTTTAGGACACACATGAGAAGCACCGTAAGAAAGCCTGCCAAAATTAAGAACACGGCCTTCAGGCAAGGGCTCGAATAGGATGGAGTCCTGTGGTGAACAACAAGTAACAGAGCATTGTCTTTTTTGGCACACCAGTACGATCAGAATACAGAACAGAAGGGGGCAGGTGCTCAAGTCATTAACGTCCATTAAGCACATGTACAAAGAAAAGGTTATCCAGGCAGCCTGATCCTGGCATTTCTTACGGCATTAGAAGAACACTATGCAGATGTACTGCGTGTGCAATCTTCTTGATTAAAAAATAAACATAAGCAGCGATGAACTGCACCCGTCAGTGTCACATTGACACTGTCACGGCTGAGCCACATCCCTGTGCCCTCCCACAGCCATCATTGTTTTCTCACACTTTGTACTCAACGTGGGCTTTTCTCCCCCCTCAGGACTGCAAGGCAGAGATGTTCCCCTTCTGTACCCCCTTACAACTCTTGGGACACTACATCTGGACAAGTGCTGCCTTCTGACTGAACACAAAGGCTGGGAAAGATCAGAGGATGCTGGCTAGATGCAGGCAGAACACAGGCCCATTGTCCCTGAGCTGCCAGACACCTGGAGACCCAGATCCAGGCCTGCTGTGACATATTCCATTTGTAATCCTGGCTTCAGCACTCCCTAACTTTCAGCTTAGCTTTTGTCTCTCTCCGACTTTGAAACATGCAGGTTCTCTTCTCTATACTTCCTATGTGCCAGTGTCATGAGGAGGAAATGGAGGGGTTCTCATTTTCAATCCTTCTACCTGGCCCAGTCCTATCTTAGAGCAGTCTGGCTCTCAAGGCCAGGGAGCAGCCATGTGCAGTTAACACTGAGCTGCCATGAGGTCTGGCCCTCCCTCCCCTCATGCCCCAGGACCAAGTGGCCACTGAAGCTCCCTGGCCTACTCCTACCATTTCTGCCCAGGACTGTGGAGAGCATCCCAGCTACGGGACCACTCTGTCCACATCGTCACCCAATGGCTACTGAATCAACCTTCCTTTAAAACACCATGATAACTCTTACAGATCATATTTACTTACAGATCACACTTACTAATGGCCACTACCTAACAGACTGAGTTTATTAAATATGCCACTACAATACATGCTCTACAGACCTGTCACTCCTGTAACTCTTCCAATTGACCACCAGTTGGAAAGGATGGGAAGGACAGGCACCAGGACTGAGCAGTTTTCTCCCAAAGGCCTCACTACTGCCACAAACCAATGTGTTCCTCTGCTTAAGCATCCAGTGGTTCTCACTTCCTCAGCTACATCATGGTACTAAGCAGTCACTTCTGCTCAGTAAATGTGAGACGTACCATTCTCACCGCAGTGTTTTCAGAGCAAGCTTGAAAAGCAGTGAAAGCCCCAGCTTAATAACAGCGTTGAACATTTTCTTTGTTAATTCCTTCCATTTGCTGGTGTTAAAATGCATACAGTTCAAGCTATCCAAAGCACCAAGCCCACCAAGCGATCCAAACCAGCCTACTAGAATGGATCTTTCCCCATGAATCATTTTCTACTGTCACCATTTTGTAAGCAACACTTTCTTCATATTAATAGAGAAGATCACTAAACAGCACATAACAAATTCCTGCAGGACCTCGATGCTTAAGAATTCTCCATGCAAAAGGTTTTTGTTGCCTCATCAGTTATCCAGTGTGTAACCCACATAGCACAGGCTCTATAAGATGATGCATACTGCTCAAGTTCTTACACTCACAGTCCCTCCCTTCACACACACAGATCCTCTTAAGTTTCCCCAGCAGTGTTTCAGTTCTTTGGCTGCTATCTTTTGCTGCTTGCTAATTTCCATTTCCCCCATTTGGTTTGTACATTTTCTCTTCTTTTGCTTTCTTAATTGTATTTTTAAAATGAAACTCTCTATTTTTTTCACAGCTCCAAAATAGTGATTTTGCATTTTAAGAAAAATCCCACACATCGTTGCCTCTTACATTTCACCATTTCCCACCTCCCAGTTTTGCACCACATTTTTTGACTCCTGCTTTTTTCTTTTAAATAGATGAAGTGAAAATATTTTACATTTAAAAACCACAGAAATGTATGCATGTATATGTGTCATCAGCTAAAAGGCTCAGGTATAAAAGTTTAGGCAGAGCTGCTTTGTATTAACAGCAGCTTAGGACAGAAATCCATGGCATTATCTAAATGGATAAGGGTATTTATTAGTCATGTATTCAGAATTTATGAGAGACCCAGAAAGGAAAGAAGCCTTATTCCAGAGGTACTAGAAAAAAAAGGAGAATATAAATATAAACCCAAGCCAAAATTACCACAGGCCTGTCACCAAAAAATTTACTCCTCTGTCACTAAAACCCTATGAAAATCTGCAGTTTAAGAAATATTAGGAATATAAGAAGGCTTCACACATCGCCAAAATGCTGGCTGAAAACTTAGCGCAAATGGAGGAGAAAGTAGGCCTTTCAGAGGTGCACATAGTGATCTTCAGCTCACACAGGGGAAAAAACACCCATTTTTTTTCCTTTTGGAAGCCCCAGCCCTAGTATTGTGCCTGAGAGAACAACTCAGGCAGAGCCGCACCTGAGTGTCAGAGGGAAAAGGCTGCTTAATCACAGCTGTCAGAGAAAAGAGACACGCAGCAGGAGCAAGGCAAGGCTGCTAGTAAAGCAGGTCAGGGGAAGGGATAAGAAGAGAGTCGTATCTATTTAAAGATCTGACTCCACAAGAACTATTATTAATAATTTCCTTCTATAAGATGACACATAAATCTTTACAGTAACAACTGCAGACCCAACAGGCAAAGAAAATGAGGGAAGCAAGGCTTGTAGGGAAAGGCAAGGTCTTTTATGAGGACAGCTGTAATGAGAAAGAAAGTAGGAGAACCTTTTAGATTTAGAACCCATGGAGTTTTACACATCAGACCCTGAGGAAGATCATTCACCACCCTGTAATGTCCTTGTGCATGCACAATGCAGGCTCTAGTGTCTCTGTCTAACCATTACCTTAAATGGGAAAATACCTTAAAAACATAAGTACTGAGGACCAAACTAGTATTCTTCCTAACCCTTTCCCCCGTCTTTGCTAATCTAAATGGGAGCTGAAGGCATTTAGCTTGATGTGAAGCAAAAAAAAACAAAAGATAAATATTTTACATGACAGGCACAATTAATAGAAAGAAATTAATGAGCTGCCGTTTAGTGAAATGAGACCAACACGGAAATGAAAGCACATAAAATGGATCCTAGGAGATTAAATAGAGAAAGAAGCTAATCACACAGCACTAGAGTTGCTACAAGAGTCACTGCTGCGTGCTGGAAAGAACGGACAAAGATGAGCTGAGCTTCACAGTGCCAGTCTATCCATCCTCTGCTGTGCAGGACTGGCGTCACAGTTGGAAGCCACACCGAAGAACTGCTCCCACTTTCTTAAGATAGCATTTCCATTTTGTGCCTCAGTGGAAGCACTTCTCCCAACTCCTACTCTCCCTGTCCTAATATGTACCTGCTGGAACAATAAGTCCTGTTACTTATCATTAACCATACATGACAGATCTTATCCTAAGCTAGTTTTAGACATTGCTTGTTTTGCCTTAATGGGTCAGGCCACTACATCATTTATACCATCCAGCCTAGCAATTTTATTAATACTTCCTGAACTGCTTGTCTTTGAACCATGTGCCACAACAGAAGATCTACAGCTTTCTGTCCTGTCACCCCAGAAGCCCTGAGGGACACCTGTCACAGTGAAGGCTTGGCAATCCACTGCAGCAAGGAGCACTCCCCCATGCTAGAAAGGAACAACAGGTCCCTTTCCCCCAGCTGCAGGCATCACAGAGCCATAAACAATACTTGTTTATATCCAAAACTCTCAGTGCTCAGTAACACGAAGGTGTCAGGGGTAGGAAGGTGCCCACCGAGCCCTCACTCGGCCCACAGAAAGGGCTCTCTGAGGACACGGTCCCACCCAGCACTGCAGCATTTAAAGCAGAAAGGGACGCGTACGAGACCCGGGATGGGGCCGGGGCCACGCTCGCCGCCCTCCCTCACGACAAGCCCAGCCGGAGACACCCGGGGCTGCACCCGCGCCGTCCCGAGCAACCGCAGCCGTGGCAGAGCGGCCGCACCCGCAGACCCGGGCTCCGGCGGCGGCCTCAGCACCACGGACAGCGGCAGGGCCGGAGCCGCCCTCGCCCCCGCTCCCCGTCACCTTTCCGGATGAGCTCCTCGCTGTCCGGCTCGTAGCCCGCGCGATGGCAGCGCCTCCAGAGCCCCGACACGGTGGAGTTGAAGCGGCGGCCGCAGTGCGAGTCCAGAGCGGCGGCGGCGGCGGCTGCCGGGGCAGGGGCCGGGGGCCGGCCGGGCAGCAGGGCCCGCGGGGGCCGGGCGCGGAGCGGCAGGTGCGAGCTGGGCGCCGACATGGAGCCGGGCGGGTCGCTGCGCTTGTGGCCGAAGCCGCGGCAGCGCTCACGGTGCCGCCGCGCGTCCGTCTCGTACCAGGAGTCGGTGCCGATGGCCACGGCCAGGAGGGCGAGGGCAGCGGCGGCCAGCAGCAGCCCGGAGCCGCTCAGCGCCTGAGCCGCAGCCGCCATCTTACCGCGCCGGGGGCGGCAGGGGCGGGCGCTTCCCCTGCAGCCCGGCTGGGGGCCTCCGCCTGCGGCGCCGCCCCCGGAAGGGAAACGGGGCCAGCGGGAGCCGGTCCGAGCTCGGTACCGCACGGGTGCAGCCCCCAGGGCGCTCCAGGCGCCGGCTCAGAGGGGTCCCGGAGCCGCTCCTCGCCGTAGCCCCCGCGTTGCTCCTTGGCACGAGGTCCCTCATGGCCTGCGCTCGGGGCAGCGGCCGCGCTAACGGGCAGCAACGGCGCGGCCCGTGTGGAGCCCGTGCGAACGGGGCCCGACCGTGCCGGCGGCCTCCTCTTGCCCGGGACTCGGCCCTCCGAGGCCGGAGCTGCCGTGTCCTGGCAGCACTGGCCCCACGGGATCGAGCCGTTCTTAAAGCATAGCTGAAATACAAACACACTGGCGGCAGCGGTTGGGTTAGTACTTCTCCTCAGCCCTTCATTACCAGTTAATGGAAAACAAGGCCTGAAGAGCTGAAAAATGGCAATCGAGTTTATGCAATGAGAAGCAGGCTAAAGCCAAGCCATTAGTTAAATGCAGCATTTCCAAGGGCACAAAATCCTTTGTGATCCTGGTTGTTCCGTGGGACTTATTCCTCCGGCTGCAGCAGTATCAGTCTCCAAGGCCAGTTGTTAGGTTATTGCGTTTTCAGTTCTGGCCCTAGCTAAAATGATCTAGTGATACAGTAAGTCTAAACCGCAAATTTAATGTGTTAAAATTATAGAATCACAGCATGGTTTGGGTTGGAAGGGACCTTAGAGCTCATCCAGTTCCAACCCCTGCCACGGGCAGGGACACCTTCCACTAGAGCAGCTTGCTCCAAGCCCTGTCCAGCCTGGCCTTGAACACTGCCAGGGATGGGGCAGCCACAGCTTCTCTGGGCACCCTGTGCCAGCGCCTCAGCACCCTCACAGGGAAGAATTTATTCCTAATAGCTAATCCAAACATCCTTTTTGTCAGCTTAAATCCTTCCCCTTTGTCCTGTCACTACATGCCCTCATAAAGGCTTCCTCCTTAGTTTTGTTAAAAAGGAGCATGACCAGCAGGTCGAAGGAGGTGATCCTGCCCCTCTACTCTGCTCTCGTGAGACCTCACCTGGAGCATTGTGTGCAGTTCTGGTGTCCTCAGCATAAAAAGGACATGGAACTGTTGGAACAAGTCCAGAGGAGGCCACGAGGATGATCAGGGGACTGGAGCACCTCCTGTATGAAGACAGGCTGAGAAAGTTGGGGCTGTTCAGCCTGGAGAAGAGAAGGCTGCGTGGAGACCTCATAGCAGCCTTCCAGTATCTGAAGGGGGGCTATAGGGATGCTGGGGAGGGACTCTTCATTAGGGACTGTAGTGATAAGACGAGGGGTAACGGGTTCAAACTTAAACAGGGGAAGTTTAGGTTGGATATAATGAGGAAATTCTTTCTTGTTAGGGTGGTGAGGCACTGGAATGGGTTGCCCAGGGAGGTTGTGAATGCTCCATCCCTGGCAGTGTTCAAGACCAGGTTGGGTGAAGCCTTGGGTGGCATGGTTTAGTGTGAGGTGTCCCTGCCGATGGCAGGGGGGTTGGAACTGGATGATCTTGAGGTCCTTTCCAACCCTAACTATTCTATGATTCTACTTTAAATTGTTCCCCAGAAAAGAGCAACTGTTCAACTGCAGGAGATTCAGAATCCCCCCCCCCTTGTCACTTCTTGGTCTCTCAGCCTAAATGTCCTCCTTAGGACTTCTCCAGGGACCCTGCCCAGAACAGGGTACTACCACTGTCCCCAGAGCACTAAGCCTGATGGAATCATGCAAGAACCACAGCTAAAGCTTGTTTTAACCACATTTCAGCATGATCCTCTTTAGCAGTTTGCCCTGGACAGATGAGATTAGCATCCATGCAGCTGCACATTAGTGCCTTCAAGGCAGACAAATTGAAAAGGGCTGCTGTCAAAAGGATTTTCTTACACATACCAGTTAAATTGTCTTCTACATCAAGAATGGAAAAAAAATAATCACATACAATCACTCTTCTAGATAATATGGACAAATCTTTCCATTATAACAGCTCATTCCTGGAAAAATCCCAGTGTTCGTGCTTCCTAAATCTGCAATCCTATTGTGACACCCTACTCTCTACATTAGTTCCTCGGGCTATAGTTTTAGAAGACAGAAGCTTCAGCAAGATAATCACCCTATAATGTTCTCATGTATGAGACTCCTTCCATTTGCTCTCTGTGCTGCTGCAATTGTCAGAGCTGCACTTTGTGGAGCTGATTAATCCGTGCTAATTTTGATTGCTTTTGAGAAAGGGGGAGGGAAGCTCATAGCACAGCCCTGCAGGCAGAGGTACCAGCACAGCCAGAGTATGGCAATGCCAGGGACAGAGATTCCAAAATGTAGATTGCTGGCAAAATCCCCAGATGGTGAAAAGATGCCCTTGAGCACCTACCTGTCTTCATCTTCCAGACCTTGGGTTATGGTTTTCCTCCTTCCTAAGAGCAACTTCTCGTAAGAACCAAGAACCATGTACTACCATTCAGTATTTATAGGCTGAAAATCTTCCAGATGAAGAGTGGGATAAGACATGCTCTGAATCCATTTTCGAAGGGTAGAGAAAATCCTTTTAGCTCTTCCTGGACTACACAGAACATTTGATGAACATGCCTTTATCCCACATGGCAGGTAACCAGCTTAGTGTTAACTGCTCATGGCAGTGGGGCTGGAACTAGATGATCTTAAGGTCTTTTCCAACCCTAGCTATTTTTTGATTCTATGATACCAGATAGAGTAGTTTAGATGAAGAAAACAACCAATCATAACAACATATGGTTGCAAAACTCTGGACAATCACCATGCAACCTCTCCCCTCAAAGAGGAGCAACTCACTTGGGGATGCCTTTCAGGGAAGCCAGACTAGCAGCCAAGAAATACAGTCAGACCCAACCACTTCTGGCTCTCAATGCCACGGCAGTTGGAAGAGGAAACTGGATTAGACCCTTTTCTTTCAGTTGTGAAAGCCTGAGGAGTAGGAAGGAGGGCAAGACGGAGCCCAGACTTCTCTAGACTAACCCAGAGATACTGCTCTGTAATTCAGATGAAATTCAAATTGAATTTGTAATTCAAAGAAAAAACATCAGCTTAAACAAAAGAAAAAAAAAGAAACAGAAAAAACCACAAACCCACATGGAAAACCATTTATTTCATCTCTATTGTCTCCATGCAGAGCAGACCAATACAGATGAAGGGGGAAAAATGCATAAGAGCAGCTGAAAAAATAGAGCTAGAAAATACGATTCTCTCTGCATTCCCAAAAGTGACAAATGTGGTGGAGTGATGCTCCATTTCCTCCCAAGGCTCCCAATCCTCAGCCCTAAGGCTGATGTAGTGGAAAACTAAGGAGTCCCTCCCTCCCACAAGCCCTGTGCTATGCAGGAATCTTCCCAAGAACCGCAGACTGTCCAGGTCTGTTGTGGCAGCCAAGAAAAACAACTCGGAAATCCTTTCTTCAGTGTCATCCACTTCACATTCCTGAACGCTGAGCACTGACTGTGGTTTTCAATCCTGGCAAGGCTGGGTGCTGATGCAACACCACCAACTCATGGGCACTCACCTGGCGATGCCTCAACTTAAATGCCAGCCTCATCTTGGGAAACAGAGCCACGTCTTTCCATGCAAACCTCCTTCCTCCAGACCCTACTACAGGGTCCATTTAGCTCAGCTGGAGGGACACCCCCAAAGCTAAAACTATAGGGTTAGCATATTCCCCCAGTCCCTGCAGGCTAACCAGATTAATCCTTCCAGGAAAGCAGGAAGTGGATGCTACCTTCAGACTGGAGGGAGTAGTTGGCAAAGGAAGGCAACTTTTAAAAGAGGAGTAATAAAATTACACTAATCCTCCCTCACTGTTGCAGTGAAACAAGGTACTGGTATAAGCTCGGGGTAAGGAAAGGTGAAAGCATTTTAGACAGCAGCTCTTGGGCAGAGCACTGCGAGCATGAGCTCTCCAGCGCTCGCTGGAAACTAGGACAGGAGCTGTCATAAAAAAAGAACTGTGTCAACAGTTCAGGAATCGCTTCAGGAAGTAAATGCCTCTGCTGTGGGCAGCATACCTGCCTTGTTGTCTTGACCCAAATCGCCCTCTCAAGGCACGATCCCCCTTGATAAGGCTCTGTGCAGACTGGAGGGCTGTGCTGATTTACAGGAGCTGTTTAAGGACAGAGCTGAGTTGGTGCAATTCCCATTTTGGCACCTGTTCTGTGTGCAATGACTCTGCTAGTTCAATTAGACCTGTTTTTAAATAGACTTAAGCAAAGATAAGCTCTGCAGAAGGGATGGTCTATTAATTGTGCACATCTCTGTGGCAACAAAACAGCCTGTGGAATGATGGCCTGGTCAACCCTGTGAGCTGGAATGCAGGAAAGCACTAGAAATGTCATTTATTTTTATTGGTCTCAAATTGCCCAAAAATTTATCCCAAGTGTCATACAATAGAAAACTCCTCTTAAAGCACACGTATTGTAACGCTTTCTCTCCTCCTTAGCACAAAGCTTTTTCTAGACCCATTTTTTTAGCACAAAGCTCTTCCAGACCCATTTTTAAAATCTTTTCCCCAGCAGTTTCACCCTTCCCAGTTCACCTCCCTTCAGCATTCTTCACTGCTGTGCCCCTTCCTTTAAGGGCTGTCAGTATTATTTCTTATCCATTCATTCCCAACATACTAACTCCACTGTGAGGTAAAAAGCCCAGAAATAGGCTACCATCTATATTTTTGGTGATAGCATGCTCTTAAATAGGCTACACTGAACAGAAGAAAAGCTATTGGCTGCTGACCAGGCTGTAGGGTTCAGCTATTGCCCCGGATGCCCAGACCTCTGCCATGTAGCATGCCAGGCAGGCCTAACATGCCACACTGCAAGAGAGCTCTGAAACTTGGTGTAGGGCAGATGGTGGGTGACAGCAAGCTCAGCCATGTTCAGCTAATGGTTATGAGAAGAGGGAGCTCAGTCACAACAGCTTCCTTCCAGCTGTAGGGGAGCTGGTAGCATGGCAACAGAAGAAACATTTACTGACCATTTTTCAGATAAACAGGCTGTGCTGGTATTGGAGTGGTTAGGGCTGAGGCAAGTAATCACAAAGCTGAGCCATTTAATTATAGTGACCTATCCTAAAGTGCCTCAAGCTTTTGGCTTGATTTTAACATAAACAAATACAAAACAGACCAAAGATGTGGACTGCTGAGGCTAAAACTACCTTTAGGAACAAGTGATATCAATGAAAAGCTGAAGATCAAGTTGGAAAAGGGTTCTTTCCCCTCTGTCTTGTAGCACCATGAACTCCTCATGGGGAGGGAGTTCTGGCTAAAGCTGTTGGTTTATTGTTGCTTTGCCATCTCTCTTCTGCCTCCAGCCCTTAAAAGTGGTAGGAAAAGTCCTTCCTCTTCATCAGCTACAGGAATGACCTCTGTTGTTTTCACACAAGAGCTTGGGAGGTGCTGTTCCATTAGACTGAACCAAACGAAACATTGTCCATTTGCTGTGGAGCAGTTTTCAGTTCATTTCTGCTCACTGCATCTTTTGCTCCATCAAAATAATAAAAAGGAGAAAATAAAAGGAAGCCCTGATGTGTGGATTTTAGCAGAACAGGGATAGGAGAGCCAGAGAATGAGGTCCTACACACCCAGAACTCTTTCTCACCTGCTTCTCATACTAGCAGCCAGATCTGCATACACACACACATAGGAAGTAACATTAGTGTTCCTTATTGCTTTGTAACAGCTCAGAGTCACTGTGGTGGCTCTGGGAGGCATCATGAGGTCTTCGCAGAGGTCACTCAGTTGTGAACGAGAGTAGCACCATGACTGTAATGCCTGTACACAGGAGCAGGATTTGCTGCAGGGAGTTCCTGGTAAAGAAACAGCAAAATTAGGAGGAGCCATTGACAGTCCCAGTAGGCAGCAGTGTAAAGGCTCACGAATGTTCTTTGCCCTTCCATATCTACAACAAGAACAACAGCTACATGAAGCCACTGACACAGCTGAGAAGACTCTTTCCCAGCACCTTAAGCAAAGCTGTCGTCTATAAACTGACGTGGTTTTGTTCTGCTCAGCTGGAAGGCCCAGATTCAAGTTTCAAAAATCAATCTAAGCTGTTCATGCAGCTACCCAGGTGTGTATTTCTGTCCTTTCTCTGGCAAGAGAGCCAGCACTTCTGCAGCATGTTCACAGGTACTTTAGGGACCTCATCCAGCTGACAACTAGTTATGAAAAATGGAAACAAAAGCTGATGAATTTTGCCCTTCTTTTAGCACCATCTCAGGTGTTATGCTGGACTGAAGTGACTGTGTACCCCCCGCCTCTGTGTACTCTGCCAACAGCTCTGCCAGCTGTTACCAAAGGTTACCAACCCAAAAGCAAGCTCCCAGCTTGTCATGAACATTCCTCCACTACCACTCCTCTGTGCCAGCGTATCTTAGAGTGCCTTTACTATGGTACAGCTGGATTTGGACCTACTAAAGCCTTAATCAGACCGCAAGAAACTGTGATAACACAGATAAGGGGAGGCCAGATACATCAGAATATATACCAGGTTAGAAGAGAGATGACTGAGGTGGGATACAGTAACAGACTACGAAATGCTGAATGATAAAGAGAACTACGATTTTCTACTCACACAGCAACATCTAATCAAAATTAATAAGCAAGAGGCTAAAAAACAATTAAGAAGCATCATATAACACTGTGCAGTCCAACTATGCAAACTTGCTGCCAAAGAGAGATCACAGAAGCCCAAAGTAATGGATAGGATCAAAAGGGGATGAAAGCATGTGAAGGGTAGGTTCATGTGTGGTTATCAGACACACACAGCTCTATGAGGCCCTAGTTCAGATAGCCCCTAAGTCAGTACAAGCCAGAAGCTAAGACAGACTGGGGAATGGGTCACCTTGCTGGATGTTTGTGAGTAAGCTGCTACATGCTGTGCCAGCACAGTCTTTGGCACTGACCCAGTTGAAGATTCTCATGTTTAATAGGGTCTCTGTAGTCCCATATAAAGGCAATACCACCCAGCACTGCAGCCTATCTAAATTCCAGCCTCACCCATGAGATTTGGAAAACTGGCACTCATGTGCTCCCAGAGCAGGCATGGGGAAGGACTGAAACCCCAATTCCCTGTCAGCAACAACTGCTGCAGCAGAACAGGAGGGAGCACTTACCAAGGATTCTTTTCCTCCAAGAGATCAGGCACAACATTTACCAAGGCAATATACAGAAATCCTCCAGAAGTGAAAGGGAGGATCCAGGCTACTGTTTCCCCTGCACAAATACAGAAAGCTTTGGTTATTACTGAGACAAAGCCATGGGAGAAAACACAGACGAAAAGGAAAAAAGACACACGGGGACTAAAGCATTCCTACAGAGGTCCCATCAGGGAGCCCTACCTGCTCCTTTTGGCGACTGAGCACATATTGCAAAACAGGCTCCTAGAATCCCTCCCAAAGCTGTGGAAAGCTGCATCTTGGCTGCACTCCAGCGGTCAAAGCCAGCCCGAAGTAGGATTGCAAAGTCTCCAACCTAAGAAAACCAAGAGCTGACAGTTAATGAATATAAATAGGAATGGCTGCCCTATCCCTGGAAGAGTTCAAAACCGGGCTGGACAGGGGTTGGAGCAACCTGGTCTAGTGGAAGGTGTCTCTGCCCATGGCAGGGGGTTGGAACTAGAGCATCCCTAAGGTCCCTTCCAACAGAAACCATCCCATGATTCTCAGTCACAAAGGTCATCCATAACAAGACCAGTGCTTCAAGACTGTTTCTAGTTTTCCATGTCACCAGTCTTCCAGAGGAAGCAGCTTTTAAAGGGACAAGAAAATGTTAACCAGACCCAGCCCTTCTCTTAGTAGATGAAACACCCCTTTAACCCCTCATGACAGCAGAATACAAAGCCCTCTCACCTCATGTGGGATTTCATGCAGGAGAATGGCCATTGTGGTTAGGAATCCAACCTGTAGCAGAGGAGAGAAGGTGATAAGGAAACAGCCCCCCAGCTCTGAGAGATGAGGCTTTCATCAGCATGTCAAGGCCCCTTTCTCCAAGTTAAGACTTGTTACAGTGCAAATGACTAACACGACCCAAATCAGAAGAAGCTCTCCATCAGAAGGGCTGCTTTTAACTTTAGTCTCTATTTCTCAGAAAATTTCCTTCCATTTCTCCAGAAAATAGGAGAAAACTCCACACATCTTTGGGATTTTTGCATGTTGTATCACATGTGAGAACACACCTCTCCAGTTTAGTACACAACTGGTGACAGAAACCTTACCTTTCTGCTAACCAGGAAGCTGGCTGCTACTGCCAGGCCATGTGTAAAGTTATCAATGGTGTTGGCCAGCAGATTGAGGTATCCGCTAATCTGCAAAGAGAAGGAAGAGCCCCTGATAAAGGAAGAGACATAACAAGATAAAAGAAAGCACATGGCTTAGACACAAGTTACATAGAGGCATGATCCCCTGGGAAAGGTCAGGACATGGTTCTTCTGGTGAAGATCTTAAGCTATGTCAGTGCTCAAGTATAAATTCAGTATTATGTTCATTTTGACAGTAAGCTAAGTTTTAGGGTAGGCAAGTATTGTCTGAGATGAGGATAATCATCTTATGCACATGACAGAGCTCTAGAAACAGAGACAGGAATGTGAGGAAAGCCAAAATACAAGAATGTGCCTGATTCCAAGTTGAAAACCTTGTAGGTAACCCTGACTAATTTACACAGGTGACTGGCTTCAGGTATGACCTGACCTTGCTTTCTAGTCACGTATCTGTTAAATACCTCCACTTTAAAAAGCTGGCAAGAACAATTCAACAGAACAAATGCTGCTGAAATGGCTTTTTATAACTAAACAAATCTTCAAACAAGGTTCTAAAAAAGCTTGTGCTTGTGGGTTTGCTTTACCCTTAACAAAGAATAAAAAGAGAAGACAGTGATGACAGTCACCAAAAAAACACCTACTAGAGGGCTGGACAGCATGTCTCTGCATTTGCATACAAACACATTCTTAAAATTGTAAGTATAAAGCAGTTGCCATCCTCACAAGGCCGTCCCCATGTTGAGACTTCCCTATCATGCTATGGTCATCTCCAGAGAAATTCTGAGTGTTTGACCTGAAGTGATTTTCTGAGTGATTTGATCTGAAGCTCTTCTGCTCACAGGTTTCTGGGCCCTTTTTCCCCATCAGGTTTAACAAAAACTACTCTGTGTGGGTCCTGAGACACTGCAGTTTGAATTGTTATCAAATCAGGTGTTGGCCCATACATCAGACTCTCTCTGCACTGCAAGAACTAAGCTGGCATATACTAACTCCAGTTACATGGCAGCATCCAGTGAGTGGAGAGACTGTCTAGAAACTGTGTTATTGACCTCTTATTTCACCATAGCACAAGATGCCAAAGTTCAGCCAGGAAAAAACACAAGTGCCGATAGGTTTCATGAGCCCCTTCTGGTCTTCTGCTCTTCCTTGTCTCTATCAAACTCTGCTTGGGGCATCTTTTCTTCCTGCCATATGGGGCTTTCTGTCAAGTCTTTCTCTCCAACGCGCCACTTTTCTGCAGGGCACTTGTACTGCAGGATCTCAGGACATCTTTAGAAGCTGTAAACTTCACAAAACTGCATTGACAACTAAACTGATGACCAAATATGAAAACAAAGAACTAAGCAAAGAAGCCTACCTGCAAATCATGTTAAGTAAATAATGTAAGTAACGTCTCCACAATGGATGCTGAAGTTCCCTGCATGCTTTGGTAAGAAAGGGAACACAAAGGGATGCATGCAGGCAGACTCACAAACACAGCAGCTTTACTTCTCCCTCCTCATTTTAGTCAAATACGACTGTAATATTCCTGCTTTTCATGTTGCGAATTTATGTGATTGCTTTTTCCCCATAAGCTAGTAATAATTATTCACAGAAGTTTTACACAAAAATCTTTTCCCATACCACTGTCGAGGGAAAAAATAGACCTCATGATTAAAACATGATGACTTTTTTTTTTGTCAGTGGCTTGGGCAAAAGCTGTCACTGAAAGAAGCAAAGCCTTGGAGAGCTCAGAAATAAATTGGGTTGATGTGACAGTTATGAGTCTCTGACATTTACATTCTGTGAATCCCTAATAGGATGTTCTCATTGCTCATAAAGAGCACAGCCAGATGAAGTGTTTATGTTCATGCTTCAGAATTAATGTCACTGTGCAATAAAACACACTTCTACAAACCAGCAAGGACCTCATGTGCCATAGGAAAAAAGAAAGAATATGCAATGCAGAAGTACTGTACAATATTTTTACTTGCTAAGGGAATGAAGGCTGCAATGCAGGGCAGAACTGATCTATGTTTGGGTGCAAAGGAAGCCTCCCACCTGCAGTTTTCAAGCTAGGACAAATTATTACAGCAGCAGCCGTAGAGCAGAAGATCTAATATAAATGGACAAAGGATGACCAACAGCTTACTGGTCATTAAGCCCTGAAAGGCAACTATTTTTGTTTAAATATTATATTGCCTTTTTTGTTTCCTGAACACAAAAAAGGGGGTTATAGAGCAAACAGCAGAACCCAAGAAGCCTGGCGTGCCACAGCTTCTTTTATTTGTAAGCACCTACTTTGCTCACTTCCAGCAATGCTGTTCCCTGTCTGTCCCTTCCCCACCCTGCACTGCATGAGAGTCACTTCCCCAAACCACAGGGGCAGTGAGACCTACCTGCTGCTCTGCCAACCAGCGGGACCTACCAAGCAGCACCTAAGTTCTGCCCCAGTCTGTCAGTAGGACATTAGTTTGCATTCCTCCTCTACCACCATGCTGATTTTTATGGAGCTTGCAGGAATTTGATTACCCTCAAGACTTCTCTCCTCTCTTGAACTCGAGCAAAATTAATTATGGGTTCAAAAGTTATTGAAAATGAAGGGCAGAACAGATGGACAGACAGATGGAATGACTGCTTATGTTGTTGCCTAAGGAAACGGGCTAACAACGGAGGAAGATCTCGGTGGTTTTGGTAATTTCCGCCCTGCCAGAAAGGCTATTAAAATATTGAGGTGATATGCTCTGAAAGCACAAAGTTAAAACTGCATGTTAACTCGTTGGTTTCTGTTTCATGCACATTGATAAGAGCCAGTAGACTGAGAAGGGCTCTCCATGGTTATCTAGACCTTCTACATAACATAGCTGAAAGAATCTCATTCAATTTATGCACGAAGCCCATCGTTTCTTAAGCTATAGCATACTTTGTAGGAAGTGGCTTAAATCACAGCTTAATGCCCGCAAGCGACAAAGAATCTACTATGTCTCTAAAGTAAGCTGGTCCACTGGGAAGTTACCCTCAGTTACAGTTGTCTTTGATTTCTAGTCTGCTACTGTTTGGTATAGTTTTAACTACTGAAATTTAGTCATACCTCTTACATGGGTGTTAGTATCCTTTAAGTCAGCCCTGATCTGTTACATTTACAGAGCTAAAGTCTAAAGAAAGCCACTTCTTATCACATACAGCAAACCTAAAATAATTATTTCAGCTCCTTCCTGACCCCTTTAGTAGTATTTTGGATATTGTGAATAACACTACTGGAAAAAGACAGATAGCTGTTTCATTACTGCTATACAGAAAGAGGAACACTTGCCTCTTCTCTTAGATACTATTTCCTACTCACCCATCCTCCTGGTTATAGCATCATAATGGAAGAATGTGTTCAAACAGTTTCCTACTGTGATTCTCATACCTTTTTCCAAGGCATTGACTTGCTAGAAACTGTCCCTCTCTTGTAAGTATGATCTGCATTCTTTCTAATCTATTCCTTAATATTTGCATGGATCAAAACATGCTAAAAATCCAGCTCTTTTGGTAAGTTACTCTGTTTAGCCAATATCACTGACCTCATGCAGCCACAATGTGCCACTGATGTAGTAGAGGTTTTATAAACAATCACTTAGAAGAATCATAAACCACCAGTAAACAAATGTAAGGGAGGCTGCATTAATCCAGTCTTTGATATTACACAATCACTGATTTTTAATGGAGCTAATATTAGCAAAGTTGATTTCATGCAGTACTAGTTTTATTAGAATGTGGGAGAAAGTTATGTTTTCTATTCATTTCTCAGCATCATTACCTTCATCAAACAATCTCACAACTGAATAAAAGGCAGGGAAAAAATGTTTGGTTGACAAGAATTTATCTTCCATAAAATCTTATCAATCAATATTAATTTCATTATATTTTTAAAATGAGGACCAATCCCTGAGCAATTGTATCCCCAATCAGTGTTTCCTTCTACTTGCAATCACTGGTAAACTAATCAACCTCCAAGTCTCTGGTTCCTTATATAGACCTTTCTAAAATCATGGCACGGTGTTTCATAACTCAGTAATACTGGTTTCTTTATCACCTCTAGAACACAGCACCCTGCAGCCTGTGCAGTGTCTGTATAGGTTATATGAATGTGACAGACTCAAAGATTCCCGGTGATCTCAGTGTATCTTCCACATCGTGTAGTTATGAAGAGCTATGAAGTTACAGCAAAATAGATTTAAAATAGACTGAAGAGCCTCTGACTGACCACATATCCAGGTCTGGGCTAGTTCATGCAACCACACTTTCTGTTCATAGTCACTCTCCTTCCATCCTGAACATTTTTAATGGGCTTTCCAACTCAAATTATAGGCCCTACTTCACCAAAGCAATCATTTATTCTCTCGCTTGTAATGTTCACCCAGACAAGGGTTTCCACAGTGCAAAGGTAGTACCATAAAACTGAAAGCAAAACCAAGCTAAATGTTAGCCCAATGGCACAGTACTCATTTTGAAGAGTACTCATTTATGAAGACAGGTTGAGGAAGTTGGGGCTGTTCAGCCTGGAGAAGAGAAGGCTGCGGGGAGACCTCATAGCAGCCTTCCAGTATCTGAAGGGGGCCTATAGGGATGCTGGGGAGGGACTCTTCATTAGGGACTGTAGTGATAGGACAAGGGGTAACGGGTTCAAACTTAAACAGGGGAAGTTTAGGTTGGATATAAGGAGGAAATTCTTTCCTGTTAGGGTGGTGAGGCACTGGAATGGGTTGCCCAGGGAGGTTGTGAATGCTCCATCCCTGGCAGTGTTCAAGACCAGGTTGGATGAGGCCTTGGGTGATATGATTTAGCGTAAGGTGTCCCTGCCCATGGCAGGGGGGTTGGAACTAGATCTTAAGGTCCTTTCTAACCCTAACGATTCTATGATTCTATGATTTTCCCTTCTCCACCTGCTAAGCTGATGCAAAGAAGTTAAGTTAGGAGAGAAATAAACCTAGGGAGAGGAAGGGAAGCACTAACTCTTTGCCAGTGACATTCAGTGCAAAGGAATTGATGGAAAATAAAGATTTGGAAGCAGAAGTGGACAAGAAGCTTTTTCTGACTGCAAATAAACTGGTAAGAGAAACAGAACTTCTAAGTTTTACAGTGGATAGCTTCAACTGTCAAAATGCTTCCAAAAGGTGCCTTAGAAGGAAACGTGCAGCTCACAATTGGTACAATGGAGGCAAGAGAGAAATCACAGCACAAAAAATTAAGCAAATAAAGATATAATGACTGTAAGACATAGAGTAACCAAATATGAAAGTACTGCACTTTGGGCTCAGGATTCAGCCAAAACACACAGTATCAGACATATGCCTTCACAAGAGGGATTTGCCTCTTTGGCATAAACTGCAGTGCAGATTTCTCCCAAATCCTCCATTTCCTTCCTGCTGTGACCCACACAGACACTTTGACAGGAAGTTAAGCACAACTCACTCAAGCGTGGAATTCCTCACTCAAGCACAGTTTTTTTCCACAGACAACTCCTGAATTTTAAAACAGGTGCCCCAATAACATAAGATGTGAAGGTGAGTTTGTGGGTCCCTTACCTTGATTCTGTTGTCTGTTGGACAGGACCAGCGAGAAGAGCCATTACACTGAGCTAAATCTGTTCCTGTTCTTTGGGACTGGCCTGCCACCTTTGGCACTGCGTAGCCACTTCCATTTGGAATCTTTCCAGTTGGTGCTTTGGAATCACAGACCTGAATCAGGGGAAAACAAGTTGTCACTCCCTTTTTGTCAGTGACAAATAAGCAGGACTCAGGGTCAGAAATCCAGTCTTCACCCTTAAGCCTTTTGTCCTTCCAATGCAAATCAGCAGCTTTGGCACTCTACGTTAATAACAACTGTCAGAAACGAGACAGATTTCAGAGTGCATTGTGACACCTGCACTGTGAGGCAAGAATAAAGACTTCCCAATCACACAGAGAAGGAAAGTAGAAAGAGAAGAGGAACTGGAATCACATCCCCTTGGCATAAGGCAGGTTCCTTTGGAAAGATGAGGGACTGAGCCTGACTCTTCTGCTGGAAGCTGCTGCCCAGAGAAATACACCTCCACCTGGGCAGGGGATGGAGCAAAAAGAGTTTTGGTCTCCCCAGTGTATCAGAGTAACTAAGTCAAGAGAATTACTCTATAGCTGGGATTTGTCAGCTTCCAAATAACAAAATGTTCCCTTCAGACATCAGTCTTTCTGTAAATGAAAAGATTAAGTTCCTTTCAGATATTAAAGTCTCATGTCAAGTCAAAGCAATGCCTAATTGCTATTATGCAGTGACTGACCTGCAGTCTCACCTCTCAAAAGTCACGGCACAGGAAGGACTGAACAGTCTGCAGGAGCTGCTGTTAGGTGTTGTGCAGATGTCTGAGGACTGACTGTTTTCTCCTTCTGATACCTCTGCCTATACTGCCCCTTTGCAGCTGGGTGACCTTCCTCTGAACCATTACTTACTATTACCTGGCCAACCATAAACATGTTTTACCTACACAAATGCCTGGTCCAGGCCATGCCCAATACGGGCCATACCCATACTCATGGCAGTGAGGAAGGCTTCCAGAGAAGGCTGGTCTTTGTCCCGACTGAGGACCCAGAAGGTGAATGAGTCACGATGGCTCAGTGGAACATGCATCAGCAAGCTGTCATCCCTCAAACCTTGGCTGAGCAACAGTCTCATCTGCAAAGCGCTCCAGCTCCCAGTCCACATAACAAGGGAGCTCTCTTTCACACATACCACATCAAGAACAAAACCAGCCCTGAAGTGAGAAATCTCAGCTAAAACCACAAAACCAAAGCCCAGAGATAAACCCCCTTCTTCTAAAGCCCAGTGTCAAAAAAAGTGGCAAAAAGCAACCAAAGGGCATTGACAAGATACTCACAGCTCCAGAATCATTTGCTGTGCCTGTCAGATAGGGCAGATGAGGTGTTTAGTACAGTGCTCCAAACACAGCAGCACTCCCTCCCCTCCGGCTGCAAACTTACCACACCAGGGCACTCCTCTTCTTCCTCTAGGAAGATCTTCTCTAGCACCAGGAAGGTCAGGAAACCAATGATCACCCAGAGACCCAGTAGCTTCTGCTGCTGAAAGCTCTGCTCTTCTGCGGGACAAGAGAGAAATCTTCATGACACTATCAAGTGCACAGCATCTCCCACGTGTGAGCCCATCCTGCCCCAGACAGTTTAACCAGCACTTCCAAGACATAAACAACAATGGAAAGACCTCCTGTGAGGAATAATGAGCCAACATATCTCAAAGCAAATTAGTTTAACTTGCTCACTCTTGACCTAATAGATATCCTCATCTTGGAAACAGAGCGAGAGCCCCCTTTTGCTTCAATTGTGCAATCCAGAGCATTGCCTGACAACACTGGGAATTTCACTGAGCTCCAGAGGCAAGTGAAGGTTACATCAACAAAAATCCTGCAGCTGCAGCTATTGAACAGCAAGCCTTGACATGAAATCTGCCATTAGTGGAGCTACAGACCCACCTTCCCCTTTCTGCCACACCTGCACAAGTTATGAAGCCCAAAGCTATAAACTTTCGTTTCAATTACAGCCAAGCTTGTGAGATAATCACCCATTCAGCCTGGCTGCAGACATGGAGACTGCACGGCAGTGGAAGAACAGAACGACTCTGTAATGGGGCTTACATGGGTCAAGGAAACCTTTATGCTTTGGGACAGCCTGGCAGAAGCAAACAAGCTAGAGCAGAAAAACAGAGTAATTTGGGAACCACTGTAGAAAGGGGGGGGAAAAAAGCACAGCAAGTTCTGCTGGCAGTGCTAGAGCCGAGGAAGAAAGGGACCAAAGGCCCAGCAGATTTGAAATCCCAGGACACAGGAGCAAGAAAGCCTGGGAAACCCGGCGTATCCTCATCCCCTCTCTCATGTTCTCAGTGGGGAAATGATTCCTCAGTGTCTCAACAGCTGGGATGCAGCAGCACTTGCCTTCTATGCCATTGGTTTGCTGAAGCGGACAGATACAATCATTACAGGTTTCAACAACCCTTCTGACGGGTGAAGGAGATACACAGACACCACAAGCTATGTCCCAGCCCAAACAGTGTTCAGCTCATTGGCAGACAGAGGTTTCCATCACCTGCATTTCCTTTTTTCTGCATTTCCATTTTCCTTTTTACCATGGTTTTGTAAACTATTTTCCATGAATTCTCCTTGAGCAAAGACTGGGAGGGCAACACATTTGGGCTTCCATAGATGGAAGTATCCAGTGGAGAGGCCCCAGTTAGTCCCAAGAAACAGGCTCCAGAAGCAACACTGTTATAGGGACAGATTTATAGACAAGATGGACCTGATGGGGCAGAACCTTGGGTGCACGTGTTCATGTACCAGACCACTCACACATTTATAACTTCCCATCAGGTTAAAGAAGCATCCCCTTTCTTTACAGTAAGGACCAAGGAAAACCAACAGAGATTTACAGGTGTCTAAAACAAGATAGGAAAAGTTGATAGACAAGAAATCCATCTCAAGGACAGAAACAAAAAGAAACCGTGGCCAATCTCAGAATTTTCAGAGGACTGCAGAGTACAAAGATGAAGTATCACATGTGTTTTCAAGATGGAATGTAGCAGTAGGCATAGCACAGACTGCTTCTAGGCACATAAAGCTTTCATACCTGTCGTTGTACTGCACGTGTAGGCCCAGGCTTCAGGAAGCAGGTGCAGAAACACATTCCCCAATAGCCCACCAATTGCAAAACTCAGCAACTGCTTCAAACGGTGTGATCCAGCTAAAAAAAAAACCAAACCAAACACTGATCACAACTCAGCAGGAGCCAAAACATCTCCAGCTGAGATTTTGCACAGAGGGACCTATATTAGAAGCATCTGCAAAGCAAGCTTTCAAAGGAGAGAGCACGGAACAAACAGCTGGAGTCCCTGCACCACTTGGCTAGGACATCACTGAGTGGGAGGTTCTGAACCAAGCAGGGTGCAAAACAAACAATACCCTTTGTACAAGCTTCGTCCTGGGCTTGCATTTGTCCAAGGACTCCCTGTCAAATTTGTAGGTATGGACTAAAGCATCAGAAAAGGACTGTCTGTTTTAGAGGACAGTATTTCTGTGACAAGGTCCTGTTCATCACTGTGTCATTTAGTAACAACCCAGGACTTGTGGCTTCAGAAAGGCTAAGGCGTGTAGCAGGCTTACCTTCTGACCGCAGAGCAGCTCCTGTCTCAAACGGGATCACCAGCAAGGGGAAGACCCCACTCAGCCCCACCATGAACGAACCGATGAGGGAACAGATCCAGGCATCCAGGCGCTCAACGCTGAAAAGGTTCCCCAAGGATGGTGTCTCCTTCTCACACAGAGGACCAGAACTTGCAGCAGCATGACCTGCCGGGATCTGCTGAGCTTCACAGGCCACGATCAGGAACAAGGAGAGTGTCCCGTCAAGCAGAAGCTTTTGCTTTGTCATCGCTAAGAGGTCTCAGCCGGGCTGGCCAATCTCTAAAGAGAGCAGAGGAGAGCAGTCCTGACAGAGTCCTGGAGATTCCCTCCCAGCATCCCAGAGGAAAGGCCTTGGTCACACCATCCCCTCCCTCAGCATCCTAGCACAGGTAACAAACATCTGAAACTCTTCCTGATTTCAACACAGCACTAAAGAACAGAGAGGCTGCTTAGGTGTATGAAACTGCACATGAAACATCTTTTAAGTCTGGCTTTCAGCATCTCCCCTCAGTGAGCTGGAATAAGGACTTCCTTATGTGTCCTGAGGCTTCAGTGAAAGGTATTGTCCAGAGATGCTACCCAGGTAAATCTACTCTTTGCCACGGAACAGCATCCATGTAACAAATGAGGATGCAAGACAGGCAACCTAACAGAGGTCTGTGAAAGCACGAGTGGTGTAAAGATGGTGAACAGGGGTCAGTTATTCACCATCTCTTCAGTTGTTCAGTACTACCAGCCACCACGTGAAGCCAGTGAGGCTTCAAACAAATGTGACTCTTCATCAGCACGTAGCTTGTGTGGTAGCTTCTCTGATGTGGAAAATTTTACATGGGTTACACAGAAACAGGACAAGTACTAAAGACAAATCTCTTGATTGCTTATGGTTAGACAGCTCACATCAGACTCAGGAAATACCCTTATCTGAAAGGAGCTGCATGAGTAGCTGGAAAATATCATATATACTTGTCCTATCTTTATTCTTTTGTGGAAGGGCATGGGTTAGATGGTCTCTTAGTCAAGACCTGCACAGCTGTTACTAAGAACTCTTCAGTCACAAGAAAACTGGAGAGAAGTGGGCATGTTAGAAGAGGTAAATAAGGATAATTACACTCTCACGGGCAATCAGGAAGGAAAAGCAAATGATGCAAAGGCTGAAATGCAAACACTCCTTCAGTCTCCAGAAGAAAGAATGAAATGTGACAAGCAAGATTAATTTGGAAATGGGAGAAAAGAGCACGTTAGAAAAGAATGGCTTAAAAATGTTCACAGAACAGCTTTAGATTGAGAGGGAATAATGGCATTCACCTGAAGGCATGTAAGAAACCAGTCAAAGTAATCTCTGAAGCGTTAGTGACCATCTTTGAATAGGGAAGGCTACAGGAGGCTGGAGAGCATCATGCCTCACCTACCTTTATAAAAAGAAAAAAAAAAGGTGGCAGAAGACTTAAGAAGTTACAGACCAGTAACTTCAATCCTCTGACAGACTCTTGATCAAGTTAAATGATCAGTTTGTAGTTACCTATAAGATAAGAAAGTAATAAAGATAGCAAAGCATTAAGTAACAGCCAGACAGAAAGGGGGCTGACACTATCAGGACAAAATTCAAGGTGCTGGAACCAACCTAAGGGCTCAATGCAGCCCAAAAGGGCAGCATTGCCCCTTGTCCCCCGCTCCCTCATGAAGCATCAAAGCATCCCCTCCCCATGCTCACACCTGGCTCCATGAGCACAACAAACTAGCAGGAAAAAACTATGTATTTTTAAAGGCTTCAACTTTTCCCAGTTTCAGTCCCTGAACTAAATCACTGCAGGAGGAAGGCCCAGCTGCAGTGAGTAATCAAATATTAAAGGACAGGGCCCTGTGGCTCCTGTGGAGGAGAACAATGAGCTCCAAGCACAGTGAGCAGAGACATCAGGAGCAGGGAGGATGCAAGAAGGAACCACATTTGGTGGCAAGATAATGTCTGATCAAGTGCAAACTCTACTGACCCATACAAACCTCATCACTTTTCTTAACTGTTACTGTTTCACAAGGAAAAAATACTCTCAACATAGCAAGTTCATGGGTTTGTAGCATCTTGTTGCAGTGCTTTGATGTGGCTGCAGGAAACCAACTACATATAGCATACCATGAAACAAGCTCAGCAAAGATCATACAGTACAGTATACTAAGCGAGAGAAAAAACAGGAACACCAATGTGCCACCAAAAAATGCACACATGCATTACATCGATTCAGAAATTAATTCCAAGGCAGTACAGCAGGCAAATGACATCCTGGAACATGTTATTCTCCCTGCATTGTACGTGTGACGCAGAAGCAGTGATTCCATTCCACTCCACAGACGTGAGACTTCAGCCAACAGCCTTTACCCACCCTCACTTACTCCTCTTTATAAAATAGATGAAAAAGATCAGAGACACTGCAGTGGAAAGAAAAAATCCGAGTGTAAAAAGCATGACCTGGGAAAAACAACTGAAGGACATGGGTATGTTTAGTCTTAAAAAGATAACACTGAAGAGAACAGAATGGTCTGCATACAATAGAAATCACAAGAAAGGGGGAAAGTGCTCAACTCTTCCACGTTGTAGCATCAGCTCAAATAGTAAACGAGGTTCAGCCTGGATATGAAGAAACAAATTTACATGGTGCCAAAGTGGTGATACACTGAAACAGATTATCTGCGATACAGAACTTCCAGCACCCGGATGGATTTTGTTCCTTCTTTTGAGGAAAAGGGTAAATACCTGATGCAGATGCTATTTCATTGCAAAGACTAAATCCCTTCCTGAAGTCCCTCCAGCCCTACACCTATAATTTGATGTAGACTGGTGGGATCCTTGTTCCACTGGCAGGACCCTAGGAAAGGAGGCAGGTTTTCAGCTGTCAAGCACTATCAGTACAACCACTCCAGGCTCTGAGCACTGATAATGACTATGAGGAGAGCCCTATGAGCTGCCCTGTGCCCAGTGTCACCCTATGAATGTACCTGGGAAGCTGCCAGGCCCTCTCACTCCCCTTACAGGGATGCAGGCTACCCCCAAAGCTACGCAGACACACACAACTGTGGTAATAACTATGCCATAGAATCCTGCACTGGAAGCTCTTAAAATGTTACCTGTCCCCTACCATGGTACCTAATGGGTAGTTCTGTCCCAAGTACCAATGCAAGCTGAAGCTGTCAGCTACACAGGCATCTGTACAGGGAGGTGATGGGACTCTTCAAGCACATTACACCAGCCACAGCCTTCTCTCTGCTTACTCGCTGCTGCATAACAACCTGCAATTAGAGAATTTCCTGCTTTAAAAAAAGACAGGCACCCCTTCCAACTCCAGAGCAGGCCTGATGGACACCCTCTTCCTTTATGACTGTTTTAGACCTGGAAAATGACTGAGGACAGCTTATTTGTAAGGAACAGAGAGAAAAGGATATTTAAAAATCAGGATTTATACAACCATGCCTGTGAAGAGGCAACAAACACACGCAGCAAAATGACTGCTCTCTGCAGCTTGGCAATGATGGGAAGTGGCACAAACTGGCCTCTTCCACAACCCTGTTGTCACAGCTTTTGAGACTCAGTCTGGAAAAGTAATCACTGCAATTGACTCAACAAGTCTGTTCCTTTCACCTCCTTCTCCACCCCCAGCCCACATCTGCCCCAGAGGACACCTGACAGGGTCTTTAAGACCAAAATCCTGGAGAGAGAAGCAGTAGCACACAGGACACGGGGCAAGCCCAGGGCTTCAAAACCAGGCTGCATACCTGGATCATGTCCTTCTCCCAGCAGTGAAACAGACCAGATTCCTCCAAAAAGGGGCAATAAATGAGCATAAAGGGGTAGAAAAACAATTCCCCCAATCACATTTGTGTTGGTCAACCTTCTGTGGCCCACAGGTCTGTCTTCTCCTGTTATTCAAGGGAAAACCAGTACATTTCTTGACACCTGTGCTGCCTGACTGTCATTACCTCATGGCTCAAGAACATTCTCATATCTCATGTAATAAATTCCTGATGCTCATAAAACATCTACAAGGAACTTGGGGCATCACCCAGGACACACTGATCTGATCTTTACACCCAGATAATTATTTAGAGCATTATCCCAGCATTTGCTTTTTTCCTAATATATCGTAATCACTTGCTCAACAAAATGCACTTCTGATCTCTATAACCCCTTTGCTTCTCTATCACATTAGTACACACTCCTCATGAGATACTAACTTGACCTAACGGTTGTGAAGTCTCTCAATTCAAACCAGCTGCTCCTAAGACAAATATTTAAAAGGAAGAAAAGGAGCAGTTGGGATGTAGTCCTAGGACAAAAAAAGCTCAAGGGAGACAATAATACCCTGCAACTAAAGTGCAGAGGGTGGAAGAAGCCTTTACCTACGCCTGATTTTAGACAACAGCTTCTGGTTTAGGAACTCAGAGAAGGTCTGGAGAAATTTCTAGAGAAAGTACCTGCAGGTTCTCAAAGATGTCTGTGGTCACTGAGGCAGAGACACAGCCAGGTTTATAGAGATACATCCTTCTCAAGAAGAGTATAGGATCTATTTAAGGACATGCATAGGAGAGAAAACAGCCAGTGCATCATTTACTCGTTGGTTTTGACACCACCATTTGGGACCACAGCTCTCAGCCGGGTCAGATCACAAGCCTGGCACCATTAGGTTAGATTTAGGTTAGACATTAGGAAGAAATCCTTCCCTGTGAGGGTGCTGAGGCGCTGGCACAGGGTGCCCAGAGAAGCTGTGGCTGCCCCATCCCTGGCAGTGTTCAAGGACAGGTTGGACAAGGCTTGGAGCAACCTCCTCTAGTGGAAGGTGTCCCTGCCCCATGGCAGGGGGTTGGAACTGGATGAGCTTTAAGGTTCCTTCCAACCCAAACCATGCTTTGATTCTACAATTCAGGAGTCAGATCTGCTCAGCTCCTTCAGCAACAGCCTCAGCACTGGAATAACCATGAGGTCTTCCCAGCTCAGGAAAAACAAACAAATGAGATCTGCCATTTACACGCTCCTGTGTAGGGGCAGCCTGCACACCAAGGCAGAGGAGCTCCTGTCCTCCTCCCTGGTGGCTCTGTAGCAGGCAGTGCCTGAGAGAGCACGGACGAAGCTCAAAATGCCAAAGGAAAAACCTACTGGAAAAGAGAAAATAAAACATTGACACGACGACGATTCCTGCAGCCACCCACCTCCTCCCCTCCGAGACACTGCCTTTCCAGACCACACAGCTTCGTCAGTCTCAGCACAATTGCTCATTGCCACACAACGACATTTTAGATGTTGTTGGGGGGGGGAACATGAAAAAGAAAAGGCTTTTTTACAAGTGTTTTCCCTGGAAGCCTGATTTTACAGTTGCAAAAGAGCACTGCATGGAATGGAAAAAAGTTATTTTCCAGGGAGGAAGCATACTTTTCAGCCAAAAATTTCTCCACGAGCCACCTCCCTCCATTAGCCTTGTGGAGAGCTTTGTATTCCTCCTGGAAGCCCTGACCTCGGCTGAGGCACACGAGGTCTCCAGCTCCTCCCCGAGCATTCCTCCCTTAATCACTGCCCACCTTTAGGACCGCACTGCTCCGCTGGGACCCTTTCCCCTTTCCCTCGTCTCTCTCGTCAAAACCACTCTGCAGAGACACTCGACTACTGGAAATCATGCACATCGCAGCGGGCACTGCCAAAGGCTGGAGATGCACAGGATTAAGAACGATAGGGTGTCCAGATCACAACAGAATACAGACCCCGCGCAAACCTAAGAGCTGGCAAGGCAGGCAGTTAAAACGCTGTTCAAACACTGTTCAAAAGTAGTTTGCGAGACAGCGACTCCTTCCCCATTCTTCCCAGCACGAAAGAGGGAAAGTCTCCGATCGGGCAATGGCGTTCACCCCAGGGCTGGGTGGGATTTCTCCTCCCAACCCATCAACCGCGGCAGCCTGGGGCAGAGGCCCCAGCACACCCGGGCCCGGCTCCGGTCCGCAGGGGGTTAACGGCGGCCCCGCTCCTGTCACTGTTCCGACACCACGGCAGTGCTGAGGCCGTGATTTACCCCGGGCCGCTATTTCAGCCTCCCCCCAAGGCCCAGGTGCGGTCCCAGCGCCGAGACCCCCCCGCGATTTCCAAAGCAAACACTTCCCAAACTTTCTCCGCTGGGGGGCTGAGCTCCCGGCCCCGGCGCGCCTGCCGCGGAACCCACACGGCAAAGGCGGCTGCACCGGGGGGGAAGATGCCGGTCCCGGAGCCGAAGAGGAGCCGGGAGCGGGCGGCGGGGAGCCCGCGGCTCCCGGCAGGAGCAGCCAGGCCAGGCACCGCGCTTCTCAAACTTCCCCCGCGCTCGGCCGGGCCGAGCCCCACCGTTACGGGACTCTGCTCCCTGCGGGCACCGCTGCCGGCCCTGCTCACCCCGTCCCACCTCAGCCCGGGGTTGAGTTGCGCGGCCAAACCCGGCCCCCACCGTTCCCCCTTCCCCGCCGCAACAGCGGAGCGGAGGGCAGCCCGGTGACCCCCGGCTCCCGCTCCGCCAGCCCCCGTTACCGTGCCCCGGTCCGCCGCTGCCATCCAGCCGCGGCTCGGCGCGGGCCTGCCCCGCCCGGCGGCCCCTCGGCTCCGCCCCCCCCCCCCCGGCCGGCCACGTCGGTCCCGGCCTCCCCGGCACCAGCGTCGCCGCCCCGGCGGGGACCCGCTGCCGAACGCGCTTCCGGCCACCGCCGCCGGGGGGCGGGCACCGGCCGCGCTTCCTGCCGGACCCCCCCTGCCGCCCGCTGCGCCCCCCAGCGGCCAGGGGAGGGAGGAGCGGCCCGAGCCCCGCGGTGTCCCGGGGCTCCCGGCCCGCAGGAGTCACCTCCCTCACGCTCCGCAGTGAGATCCCCAGCAGGAGCATGCGGACAGCGGGACACAGACGCGCGCTGTGGGATCCCGGCCGCCCAGAACGCGCCTGTTTTCACTTTGCCTTTTTACTTCGATGTTGACTGCCTGGACCTGAATTGTGTGGCAGCCTGCGCTGAGGTTTAGCCTTCAGGTGTTTTTACATAGTGGAGCAACTCTTAAAACATACTCGCCTGCTCCTTACAGGTTCAGTACAACCTTCGTGATGACACGTGTGTAACCCCGGAGCTCCACAAGCACCAATATACTGTTAGTGGTGAAAAACATCCACGGTTCTGACAGAGGTTTGCGGAAACCTCGGACTAGGTCAGAGAAGAGCAGAGATTTGCTTTACATCCAGGCTGAGCAAGGTTAGAGCTACCTGGTTTCCAGTACAGGCACTTTCCAAAACATACCGAAGGACTTCTTGGTTCCATCTCTTACCATTCTCCCTGCAACACAGAACTTGTTTCTCGCTCCAGTTTTCGGAATGAATCCTATTCCCCAGGGAGGCGCTGCTGATGCTGACGCTTTTTTCCTACGGTTTTGCCCTGGCCTCATTACATCATAACAATGTCATGCCCTGGAGCATGGGAATTCAGTCGGCTGCAGTCGCCTGCACTGGTTTAGCTGCTCTTTCTGCACTTGAGTAACAGGAACACAACCCTATCTACGACCACACTGCAAATGCAGCTAAAGAGAAGCTCTGCCTTTCTCCCTTGCAAGCAGAACATTTATATAGAACCTGAATTCTGAAAGGGAACTTTTAAAGAGAAAGTATTTTGTATTTCTGTTCTCAAATTGTAAGGGTCTTGTGTTCCACAGGGTCATATCCTGATTACCACGACTACAACAGGCTCCTCCTCAGGTATACCAAGCCACGCTGAGCATTTCAGACTGGTGCAATCAATGGTGGTAACACAGTCTCAGAGAAATCAGTGGGAGTTTGCTTCTGACTTCAGTGCTTCAGGGTTTCAGGTTTTATGGCATCCCACCATAAGCCAGCACAAGAAGAACTCATGATGTAATGGGCACTCAGCAGCTCATGTCCCCAGATGGCAGCTGCTAACGCACCAATGGAGCTTTCCCATAGCTGGTGGCTGCACAGTGAATTTGCAGTGGTAGTTGAGAGATCAGTATGGCAAGATCAAGAGTTCAGCAGGATGGATCCATGAGCCAGTAGTTAGATGACTGGAGCCTTCTCCCACAGAGCTGCTTCAGCTTGATTGCCCTCTGGAGGGTTCTGTATTCTTTACTGAATTATTTCCTCAACAGATCAGATTTAAAGGCAGACAGACAAAACCAGACACCACATATCCAGTTTGCTTTGACTTGCAACGGATGTTCTCGCCTCTCTAACATCTTTACTTGGGTATCTCCAGTGCTTACCCTTGCTTACAATCTTTGTGGTGCCTTGGGAGTTTCTTGCCAGAGTAATGGCAATGATGGAATGGAAGCAGCTCCCCAGAAGAAAATGTAAACCCATTAACACATTGTGGTTCAGTGGCACCCATGAAGACAGAGGTGGGTTCAGCCACAAAAGCCCAGAGATACCAGTGAAGTTTGGCACATTTTGGGATAAATAATTTGTTTACTGATAAAAAATTCACTCAAAATTATCAGCTAAGGAATGACAAATGCTGCAAACAGATTGATTTTGATCTTTAAATTGTTATTAGTATTTTTTAAAGTCCTACCTTGACAAAGTAGCAGCTATTGGCTGCATCTGCTCTCCGACAAATCTGTTCATAGCATTCAAGCTGAAGACAAAAGGATGGAATGAATGTGAAAGGATGAATGGGAAATGAGTTGTTCTCACTCGCTTGCGGCGCTCTGGAGGTCTCTGGAGTTCGTGGCTCTCAGAGCAGCAGAAGCTGCATTTCTGCAGCGGCACCGCCCGGGGGTGCCCCCCTCCCGCAAAACGCGATGCCCGGGCCCGGAGCTGCTCCCCCGTCTCTGCCGGGGCTGAGCTAAAGCGGGTGGCAGTGGGGAAACGGAACTTCACCAGCGGCAGGAGATACAGATTAACCCGATAGGTTAGATCTGATCTCTCTCACAGCTACTGGACACAAGCAGCTAAACCCACGGGTGACACTACGTGAGAGCTTGGTCTTGCCATCGCAGCTCCTGCTCAGCCTGATGCCTGGGCTCTGTGTGCAGTCAGGGGTGGGGAATGAGAATGGTACGGCTGCACCGGTGGTCGCCTCTCCCCACTGAGGCGAGGCAGGACGGGAACATCCCAAACTCAGGGATGGTGCCAAACCGTCTCCTGGTCACTGTGGAGCTGTGGGAGGCTTTCCCTTAGCCGGGCACAGCCTCAATGGGGTTTAAGCCCTGCGTGTCCATGAAAGCCTGTCGAACATCTGCTTTGGCAGAAGGAAGGGACCATTCCGAGCAGTCTGGCTCCCAAGCCACTGCAGGGGGAGCTGGACTCTTTCCTAAGAAGACATTTTGGCAGCTGAATTTCCACCATAGAACTTGTTAATAAAGGGATCAAGGTGGCTTATGGAATGGGATGGAATGGAATGGAAGTAAAATCATGCTTCCTCACACCTAATAGTGCTCTCTGCACTCCATCTCCAGGACATTCTTGAACATATTTCTTCTTGTTGTGCGGTCAGAAGCTTGCTTCTGAAAAAGGGATGGGACATGAATTGTGCCCTAAAAGTGCACTAACTCCAAAGGGAAGGTACCAGAACAAACTCTCTGGAGAGAGCACATAAAAACATCCCTGGAGGGCCCACATATGTAAGAGTAAATGTTAAGCACTGACAGGTAGAACACTGGCAAGCAGAGAAATAGGGGCAGGCAGAATGTGGATAGGATGGGAAGGTTTAAAAAAGTTCTTCCCAGTAAAGGTGGAAGAGATGTCCAGGGTTACTGGGGAGATTCTCAGAAGTTCAACTGGCCTTGACCTCAAACAACCTGATCTAATTGTGAAACTCTGAGCAGGAGAATGGACTAAGTGCCCCCAGGAGGTCCTTTCCAGCTTAATGTTTTCTATGAGCCCAGGATTCAGAAATAAACAGTACCAAGGGGTATCAAGTGAATCAGAGCGAGACCCCTCCAAGTGTTTGAAAGGAGCTACCCCAGCAGTAGGCACTTTTGCCTGCTGTGTGGTGGGAGCCGAATGCAGTAATGGTACTGCCTGGAAGTCCTGCTCTGACTCATCCCAGGACGCATTTCTGCAAGGCAAAGCAGAAAAGGAGAAGTGACTGCTGAGCCCTGAATGGGGGGGAGGGGAGCTGGCCCCATGGATGCTCAGAACAGGGAATTTTAGTCTTACTCATCATATTATTTTTATATTTGGGTTTTCAGATGTAAACCTCAGTGTTTCTGTCAGCATATTAACTCTGTGTGCACCACAAGTTTGTCTGCTAAGCCCCAGTGACTCCTTTATCCCTGCCTCCATGCACAACTTCCAGCTGTGAGCTTGGTCTGGCCCACTGCACTTCACCAGTGTTTGCAAGGAATAAATGGATTGTTTGGCGAGTGCTAGTTAATCTGGGCAGATTTCAGTGTCATGTTGGAGAAAGAAGATGGGCCTGGTTTGGGAAAGACATAGCCAGAGAGTAGGTATGGGCAGGTGAGTGAAATGTGGCAGATGAGCCATACAAGATATAGAGAAGTTAGAACTGAGATTCATCCTGAAGAGCTGCTCTACCTAATCTTACCAAATGTAAGCAGGAAAAGGAAGGGAAATCTATATGACTGTGTGCACAAGTAGTGCTAAAGGTCTAGGAGAATCTAAATCTCTAGCATGGGTTTGTTCTTTGCTGAGGTTTCAGACATAAACAATGAGGCCACAGTATTACCCAGAAAGCTGGGTATAAGTATTAGTGATGTGTTTGATATATGGTCTTTATCTTGTATCTAAATGTAGGTAATACTGGGTTCTGACCATGAAAGAGGGTTTTCTTATGTTCTTTAGTGCTCAGTAATGAAACCCCTGGCTTCTGTAACCTAACACATCTTCTTCATGTCTCCAGGATAGAGCCCAAACAATGGTTCCTGCCCTTCAGTTGTCAGAAGACAGGCTGCAGTTCAGTATGGATGTTTTGATGTCAGTGTTGCAGACATACAAATACTTTATAACCCACATTCACACTTTCATTCTCTGCACAGAGTGAGATCTACATCTGTCCCTCTTGAGATCATGTTCTGAACGCTGGTGCCAAGATTCACACTCTCGGCTACTGCAAGTAGTGAGACCTGTGCTGCCACTCACCCTTGAGTGCTTCAAGCTCCAGACTGCACAGTGCTGCAGACACTGGAAGTAGAGTAGCCGTCACTTGGCAGAGATGTAATATTAGTGTTTACACTCTAAGGCATGGTGTGCAGAAAGGGTTAAATAGAAGGGGTTAATGGAGTGCAAAACAATCTCCAAAACAGTAATACTGTGATTCAGAACAATGTCCCCCTCAAGCCAAAAAAGACAGAATTTAAGTTCTCCATCTTCTTAAAAGCAGGAGGATCCATTATTCATATTCACCACTCAAATTCTCAGTCCAGGTATTACAGCCTTGTCTAGTTTTCTTCTTATAAGAAGACCACAGCAGTGTAGAGGTCAGCAGTTTACAGTCTCCTTCCAGATCCAATGAATCTGTGCAGTCTCCGTTTGGGTAAAATGCAAAGCTATTCAGTAGGTTGGTACAAACAGTTCTGTAAGAAGACTCGGGAGAACATCTTCTGTTCTGTTTCAGTCTGACATTCTGGAATGCTGTCTCAAAGACAGAAGAAATCTATGAGATCAGGGATTTTCCACTTCTGTTTGTCTAAGGTGACAGAAGTTGTATACAGCTGGCACTAAAAAAAAGTGCAATTGATAGCAAAGTTCATCAGAGGTACTTCAAAGTAGGTGGGGGAAGCCCTTTTTTTTTCTTTTCTAGTTGACAAAGGAGCCCAGGACTGGAGCAATAGTGGGAGTGCCACAGGCAACACTGAAACCGAGTGGCAGACATTATTATGGGGGAGGAATCAGAACATGAATAGCAAAGAGAATTGCCACTGAAGCTCAACTAACATTCACTGTTAGCAGTAATCCCAGTTGTTGGTTAAATAGAACAATTCACACGCAACACCCAAGATGAGCAATCCAGCACATAGCAATGGTTTCCTGGTGCTATGATCAATGATGAAAAGGTGCAGGCAGAAGTAAATTTAGTAGAGACATCAAGAGGACTGATTAGAAGAAAGAAAGATGCAGCCTGGGGCAAGAAAGTTTGTGTGGAGACCAACTCAAACTAAGTCTTAGGAGGAGAAAACTGGGATGCAGGCATAGCATCTCAAAGATGAGGTCTAGAAAGGTGATCTTAGTTGAATCTGTACAGTATCAGATGCAATAGCGATGGAGAAAGATAGGTGGGAGAAGTTCTGAGGTAGAGTACAGCAGTGAGTACTGCCAAATCCTTTTATCGCCCCCCCCAACTCTGCACTAAGTGTTTTGCATTTTATCTTTTGTTTTGTGTTCTCAGAAGCCACTATCAGAAATGCTTTGAATAGCACACAGCACATTTTTTCCAGCATGGGCATTTACTTACATTGAGCAAATACATCTGCTAGTTGGCAAAGCCAGTGGCCCCACATAGATCACAAATCCTGAGTTTGAAAGCTTATCTACCTCCCTCATTCCTTGCTATTGCCACAGACCTCTTCTCAGCAGTCTGGGGCTTTGCTCCCCTAATGCTGGGCTTCTCCTCCACATCTGCCCACCCCTGATAACACAGCTGAGGAGCCCAGAGGAAGTTATACAAGATGCTTTTGTCAACACTCCTTCCCCCACAGACCATCTCCCACCTCCTCTGTTACTGTAAATCGACATCAGAGCTGCTGAATCATGATACAGGAGTCACAAAATGTTATTTATGCTGTAGAAACAAGGCCCCCTCCCTCTCATTGTTTCCTGCCTGTGTCAAAATGGAGTCACTGATTTTCTGTCCTAGCTCCTCTTGCACTGGCACTTCAGGTGAAGCAGGCTGAGTTCTCACCATTCAAGCTACAAGCACAACCAAGATTCTATTCTGACCTGCTAAAAGGCAGCCTTACTGAGCAGGCACCGTCTGGACAGTTCAAAAAGCCATTTGGAACCAATGTCTAAGAGATTTGCCTATAAGGTCAGAGCCCCAAGGGAAATTTTCAAGTGATAGAATGCACATTTAAAAAGTTGGCCTCCCACACACAGCACTTATATGCACTGCAAAAATATTTTGTTAGGGTGCTTAGTTACAATGGGCTTTATTCCTAAACCTGTCAATGGAGCTGAACTATGGTTTGTAACTGGATTCCTAACAAACCAGAGTGTTAAGGAAAGAAAATGGTGCGGTACCTGGAAGGGTTGCATGGATTGACTATGATTAAAGGCAATGGGAATGACTTGGAAAGCATTAGGCAACATAGAAAAAGACAAGGAGGACACAGAAAAGAGAACAAAGAGACAGGAGGAGCCATGGTTGTAGTCAGGGAGACGCTGATGCCCAGAGACAAGAAGTTACAGAGAAATGAAATCTTAAAGATTTACAGGGTATGAGGGTGAGTGATGTCAAAGAGGAAGTCTGAGAGGCCTGGCGAAACACAAGGAAAGGGAGAGATTATAATCAAGCCATCCAGAAAACTTCATGATGATCAACATTTTCTTTGTCATAAGCATTTACAACTTTTATGTGCAGATAAATGCTTTTCAAAGCTGCATTTTCATAGCTTACTATGAGATTTAACCTTCCTACTCTAAACTAGTACATAGACTCCATATAGATTTGCTAAAGTATGCAGGGAAAGTTTCAGCCTTTGACTGTCTAAATAAATGTACCAGGAAAGCACACTTAGAGATCTCTTGCAGAAATCCGATTCAAAACTCTGCCATCACTTAGAGAAATCTAGGAAAATTCACAAATGAATCATAGAATGGTTTGGGTTGGAAAGGACCTTAAGATCATTTAGTTCCAACCCCCATGGGCAGGGACACCTCACACTAGACCATGTTACCCAAGGCTCTGTCCAACCTGGCCTTGAGCACCACCAGGGATGGAGCATTCACAACTTCTTTGGGCAACCTGTTCCAGTGCCTCACCACCCTCACAAGGAAGAACTTCTTTATATCTAACCTGAACTTCCCCTGTTTAAGTTTGAACCCATCATTCCTTGTCTTATTGCTACAATAGAACTGAAAAAAATGACTAATTTCATTCACAAACAAAAAGCAAGTTGTAATTTCTCTCACTTGAATGCTGTTCCTCTGCTGTTCTCTTCCAACTTCTTACTCTACAAGCAGCTTACAAACAGACAAATCTATCCTCAAAAAGAAAATATGAAAAAGCAATAAAGATTTTAGTTCTCTATTTCCTGGCAGTCTTCCCCAGTAACTATGACTCACCTTAAGATTATCAAAATACAGAATAACTTCAAAATAACAAACCAGCCAGGAGTTATGAAATAGTGATTGAAACCATTGATTTTGAACACATTACAGAATTGTTATGGTTGCTATTAGTACTGTAGCAGTAGGTGAGAACAACATTTGGATGAAATGAAACATGTGCAAGAACCTAATTTGAATTCAAAGGAAACAAGAGAATGACAGAACCTATAGGAGAAGTTACTGGAGAGAAAAGAAGACAAATTAAAAACCCAGCTGGTGGCTTGCATTAAACGTGTGATTTAGGTCATGTGAAAAGTTTCCTTTTTAACAGCAAATGACATCATCTCCCTTGCTCCGTTCAACTATTGTTTGGCTCATGGCACACTAAAACACAGGACAAAATTAAAAGTACTAACACTGTCATGACTAAGTTGTAAGTTAAAAACAGACTTTAAAACTCTGCTTACACTTCCCTGTCATGTCCTTTATGTTTCTCATGGTTTCAAACATATTCATCCCAATTCTATTAAGGAAAACATCCTGTTGTACCACTATTACATTAAGGTTTATATGCTATAATGTCATAGGCTATTCTCTCAACAGATCTCAAAAGGTTTTGCTCTTCTTTAGACACAGCATTTTACTTCAAACAGGGCACTGAACATGTACCCCCTCCATGACCAACAGGTAAAATAAAGGCATAAAGAGTGCAAGTGGCCAGGTAATGACTCAAGGAGCAAAAATCTAACCCAGTATCCCAGGTTACAAGCCAGACCCCAAACCACTGTGGACCATACACTTGTATGTTGAAGGCTGGGTTGGACAGAGTCTTGGGTGGCATGTCAAGTGTGAGGTGTCACTGCCCATACCAGGGGGGTTGGAACTAGATGATCTTAAGGTCCTTTCCAACCCAAACCATTCTATCATTCTATGATTCTATGTTGGAACTGGCAGTTCCATTTTCTCTATGAAATCCACCTTTCCACTGAAGTGATTTGGAGGTTACAGGTAACTGAAGTGACATTTTTGCAAGTACATGAGGATTGAAAGAGCACACCAGATGTAGTAGGATGGGAGCTCAAGACGTAGGTGATCAGAAAAAGGAGCACAGCAATGTGGCTTTAACACAAGGACAGGTAAAGGCAAAGGAAAAATTTGGGAGTTTAGACTGTGATATTATTGGAAGCTGCAGCTTAGTCACCTTTCATGTTGGGGAGGAGTTATTTAAAGCTCTTTGTTTTCCACATGGTTTGCTGTGGGACTTTGACAGAAAACACATGGTTTTCTATGTTTGGCAATATGGGGAAGAGGATAGACTGGGCTTAAGAGCCAGGCAAGACTTCAGAGCTCTTATTTTGCCAATGCAATTAGTTTATCAGCTGTGGCTCTTTGAAAAACTTCCATTGAGTATCTTTAGTAATTTGTGACAGGATATAATAAAAGGTTTTAATTTGGGATAGAATATTCCTTGGCACCAAATGGCCATGAAATTAACTCAGTTACGCATGGAACATTTACTTTGGATTTAGTTTTAATTTGGCATTTGTCAGATTATCACCAGGAAATCAGGATGACCCAAGTACAGACTCCTCACCAAGTCTCTAAAATTCAAACTTGTGTTTATCAACTGTTTAATGCTCTCCATTCCTGAGGGACCGAGAGGATAAGCAGATGGTCTGCAAAGCAAAACTAATATTTGAGGCTTGATGCAAGATATTCATTTTGGCCAAGAGGCATGTACAGTCTTGCCTGCTGTTTATTTCCATCACTCAACAAACGAGCTGCAAAATAGCTGTTCCTGGTCTCATCATGTGCCTATCCTAGGATGGGCTTTGTTGAACTTGCTGTAGAACAATAAAGGAACGGTCATTATTTGGATAATACAGAGCAAAATGGTAGTTTGACAGGTCTTTCAACTACAGAGGTTAGGCCTATTTCTGCTACAAGTTCAGATTAGGATAGGTGAGACAGAGACTGATTATCTGAAAAGGCTTTTTCCCTGAGAGGTTATTTAAGCACAAAATCTTCAAGTCCCCCCCATCTGTCATGAAGGAGCTGCTTCTTCAAAGCCTGCTAAAAGGGGGCTGGCCCTGCTAACAGGCGAGGAGATGGTCTCAATGCACTAATGGTTCTTTCCATCCAAATTTCCTGTGTGTGTCACAGCTGCTGGTCTGTGCAGCTGTCTCTGGTTTGTGTTTTTTTTTGCCTACCCCATCTCATGTTTATAGATGGCTTATCATTTTATGCTGCAGATGAGGGTGATGAAGAGTAAGAAATACTACTCTGATTTCTGATCTCAAAGCCTTCCCTCAACAAATATCTCTCCTGTTTGTTTGTAATAGTAAATACCAACACATTCTTACTGAGACAGACTTTTACCCTCGGGCTTTAGGTTTTCTTTTTGCTCTCCAGGACATATGGTCAGGGATTTATCCCTTGCCAAAGGCTTTAGAAGGCCTCACTCCTTGTGAACTCCAGTAAGCCTCACTCTTCCCTCTGTAGTGATGATTTACAGGAAATGCATAAAAGAGTACAATCAGTTTCCATATTTATTCAAGGGGTCCAACAAATTTCGAAGCAGATGTGGAACGATAAGACCTTTTAGTGATGGAGCCTTATGGAAGCTGCCACCAGCCTCTGGGTACAATGAATATATCCCCCTGGGGCATGGTGGGGGGCACTGGTTTTAGTCATGGCAGACTGAAGCAGGTGCTATCACCCTCTGATTCCTTCAGCTTTCTTTCATTTCATTCAGCAGTTCTGAGTCAAATTCCCTTCTCGTCACCTAGAGGTTGAGATAACGGCTTGAGACAAAAAGAAATGATTGATGAAAAGACCATCGCAGCCACTCCAACGCTCACACACTGTGGCAGGTAGTAGATTTGCACTGGTTTGTAAGAGCATTGCTCCATAATTTTCACTCCTCATGCTGCCCACCCATCTTGTGTTCATGTCATCCTCCTTTTCCCTTTTCATTCTTTGGGCAGATAGACCTCAGTTGCTGAGTGTTGCTTCAGTGTAAAATAACACATGGTGCTTGTGGTGTGGGAAGGAAGCTGGCTGTGAGAGATAAAGGTTGAGGTTTAGAGCAGACCGACTGTTACACTCCTGGGGCTTTGCTGCTCTGTGTATAACCTTGGTGTGGCTGGGTGATACAAATCAGCACTACCTTTTCTGATAAAATCCATCTACCAGAGGCAAGCAGCAGCCATACCTCCACAGCTTTTTTGTAGTTCCAAAGGGGATGGGTCAAAGGTTAGTTTTCCATTATATTATTGAAAAAGAAAAGAGACCAACCAAGTTTGGCTGGGGCTCAGAGACTTATGAGAGAAACTGAAGGGGAAAAAAAAGATATCAGAGGACCTGCAAGAAACAAAAGCCTTGGGGGAAATTCCAAGATTGCCAAAGAAAAGAACAGTCACTGCAAATGTTTGTGCAAAACCATCATCTTCTCCTTCCATCCCGCAAAGACTAGTGCAACTCACTTTGAAAGAGAAAGAAAGAATCAAGAGAACAAGCAGAACTTCACCCAGCTACCCCAGGCAGCAAAGCCCCACTGCTTTACTTCACCCAAACCAGCAGGCAGGCAGAAATGCAAAATCATGCCATTTGTGACCTGCAGAAACAAAGCCTAATGTTTGCATGGGTGGGGAGACATAGAGTCAAACTTATCACCAACTGTAAAAAACGCCAAGTAGAAATATGCTGGTTGCTTTAGTTAGTTAGTTAGTTAGTTATCCCTTCTCCTTCATGCAAGCCTTCATTATTTTTTCTTCCCAGGAAATGCAAATCCTAAATGAAGCCCAGCTTCATTGCACATAACTGTAGAGACTGAGACTAATAGTTTCAAAGGCTAGAGACTAAGCCTGATGGTTTTGGAAGATGCTGCACCAAAATCATTCTTTAACTCTTTAGAGCTAAATTGAAATTAAGACAGGAAGCTTTGAAAAAACAGAAAAGATCTGAGTTGATCTCCTCAAAGTGGCCCTTAACATATCTTAAGGGAAAATTCCTGATCTTCTGCAGTGTTAAGCAGTAAGGAAAGTTCTTACATTCCAGAGGGCTACGGAGTAAGCAAGTGTGGATTTACCAGGCAGATCTATGGCAGCTGCAGTCCCGCACTTTCCTATGTCTAGAGCAGAACATACATTGTCCAACCATTCTGCCATCTGATTCAGACTCAAGCTGCCTGCTCAAAGGGAAAAAAGTACTGTGAGCACAAGCACAATGTTAAACAAGGCTAAAACTGCTAAAACATTTCACAAAGAAGGGAAACAAAAATCTGCTCTTTCTCAGAGGTCAGCTCTATCCTGAACATAGCTCTGGCTCCGTCACTCACGTAATCCTGACATAAGGAAGTTATTCCCTCTAAGAAAATTGGGTGGAATCAGAATGGAATTGGCATGTAGAAATCCTCTGTCATTTAAAAATACATAATTTGCATGTTTTAGATACTGATTTTATTCAAGCAAACCTAAAGTGTTTGCTTTAAGCAAAAGTAAAGCTAAATGATGTTTTTTTTTTCCTTAAGCTCTATTACATCAAGAAAAGCTGAAAGTATTTTACTGAACTGGTTTAACTTCAGAAGTATTACTGATCCTATAAAATACTTTAGAGATCATACACAACTCTGAAGAGGACTGGGCTATTTATTGGCAAAATATCTAGTAGTCTAAGTGCTCCAGCAACTGCAGTTGAAATCAGGAAAGCTATGGGGCTATGAAAGGCAAATCTTAAGTGTGAAAGAGAAGAATATTCTGTTTCCCTTTTACACTGTAGAAACTGTAAACAGAGTCAGAGTTTGGATTCAATAAAATTATTCTTCAATTAATGCAATAAAAATATGTTTTGACCTAATGCAGAATTAAGAAACTTATGGACTGAAATATATGTTAGTCTGAAAGTGAGGAAACTGTGTTTTGCTCTTTCAGCCTTCCTTTCATTGTTCTCTTTCTGCATTGCTCCAATTCTTTGTCAGTTTTTTTCAGCTAAGAAAAAATAATCAAATAAACCTGACCCATATTTCACAAAATCAGTTCTAAAGAATTCTAGCTTAGCAAAATTAATGCGCAGAATAATTTTCAATTTTAAGAAAAAATCAGAAGAGATGGTTTTGAAATAAGAACCATATGTTATAGAATGGCTACTGGGAAAATGACCCCAGTAAATAAAGCAGTAAGTGATCTTGCTCCTGGTGAAGGTCTATAAAGCTACGCATTTATGGGCTTTACCTGTGGCTTTCTGTGCTCTGGGTAACAAGAGCTGAAAGGAAAACTAGAGGAGCCAGGTCAGAGCCTGCTCAAGCAGAGTCATAGGCAGGAGGGATATCAGCAGCTTGGCACTTTGAAAGTGTTCTCTCTGAAAAAATAGCAAGAAATAATTGATTGAAGTGAAATCAAACTTAATTAACTTAGTAGGACAGGTTTCATTCTTCAAACCACTGATCCTGTCCATGTTTTAAAGTCTGTTTTCCATTTTCTAATCTGCACCCACATGATGGAGCTGAACAGAAGTTATACCTTTGTTCGGAGAGGGAGGGTTTTTCTAGTTTAAAGGGCAATTTTGTACCTACTTGACTTGAAAAAGGCTAATTCAAAATCCAGCCAATCAGTGCTTTCTCCACCGAGAGGCACGGAAAAAGTCTGACTACAAGACAGCTTCCTAAGCACCTAAAAGTCACCAGTCCTGAACACTTTCTGAGTTCATTTGCATAAAATGTACCCCTCTCCTTCTATTTCTTGCCTCACACATTACATTATTTTCATACTGAGTATTAGACCACTAATAAGGTACAAATTTCAGACAGCGTGATCTAGTCTAATAAGCACACAAAATTTAAGAGGACTGAAAACTCCTGGCTTCTGCACTCGTATTCCTTGGCTCTGTGATTTAGTGCAATGAAAATCAATGATAATGTGTGATTTTTCAGCTCAGAACATAAATCTGTATCTGCAGAAGTTAGTAACACTCATTTTGGATAGGTCATAAGGAAAAAAATCAATCTCAATCAATGTTAAGCTAGAAACAGGCTGAGACAAATCATCAGATCTCTGGAAAATGTCTGGAAGCAAATTGTGATTTGTAGTCAAAGCTGAACAAAGTAAACGAGGAAGAACTGGTGGAATAGTTTGTTTCTGAATGTTTGGTTTCTAGGGTGGCTTTTCACAGTAACAGGCACGAAAAGGATCTCTGCCTTGCTCAGGACAAGTTATTTTTCACTTTCACATGGCCAGGAGATGGAGTCCCAGAAGTCCAACCTTAAGTACATGCGTAATATTCCAAAAGGGACAGAATTCAATGCAGACCTCAAATTTAAGTGAACTAGTGATTTTTTTATTATAACTGATTTTTTGTGGATGCAGAGTGCTGAGACATATCTTGGAGTTTAAGGATATGTTGATTTGGCCAAAAAAATATAATAAATCCTTAAGTCCTTCATGGAAAATCTGTGACAAGTGTGTGAACTGGAACATTTTACTAAAGCCAAACAGAATCAGGCATATATTTTGCCTAGTCTGTCACCAAGAGAAAAGCATAACTGTATCATAGTTTTCAGGAGAAAAGGCATGAACAGCACAGCAGTATTCTGTCCAGTAAAATTAATTATTTTTCATATATTTATAACTTTGAAAATAGGCAATAGACAGAATAACCAGTGGAAGAGAGAGATGTTAGATCAAAATTTGCCCAGGGAGGTTGTGAATGCTCAGTCCCTGTCAGTGATCAAGGCCACGTTGGACAAAGCCTTGGATGAGATGGTTTAGTGTGAGGTGTCCCTGCCCATGGCAGGGGGGTTGGAACTTGATCTTAAGGTCCTTTCCAACCCTAACTATTCTATGATTCTAAAATGAAGATAATATGGATGTGTTAATATTGGAACTGGTTCTGTTACTAATCTCTGTGCACACTTGAAATGAAAACATATTTCATGGCAGGAAAAAACCCCACAGTTACAAGCTTTAGAAAAATTCCAGTGTGTGCTGTTAGGAGAGCTAACGTAATGAGGGGAGTTACAAGGCAAACTGCAGTTGCCTGCTGAATGACTGGGCAAAACACAACCAATCTGTATATAATGAGTTCCTTCAAAAGGAAGTATTGTGAAGTTTTCATCTCAGATTAAATGTTTTCAAAGTAAACTGTGCTTAAAGCGTTCTAAGCTCCATTCTGACGCAATTTGGAGAACAGAAATCTGGATAAATTATACTGCCTATAGTAACAGCAGCAGGTAAAATGTTCATTTGATTTTTGGTAGAACTGCATTTCCATTCGCCATAGAGTAAGATCAATTGAACTGTGACAGAGAAAGAAAACACATAGAAGCTACTGCTGGGAGACAAAGAGATAAAGCATTTATCCACTCTGCTGAATAAGGTATTTGTCTGTAATCCAGGTCCAGGCAAGATCACTTAAAGATTCTATGTGAAATTTTGCTGCTCTACTTCCTAGGGATATTTGTTTAATGTTCTGATGGCATTGGCTTCAAACCTACATTCACTCCCTGTGTAGGACTTTCAGCACTCTTGTAGTATAGTTCTTAATATTCTCCATCTTCCTGTAATACTGAAGACCAGATTTCAGGAACCTGACTGCTTTTCCTGGTTTCGTTGGAGTTGTGGGAATAATTAACAACTCCTGGCTGAATCTAAAAAAAGGAAAAAAGAGAATTCATGTCACTCTAAATAATTTTTACCATTTTCTTACACAAATTGAAATCCTCCTAGATTTAAATATGAGTTGCAAGAAACATTTGTTTCAAGCCAAAATGACAGTTTTTCATGTCAAATCTTATTAACTTTTGAAACAAGAACAAATTCTGGCTTTGAAAAGCTTCAAGTCTTGACAAAACAATTCAGAGAATTTAAGAAGAATTTACAAGTAGTTTCTTTTCCAGGACCAGATCCTCAAATCTGCATTTAGTGGACAAATGAAACAGCAGAAAAATAATGCTTTAGCTCTAGTCTTGGTAGCTAATGTCATCTTCCTGCCTCGTTATGGTTGCATTTCTTTTGCATCAGCTTCTCTTATTCAAAAACCCTGCTTTATTTTAATTTAAAAGCCCCTACTAGACTTTTACTTGGCCATCATGCAGCACATAAACCTGCTTTTTGTTTTGATCCCTTCTGATTTTGCAGAGCAGCTTTTCAAGATGATTTTGGTACCCAAACACGACGAAACCCCGCAAAATTCAAACCCTTTTGCATGTTGTATCTCTCTGGTCTCTTTTGCTTGTTGTGGAACATCCTGTTCTTCACTTTCAGCCCTTTCCTATTTCTGCTCCACACACCCCCAAGGTAAGGTGTTTCCTACTTAGAGCAGTTCCTCCTGCTCCTCCTTTTATATGCAGAAGGCACCTCTGTTCTCTGAAATGCTATGGCACAGTCCTTTCTCTGCAACCATGAGAGCGAGAAGTATTTTTTCGTGTTTAGTAAGAAAAACATCCGAATCACCAGATACCCGTATAAATCTCCACCCTAAAAACACCCAGTTCTTCCATGTTGCCAAGGAAATGAGTACATAGTTAATCACAATGAACGAAACACAGTCCTCTCCACCTTCTCTATTTCTTTCAGCCTGTCAACCCTCCAGACAAGAAGCTTCTTACTGCATTTCTGTACAAATATGAGGAATGAAACAAAATAATTAGAAAAAGTCTCCATATTCTGGGTAAGAGCATCCTACTTTAGCAGATTTAAGCAACAGAGAAACATAGGACATGTTGGTGACTGAATTAGGTTATAGGCCAGAGAAACTGAAGCCAGGAATTGCACAGGCACCCAGAGGTCAGCAGATTTCTCATCTCTTTCTCTGTGTACCCTGCAGTGTTCTGTTAGCATTTTGCAATAGGCTCAGCAGCTAAGTTTTTGGGGTGGGTGTAAGAGCGCACCACTTCTGCGGTGGCCGTTGTGCTTCCTGTTTTCTCAAGGCTGATGGAGACGAGCTGGCGGGGCTGCTGATTTTGAAACAGGGGCAGCTGCATGATTGCCTTGTGAGAGCTCAGAATGAATCACCAGCTCATCCTTATAGAAAAATCCCGAAGCTTTCCAGAGCTGGAACTCTAACCCTGGTGGCATTGGGCTACCTGCTTGTGCATTGAGGAGAGGGTGGGGAATGCCCAGGACACCAAACAGTCAAAAATCAAAGAGTCAGACCACAAGAGATCATAAGATTAGTTCATAAATCATACAACTTTTGGAAAAGATTTTTTTTCTGTTCATTTGATTTCCATTCTTTGAAATACATCCCATAGTTATATGTTTTTATATATACATATATAGTCACATGAAAAATATGAAGTGTCATGAGACTTTTAATAAACCCATGAAACATTAACAGTGGATGGACAGGAAGGTTACTGAAACACAGAACTACCTTTACACACATTTTGATCAATAAACATTCAAACCATTAGAGGGTTCAAGGATACACTAAATTCAGTTTGTTGGTAAAAGAAGGGAGCTTTTTGGTGAAAGACAGGAAAGGAAGGGAAACTACATTAATAACATAAAAAACTTCTGATGTAGGATAAAAGATTAAGAGCAGGGGGTTGGAACTAGATGATCTTTAAAGTCCATTAGAATCCAAACCATTCTGATACACCTTGAATAAATCTATCCTCTTACAAATTTATCCAGTTATGTATCAAGTAAGACATTCCAGACCTGTTTACAAGTAACTACAATATAACCAGGATCAGTGTCCCTTATCAGGACACTCTCAAAACTGAAATGAGTATTTGAAGAACCAGCTTGCAAGAACAAATCAAGCCAACCAACCAAACCAAAGCAAAGCACCCAAATCCCCCTAAACAAACAAACAAACAAAATGCAGTTAAATTCATCCTGTACTTTGAGCTCCAGGCTCACACCAGCCCCTAGATTGTCTAGAAATTTGAGGCTAACACCTGTTAGCCTATGCTAATAAATATGCTTGAGAAACCTTGCATAGCCAAGGCAGTGCATATTTTACCACGCACTAAGCTCCCTGAATTAAATATTAGGCTTTCCTCTATGCTTTGTGTTGTCCATCACAGCAGTAGCCATTTTTGGCAAACTAACATGACTCTTTTTCAACCTGTTTCAGTTCAGATCCAAGCTCCCCACCCTGCTCCGGATAGTTTCATGATTAAAGCCTTAATTCATTAGTGCTGTCTTCAGTGCAGCCCAGGTCTATAGTTTGGAAACAAGAGCTATGCAAAAGGAAAGGAGATGGTGAGACAAGAGCCTAGAAAATCTCTCGTAAGGTTGAAAGGAGCAGTGGTTAAAGGAATGACTGGTAGGACCCTCCTGGGGAGATATGTGTGGTCAATTCCTAACATTTGGAGCCAGCTCAGAAAGGAACAGAGACTACTATTTAAACCAAATAGCTCTGTTACTCCTTGATCATTATAGTATGTCTCGTGCCTCAAAGCAATCCTATGTTCAACCCAACTGACCGTCAAATGTTTACATTGTGCTGGATGCATTTAACACACATACTAGAGAATGGTTTGGTATTTCACTACCTGTATGCTAATACCTCTGCTTTTAACCATCTGTTTGAATCCCATGCTACAGTGTCTAAAATACCCCCAAATATTTGCACATCATTTTCCACTTCCTGGACCTTCACACCCTCCTACTCTTGCATGGTCCCCCATAATCTTAGACTGTATTTTACTTATATATTCAATATGGATGAATGTCCTTCTACTGTCTGAATTCTTATTATAGGCCTGCCCTGAGTTTTCACAGAGAAGTGAATACGAAAGAACTTGAGTTCCTCTCGCCACACTGCATTTGTTTCACTTTCTCCACTTTTCACTCACTGATTTAATCTGCAGCTCTCTGAGCTCAAGTGTAGGGTTCCTGAATTCTGAGTTCGTAGGATGAAGACACTGGAGTTGCTGGAGGATGCAAGGAATGAGGACACACCATTAGATATCTTCCTGATCTGGCTCAGTGCCTCTGTATTTAAGAGTGCATTTCTTTACCCACATTCTTTACTGAAAATCTCATCAAGCCTGCTTAGCAGTATCTACCCAGGGGTTTGCACATAGAACACTAGAATAGGAAAGGAAAGGGCACATCCCACTATCCCTACCATACTGCTGAGCAAACTGTAAGAATCAGGCTACGGTGTATTTTAAGATAACTTACTGATTTTTCCTCCCTGGCTTCAGAAGCGGAATTACTGCAGTCTCCCCAGTCACATGCATCGTTGAGGGTCTGGCATGCAGCTCAGTTTGCAGCAGTAGGGAGCTAGCATGGTTCTTGTGGAGCAATTCTTTATAACCTCAACTGAGGTGTTCACAAACTGAAGCAGTGTAGACAGATGAGGCAGGTCTTGGAACCTGAGAGAAAATTCAGTGCCAAAAGATGTGGAATGTGGTAAAATGGATGTAGATGATGGTAAAAAAAAGACAAAATCTACAGATATGTAATCTGTGGATTTACTAGTGTTCATCATTTTGGATGACACATTGAATGGTACTAACTTTCCCAAAATGTACAACAGTATTTGCTGGAGCTGAACTAACCCAGAGGATCAAATCTCATCACTTTGCACTTACTGATGTACAACAGCGGCTCCAAAGCTAATGCATGAGGAAGGAGGCCTTAGCAGACCTGTGTGATAAACCTGCCCAAACCTTTGGAACCACATACCATGAGTGACAGAGCCCATACTGACCAGAAAGGCAAGCTGCTATCTAGAAACTGACTACCCCAGACTGCTCCAGGTCCGTGGCTAACCATCAAGCCAACTGTCAGACTGCTAGGTGGGGGTGAGAGGGTTGCAGTGTTGTTATGAAAGTTGTTTATCCACTGATTATCAACAGCAAGAGCATACATGAAGTAACAGCAGGCTTCTGCAGGCAGAGCCTCTGAATTACATTATGGCAAGAGACGATGCACTGTGTCCATGCTTTGTGTTCCATCAGAAGCCCATGGATGAGTTAGAAAAATGCAGTCTTATTCCTTTCTTCCTCAAGGCTTGATAAATACAGATTGATCAAAACCAGCGTGGACAGCACTAGCAAAGTGTGGCATGTGAAAGTTCTCGCTTATGCTTATACAGTGTTGAGCAATCTGGGAGCTTATTCTTTTCCCTAGAGATAATAATAAGCAGAGTCCACTCCAGACAGTCTTGTCCAGCTAGTCTGCAGTCTTGTCCTTTTATATAACACCGGTGTTTTCACTTCAGGTGGTCAGTGGTGTGGGCATGAATACGAGCTTGAGCTTGAAGCTATCAGATAATTCTGAAGTCTGTTAAAGAGGAAAAGTTGTGGTGACAGAATTTCCCAGAATTTAGCAAATTCATACCACTGCATAGAAGAATGTGTGTGTGAGATGTTGCAGGGCTGGGCTGGATGACAGTTCAAGAAGTAGTTAAGAATTCAGGGCTCAATTCTCATTTTTCAGGTAACAGTTTTTTTCTGCTTAGGACCAAGACCACGTTATATCAAACCTACAAGTTGTTTTTTTTAATTTGGATAAAATGTGTGGAATATAGATGAAGAACAAGAGCTTCTATTCCTATGTAAGAGGCCTATAAAGATACTACTGGTTTTGAGAAGATAAGTCCTTTTCTTCATCTTGTTTTCACTCTTGCTCTTCAGTTTCCTTTCCTAATCAAACTGGAAGAAAAGTAATATGCTCTCGATGCTCTAATAAGAAACTAGTAGAAAAAGCCACAAACCCTTCTTAGCCTGTGTGAAACCTCTTTGACACCCTTGTATATAGAACCTTCTATATATGAGCATAAGCGGGTATAGGAGACATACAACACAAGTCACTGTGGAATATGAAAAGAGTAGCAAAGCTCAGCAACAAACTGTTCCAAGGTGTGTTTTCTGATTGTCTTATGAACAGTTTTATATGTTTTGAAGAAACTAGACCCAGGAAAAAAAATGACTAAAAAAATACTTTGTGGAAATTCCTTACATTTCCAATCCAATCCAATCCAATAAACACACTCCCTTGAAATACATACACAAAATCTGGAGACGAGTCATCTATGGATTTATCACTATCTAGAGAAGGAGTGGCTCTGTTGTAAGAAAGGAAGCAAATTCCTCACCTGTTGAAGGCTGGTGAACATAGCTCATACTTCTGGTGCACATGTATGTGTGTGAGGTCTTAAATTTTTTGACCAATAATCGGTACTGAACAGGATGCGTGCCCTTTATACAGCTGGAAGAAAAATAAAGTAGTCCCTAGTCCTAATAGCCATATGTTCCATAACAAATACATCATCTCATTGGTAAAAGGCATATAACAAACGTGAAGGAAGAAAGTGGACTGAGGATCCATGCATTGAAAGATAGAAGGACCAAGAACTGCAGAATTACATAAAGACTAAACCCACTTCAGATGTTTTGTTCATACTGATTCCACGTGGATTCCCTAATGACAAATTAGCAATTTCTGCTGATAGAAAGATGACCACCAGAGCAATCATTACAGACTCTAGAAGTCTTCTGTGAAGCTAACATCTAATCTGACAGTCAGGTCACAGAGTAATGTAATGCAAATGCAATACATCCAAGACAGGCTGAGAAAACAGATTTAGCCTCAGTGGCACGTGCTTAAATGCTAAATTAAGAGAAAGGTCCTGCTGGCTGACAGGATCTGGGAGAAAATTGTTCTAGGATTGAGACAAATTCTCTGGGGGAGAGTTCTTTCAGTGTGCTATAAACTGTCACAAAACATGTCTGTCCTGAATAACATATTATTGTGCAGAGATCTTCAGACTGGTGCCTGGGGGAGGTATGGGACATACAGCGGCATGGCCAGACCCATGTCTGAGCTGAAGTTTTCTCTTAGTGCCTTACTGTGTAGGTATATCAGTTTGTCTGGGGGATGTTGAAGATGCTGCTATATTCTGGGGTGTGGATAATCCTACTGTGGCATTATCCTGAGTTAGAAGGCCCTCATTGTCTAAGGTGTGTGTTTAGCATCACAACACATAGGAATAAAGCTTAGGGAAAAATCCCCAATAGATTGTAAGATCACTGACATTTAAATTAGCAGCTACTTTAGTTACTCTTGTATTAGGCGTTATTGTCACTAGAGAACCCTTTAAGGAGGATCTGCCAAGAGTGATTATCTTGGGGCAACTTACCTTTTCGGAAGCAATAGCAACAAGAGTTGTTGATGAAAAGCTTACAAATAAACAGACTATCACAGATTTGGCAGGGTTTGACTCAGATCTTGCGGCTTGCAAATGGAGATGGTTCTCTATAAGAAAACAAACATCAATCAGACTTAAGAAGAATATAATGCCTTTTAAACTTACAGGGACTACAGCCTAACACATCTAGTTTCAAAAGTTAAGTCTTGATTGTTTCAAGAATGTAAAGAATAAATCCATCTGGGATGGATGAAGACTTTCAATGAAAAAAAAAGAATACCATTGAAAATGGTTTATATTTAATTTTTGTTGAAACAACATGACAATGATTTCCTGATTTGGATTTTTTTTTGTATTTCAGTCAATTTCTTTCATCAGTGATGTTCCCAACACCAAGTCAGATGTAGTCCTTTGGGGTTAAGGTGAAAACCTTGTCCTTGTTTCTTTGTAAGCACAGGTAGACCATTTGGTAATGAAGTGACTATGGAGGTGTCGAGCATCTGTTCATTACTCTTGTCTCAGGAATCAGAGGTTTATGAGTAACTGTAATAGGTGCATCCAGTTTTTATCTTCCTAAGAGCTGATTGGATCTGAAGAATAAATAGAAAGATTTTTAGGCAACTTTCTTTCCATGGTAGCAGGAAGGCAGCTGGGAGTGATCCCAGGCTTGTGCAAAGTGCAAAAGAGCTAAGTGTATTTGTTGGATGGGAAGAGAGCTACCCAGGGTCTCCCTCCAAGCCTAGACATACTGCCATAAAGAAAAGCTTGGTCTCTTCTGACCTCATGTAAAATGGACACGGAAATGAAGTAGTTTTAGTGTTGCCTCCCTTGAAGGTTTGATGTTAATGTTCCAGCAACAAAAAAGAAACACAGAGCACTGCAAATCCCACTACCGATTCAATGCTGTTTGCTAAATATAAAGGGCTCTGTCACCAGAGCTGAAAACACCTTGGTATATACTGATATCTCAGGGACTACAAGCAAATGTGCTAATAGTTTGGTGCCAGAAAGTCAATGATAAAGGGAAAGAAATCATTATTATAAAGTTTGAGTCCTTAAACAACCCTTTGCAACTTTGCTCAGCATTCTAGCTGCCAGGGAGTCATGGGATCCACGTGTTGTGTATACTGCCTTTTGCCTCCCACTTACACAGGAGAGTTGGCTAAGTGTTGTGAACCATACTGCAACAATATTGGTTGATTGCAGATTACCCATGTCCTCAGTTTATCCTCAAGGATCATGCCAAATTCTTCTAGGTCATGCCAATGGCAGCCCTCTTCTAGAGGGCTAGCACAGCTACTGAAACAGGTTATGACATCTTTGTATGGTTTTCATTTTCATTCTTTGTGTTCAGATACAGAACAATGAAAATGCAGGGACTATGCCAGGTCCTTCCTTCACAGCACTAACTATGCAGTGCAACACAAAATGCAGTTAACCTGCAGACCTCCTAAGGTTTTTCCCTCTGCAATGTTTTCTTATTCCTGAACTCTTGCAACTATCTCTACAAGAAGTTAATCCTGTCTCAGCTAAAACACACAAAATCAAATCTGTGATCCCAAAACAAAGGAGACTCTAATCCAACTAATTTTAATCATCACCCTTCCTTACATTATTCCTCTGCTGTCTGGGTTTAGTTTTCCAGTTCCTCTCCTTTTCATGCAGCGTATCTTCTGTCACCTGGCTTAGCACTTGTACTAAGATGCAAGATGTAACCTCACAGAAGGCTTGCTTTTTGGTTGGAGAACCTCTCATCAGCCAGATTTCCTTCCCAAAGTGAAAGGAGTCACTCAGTGCCCAAATGAGCTCTTTAAGAGCACATTCCCATAGTCCTGACTCCTAATACATATGCAGTCAATAACACCTTAGATGATTTCCTGCTACTGGTGGTTTGAGGATGGGAAGCAGTCTTTTACTTTCCATAGGACAAGAAGAATAATCAATGAAATCCACAGCCTGAAGTGGATGGGAACATCAGAAAACAGTATCATGAGAACAGATCAGCATATCGTGCAAAGGAGGAGCAAAGTGGCAAAAGCTGTTCTAGTAAACTATTTACTGGCATGCTATTGAGCAATAGGTACGGTAACGTGTCTATTCATACTTACATACACAGATTCTCCCATGTATGCACACAGCCAAAAAGAAGTCAGAATAGGGACGTGTTTTGCAGGTGGTGTTCAGAAAGGGATAAATATTGTAGGGCTCTCAGTTTGTAAAGTTATTGCTGTTCTTCACAGTGCTCTCAACAGCAACTTAAGAGCCAAATCTATTTAAAAACAGTAAATGCAGAGAAGTGAAGTTGCCTTTGGTTGTGCTGTTTTTCTCTTTCCCGTTGTAGCTTCCTCTTTCTCTTCACCAGCTCAGCACTGCTGGCAGCTTTTTATAAACCACGATTCCTACTGCTGTCAGCTTGTTTGGAAACTACATGGTGAGCTCAGTCCAGCAGCTACTGCTGTGGGTTTGTGTTTAATTGCAGACTGGATTTGCTTTAAATTCTGTACCTTCCACCATAATTTTCATTCCAAAACACTCAAAGAGCTCTACATATTCAAAAATATTCAGTACAAAGCTGAATTTTGCATAAATATGTACAGATATGTGGCATAAACTGAAAGTGTAAGTGCATTCCCATAAAGAGCAGTAAAGAACTGCACAATGCATATGGGAGTGATAGATTCTGGAAGGTTAAACTGTGGCAGGGCAGTCAGTAATGCTGGGTTATTCTAGGCTGAGAGTAATTTGCACTGAGTGTGCAAAAAGGATGCTGTGACCAGAGCAATAGCTGTGAAGCAAAAAGAAGTATTCATAAGATCTTCATTTGTAGAGGAATCTTCCACAATACCTCAGATGTCTTGAACACCAGAGACAGGGTGGGTGGGCGAGTAGAGTGCTGTCCAGAAAGATTGTGATTACATGAATAATTAGAAATAAACCAGTGAAAAAGCTTTATCTAGCCATAACATCAAAGAGAGATCACTAGGAAAGTAGGCAGAGGAAACAACAGAGAGGAGCCGGAATGGAACTGAGGAGACACTCTAAGTTGACATAGTGATGATATAAACAGCACCAGCACTTCATATGTCTTTGTCCTCTGCCTGCTGCTCCAAAGGGAAACTTTGCCATTGGTTTGGTGGAGAAACTAACTTGGAACAGACACATTATGTTTTTTCTCACCACAGATGACATCCTACAGGACTGGAGGATGATGGCAAGATCATGGCTGGAGGCAAATGGTACTTAGATGAAAAGCCATGCAAAGAAAATAAAATCAGAGGTTCCTCTAGGTCATTGAGCTCAACAACTTGTTTACTTGCAGATCTCTAAAATGCTTCCATGTAGGTGCAAACATACATCAAGTTACAGGATCAGTGTAAACCCACTGATAACAGGGTTACTTTTTGTTATTATTCTCAAATCACTCAGAAGTACTCATTGGACTTACAGTGGTCTGTAGACCATGAGTTGAAAAGTCACTAAATCATGACTGGAAAACATAGGTCTGAACACAGTACTTTTACTACTGAATTTAATTTCTGTATTACTGAATTAAATGAAAACATCATTAATAGCAGGAAGCAACTGCAAACAATGTAAAATTCAGTCACTTTTTAAAACATACAAGCAAGTACTTGAAGTTTAAATAAACAGCTAAGGATTTGTATGTAGGTGAGGTCTGTGACTGATGAGACAAAAAACTTGAGTAAGCCCAGGGAGTGGGAATAAGGTGGCTGGAGAAGAGTTGAAGCTCCACTTATCACTAGAACACATTTTATCAGCAGCTTTGCCTATATTCGTCCATGCTGTACGTGACTGCATGTAGTATTCCTAACAGAACTGTAACCCTCTCTGCCCATTATCAGTCATAACAAGACCCCCCTCAACAGACAAAGCCATTGGGAGAGTCTGTCCCTTTCTCAGCTGGCAGGAATCCTGCAATCTGGGGACAGAGACAGTTGAGTTATAAATACTCAGCCGTGGCTTAGTTTTGGTGTCTACTCCTCTGTCTCCTGCCATCTCCTACTGAGAAAAGAACCATTTCCCTTTTCTTAATGACCACTAAAATCATTTAGGGAATTTCCAGCACACCGTATACAGATTCTGATTCACTTTTACCCCAGAAAATGTTTAACTCCTTCTGGGAATTATTGTGAATTGATCCAGTCCTACAAACTAAGATATCTCAAGTTCCTTTTTCCCTTTCAACCATATATGAGCACTTAGCATCCAAAGTATTCTGCTCCTCTACACCTCTCTGTCACTGCAGTGAAATCTTCTTAGTCATGAGACCCTAGGCTCTCATACTTTCAACTGGGTCAGATATGTGGATGATTCTTCTCCTGAAATGGGAAGACAATTCTCTTTTTCCTATTTTCTAAGACACATACATACCACTTTGCTTACTATTTTGTAACATTCATGTTTCACTGCTACTACTAATACAATACGGTCAAAAAAAACCGTCTCTGTTTTCCTTCCCTTCTACCTCCTTCTTTTAGCAAAGCTATTCTTCTTGCTCTTGCTGTCACTTGGGTGTTTTCTCTGACATTACACCAACAATCCACACAAGCACATTGAGCAGCTTAACATGGAGCTACTTATCTGCATACTGCCATTTTTTTCTATCAGAAGAAAAGTGAAAGATGTCACTTCTTTACCAAACCCTGCAGATTTCAAGGCAAGAAAGCAAAAATGAACCCTAAAGAATATAACTGGATGTGGCATATCGTAAAGATGATCTAAGGTTACAAAAGGATGAAACATAATTAATTCAAGCACAATTTCTCTTAGCAGCAATTACTTCTGTAAGAAAAAACCTTCTATAGATAATATATTCCAGTGTGTCATAAACACTTGTCTTAGTTGCACACATAAAGCTCTGACATGAGGCTCGCTTGCATGCTTCAGCTCTTATACAGCCAAACATCTACTGTGAGGATGTATAAAGAACATTGGCTTCTAGTGCTTCAGTTCCTCTGTTTATACAACATTCCAGACACAAAGTCCTTGTGAAAGTGGTGGCAGAGAACAGGAAGGGCAGCTGTAAACCCACCAGCTACCTAAAGATATGTTTACCTGTGAATAGTGGTTTTCTCTTTACAATTCTGAGACCTTACTAAGAGATATAATTCTACTAAGATGCAAGTCTGGAAAATATTATTTACATTAGGAGAGCAAGACTTCTTCTTAGCTGCACTCTCAGAAACAACTGCTGCCTTAATCATAGAATTATAGAATAGTTAGGGTTGGAAAGGACCTTAAGATCATCCAGTTCCAACCCCCTGCTGTGGGCAGGGACACCTCACACTAAACCATATCACCCAAGGCCTCGTCCAACCTGGTCTTGAACACTGCCAGGGATGGAGCATTCACAACCTCCCTGGACAACCTATTCCAGTGCCTCACCACCCTAACAGGAAAGAATTTCCTCCTTATATCCAATCTAAACTTCCCCTGTTTAAGTTTTAACCCGTTACCCCTTGTCCTGTCACTACAGTCCCTAATGAAGAGTCCCTCCCCAGCATCCCTATAGGCCCATACAGCAGACACAGCTTGGTGGAGGTCACTACAGAGCCAAGGGAAGAATCTTCTCTAAGGGTGGGTGCAGATTAACAATTTAGTTCAGATCATAAGTGCACTTCTAAAATTAATCTCATGATCCTCCCCACTTACTGTGCTTAAATTTGAACCACATAGCAGTATTAGAGCACATAAACTGGATTCTTTTCATATGAAACTGAAGGTGGGGCTCAGGACTAGCTGTAAGTGGGAATTCAGTCCATGGCATCAGACTAGAGACAGTCTGAAGTGACACCCCCTAAAAGAAAACCAGACTGGTTGTTGAGCCTTCATCGACAACCTTTTTCTCTACAGATAATGCTCTTCTGAAGTCATATCTCAGATGCAACTTATTCTTCTACCTTAATTTTCACTATTAAGGTATCTGATTGGGGTGGGGGGTGGGGTGGGGGTGGTATGAGTGGGAGACACCCACAACTAGGACTGTAGGTTGAAGGCACAAGTCTGTGAAGGGGTGGTAGACTATACTGCTTGCATCTTACTGGTGCTAATGGTAGATTGGATATAGACTTCAAGAATAGATGGTATTAGAGCACTTTTCCATGTCATTTGCTTGAAATGTTACGAGAGTTTGGATGACTACAAATGAGCAGGAATGTGTAAACTGAAAATCTGTTGCCTGCAGAATGCAGATCATTAAAAACTGGCATCAAATCTTACAGCTATTTGAAAATGCCTTAAAGCCAAACTAAGTTTTTCCCAGTAGATTATAAAATGTAGCTGAGATGTAAACAGATCTTGAAGCCAAATAAATTTCCAAAGGGACATTTTCTTCTTTGCTGAATTCAGCTTTATGGACAGCCTCAAAGCTACTAACAAAATGAGAAATAAGTGCTTTTATTTCTAAAAGTGGTTGTAGACCATAATGATTCTTAAAAATTCCATAAGCCTTTCTGGATTACTACTGACTCAAATTATTCCTCTTCATCCCAATGAAAATAGGTATCTTCATTCTGATATGGATTTAATCTAGTCTAAGCTTGAAAATCTTTGTCAATATAGCAAAGTTAGTTAAGATTATGATATTTTAATGACATTTCCCACTGGCAAAAGTCCTTATAGAGATGCTGTTACATAAAACTCAGGAAATCTTGAAAGCTGGACTGTCAAAAGCCCTTTTTTTGCCACTAGGAACTTCATCAACTCTAGGTGGGGATGCCCACCTAGTGAGGAAGTCTTTGTTCAACTGTAGCCGTGGTAATAAACCTGTGGGTATCACAAGGGTGCATCAGTGACTGATAATGTATAACAGTGGAAAAGGGAGCACATATTTCAGTGAGGTCTGCATTCAGTCTGTTAAGGATCCTAAGGTGATGCTCCACATGAGAAAAAGTGGTAACAAATTCTTCTCAGCCAGTAGCTTCCAGCAGCCATTTCTGGGCTCTTACCCTCTCATTATGGAAAAATATAACAGAGATGTCTCAACTCTTCAACTCAGTAGCCTACGTAACAAAGAGTTAAATGTAGAGGATTGTGCTCAAGAGCTCCAGACCCCCCATTTCCACAGCTGGAGAGACCCATAGGCTCTCTTAAGAGAAGAGGGCATGTCGTCTGAATGGATATTCAGTGTTAAAGGACAGTGTACGAGACCCATAAACCCTATTACCTGAGCATAAAACAAGTTCAATGGAAAACATAGCTCTGGGAAGAATATGGAACATATAAGGGAATCCTTGCTTAGAGTTCTTGTCTTACTGCTACAAGAAAACTCAGTAGCAGAACAGTAAACACCTGCTTCTGATTTAAAGACTTCAGGATGGGTGATGTTGTATGTGGTTTTAGCAGGGCGAAAAATTACCTTCTGAACACCAAACAAGGTTTGAGGTAGCGCGACCTCTCTGTGATGTGGCTGTGAGTTGAAACCCTTTTGCTTTGGTAGCTTGTGGTTAGAAGTAGCTTGAAGAATAAATGGGTAAAGGTAGGGGAAGAGCTGTTTCAATAAACTGCACACAGTGAGGTGATGCTTATACAGAAAATCTCACAGATTAATACGAATTTTAAACGTTTTCACACATATGAAAACGTTCACATCATATGCCTCTGGAAATCAGTTCTCTACTATACAATCATTTGATAACTTCCTCTGTTTTCAGCATGTAAGTCATCTAATAAGGTACTGCAATGTTCTGGGCCAGAAGCATCATCTCTCATAGGCCTTCCTTTAGGAGTAAGAAGATTCTGTGATTACAAACATAGGGTAAACCACCCTATATGCAACAGTAAGAAAGTAATCTATGTTGAGTTTTAGCAAGATTGTTACTAGGAATGTTCCTATACAAATATGATACTGTAAACAAGCAATTTATTTCAGTTTTAGCATTTCTACTTATAGAAATAACTCTCCTTCTTAGGAAGCTTATTAAATTTCTGGACTTCCTGCTGGTGCTCAAGCTTTATGGTACATTCTTTGGTTCTAGCTCATCCTATAGAGAACCAATTTCATTCTTCATCTTGACAACCACGGTGCACTCATGATTACTCCCATGTTAAACCTGGTTGATAATGGTGGCAATCTAGCATTCCCTGAGCGCAGTAAGGCTGGTGCAATATATCTATCCTTATTAGGTAATTTCCTGTGCTAAGAGACAGTGCAGAAATATCCTCTAACATATGAAATATAGTTGCATTCCACTTTAATAGAAGCCTCTCTGTGTAAAACACTACGCTTTTAAACCTCCCGGTAGCTGCTCAAGCTATCTTTCAGTACGATGAATCAGAAACCGTATCTTCTTTGTTCTGAATAGCCTTTTTAATAGAGACACAATTTCCACAATTACTTTTATCACCTATCTAATACCCACTTTGAGATTTGTGTATGCTATTGTTCACTCCCTTGTCCTCTGTTTGCACTGAATTTTATCATCAGGACTGTACCTTGCTTCTCTCCTTTCCCCCAGGGTGGTTCTGATCACTACCAGGCTGGTATCCGAGAGGAGACTTGAGAGCCATCTCAACCACCAGAAGTGGACTGTTTAGCAGCTTGCTTATTTCTAGGTTAAAGTCAAGATTTCATGGTATGAATAAAATAAGAATGAAATGCTTATGTATCAACTGATGCTGGTGAGTTAATCTCCCATCATGTTCTTGATCTTACCCCATTGCCAATATGGTTTGCTTGCTGAGTTCCTTTAGGGTGAGGAATGAGAGGAGCTTGTGAGCAGCCTCTGGTTTTACCAGTGTACAAGGAAGTCTCTAGTGGCTGAAATTCCCCCTCACCCATACACCCAGGTGAGTGGTGAACAGGCTACTTTCAAAAGCAGAACCTGTGGCACATAGGCATAGATTGGAGGGGAACAGCCCAGACAAAGCAACTTCGCTTTTTCCAAGGCATTAGTATCTAACTGTGAAGCAAGAAGGCATTTTGCAGAATGAGAATGTTCTCCCTTTGTAGCAACACCCCATCCTCTACATTCTCCCCCACAGATCAATTACCCCTGCCAGAACCTCAGTATAAAAGGCATTTGTTCAATGCAGCCAAATGCAAGGAAAACAGTGGGATAAAGTCTGGGGAGAACTCCACGTGAGAAGAGCTAACACAAAATCTCTACGAGAAATTTCAGCACCTCACTGTTTAGATACAACTCTACAAATCTTGCTCTCTACTGTTAAAGGCAGTCAGGATCTGAAAGATGTCAAGTCATTGCATGGGACATGTAATACATTCTCTGTTTCCCCACTCATTTTCTCCTTGCACGAGCTAGAAAAGAAAAGAGATCACAAAAAACAAAGGACTAAGTTTCTTTCACTAAATAATTTTGCTCTATTGCAAAGTTTATGAGGAAAGTCTCACGGGCTTAGTATCAGGATTTTTTTTGGAAACCTAGGACTGTATGTTTGAAACTATACACTTTTAACTTTCTGCTAAGTATTGCCACCCAATTCCAACACAGGACTATTATCAAAGCAAGTCTATGCCACTGCCCTGTCCTCACAGAAGCTGTCAGGACTGTCTCTTTATGGTACCTCTATTAAAACAGAGAGCAGCCCCATTGTTCTGGTTCATCTACAGTGGGAAACACAGAGTCTTCCCCAGAGCGCTGCACCCATGTGCTTGTTTATTGGTAGCAGGCCCAGGCTCTGGGTTGCTGATTATACAGTAAGCACCTGCCCATGGCTTAGGGCAGACTTCCTCTTCCAGCGCCGCAACTCTGCAATGAGATTTATGCAAACTGGCTCAAGGCTGTGATGTCACAGCCCCTGATAGACCCACGGGCTATCTCCCTTCTACAGACATTTAATAAAATCAGGAACTTCACACACAGCTCAGGAAGTTCACCTCAGAAACTATTAGGGCAAAGAATAAGAACTTGTTAGGGTCCTTCTCCTATCCCGAGATCCATCACAGCAAAAGGACTTCACAGAGTCCAAGGATCTCGCTTTATTTTTTCTTTTTTTCCTTTTTCGTTTTTGTTTGTTTCATGTGATTGCTTCAAGTCAGTTTTTCTGGATGTTTGAAAACTGAATTAAGAAAAATTCACTCCGAAGTTGGCTGAATGTTGCAAGCTTGCAAAATGGAAGGATTTCCCCTCATTCCCCCTGTGAGTATATGAGGTTTATTCCTAATATTGATCATTGGGATCAGTAGTGAAAGGCAAAGTAAACCAGGTTTATTATTTGAGAATATCTCTGGTTTGGTCTGTATTTGTAATGCCAGGAAGTTGGGTTTAGGTCAATATATACAGCCAGTGACAGCACTGCAATGAATGGGAAATTAACATTTCCTCCCAAAACTTGTATCTGATTTTTGATCTCCATTTGTTTTCACAGATTAAATGCATGGTATTGTTGTACAGTATGCACATAGCAAGTCAGTACAGCTTTTCCTTTAGTGCCAACTTTGTGACATAAGGCCGAGTCTTTCTTCAGATTGTAATTCTTAATAATCTGGAGTCTCTGACATAGCTTGTGTGTTTGACTATCTACCAGTCTGTGAGAGAAGAGTTGCTGAATGCTGATTTTACATATTGCAGATTTTAGGACTCTCTGCTCTTTGTAGTGGTGGCATCTAAGTCTGTAACTTACTATGAAAAACCATCACTTGCTATGAAAAACCAATAGTTGAATGAGAGTTAAAAATCCGCAGGGTTTAAGTGGGTCTTTCAATGTGCTCTCTAAGATACAAACTTTTCTGTGTGTTATGAGGCTGTGCTTATCCTTTCTTTAACTCTAAAACATTGTTACACTGCTGTAGTTTATTGTATGGTGAGTTTGGAAGTAGTTTATGAAGCACATAATGTCACTAACCTGTTCTTCAGAATCAAACCTGAATGGGAAATCTCTAAACAGACTGGGTAAAAGAGGCCCTAATTAGATTGTATGAAGTTTGTAGAAGCTGAAGAGATGTCAGATAAGGTGTTTTACTTGGCTTTTTATGTGGTAGGTAGACTACCTACAGTAATTGCTGTCTGTGTTCAGAAAACAGAAAAGGACAATGAAGATCCAAGAGTCCTTTTAACAAGACTTGTATCAAGTCTTCTTTTTGTCTTGCTAAGGACAAAAAGACATGTCCTTGCTAGGGCTAAGGACGTGTTTCCTTATCTTCCACCCAGAGAGATAGCCCCTTGAGTTCCTTTCATGTTTGGTATCCATGCTTGCTGAAAATATGTCTTCTTTTCGGGAGACCCTTTATTCGAGCAGTTCACCATCAGTGTCCCTGAAAGCTCACATCCATCCAAAGGGGGAGAAGACCCTAAAAATCTTTCCTCTTTTTTTTTCGCTTTAATTCACCGAATTGCCCAATGACTCTGCTGTAAACGCCTCAGGACAGAAAGCTGAAAAGAAACTGAGAAAATGAAAAAAGTACACAGCGATTTCTCAGTATGTTACGTGTTGGACTTAAAATAAATTTCAAAAGAAACCCAAACCTTGTCCTCAACTACCCCAGAAGCCAGCATCTCTGTTTAAAAAGAGTAAATAATTGTTAATTTTCTGTCCACTCATTCATTCATAGCCAAGTTTTCTGGACTCTCTTTTTTTCAGTATTGAATTCCGGTACACACATGGGATAAATGGAGTGAAAATTTAACACAGCCTGGCCCATAATTTGTGTTGCAGTTAATACTCTGGCTGGGATTCTGTTCAGATGAATGATACAACAGGCAATGAAAATACAATTGTGTCCTCCAGGAGCACTTGACAGGGCAATTTGTTCTTTATTTTTGTGATTAAAGTGTCCCATGATTAATCATTTGTGTTTCGTATTTTCAAAACTGTTTTAAGTGCACTTTGAGCACTGCAAGTTAGAGCCCCACACAGCTTTGTTCTAAATGTCTGTGCCTCCTGGGACTTTTTTAGAGGGGAGCCATAAGCCCGTTTCTAGACAGGGGGTTCTGTGAAGCAATACTTCCCTCCTCTGCCCCTCCTCTTTCAGTTGAGGGTGGTTCAGTAACTGCCTTTCTCTTGACTGTGTGAGGAAACTCTTATCCTCCATTTGGAAAACACTGCTGGTTTAAATGGTCTAAGAGTATTGCATCTTTCTCTGAAGATCAGGACTTTCATATGGAAAAGGTTTGCAAACTGGGCCCATGTTTTTCAGCACATGACAGAATCTAATCGTGCTACAGAGCCAAAAATTATGAAGTCAAACAACTTTGCCTAAAAAGGGCCCCAGTTATATGTGAATCCCTAAGTAGCCACCTGTAGAAATCACAGCTTCAAACAGAAGTATATTCATATGAGAACAAAAATGCCTTACGGAAAGCTCTGTTCCACATAACTGCATTGGCAGCATGGTCCAGTGAAGCAGCCCCAGTGGGTGATTATGCTAATACCTTTACTCATCTTTTCTGAAATAGTTATACTGTAATTTTTTTCCAAGGAAATATGGTTAATCTGGGCCTTCAAACTTGTCTCAGCAGCACATCACTGGAAACTGTGTGGAGTAATTCTGAATCACATGCCAGTGAATAGTTACGTTAGGATAACAAAAAAAGATCAGCTTTTAGTGAATTTACAATCACCTGGAATCATCTGACAAAGTCTTGGTGAATAACAAGAATTTTCAAATTGCTATTCAGTTAAGTCCCCTGTATCTCTTTTAACCAATGTCAGCCAAACCTTCTCCAAGTGGTTTTGTGGCTTTTCCCTTGATTTTCAATGCAAAGAAGGAAGATGGTGGTAAATCTTCATTTACCAAAGTCTGCGACAGATAAAGCATTGTTTGTTGACCTTTTGCTTGAGGTTGGAATATGGTTTTAGATAATGTGCTGTACCTCATGGCATGTACAAAAGGAGATATCAACTTCAGACCGCAGCTATGAATACCAAAGCTTTCTCTCACTGTCTTAGATGAAAACAGTTGACAGAACAAATGGCCATTGATATCAGTGAAATATTAAGTTGTAACATAAGCCATTCTGTGTTGTTTGTCAGGGGAAACAAAACAGTTCAGTGTCATGGAAGTGCTACTAGTAAGATGATGAAATGGGTGTGTGGGTGGGGAGGTTCCAGAGGATGGGGCAAGTGGGCAAAGATTGGTACAAGAGGCAGAAGCAGCACATGGTGAAACCTATTCTCTCAAACTAGAGAAAAAGCTTTTAATAAAAAACAGAGAGATTAAAAACAGGTTCTTGGCAATAGTTTCTCTAATGAACAGAGGAAAATATCCCCTTTTCCCCTAGGATAGAGAAAATCAGAGATGGTACATTCTGTACCATCTCCTTTGGCCACCATCTGATTAAGTTCATGATACTTAAACTTTCAACCGTTTAATATACATCTTCCCACATTTGTTACTGTACCCCTGAAGCTCCAACAGCAAGATGGTAAAGTGGTGCCAATTCAAGCCCTTTGTGGGGATGGATTAGTCAGATTGCATGAGTTAGCAAAGATATACACGTACATATTCTATCACATGGGTCACTGAGCAGAAAACAAATTCAAGGAAGAAAATTCCCACAATGTATAGCAATGCGATTTGAAGTCCCAGACTTTTAAAACTGGGTATTAGAAAAATACAATGATCTATGTAGAAGCAGACTGGTTTTTAGATGTTGAGTGTCTGCAATCACTCCACAGTCAGCCAGGTCTGTAAATATTAAGGGAACCACTTTTTAACACACCTTCCTCTAGCTCTGCTTATTGAATACACCTTTGAACTTGTAAAACTACCTTTTGAATGTTAGAAATACTTCATTCTCAGCTCCAAAATTGTGAGAAACCATTGCCTGTTACAGTATATTGGACTGAAATTGAGGGGTTTGGAGTATCTTAGAGAAGAAGAGACAACAAAGGGAGAACACAACTAGGAAAAGTCAAATGTTCTTTCCCATGCCTCAAATATGTATTGTTTATCTGCTTTTGGACTGATGCTTGGCCTTCCTGCCAAGCTATACTTCTGTACAGAGTTTTTGTTGTAGCAGTGGAAATTTTATACATAGCAAATTAAGCTTAGATTGACAGGACACTAATTTCTTTGGAAATTTGCTTACTTTTGGCAGAATATTTATCAGAGACACAAGTTTTGATGCATTTAGATATAAAATTTTAATAATTTCAGATTCTAGTATTTTAGTTAAAAAGAAATGATTTCTATATAACTTTTTTAATCTCCATTTCTCCCAAATAGTATGATGTGCATTTTCCATTTGGACATTGAGGTCTCTCCTTTCTCAGAATATGAATGCTTTCCTTTGGGCTATCAAAACTTAACAATTCTGTTATGAAGGTTAAAAACTGCATACATTCTTTAGGTTGACGTGATTTATCAGAAAGCACATATTTATGGAAAGAAAATAGAAGAGTGGGGTGAATGAATTTGAAAAGATAATAAAGAGTAGACATTCCTGTCAGAACTTTATCCTGAAGAAAGCAAACCACAGTTGAAATACTTTTTCTTGTCAGAGATTGGATTCCACCACTGGTCTAAGGAATGGGGATGAGTGAATGCATATAAAACCAGTCATGGTTAGAAAGAACACAAAGAAAATTTGTAGAGAAACACCGGAAGCATCAGAGAGAATCCATGCTGTACTGTCTCCTTTGACCTTTGGGGAATAAGTTATACTTCCCATTAAATCTTTGTGTAGATGAAGGGCAAGTCTATTGGAATCTTATGGATTTGAAAAAGAAGACTGCACTTATGTCCTCTGGAGACCAGAAGTAAGATGAGTCCCTTCACTGGTATCCCTATAATTAAATGATGATTACTCCTTTTACTTAGTCTTGCCCTTATATTGTCTTTATTGTCCATTATTGTCTCCTCAGGAGTTTTCCAAAACAATTACCACCACCACCAATTATACTGGGGACAGCCAGGCAATGGATTTGCTCCTGAGGGTTTCAATATTCCACTGATCTGATGCCCATGAACACCTTAATCCCCTCAGAATGAGTCTCTCTTTTTCTTGATGCGATTTCATCCATGTCATCCTAGAAATCACAGCCCTAGAAAAGGACAATATTTAAATCCCCAAATTCCACCAGAATGAACTGAAGGAGTTAACTAGAATTTAACAGCAGAGTTAATGAGCAGTGGTAACTCTGATGTACTATTCACCAGAAGAAAAATCTTTTCCTCCTGCCAGCTGCTTATCTACCACCTCCATCTGGATTTTAATGGCAGCTGCTGCCTTAGGAGTCGGGTTCCCCAGTAGTCTAGAGGAGGAAGAAAAAGAGAAGCTCACTTGCATTTCTGGCATGCTGTCACCATAGCCTAAGCTTGCAAAATGCTGGTGTACCAATAATGAGATAGATTTATGGAGGGGACATACAGATAGATATATGAACATATGAACATATAAACAGGTGAACATTAAAAATATGCCCATCATTTAAGTTACTGTATTGTTTTAAATATTTGTCCTTTTCTTTTGAAGTCAGTTATGCTGAAGTCAATATGGAATAAAAATGCTTCTATTAGTACCTACAAGAAATAATTTCCTTTCAGAACACAAAGCAGAGGGCTTTTGAGTTCTACATTACTGTTGAAACCATAAGAATTTGTTCAGCTTGAACTTAACTGGACAAAAGCTTAGCAAAGTCCTGTGAAGGACATTTCCCTGCTCTAAAGCTTCTTTCTCAAAAAAGAAAAAAACAAACATCAAATGAAGCAGGAGAATTGTGCACAACTAATAATAAACAGACCACCATTATTGAAACAACATAAGATGCTAAAGAGCATTAACACTGGAGTACTAGGAGTGGGAAGGAAGACAAGCAGGAAAGTTACCCTATGTCACCTGTTTTAAGATAGGAAGGACTTTAATTCTACAGCTAAGCATTCAATAGGTCATGACTCAATATCTGCCCCACTCCTTAAGTCTTGTCTGTGCATACCTAACAGCCCTGTGCAGCTGATTTGAACCAGCAAACATTTACAGTTCATCTTGGGGGAAAAAAAAAAGAGAAATAAAATGGTTTTATGCCCCCTGTCAACATCTTTACTCTCCTACAAACTGCCACCATTTAATGAGACCTCCTAAAAACACTCAGAAAATCATCCTCAGGCAAGACAAGTTTCTACTTTCTCTTTTGTGCACAGGAGGAATAACAAATACCTGTCACTACCAAAGAGAAGGTTTCCTTGCTGTGTTGGTGTGATGGCATCCTGGCTTGTGGTTGATGTCCAAGACAGCTCTATAAGCAGTACCTAGAGAAGGCTGGAGGGTGGGATATCAAGAACTTGTTTAATATCACGGGACAAATTGTGCCACACAGATTGGGTCTAAGGAGATGGATTATTCATTTATTTTTTGCAAACTACTGTTTGGTGTCACACATTTTATTCCTGCTGATTCAAAAAGAACTTGAAGCCTCCCCCTTCTTTCCCTAGGCAATATTAAATATGTTGGCATCTCCCCTTCACTAACTATGAATAATTTTGAAGGGGTTGGTATCATCTTACAACTCTAAAAATTCTTCTTCTCTTTGCAGCCCTCTGAAGATATGGTACCCTATGAGTCAGACCTCTACAGACAGCCCCATGACTATTACCAATATCTCAACAGTGATGGAGACAGTCACGGTGGTAAGTTAAAAAAAATATCTCCTTGGAGCATAAAGTCTCATGGGATACAACAGGAAAGACACTTTAGGACATGCAGGAGAAGAGCAAACACGTCGCTCTGATGTGTAATGTATAGGCTCAGAATTTCAGTTCATAAACCAACAGTATTTTATTCTGCTGAACTGCACTCTTCCAATCCAGAACTGCAACATGGTTTCTCTGAAAGAGAATTTTAGAAAGCACTGAACGATGCAGGTTGCTTCTAGGACATTGCCAGGAAGGTGGAATCTCATGATCTCTATCCTGCATTATCTTCACTGTGGCTTTGCTTACCCCTGCAGATCAAAAGTACTCTGCATGATTCAGAGCCCTCTCATGGCCTGGGTTTGTTATACTGTATTTCTTTTCTTGTGTTCCCATCTCCAATTGCTGTTTGACATAGGCCCTAGAACACTCTATTTGTGCCTTTATTTTAATTATATTTCTTTGGTATTTGGCCTTTTTCAACTCCTTTTTCAACTCCATGTATTTCTGTCTTTCTTTTGATCTCTTTTGCATGCTGTCACACCTAGCTTTAACTTTCACTCTTCCTCCAGTGCACCCAAGTACTTCCTCTCTCTAAATCTACGTAAAATTTCCTTGTAGAAGTAAACCTGGCTTAATATAAAAATACTGTATGATTATTTATTGCTTCAATTTATGTAAGTGATTTCAAAGCTTTCTTGTCTTTATATTTTCATGTTATCTGTGCACTGGACTCTAAATCATTGCAGACAGGAGAATCTTGCTTGGTGAATTTTGTCTCCTGTGCAATACAATAAATAGTCCAACAACACCGCCCTCGAAATATCAGAGTCAATATTGACTCAGGACGGAAAAGCACCGTTCTACTGTATCATTTGTGACAGTCCCTTCAGATCCTGGAGTTTCCCTAAAAGACTCCCACTGATCGAGCAACTAGACCCATCACTGCTTAATTTAAGAGATCTAACAGCTCCACAGCATAGCACTGCTTTATCTGTGGAAACAAAAGTTACCTTGAGGGAGAGCAAGTTACAGAATATGATTGTTCTGAGCATTTAGCTGAAAAAGATTCCTACCTAAATTTGTTCTCTACATTGCCTTTAAGAAAAACCTGGAGACAAAGAATTAATTCAGTTGTTACAAGTTATCTCATGGCATCTGTCAAGTCACATTAATCAAACCCAGCAAATTCCACGTGGAAATTCAGGGTTTTTACATGATAACGTGTACCTGTTTACACACCCATAAAATGAGGATAATGTTTATTATCTCAAAAGGCAATTGTGACAATTAAACAATGACTGTAAAAGATGTAGGAAAAAGCACTGGAAAATAACTTTTCTGTCACTAAACCTAGGTTACATCAAGCAACAACATCACTTTATCTTTCATAATCTTATTGTCGCACCTGGTTTAGTACCCATTTCTTCTGTTGGAAGGCTGTTCCTAAGCTAAACTGCTCAGATCATTTTGTTAACCATTATGTTAATGATCATTATGTTAATGTTAAAATCATTATGTGAATGATCTGATCATTTTTATTCATCATAATGAACACAACAAAAACTTGCAATTGCCTCTTTGGGTTATGTCCTAAGTAGTACTTGAACACCCACTTTGAACAGAAATTTGACTCTGCCTAAACTTGTGTTGCACTTGTCCTAAAGACCCAAAACCTTGTTGTTCAATGGTTTAGCTCCTACAGCAAGTGGTTATGAAAGAGGCAACTTAATCCCAGCCTGCACATTTCAATCAAATCTTTGTTTATGAAAGCACATGTAATGTAGTTGGTTGTGTCTGAATGTCTAATACAGCCTCTGCATTCCTGAATTGCTCACAGTCCAAAAGACCAATGAACAACCAAAGAATACAAATGAGAATGAAAAACACAAATTAGCATGTCTTGCTTCTTTCCTATTAACATTGACAAACTCAACTTTGGCTTTCATTTTGTTAATGTGGCAGAAGTAGTGGGTCTTGAGGAGAGCCATGAAGAAGAGCAGGAAAGGGACATCATAAACTACTTTGAGAAGTATGTACTAAATGTTCAGAACAATGTGGGTAAAAGCACAATGACTGAAAAATGGTGGGGAAAAAGAATAAATAAGGTGCAGCAGTGGGACCAGTGAAGTGAAAGGGCTGAGAATATGTTCAGAGAGGATAAAAGAATAAGTTACTAGGACAGAATTGTGAGAGAGAAGTTCAGTTTGGGGTACAGTGTGATCACTGGCAATAAATTAAACATAATTTTGCAGGTCTACTCAATACCAGTATGGACTTCAAAGAAAAGCTACCAGGTAAAGTAAATACATACTACAAATGGAATAATACTTCTGACTTTGCTGACAAGGGACTGCTAACAGAATAGAAGGTCTTGCTTAAGTGTCAGACTACCTCTCTCTCACTGCTAGCAAGTTAATTTTGTGACAGGAAGATGGCAAGATCTGAAGATGTGCGCTACATGCATTACTGCCGCTTTTCTAGAACACAATGCTGAAGGCAAATCTAACTCCATGTTTACCTGAGTAGGCAGTGAAGTACACACTATAGCGTGTCATTAATTTAATTTGTAGATCATTGCAAATAAGTGAACAGTGAATTTAACAAGCAAAACCACACCATAAACATATCCACATGTTCATCATAACATGCATTAGTTGCATTTATTTTGTATGCTGTAGTTTAACCATTTTGTAAATACTGTAATAAACATAGAAACACAGCCAAGGAGGACAGAAACTACAAGTGATCAGGTGTTAGTCCATCACCCCACCCTAAGCCTGTATGCTAGTAAGTCTGTAAATGTAATACAACCTGTTTTGTAACACTAACGCAATCTTAGTAATTACAAAATTCCACTGCAGCTTTGTCTCTAAGTTATTACTAAACTTCATGGGTTTAGTAAAAATCACTTTTTGTGAAGCTGAATGCTGATGCTTGTTCACTTTGTTGCTGGCCTCCTGGAACAGATTTCATGATCTGGGATTTTATTTTCATCCCACCATGGTAATATGATCATTTAAGAATCCCAGCTTTGACATTTTCAGGATTTTAGCCCACATAGAAGTGGAGGAAAGTCCAAACATGTGAACCTTAGTCTCAAATGCTATATGGAAAATAGAAAGAACTCCAAACTTCACTTAAAAATCCCCTCACTTCGAAGCCAATTCTCATGCTTTGCTGACTCAGAATTTGAATATTTTGGCATTGTTAAAATCATGACGTTTGTGAAGTGAGAAGTAAGGAAAGCCTACTGTCATTACAAACAAGACTGCTGCACTGCCTAGGAGCACAGCATTTCACTAAACAGAAAATAATCTGTAGGGAATCTAGACATTAAATTTCCAGCGTCCCTCAGTTTCCCAGGTTTTCTCAGATGAGTGAAACACAGTGAGAACATCAAAGCTGTGCAACAGGGCACTGTGTAAGAAACCCTCTCCTAGTTCTAATGCGTTGGAAAATCTGTACAGCCAGAGCAGAACCACTCAGAGATATTAGCTCAGACCTCACAAGTACAACCATGTCAACAAGTTGTCTCCTTGGTCCGGGCAGAGTGCTGTGCTGACAGAGCTGTCACGTTTCCGGTTCAAGAGCTGGCTCATGAATTTCTGCATAGTTTTGTGCTGTGTGGTGCAGAGCTAGCTTATTACTCCACTTTCATTGTAAATACCTTTCTTAAGCCTGTTTCACATTCTAATTGCTGGTTCTAACATTATTCATCTATTAAAACAGGAGCAAAGCAATTCATATCGGTCAAAAGATGACTGAGAAAGTTCAGTCATGTTTTCTCACTTGTAGAATGAAAATCTATCTCTGTGGTAAATACTAACACAATGCCTATAGGTCCACTGTTGCTTCCCAACAGGCTAACATCCTCCCTGCTATGGGAGGGAGCTCAGAGTTCATGATTGTCCTTCCTCTAACCTTTCACTACATACAAGACCAAAACAAACACCATCTCCATGTCTCTATAAGAGAGAATTTATTTCACATCCTCTTTCACTTCATATGAAATTTCTCATAATGACTCCATTGTGTAGCTATATCTTGGCTTTTAATGAAATTTGCCTTTACCCAAAGAATAGACACTTTCCATTTCTAGAATTTTTCTCTCCTTTCTTTTTAATTCCTTTCACCTTAACATTTTTGAGAGAACAGAATGGCTATTGTGCTGCTGACATAACAAAGAACATAGAATAAGTAGCTGCTGCTAACTCTAATAACTGCAGTCACAGACATTTAGAGGGGTTTTATGTTTTCATGAGCAATAATATAGCCAGGCTGGTTAACTACAGAGGGGCTTGTGGAGACAGAATTTTCTCTTTTGATGTAACTAAACCAATATTGTTTTTCCTAAGCATCACTGTAAAATTACAGGCAATTTAGAAAGAAATAAGGGCTTTAACTTCTGTCACAGCTTGAATATTTGAGCATAAGTTTGTGTTGAAGTAATTGCCAATTAGATTTATTTTGTAATGCATTAGTATTATGTGATTGCTGTTAAGTCCCTAAATGCTGTGCTATTAGTACTATGCTATTGTAGTATTTTAACAGCTGCACCTAGTTCCATGAAAAGGGAATTTGGTAATGACTAAGCTAAATAGCACAGTGATTAACATGAATATGCATATATAGTGTTTTATTTACCAAGAAAGAGTTTAAAAGAACACTTCTGCAGGCAGCAGGAACCTTGCCATAGGCTTCAAAAATTGGAGTATAAAAACATAGAATCATAGAATGATTTAGGTTGGAAGAGACCTTAAAGATCATCCAGTTCCAACCCCCTGCCATGGGCAGGGACACCTTCCACTAGAGCAGGTTGCTCAAAACCCCATCCATGAGTACTAATAAAAAGATACTTCAGAAGAATCAGAAGTAGACACTCAGAGCACACACAGATACTCATGGCTATGCGTGTGGGAAGGGCAGTGGGTTCTTTCTTGATCACATAGTTACTGCCAGTAAGACATTCCACAGCTGAAGACCTGCCATTGACAGCCTCAGAGACTTCTGCCTGGGCTTTGTCATACTCACAGTTGTGCATTGATCTCTCTGACTGTACCAGATTATGAAAGGCAAGGGGTCTTTGGAGGAAGGAGCAGAGCCAGAATGAGAGATAGATTACTCCTGCAATGTGTTCTCAAGAATTTATTATACAGGGTTGTCCATAGTATACGGGGCCTCAGTGGTTGGCTCTACTTGAAGAAATCTGCAGTAATTTAGCTCAGAAAAAAACAAGTTAGTGTGGCTCAGTCTTCCACTTAAACAAAACAGTTTCAGACTGAAAGTGCCCAAGGCCTCCTACAGGACACAGCTTTAGATGACCTTTGGATTCAAACATACACACTCTGCCATTTCCTGGGTTGGGGCAGATCTGAATGTAAAAGTACTGGGGTACTTTGCACCCATAAACCCTACTGTTTTACCAGAGAAAAAAAAATTTTTGTCTAGCAGTACGACATGAAGAAGTGCATTGTAATTATAATTTTGGGCTATAAAATCCATACCTAGCCACAAAAAGCACTATAGAACAAAGCAAAGACAAAGTAATGCAGCAGCTCCCTATGTGCTTTTATAAGTACCTTTCCATCCCTTTCACATGCAGTAACATGACTTATCCATGAATCAGAAAAGCAGGAAGGACAAAAAAGTAAGCACTGAGGAAAATGGTCTGATAGAGCCTCCAAATAAGCTTCTACAGGCCTGAGCCCTAAAGCCAGCTAAAAGAGCTTACAAATTCTTAGGTACCAATTACATATCAACTATGTTTGGTATAAGCATATCACCGAGTTCTCTCAAAAGGAAGCCACATTCAAAGTCACTATGCCAGATTTCAAATCCTCAATGGAATTAGAGGTAATTGTTTGAAACATAAGTTGGGAAGGATGAGGAGACTGAATCTGAGAGAAAGAATGAAGCTTGTATTTAAGAAAAAATGCTCACAGCGCATTAGTATCCAGATAATGCCATACACAGTAACACCATATTGCAGAATTGGACAATTGGTTCCTCTACAAACTCAGTACAACTACACGTAGAATCATAGAATAGTTTGGGTTGGAAAGGACCTTGAGATCATCCAGTTCCAACCCCCCTGCCATGGGCAGGGACACCTCACACTAAACCATGTCACCCAAGGCCTCGTCCAACCTGGTCTTGAACACTGCCAGAGATAGAACATTCACAACCTCCCTGGGAAACCTATTCCAGTGCCTCACCACCCTAATAGGAAAGAACTTCTTCCTTATATCCAATCTAAATTTCCCCTATTTAAGTTTGAACCTGTTACCCCTTGTCCTGTCACTACAGTCCCTAATGAAGAGTCCCTCCCCAGCATCCCTATAGGCCCCCTTCAGATACCGGAAGGCTGCTATGAGGTGTCCAGCAGGCTTCTCTTCTCCAGGCTGAACACTTGGTATAATGTGTTCAGTTCTGTCCATCACATTATCAGAAGGATGGCAAGAGCTGGGAGCTTGGAGAAGAGAACAAGTATGATTGGGGGGGTGAATAGACTGATTTATATTGAAAGACTGAGAGCTAAGTACATGCAGCAGGGTGAAGCGATAATTAGGAGTAGATTGTAAGACAAAATGATAACAAGCTGAAAATATTTGAAGGGTATAACAGAAATGATTTCTAGTAACACAAGGAAAGACAACTTGGAACAGTAAAATGTAAATTAGAACTGTTACACTGAATATCATAAAGAAATTTTGGCCATGCATAACATGATGCATTAAAAATTAAACTGTGAAAGATTAATTTCTAGCACAGTCAGAGCAGAAGACGTGAGGTTGACTTTGATTTTACAAAACAGAGTGCACGCTAATATGTACGTAATGATGCATGCAGCTGCTGTAAGAGAGAAACAGGATTTGCAATGCTTCACATTCCCTCCAGCAGGTTTTAAATTTTGAGCAGCAAATACGAAATTCTAAAACTGTTGGAGGCTTATTATTGAACTTAAAAACCCAGAGATTGAAACCTGAAGATGATAGGGAATTTAAATTTAAACATAAATAAATCAGAAAACAGGAAAGTCATTATCTGAGTATTTTTTTATGTATTTGAAAAAAATTATCACAGACATTTCCTACATACTGAAGAGATAAAAAAGGTAGAGAAAGAGTCTGTGTCAGAATTTAGCCTCACTGTAAGCAGTGTACACCGGAGTGCTGCAACAGTTTATTCTCTTGTATTAGTACTGAAAAACGTGTGACATTTCAACACGTGCTTAGAGGAACGATCTCACAAAGTGCTGTGGCTCTACTGTAGCATTCCTACTTTTTTCTAGCCAAGTAAAATAAGGACTAAAGATAATTGCAGAGAAGTCTGTACATTTGCTGCATCTCCTCATTTCTCATGCCATGAGAAAGAGTACAATGAGACTATGGCAGTATGTAAACCAGTAGAATTTGTGACCTCAAGAAGGAAAATGTAAGTCTGCTATGCTTTCTTCTTGGGAAAGGTGTCAGCATTAATATCTTTCTTTCACATTTTATCCTAAATTATCATTGAAATCCACCTCTCCATCTAAAAGTATTCTACTTGTTAAAATGGCCAGCCACAAGCATTTATGAGATTAGGAAAAGAAGGGATCTATGTAGATTGTCACTAGAGACAGACAAGTCAGCAAGAATGGTGTGGAGAGGGTGGAAAGCACAGGAACAGGGGAAGGAACTGATACCAGACAGGTAAATGCCATGCTTCTTAATCTTATAATGTAGACCATCTATTGTTATTCCTTTAGATCATTACTGGGAATACCATCCACACCACATGCACAGTGAGTTTGAGACCTTTGGAGACAATCACTTCACAGAACTGCAGAGTGTACAGCCTCCCCAGCTGCAGCAGCTGTACAGGCACATGGAAATCGAACAAATGCATGTCTTGGATTCTACAATCCCAACCACACACATCGGACTCAACCACCAGGTATGGTTATCAGCCCTTCCTCAGAATTTAGGATGGTCATTAAGGGTCAAGAAAATAACCCATCAGGGAATGCATACTCTTATGTGAAATAGATTTTGTCCTCAACATAAAAAGGACATGGAACTGTTGGAACAAGTCCAGAGGAGGCCACGAGGATGATCAGGGGGCTGGAGCACCTCCCATATGAAGACAGGCTGAGGAAGTTGGGGCTGTTCAGCCTGGAGAAGAGAAAGCTGTGTGGAGACCTTATAGCAGCTTTCCAGTATCTGAAGGGGGCCTATAGGGATGCTGGGGAGGGACTCTTCATTAGGGACTGTAGTGATAGGACAAGGGGTAATGGGTTAAAACTTAAACAGGGGACATTTAGATTGGATATAAGGAAGAAGGTCTTTACTGTAAGGGTGGTGAGGCACTGGAATGGGTTGCCCAAGGAAGTTGTGAATGCTCCATCCCTGGCAGTGTTCAAGGCCAGGTTAGGCAGGGCTTGGGTGAAATGGTTTAGTGGGAGGAGTCCCTGCCCATGGCAGGGGGGTTGGAACTGGATGATCTTAAGGTCCTTTCCAACTCGAACTGTTCTATGATTCTATGATTGCTGAAATCAATTACATAAGTTCTTACCACACAAGCACTTGATATAAAACTCTTCATTCTCAGGACAAATGTGGCTTAAGCACTCCTTTTATCTGGATAACAAGGAGTCAAGTTCCTCAAACTGTGCCTAAAAAGATCATTGCCTTCTCTGGAGGTTTTTGAAATGTCAAAATTTTATTTCATTTAGAATTAAAATCAACTGTTCTGAAATTCTGAAGAGGACCTGGACCTGAGAATCTGTGTATTATCATAGCAAGGGTATCCATGGCTACTAGGAAGGATTCTGAGCCTCAAAGTAGTAGGAAAGTTTTAAGTATTTCCAAGCAACCCCTACAATTTTATATGACCTGTACAAGAAATGCTAATACAGATAGGTCACTGGTAATTTTACCACAGTGAAAAAGGCTAAGGACAATCTGCTTCTGTTTTGCCTGAAAATAAAGAAGTCACAAGCCAAACCACACTGTCTTGCTGAGATTTTACATGAAGCCAGTCATTTCCCTGTAAAAAAAGATACTCCATTTTGCAGTAAAGGTAGTCACCAGAGTGCCTATGAATCCTCATATAAACCTGAAATTATGAGGGTTTCCATGAATGCTGCAAAGATGCTAAGCGAAGTGGGTGTGGAGATCACTTTTTAACTTGATCCTGCAAGAATATGCCCAAAGTCATTACGAGGAGTGATAAGGAAGCTAGGTGATCTTGTGCTAAGGAGTACCCCAAGACAGGCAGCTATATACAGTGTGGTGAATACAAGACAGAGCAGGACTGAGGCCAGAGAGAAAAGTGTTTGCTGGTTACAGTGCTGCATATAATGGTGCCATTGCTGAAGTTTTGTGAGGGAAACTGCATGCATGGACTTGTCATTTTGAGCTTTTTATGTTCAAAGCAAACTGAAATTATCTATTAATCAAAAACAAAGAAAAAAATTGAGTGAATAAGTTAACGCTGTCAACAGGAAACTGACTGACTGCAAGCCATCAAACTTGCCACCTATTACTCAGAAAAAAATCAGGAATAGAACAGAAGATGTAGAAACAAACAAAGAATTAGGAACAGAAAGTTACAAATATAAAAAATGCTTCATGGAACAGCAGTCTGTGGGAAGCTTCAAGTTGTTTCAGTTGCTCACTGCAACTGCTAACACATAGTGACCAACCGTTACCTCCAACCAAAGGCGAAGAATAAACAAGAGCCCTTTATAGATGTCTTTGGAAGTACCACCAGAAACCTAGAGCATGCTTCTGCTTGTCCCACTTCACTCTACTCAGTTATCACCCTTCATTTCAGGACAAAAGGCAGACAATTTATATTGTTGCCACTTTCAATAAAGAGCATTATGCTTTCTCTGCCCCAACCAGTACCAAACTGCAGAAGATAATAGGTAAAATTCACCACTACCCTCCTTGTCTTTACCAGTTGGGGATCTTTGGCTTTTTACTTTAACTTACAGTGGCTCACGCAAGTGGTATTTGGCATGCTCTGAGGTTCAGACTTAGTCTCAGCCACAGTCCTAGGCAACAGATACTATTAGTCAAGGCACTTTCAAAGAAGCAGAAGCAGGAAGCAAGCTTTAATCCTCCACTGAATTTGCCAGTTACTAACTGCACCCATCTTGTCATGCAATATCAGAGTTACAGTGAATAAAGGAAGAACTTGAAACGATATTTCTCTAATTATCTGCTGATAATTTCACATTATTTTGTGAAATCAAATTTGAGGCTCAAGCTGTTCTTGGACAAGATTTCTTTAAAAAGTTGTGTAAGCCTGTCAGCAGGTGATCTCCCACATAATAAATTGAGAAAGGAATAATCAGTCTGAAGGAAGAATGAAAGAAAAGGTGGAAAACTGTAAAGAGCTTTAGAAAGAGGAAAATCACAAATGGATACCACAGACCCTGAGACGACACCAGGATACAGAAAATAGCTAGCAGGTTCTTTAGGCTTTCTCCATCCAGAGCCGCATTAGTAACCTGGCTCTTTCAAACTCACTATCAGGTCCTCCGTAGCATAGCTGCATGACACTATGTATTGACCTGAGCTGAGTTTTAGGCACAAAGCAAGTGTAAGCAAAACTACAGGCAGAGAAAGTAGGCACAGTGTGGGGGAAGCTTACACAACTCCCCAGCTTGGCCTCTGCAACTCCCTTTGCTGGTGAGACACCATTCCCCCTCCTTCCTGCACAGCACTCTGCCACTGTCTCCTTCCAGCCCCAGACAAGTGGTTTCCTTACTCCCAACACCACCCCATGATGCGCTCTAGGTGCCCACAACCATTTTCTCCGCAGGGGCACCAAACTCACTGTAAGACATTATCCCACCTTCTCATTCTCCTTGCCCCATGGCACTGTCTCTCCCTTCCTTCCTACCCCTGGGGCTGCAGCTTTCTTAACTGTAAAAAGCTAAAGGTGATTCTGCGGTGAGGGCTGAAGTTTCGCTCTTGGGGATCTGACAGGAAGCTTGCACACACTCTTACCCAATCCTGGCCTTCCTGCCAGATCGCCTCCAGCCAATGTGCCAACTCATTAACCGCCAGCCGCTGCACCCCAAAACCAGCCCGTGGCCCACACTCCTTATTGGGACATTTCCAGCTGGTGCAAAACTCATCTGAAGAGCACCATTCTGCAAGGCCAGACATGGGGTGGGTGGTGTGACTCATAGACACCCGCTCCCCGCTTCAGTGCATAAGGTCCCCTGGGAAGAGAGTCAGGTTCAAGACATCCTTTCTTGGTTGAGGGAAGGAAGAGTGGTTCAAAAGGAGCTCACCTTCCAGAGCTATCGATCTGGCCCACATAATGAAACCCACCTTCTATATGCCGCTGGGTTTCAAGGGTGTTGTTTGGTTTCCTTTTAATGTAGGAATTGGGTTCTTGCTCCCTGTCCCTCAGACTGATCTGTTTCTCGTTCTTAAATAAGAAGCTCCAATAGTTCATGGCAATGGAGCTGGTAAAGGGTCTGGAGAATAAGTTTTATGAGGAGTGGCTGAGGGAACTGGGGTTGTTTGGTCTGAAGAAGAGAAGGCTCGGAGGGGACCTTATTGTTTTCTACAACTGCCTGACAGGAGGTTGTAGTGAGGTGGGGGTCAGTCTCTTCTCCCAAGACAAGAGGCAGTGGCCTCAAGCTGCACCAGGGGAGGTTTAGGACACATATTAGGAACAAATTCTCCCCAAAAGGTGCTCAGGCATTGGAACAGGCTGCCCAAGGCAGTGGTGGAATCGTCGTCCCTGTAGTGTTGATGAGGCCCTTAGTGACATGGGTTAGTGGTGGCCTTGCCTGTGCTGGGGAATGGTTGGACTTGATGACCTTTAAGGTCTTTTCCAACCTGGCTGATTCTATGATTCTATGATTCGAACTGGTCACAATCCTTAACAAACCAGACTAGAACTGAGAATTTACAAAGCAGAGGTATATTCCACACTGTCCTGACAAGATCTCTATAAAAGGGCAAGACAATTTAGCACAAAAACTTGTTTGCTAGCTTTGCAGATGAGAAATCCCCATTAACAGGGTATTTTCAGATAGCCATTTCGGAAAACAGAATGTGAGCCAATGTGATGTATCCTTTACCCTAGTGCTAAGGCTATTCGCCTCCTCACAGGGGAAATTCAGGACAGGAAGCTGACAGACCCATGTAACCTCATCTCCAGAGCTAGATGCAGTCCTGTGGGGATTCAGTGATGTTGGAAGGTACTATGCCTGAGAAATGGAGAGGACAACAGAGACAAAACCAGTCAAAGCAGCCATGCAAGGGCAGAACTGTTCAGCTCTTTCAAATTTAAAAGAGCAGTTCCAGAAGGTCTGTGTAAGGAAAAAAGTTGTTCTCAAAAGCAGTTTTTGCTACTGAGGATAGGCAACAGGGATCAGAAACTCATTAGGAAGAATGCCAGCTTTGGGGAGGTTTGGAGGAAGAGGGGCAATATCACTTACATAGGATATATAACATAGGGGAAAGTTCTGACTTTCAAAACTTTATTCCTTTTTCCCTCATGTAAAGATGCATCTTTGTACATGTAGAAGTGTTGACTGTTAGGTGGAAGAGTTTCTTATTGCATAGTATTTATTATAAATGTTAACAATTACATCACTCACTATTACCCTAAACAATCTCATGTATCTCTTACTTTCTCCTCCCTTTTCTCTGTAACTTTTTCCATGCCCCACTCTGTCACTACCTCCTGCCTCTACTACTCTTTTCTCCCAAAGATGTCCTATTTGCCTCGGATGTGCCTACAGTACTCCTCTCCACTGCAGCCCAGTTCTGATGAAGAGGACATAGAGAGGCAGAGCCCTCCACTGGAAGTATCAGATGGGGAGACTGATGGTGTGGACCCTGGGCCTGGAATTATGCATGGAGAAACAGGTCAGTGAAGACAGAGGGACTTGCATCAAGCTATGTGCTGAGCAGCTGTTATGTTACTGTGATGATAGCAAATAAAGCTGCAGAACTGCTGTAATAGTATTTTATCCCACTGCCAAAACTTCATGTTCTCTGATTCCTTGCACTCTCCAGTCCTGAAAATCTTTTATGACCATAACTGTGTCTATATCTCAAACCCCATTTATTCACGTACTCTCACTTCCTTCTTCTGCCGTGCCTATTCAAGCTTCTGGAATGGATAATGGCTTTTGCCATTTATACTGCAATTTCCATTAACAGATGGGAAATCCAAGGGAAGAAGGTCAAGGAACTGATCTTTAAAAACATTTAGCTCTGTTTGTTCAGTTCCTGAAAGTCAGGCTCTGTATAACCTGGCCAAATTAGCTTCAGATGGTTTCAAGTTAGGAATGCTTTTCAGGTGACTTCAAATTATCCTGGCCTTTTGAATTCCTAATTCTTCTTTCTTTTGCCCGGTACATCAAGCTACATTATGCTCTCACACCTAAAACACTGTCTATTGTTATAAACGTTGCAAGCAGAAGCAGTTACATGACTAGCTAACTAAAAGTTAAAGCTAGCTATCTAGCTAAAACAGTCATATGAATTACATACTTCTGCTGTTTCAGCAGGAGCTACATGCTAATCCTGGTGCTCCACTGCCTTTCTTCTTTGACTCTTACACAGGCAGCAAGAAGAAGATACGTCTGTATCAGTTCCTTCTGGACCTTCTTCGCAGTGGAGACATGAAGGACAGCATCTGGTGGGTGGACAAGGAAAAAGGTACTTTCCAGTTCTCCTCCAAACACAAAGAAGCATTGGCACATCGCTGGGGCATCCAGAAAGGCAACCGCAAGAAAATGACCTACCAGAAGATGGCACGGGCTTTGAGAAACTACGGCAAGACAGGGGAGGTGAAGAAGGTCAAGAAGAAGCTGACCTACCAGTTTAGTGGAGAGGTGATGGGAAGGGGGGTCACTGATAGGAAGCATTATCCTCACTGAGGCCATGGGACCCTAAGCAAGAAACATATTAAGACCTCCTGGCTGGATACCAGCAGAGGAGATGGACGCATCTTTTTCTTTGCTTCCTGTGCCCCCTCCTCTGCCTTTAAATGGCCTTTACCGTCAGATGTTTCTGGTACGAATTTCCTTCTTCGGCATCTGAGAATCCTAAACATGACAGAATTCTTTGCTTCCATCCTACAAGTTGGACAGAGTCGGGAAATTTAAACCATGTACAAATATATTATTGTCAGGATTTTTTTGTTGTTGTTTGATTGTATTGTAACTAAAGAATACAGCTGATGAAGTTTTGCCTTCAAAGGTGGTGCTGTGTCATTCCAGTGACACTGCATTAGCTTACAGCTTTCAAACTAGCATTAACACAGGCTCTGCCTCAGCTCTCACAGCTAGAGAGAAGTTTGCAGATCTTGGAATGATACTCGTTCTTTTAAATAGTAATAACATGTACATATTTAATAAAATTTGATATAATGAAGTTGTGGTGTTTGCATAATAAATGGTTGCTTCACAAACAGATGTCACGTGCATTCAGTTATGCAGATACAGTTTGTGTGTGGTACCTGAATGAAAAGCACACTGGATTATAGGGTTTTATCCGTCTGTCACTACTTCTTAATTTACTTAGAAACACCTTCAATGTAGTCAAACTAATTAACAAAGGTAACAGGTGAGATACATTATTATGAAAGAGACTGCAATGATGAAGTCCATTTTAAAATACATATATCATCACTATTTTTTCCTGTGCAAATGAGCCCTGCCAGTTCAATAATATCTCTTCACTTATACCAAGAATGGCATTTATAGCTCTATCCGGTTCAGAACATAACAATTAACCATATTCTTCTGTGGTTTCACTCATTTTCCTGCTCCTGTTCTTTTCCTTTTGCTTGCTTACCTCCACGGTGGTATCTTGAGTTTACTTATGAGCCTTTCTGGGAAATAAGTTGTATTTAATCATGTCTTTGCAGAATTCTAGCACAAAAGATTGTCAAGCTTTTGACTGTGGATTTTAATCCCTACTGTAAAACAATTAATAGTAACCAATAACAATTCCATTACACTCAATATGCAAAATAAAAGAACATTCAACTCCTGAGATACCACAGTAAAGTTTCCCAGTATACCTAAACACAGAAAAGTCAACCAACACTGAGAAAATTAGCATTTTAATTTTTAACATCATTTAATACATCTCAGTTGTGTTCAAGCACTCAGAAATCAGAAAATATCACTATGATTCTTGAAAATCAGAGGAGGTGCAATGAGATCGGTCTAGAATGAAGGGAAGAGTTTTCTTTAACAATATTGAAGTTAGGAAGAACACACAAAATATAACAATTTGGAAGTCATAGCTCAGTAATGTAACTAACTTGAAGCTTTTCAGAGCTTGCTCCTCACTGAAATCAGAAATAGTTGAAAGTGATGAGCTTCTTACGGACGTGAGCTCTCGAAATGACATCTAAATGCAGTCAGTTTTGTGTACATAACAATCACTGTGGAAGTGAAAAGGCTGGTGACATCACTGGGCCACAGTGTCTGTTGGAGCCAAACATTAAAAATCACAATGTACTTCTCAGTTCATGAACACCTTAAATACACCAATCAATGCGAGAAATCAACTGAAGGTTAAAAGCGGGGGAAGGAGTCAGAACTTTCTCTATCCAACACAAGAATAAGAAATAAAAATCATCTTTCAGTTTCATAAAAAACCCTGCAACCCAACTTTTCTTTAGTGTTCTTTGAGGACCATGTATACTTTCCAAGTCAAATGTTTTATTCAATTAAGGATAGGCTATGCCAAAGCTATAAAACAATTTAAGAAGACATTTTATTTCTGTAAGAACTTACTTCCTATAGGACACAATGTCATACTCACTAAAGTTAGCTCACATAAACGACATCTGCATCCATGCTGCAATTGTAGGATGGAAACTGAAGGTACTGAAGTTAGCTCTCCGAAGCCTGGAACAACACTCAACACTGACATCATTAGGGTTTCCTCAGTGCTGAGCTAGAAACTAAGGACTCTTCTGCTTGGTACTGAAGATGACTCTCCACCACTGACTTGTTACTAGAAAGAGATATTTGCCTTCAGAGAATCATAGAATCATAGAATAATTTGCGTTGGAAGGAACTTTCAAAGGTCATCTAGTCCAACCCCCCTGCAATGAGCAGGGACACCTTCTACTAGATCAGGTTGCCCAGAACCACATCCAGCTTGGCCTGGATGTCTACATGGATGGCGCATCCACCACCTCTCTGGGTAAGACTTAAAGAGTTGATATTCAAGAAAACTAGAGGATTAATTCCTCTCTTCATAAAAATATCTTTATCATAAACACAGCTTGAAAAGCAGAACTGATCATTCTCACTATAATTTGGAGGAGAAGGATCATTTCCTCTTACAGGAAAGCTATGATGACTGAAAAGAGCTAACTGGTGAGCTACTTGTGGAGATGTTTAGGATTTTCAAGCTTGTCAAAAAGCCTTCTTACATCTCAGAGACCTAGTTTTCCATTTGCTTCTATAGAAAACAATTAAATGTTAGAGAAATAATACTAAATTAAAATAAACAAACAGAAACAATAAGAACCTTTACATGATTTGTGCAGTGTGCATTACTATAAAATATTATTATAAAGCAGCTACTTGCACTTGAATTGAAGAATTTGCATTTTACACTGGTTTTGGCCACAAGTCACATGGAAATGGAAACAGAAGAATCTGAGGAAAACTATTTCTGGAGATGGTATTATTTATAATTAAAATGTTTCTAAAAATACTATTGAATATACTTTAATGAGCAGGATTAAAGTCTTCTTTATCTCCAAAGTTGAATTCTTTTTCTCTTCCTCTTGTTAATGCTTTGAAATACTGTTTCTAAAAATATTCACTCCCCATCTGTTTCTGGTTACGTTTTTAATCTGTGGCATAAAGAGTCTGAATAATCATGTGTTGCAGCTGTGAAGGAGGCCAAACGATGATGCTTCTCCACCATAATACCCTTTGTATCCCATTCAATCAAACTGGTCAGGATAACAGGCTGTCTAATCAAGCTGAATTATTGCCATTAAGTTTCACATGCAAACAGAAGCTTTTTGGCTGTTTTAGAGAAAAATGCCAAATTTCATGTGACAAAATCACTGGTTCAGGGAGATTTAGAAGGAAGCATTCTTTTATCTTTTCTTCTTATCTTTTATGGTCAAGTACCAGACAGGGAGACATGCTGGGAAAAGGTAAGTCAGGGCATTAGCTGGAGAGGTAACCCGTTAGTACCACAAGTTTATTGCAACATTTTGTGTCCAATTGCTGTTGGAGATCCTCAGTCCTCTTTCAAAGCAAACATTCATGCTACAGCCAGATATTCAACTTACATATGACCTTTGCAGCGTGCTTCAAAAAACAAAACCAAGCACCTTTATTAGCTGCTGACTAGTTCTTGAACAATTTTTGTGGAATTTTTATTCAGAAATCTAATGTGGAGCTAAACCTAAAATACTGAACTCCCTACAGCATTTTAGATCCCCAGCCATACATCACAGGTACAGAAGGTTAAAAAGTTGCCCTGGCTGTACAGAGGGACAATCTGCTGATAATAATTTGCAGAGATCACACATATTTTTTAATTCTGCCCCATCAAAGAGAGTTTTAGACATTCTTAGATCTGAGCTGCTACTCACCTACATCAGACTGATCTGCAGTTAAAAGTGCTATCATTTGGTTTTGCCTGACTATCTGCCTTTACAAAATCCCCCAAACTTCCTGGAAAATACATATATGTATTCTAATAGATTTACTGGCAGGGTTTTTTGTTTCTGTCTTCATTAAATTTTATGTCCATAGCCTCATCTTGCGGTCTACACACTGCCAGTCTCATAGCCTGTGGCTTCATTTTTGAACACAGCAGGGCTTATACTCTGTGCTTTGCCAGGTTTTTTTGCCCCAGTAAACCTGCCTCAGTTTACCTTTTCTGTTTGTATCCCTTAATCTCTTTTCCTTTCTTAATTTTTCTCTGTTTTTTTGTTCCTAATTAAAATCTCTGTACAACAAAAGTCACTTCATAATCAAACTTAATTCAAGATACAATGCCAACTTCAGAATGGGTACATCATGTGACAGTTCAGTTTTAATGTCACTCTACTTTTGTTTATACTCTACCTGCACAACGTAAATTCATAGCAGAGCCTTTATCGCTGATGACAATACAATAAGTGTTTTTTCTTTGAGAAAGCCCAGAACAGTATCTTCTCCATGGAATGCCATCCAGAGGGACCTCGACACGCTTGTGAGGTGGGCTGATGCCAACCTCATGAAGTTTAACCATGCCAAGTGCAAGGTCCTACACCTGGGTCAGAGCAATCCGAGGCACAGCTACAGGTTGGGCAAAGAAGAGATTCAGAGCAGCCCTGTGGAGAAGGACTTGGGGGTGTTGGTTGATGAGAAAATGAACATGAGCCGGCTTCAGTGTGCGCTTGCAGCCCAGAAAGCCAACCGTATCCTGGGCTGCATCAAAAGGAGTGTGACCAGCAGGTCGAAGGAGGTGATCCTGCCCCTTTACTCTGCGCTCATGAGATCTCACCTGGAGTACTGTGTGCAGTTCTGGTGTCTTCAACATAAAAAGGACATGGAACTGTTGGAACAAGTCCAGAGGAGGCCACGAGGATGATCAGGGACTGGAGCACCTCCTGTATGAAGACAGGCTGAGAAAGTTGGGGCTGTTCAGCCTGGAGAAGAGAAGGCTGCGTGGAGACCTCATAGCAGCCTTCCAGTATCTGAAAGGGGACCTATGGGGATGCTGGGGAGGGACTCTTCATTAGGGACTGTAGTGACAGGACAAGGGGTAACGGGTTAAAACTTAAACAGGGGAAGTTTAGATTGGATATAAGGAGGAAATTCTTTCCTGTTAGGGTGGTGAGGCACTGGAATGGGTTGCCCGAGGAAGTTGTGAATGCTCCATCCCTGGCAGTGTTCAAGACCAGGTTGGACGAGGCCTTGGGTGATATGATTTAGCGTAAGGTGTCCCTGCCCATGGCAGGGGGGTTAGAACTAGATGATCTTAAGGTCCTTTCTAACCCTAACTATTCTATGATTCTATGAATCCCACTCTTATGTATTTAAAATGTGTATATTTCTGTTAGAAAAGACTATGATATGACACAGGCTACAGCAACTCTGGGTACCAGTTCCAAGAGTTTGCATTTATTTCTAACTTACTTTGTGTGCTAACTTGCTGTCTCTCCGCCTTTTTTTATTCTAAGCAATACTCAAACCAGATTTACATAATTTCACATAACCATATACCTAAAACAATAAAAATGCAAAGCTTTTAACAAAACTACTGAAAGGAACCCACTAATCTCATCCTACAGTCAAGTAGACAAACAGCTTTGCTCCTTGAAACAACTGTAATGTAGTTAAAACTTCACCAAGTTTCACCTAACAAATTTAGATGTTGCAGTTCAGTTGGCTCAGTTGAACTTGTGGTATGAGGGAGGTCTGTACATAACCCAAGGCACCAGAGCCCTATCCCAAGAGCTGGAGAACGTGAACTTTTCCAAAGAACATGAAAACAGCAGCAGGCTGCAGGTATTTCTCATTTTCTCACTGTAACTCATCTGTGTCTGCTTTAGTCCCATTTATTTCTCTCACAATACCTCACATCACCACACACGATCACAGAGTAACTTTGGTTGGAAGGGACCTTCAGAGGTCACTTCATCCAAGCCCCTACTCATAGCAGGCCAATTAGATCAGTTTTCTCAGGACAAGGTTTCCTTCCATTCTCTCTTTCTTTCCATTCTCTCCACTCATACAGCCACATCCCCCTTCTTCATGCCTTCAGTTCCCCACAGTGTTACTTTTTACTACTGGGGAGCCAAAGCAGTACGTGAGAATAAGCAGAGTAGTCTACGAGCAAGAAGGGAATGAGGATGTGGTAGGGCAGATAAGGTTTAGCAGGAGGTGGTGGAGGAGAAGGAAGGGTGGGAGGAGATGCTGGGGAGACCAAGGTTATGCAGAGGATTGGGGAAGCGGCTTTGTGGTAGGAAGGAATGCAGTTTCTGTGCTTTAAGAGCTCCCCCTGAGCTTTTGTTTTAACTCCCCAGCAGCAGAGCAGCACTGTTCTTCATATGAGAAGCCTTTTGGCCACTAACACCTTTGTGCAGAACGCTCTGATGCCTCTGCCTTATGCAAAGTGAAGAATGTTTGGGTGCTGAGCTGGGCATTTGCGTAAGCAAATCAGTTTGGGTTTCTTTTAGATAGAACTCATTTTCTACAGTTTGAGTGTTTGCTTTTAGAAACCTAATACTAGAATTCTTCTTTAGACATTCCCTCTTCCATGTTTTCCAACACACCAACACTCTGCTCCTTTCTCAGTCAGCCCCAGTTATCCACTTCAAGCTCTTTGTTCAGCTGTTCTCCATCTCTAGACCCAGCCACCAGTTGCCTCCATATTTAGTAGATCCCAGTTGCTTTATTCTCTATGTCAGTTTTCAATATTTTCCTGGCTGATCTTATTTCTTTCTCTCAGACCAATTTTTCTCACATGTGCCTCAAGTGAGCTTCTCTTTACGCTTAAGATTCTCAGTTCCAATATATTTGTCCAGCCATTTATAGTTTTCCCATCCCACATCCTCTTACAGTTTCAGTCTTATCACCTATTGACTCCCAGTTCTCTACCCTCCCTCCCATTTCAACCAGAGCTCCCCACTGTTGTCCTTTGAGGATCTATTTCTATTCCCTCTCACAAACTCTACCGTCAGGTTTCTTCTCCCACTGTACCCTTGAATCACATGTTATTATTTCCTTGTCCCACTCTACTTGGTGTGTTCCCTTCTCTCTCTGAAGGTCCAATTCTCTGCCCCCCATAGCTCTCCCCTCCATTTTGTATGGACCTGAAGGAGACGCTATGATCACAGAACATACATGCTGTTTACTCTTAGTCCAAGTGTATGGATTCAGCCCAAACCCCACAGTAGCCTAGAGATAAACGCAGAGAAAATTCTGCTGACCCCTACACCAGACTCAATTGACACAGTGAAAACTTCCTGAGAGGATAAAATCCAGAATGTTCTCACTGAGCATGTGTAGACCGCATTTTTTTCCTATAGTCTAGAATATGGAGCAACTCAGGTTGGGTATCCTGAAGCCAGTTAAAAGTAAAGCAGGTTGACTGTCAAATATCCAGAAAGATCTCAAATATGGGGTGTAAAGTGTAGGGGTATAAAATGTCTGTGCAGAGAGAAGCTCAAATAAGCAGGATCAGTGTTACCCAAATCTCATAAGTCCTTGAAAACTCGAGTTCTGCCAATGAGGTCAAGTGCCTTTACGCCATACACCCCTGAGTTCTGTGTTCCAAAAGCACAAATGAAACAGTCTTTGGGGTTTCATGGTATGCAGCACTTCAGTGAATGACTCCTACTGGGCCCATACTCTGCACTGAGCCAGCTCCGCTACCCACCAGCAAACTTGCAGCCCATGGAACTGAGAGTGAATTATACTGCCTTGTCCTCAGAAACTGCCGAATCGTAGAGGTGATACTTTCACAAAACAAAATGAAGAGGCAGAGACACAAATAAACAAAGACAGAGACAAGAAATCAAATGGTACAACAGAAACTAAAAGCAAAAAAAGCACAAAGTAGAAAAGTAATATATAGATTTTCCACCTGGATAGGTAAATTTGGGCAAAGTCGTAACCACCTAAAATATAGCCTTTTAATAGAAGTCAGAGAGCCATATCAGAAGGAGGTGCTGTTAAGTTTGTCTATAAATAACAGATCCTCAGGGTTTTCTGCATAAATCATGCTGCAGCTATCCAAAATCAGGAAGATAGATGACATGCCTCTCACTGCAGGGCACCTATTACTGTCATTTTTGAACCTGACTTTGAACTTCATTATGAAAGCCACTGTACAAGGCACAGAACAATTTAAGACTTGCAAGCTAATTTCTCTGAGAGGGAAGGACACACTTTCCCCTCTCATTCACTTCTTTAGCAATGCTGCAGAGAGATTTATTACATGTTGTTTCACTGTGCTTGTGTATCAGTTCCATTTGAATATAGGATGAAAATTCAGACACTTTCTATACAGTTGTGTAGTGTTGTGCTGCATTGGTAAGTAGGTGTCACAATCCTACACATCTATTTTGGGTCAGTGTAGCCCTCACTATCATATATTTCATTTGCATAGCAGTTTTGTTATTAAAAGTGCCTAACTAAATAAATAAATTATATGTAGAAAATGCTAGAACAAACTTTACTATTACAACAATGCTGCCACCTGGTAACTGGAGGTGTAATAGCAGAGAAAACATTCATCTTGTTCTGCCTCCATCATACAGATAGATTTAAAATGGTATTTTAAATCACAAAAGCTGCAAAGTTATAACTGGTATAGGGTCATTTCCCTACACCAGATTAAATTCTCGTGGCTCTGTTTCATCGTGGGGAAGCAATAACTCACACCCTCCCCGGATTAAACTTGATTTTGAATCCTGAAAAGTATCTATGGAGAATAACCAGCTAAGGGACTGGCTCACTGCAGTGCTTGAATTAAATATGCCTGATTTTGAGCACATAAGTACTCATGTTAAGTCCATGTTTAAAGTTATCCATGTTCTCCGGTAGGTTGCTGAATTAAAACTATACCACTAAATGTTTAAAGAAAAAAACAAATTGACAGTGAGAAAGATATGGAATCCAGAAAATGAAATCCTGAGAAAAGAGATCCAAAGACCATAAGATGGCAGGTATTTTCATGAAAAGGAAAATGCTATGACCACATTAAATAAGGATTATTTATGGAAGCAGAGAAAAAAAAACACATATAAAGGTTGGGAAACAAAATGCATTGGGAAAAGGTTCCCAGGCACTTATGATAATCCATAAATCTAAAATAGTTTCTAAGTATCTGTGAGAAATAAACAGAAGAGAATGTAAAACAGAATACTCTTATTTACATGTTCCCAGCAGGCACTGCTGAGATGAACTCTTGCATGCTGTACTCCCTCCATTAATAAAGAAATACAGAGTATATTGTCTAACTTTCCTCTCTAATAGACAGTGCAATCTCATCTTCTTATATATTTTTAGTGACCTATTATTCTATCATAGCAGATGTTGTGAATTAGCATAAACTCCTTTCAAATTCCCTAGGAAATGATGTCTCATGAACAGTTACTGGGCTACTACCCTCAAACAACATCCTTAAAATTCAGTCTAATGAATGATGGTATATCCTTTGAATGGCAACATGGTTTAGATCATCCCATAAATTTCCAGATAAATCATGCAGTGGCAGAATGAACTCCCCATTTACTCTGGAAGCAAGCAGGACCCTTCCATCATTGTACAAGTGACCTCTTACAGACACATCATTGTCAGACATATGGCTGACAACTTTACAGGCAAATACCTGACAATAAGAAAGAGGCAAGTAAAGGAAAATGCTTCCATATGTAATGTTGGGTTTAAAAGTGGTTTAATGTAGATTTACACAGCTGTGGCTTTTGTCCTAAAAAAAATTGGAGGTGCTGTGACAAAGGCAAAGAAACAAACAACATTCGGACACTGAATAGGAATTTCTGTTCTTTGAGAACAAGAGGATATTAAAATTTGAAATTGGAAACTGCAGAATCAATAATAGAAGTCCTTTTCTTACAATGTGTATGTCAACGGTGGAATCACCATTATTGGAAGGTACTGAGTCCAAGGAGTTAATGCCATTTTAGAAAGAAATGAGTATGTGTCCTGGGTTCAGCAGTAGCAGTCATTTTTTCTCCTTCTTAGTAGCTGGTGCAGCGCTGTGGTTTTGACTTTAGGCCTGGGAACAGCGCTGATGACACCAATGTTTTTAGTTACTGCTCATATGTTTAGACTGACCAAGGACTTTGTGAGCCTCATGCTCTGCCAGGGAGGAGGGAAAGCCAGGAGGAAGCAGAGACAGGACACCTGACCCAATCTGACCAAAGAGGTATTCCATACCACAGCACGTCATGCACAGGATGTAACCGAGAGTTACCCAGAAGCGGGTGGACTGCTGGGTTGGACAAGGTATCAGTCAGTGCTCGGTCGGGCTGGGTGGGGGCGAGGTATCAGTTAGCGGGTCTTGAGGTGTTGTATTCTCTTCCCTTGTTATTTCCTTTATCATTATTATCATTGGTTGTAGCAGTAGTGATTTGTGTTATACCTTAGTTACTAAACTGTTCTTATCCCAACCCGTGGGAGTTATATTCTTTTCATTCTCCTTCCCATCCCTCCAGGAGTGGGGGGAGGAAGGGGAGGAGTGAGTAAATGAGTTGCGTGGCTGGGTTTAAACCACGACAGTATGTAAAAGTGAATTGATAATACCAAGAGTTCCAAGGACTTCAAAGAAATATTTAGGATGTACTTAAGCCATTACCTATTAGCATCCAGAGTAAGTTCTGTGTTAGACATGTATTGTCATATACTGAATTATCCCAAGGTTCTCAGTTCTTGCTTTGAAGCCCTTCTACTTGACACTCTCAGAGGACAAATACAAGCTTGGAGTACAGGATAAATACCGCATGCATAAAAACCTCCCAACACAGCATATAGGCTTTGAGTAAGCATAATTATTTGCCAAAAGATGAGGGAGGGAGAATGAAGTAGCAAAACTCAGTTCTGGGAGCAAAATGATTCCTGAAGAGGATCAGGATATTATGATGGCATTTAAAAGAGGTTCATTTGTTAAAATACTGCAGAAGTGACTTCTAGTCATAGAAATATTGAATGGTTTGGGTTGGAAAGGACCTTAAGATCATCTAGTTCCAATCCCCTGCCATGGGCAGGGACACTTCATACTAGACCATGTTGCCCATTATTTCAATGACACATATTAGAGAGGCAAGTAAGCTGAGAAGTGTGGCTCGGATCACAGTCCACCTCTGGATAGTCTGCACACATTGTCTTTTTTTCCTCTGTGGTAGCTCTGCCTTCTGTGGCCTCTACTGTCAAGGGTTGCAGGGAGAGAACTCTCTTCCCAGAAGGCACATGGATGTAGTTCTAACAGTGTTTGGGATCTGCTCTGGAAAGAAGAGGGAATTAATGGCAGCTCTCTAACAGGAAGAAATGTTGAAGAAGGGAATAATGATCTTCACTAGATGAGTGACAGATTTTTCATACTGTGGGATTCAAGCCCTTTGAAAGAGTTCAAGCCAAAGCAAGTAGCTGAGATTTCCTGACTCCTAGCAAAATGCCCCAGATACAGGAAAGTAGGTCAAAACCATACCAGGCTAACCTGTGCTCCACTAGGAACAGAGGCGACAGAAAATGTACATAGATCACATCCGGCCCATCTTTCTCACTCACCTGAAAAATAGAATCATAGAATCATAGAATAGTTAGGATTGGAAAGGACCTTAAGATCATCCAGTTCCAACCCCCCTGCCATGGGCAGGGACACCTTACGCTAAATCATATCATCCAAGGCCTCGTCCAACCTGGTCTTGAACACTGCCAGGGATGGAGCATTCACAACCTCCCTGGGCAACCCATTCCAGTGCCTCACCACCCTCACAGGAAAGAATTTCCTCCTTATATCCAATCTAAACTTCCCCTGTTTAAGTTTTAACCCGTTACCCCTTGTCCTATCACTACAGTCTCTAATGAAGAGTCCCTCTCCAGCATCCCTATAGGTCCCCTTTCAGATACTGGAAGGCTGCTATGAGGTCTCCACGCAGCCTTCTCTTCTCCAGGCTGAACAGCCCCAACTTTCTCAGCCTGTCTTCATACAGGAGGTGCTCCAGTCCCCTGATCATCCTCGTGGCCTCCTCTGGACTTGTTCCAACAGTTCCATGTCCTTTTTATGTTGAGGACACCAGAACTGCACACAATGCTCCAGGTGAGGTCTCACAAGAGCAGAGTAGAGGGGCAGGATCACCTCCTTCGACCTGCTGGTCACGCTCCTTTTGATGCAGCCCAGGATACGGTTGGCTTTCTGGGCTGCAAGCGCACACTGAAGCCGGCTCATGTTCATTTTCTCATCAACCAACACCCCCAAGTCCTTCTCTGCAGGGCTGCTTTGAATCTCTTCTCTGCCCAACCTGTAGCTGTGCCTGGGATTGCTCCGACACAGGTTTAGGGGAGAGGAATATAGAGGAAGTATTTGGGCCTAAACCAGGAGAGGTAACAGCAGTCGTTCTTGCATGTTCACATTTGTCCTGTCAGTCTACCCAAAGAGTCAGACGTGAAAGAGGACACAAAGTATAGTGACTGATGGGCTGTGTGCACATTTGTCTATTCTGAGTTCCCTGCCAAAAGCAGAAATCCTTTAGATAGAGTTTTTTACAGGCTAGTAAAACTGGAAAACCTGAAAACTACATTGGTTTTAGAAGGGTTTTTCAATACTAGTGGTAGCTAAAATGTGCTAAGTGGTCAGCATACAGAGTTGCTCTGATAAAGCTCAAAACTCAAAATGAGGCAGACAAAAGTGGCATGAAATGGATATACCACCAGGTCAATAAAGGGAGGAATGTCCACACTTACTTTTTTGACATATGCTAAATGTATGAAGAAATAAGGAGCAATGACTGGAGCATGAAATGGAAATACCAATGCAACTTTCTCCTGAGATTTCCCCCAGGTCTTTTCTATATAATTAAGTAGAATTAAAACTTTTGGAGGTATCAAATAGAACCTCAGAACCATTTTTTTTAAATGGTATCTAAAACCAAAAATAGAAAGACTTGCTAATTTTCACTAACTACATGCTGAGGTTCAAGTGGGTGGATGGGGAGGGAGGATTGAAACTATTTAAACAATGTCATGCTTCTTAGTTGTGACTGCAAATGTCAGTAATGTGTAAGTGTCTGAAAAAGAAAGCTCTCTCCTGAAGGTTCACATCAGTTCTGCAGAGTCTTCAGTAGAAGAGAGCAAAAAAGAAACAAGAAAAAAGCATTTTGAGGGCTGCTCAAAATCTGACCTAATTATAATAACAAAGACTGAAACAGGTTGCAAGAATGCAAGCAGATTCATCATCAGAGTAAGTACAGAACCAACATGCAGGAGATGTAACTATCAGATCTACTCAGTGAATGTGCTGTACACACGGCAGTGTAGGAATTCTTAATGCAAACCATTATGTGAAGCTGGAAAATGTACAGTACATGTGTGCAACATCATACTGTGCTCTGGTTTATACCAGCAGCCCAGTGGTAGCCAGACTTGGGTGGTTTGAGCTCTCTGGCTCCTGGAACTTGGCTATATTTATCACAGCTGATGTAGCCTGTCAAGTGTGTTGATAAGGTGCCGTAGTTGACAACAGTGGGAGATCAAAGGGGAGGAGCAGGATGGGGGCTTCCACCAAGTGTTTCTTTAGGGGGTCTCAAAAGCCCTGCACTCTCATTCCTGTTTAACTTGGACCCTGCTTTCTAGATACACCTGGGAGCTTCTTCAGAAACGAAGTGAAGATGCCAGAGCCTGCAAAGAAAACAGGTAAGGATCAGAACTGACAGACAAAACCTAACAAAGCTCGACAGGAAAAAAATATGAGTAGCTTTTCTACACCAGAGAAATGAGATGGCTTAGTGAAAAAAGAAAAATAGAGAGGAAAAAGAGATTGTTATTTTATGAGGTTATAAATGCAAGGGATGCTGAGTGATCTTGCAGAGAAGTCAGCAACTACCTTGGTAACCCTTAGCCACAGAATTTTCTCAGGAGACTGGAAAGAATAGTGATGAAATGCAGTTAATTCTCAGATTCTTTGCATTTCTCATTTCCTTTCCTGGTCACCTTTAGGACTTTGAAAACAGCTTGTACTGTCTCTGCTGGTCAGTTAGGCAGCATAAGCCTCTCCTGCTTCTGTTTGGTTTGTTTGGAATATTTTCCCTGATAATTTTGAGGAAGTGTTATTAGCAAATTGTTTTTGTATTTGTTGTTAGTGAAATCCTTGTGAAAATGAAATCAAATGGCACCTGTTCAGAGTTTATTCCTTCTAGTTCTTCCAGCCAATGACAGTAGAGCTCTAGGGAGAAAAGGAGATATTGTACTGTAAAGAATATATGTGTACTTCTTTTCATTCACCCTCGTCCATCCTTTCCCCTTGAGCCACAAGATAACCAACCGTTTTCAGAGAGCCAAGGTCACAGAGCCCAGTGCAAGTCCTGCCCCGCAAGAAAAACATCAGGAAAGCATTTCAGATTTAGTTCTAATTTAACATTGAGAAATAAGGGATCACTTATAGCCTGCTCACACAGGGAAGAAGGGGAGGACTAGTTTGGGGTATAAGATGCAATGAATCTATCTGTCTTAGGAGAAGGAAGAGAGCCTGGAAAGTAGAGGTAGGGACAGCTGAGGTCAGGATTCCTGTGTGTGGGTAGAGGAAGCTGTCTCAGGAGCACTTTGTGTGCACAGCTAAGCTGGGAAAAAAACTTGTCAGAAGCTGACGTTACAATTGCTTGCCAAGTGCATACATATCCATTGCACAGGGCTGCAGAAAATTGTACTACATCTGGGATTCTTCACTTTTAGAGCTCTCAGTCCACTGATGCCAGTGCACTCTCAGAATCACTGTTACCTGATTGCACAGTACAAGGTGCATGCTTTTTTAACAACATGCAGTTTCCAGAGTTAATAATAACTGCTTATACTTACAGTTTGTGAGCAGTCTCCTGTTGGACTAGTCAATGGGAAAGTCTCCCATGGTCACAACAAAAGAAGAACTTGTTAAGAACTTTCATTTTGGCCAAAATATTTGGAATCAGCCACTGCCAGAAGCAGAGCACAAATCCAGCCCTTATCTCCCATTAAGAACTGCAAAGCACTAAAGCACAATTAACTCCAACAAGATTCTTACTATTTCTTCTAGATGATAACTCTAAAGCAACAGTGGTGTCACCAAGCCTTCAATTTTATCACATCTTAAAGCTGCAATTTCTGAAATCAGGTGGAAATAGAATCGTATATAAAAAAGAATAGCAGACTTTATCACAGTAGAGAAAACCTTGAAAATATAAGCTGTAAAAGTTCAATGGTCACCACCAAAATAAGACATTCATAATCATATTTAATTTTGAAGTCACATGATTTTCGAGATTTATTGAAATGTCTAATGCTTGTGATTGACAATGCTGGCAAAAAAAGAAATATGACAAGTAGGCAAAATTTGACAGTATGATCACTGAGGCATTGGGCCTTGATTTGTAATGGTTTAGCTGCCTTTAAGTTGATATTTTTAGCCTCTGTGGATGAAAGGCAAGTGCTCTGTTTGTGAAGATGCCCGCCTATGCTAGCTAATGATGAAGAGAAATCCTATTCCAGTTTATTTCCCCAGAGAAATCTAATAGGTGTCTAATATCATTGGTCCTACACAATCCCTACAAACAAAGCAGCCCAAACACTGTGATTATCACAGCAGGGGGAGGAAAAGCTCTTATCACCCACTCTGATGGAGAAAGAATCAGTCATATGTCCCATAACTTCTAGAGGGGCTCTACTCATTCTCCTAAGAGACATTAATCCCTTTGGTTTTCTATTTCATGTTGTTTATACAGTTCAAGCCATTTCAAGATGGGAAAATGTTGAGTGCAATCACAGGAGGACTGAATAATCATCTGGTGATTCATACTTGGACAAATTACAATTCCTGTTGTCACATATGATACAGTTAGAATACTGAAGAACCTTAAGAGATCTTTTGTCTCTGTTACTGAAATGTAGGCATCTGGTGTATAGATAAAGGAGACTGTTTCATGCCAGAGAATGATCAGACAGATTCTGCCTATATCTGCTGTTTTAACAAACCTTTTAACATGTTAAAACCAAAACAAATCACAAAACATAAACCAGTGAAGTAGATTTTCCAACAGACATTCTTTTACTTTAAACTGTCCAACTAAAACACTTCAGGATGAGGCACTGCCCTATTTATTTACAGAATACCAAAGGAACCAAAGTCGTAGCTTTCCCCTCTCCAAGAGCAACTGGACCTGCAGCAATTTAGCATCAGAGCAAGCAATTAAGCATTGAAAAGCATCACTTGTTGCAGAAACTTTATGTTCTTCTCCCTTTGATTCAAACATTTTGTAGTTGATCTCTGTTCAAAGCTTTTTGGAAAAGCCAAAAGCCAAAGCTTTTTGGAAAGCTTTGATAGCTTCTTTTTTGTTGTGAAAATTCAGAAAGGTTAAAAAAAGCCCCAACCATTTTCCTAACAATATTTTGTGACATTAAGAGGAAACAGCTGACCTTTTAAACACCGAATTTAGTAGATAAATGGGACTTAATGGGAAACGAGTGCATTGCTATATCTGGAAAAGGAGAAGTCTGGTATTACTCACCTTCTCTGAAAATCAGACAATTTTTATTCACATATTTTACAGACTGAGAGGTCTAGATTTTGCAGTTCAGATTAGGAAATTTATCACTGGTCTATAAATAACCTGGCTTGTAAATACACAGAGGCTTTTGGCATTAATAATAATCAATGTTGCATAATGCAGAGTAAACTGTACAATTTCAGTTTCAATATAAACTCATCATTTTGTATTAGCAAGCGCCTAGCACAGTAAAGCACTGCTCCATGATAATTTCTATGCATTATAGTAATGCCAATATAAATAGTAATAATTCATGTAGATATCTTTTCCTCTTTTGTTAGTTAAGATTCAGAGCAAACTGAACACTATCATTCCATTTTACAGAAAGTGTGATGGATGCAGAGAGGTGGCCCTGCTTAGTGAAACTATTCCTTGCCTGTTGCTCATGTTACAGGACTTTACAATCTCAGCTGCTGAAGTAGGCAAGGAATGATAAGATTGAGCAGTTCAATAGCTTTTGGATCATGGAATGATTAAGCTTGTAATTGCAAGAAGCCACTTAGGTCCTGACCAAGGAATGCACAGCATCTTTATATAGTTCCTCAGCAAGGAATTTACAAGCTGTGTTACTGAAGTCTGCTTATCCACAGTCTGGCTCTTAACTCAATGGAAGAGCAAATGGTATAAAAGGAAAATTAGATGCCAAGTGTACATATTAAATCAAAGATAAATTTTCAAAATGTAGCCTTAACAAATTAAGGAATTCCAATGGATAATACTACTTTTGTAACATTAAATACATTGACCGGTACTTATTTTAATACCAAATACACAGAATGAGCAGTAAGATACCTCAGCATTGTAAGAGAAAACCTGAGTGTGTTTTCTAATTATACCCATTACAGATTTCTGCTGCAGCTTGTAGCATGTGCATTCAACCAGATGATACATTAGATTTTGCTAAAACATTTATACCTTTACCAGTTTTCATTTCAGAAAGGCAGAAATACCATCTGAAAGCCTTTATCTAACACACACTCTCCCTAACTACTTATCTCCCTCTCCTCATTGTACACATCACAAATAATGAATGCTGAAGAGCTGAAGTCAGAGCCACCACTCTGGAAAGCAGGATGAAGTAAAAAAAAAACAAAAACAAACCAAAGAAAACCAACCAGCCAAACAAAAAAAAAACAACAAGAAGATTTCTCTCTATCATTTCATTGAGTTAAAATCATTCTTGGGGAATCTACACTTCATCCTCACTTTAATTTCACAAAGTTCACACATACTTTGAAATTCAGTGGGTTTAGGAATAGGTTTTCACCTAATGCTAGTGATTCTTAACAAGCCATGTGATTAAAAGAATGGAGCTATTAATTAAAATTATCCCAGTTATTTCAGGATTATTTTAATATACTCTCCATCTCCATGTTTTCTGCCAATAATCAAATAGGAATGTCTCTGCCGGCTTCTAATTTTTATTCTTATTAGGATAAAATGATACTAAGTAGCTATTACTAATGATTTGATGCTGTACAAAGGCAACAGAAAGCAGGCTCTGCCTCAAAACACTTACAAAATAAAGGGCCAGCATATAGGTAGCTCGAGAAGAGAGCAAAGGAAATAACGATTAGTATGATAGTGACCTGAGTAGTAGCTTAGCTGTCTTCTAGAGTTTTGTATAGGAGAATATGAACAAGTTTTGAAGCAGAATAGTGAACTAGGTTGCTGGTGGATGTTAGAAAGAGATTGCTTCAAAGCAGGTCAGAAAGTAAGGGAGAAAACATGAAAGTGCTATCACGATGATTTAATAAATGGTGGCAGTAGGAAGCCAGAACACTACTTTTGTTATTTTATTTAGGAGAAAAGTGAAGGAAAATACTATTTTTAGAACTTAAATAATTTCATTCTAGTTTAATTTGGCCAAAAGCAAATGTGTTTTATATTTTTTCATCCTCCTGTTTGAAAGACTTTATTAATCAATCACTATCAAAATGCAATCTGATCATGGATCTCAGAACAGAGCTTTCTGTTGAAGCTGTAGCTCATGCAATATACATAACTGTACAGCTGATGTGTACATTGTCAGGTGTTACAAGACTTTTAAAGGATGGGTGCTGCAAGCAAGTTGTGGTAGCAGCAGCATTAGCCACCACAAAGTTTTCTGCAAGACTGCAGACCGCATGCAGCCTGCTTCCTGTTCTGCCTGGGGTAGAAACTTGCTGGTTTACATTGCTCAGAAATTATATGAAGTTCTTTGCATTACAGAAGCTAGAAGTCATTAGGAATGTCAGGGATCTCAGAAGTGAAGTGTTGAAAAGTGCCTCCAGCCCCATTTTCTTTCATTAGCTCCACATAACTCTTCTCTCCCCATGTTAAACTCTCCGCAGCAATTCCAATTCCATCCTCACAAAACACACACACACACAGAGAATACTTCTCACGCTCCCTCCCTTCAATAATTCCTGTCATCATCAGCACTGGTAACTCATTCTCCAGAATTGCTATAGAATGTTAGTACTAATGTCACCTTCCTCTCCCTTTGTGCTGGGTGGCTTAGAATTTACTGGAAAGCAGAGAGTTGTCAAAGTGGGTGGCAGAGGACATGGCCTACTCAGTCATCAGGTGTCTCAGCCCAATGGCATGTTCAACAGGGAATCTGGATAAACGTGTGATAGTGCCTGACAGGCACAAGAGCTACAAGACATTCCACAACATCACATGAAAGGTGTCGCAGTCACTGGGTTTTCCACAGCCTGATGGTGGTGGTCGTATCAAAGAGTGTTTTGAGTATGGGATGTATATATGGAACCCAGAGGGGAGTATCTGGGTAGAAGCCAAATGTTGAAGTGCGAGATTGCCAAATGGGTAGTGTGTTTCTGATAAAAGCAGGCAAAAGTGAGGTTTTCATATAGACAAGAAGTTTAGAATGGTAGTGTTTAGAAACATTCCAAATGAAGAAATGGCTGGATTAGTTGGAGTAACTGCACAAGAAACAAAACCAAGTTTTTGCTGCTGGTGAACTTGGATTTATGTGTTACTTAAAGTAGCAGCCACAATGAAGGAAAGTGGGAATACCTGACCTCTCACTTCTCTTTCTTCTATTAAGCAGCTCATTTTTCCTGCAGAAGGAAGATTGATGGCATTCTCTTCACATGCTTGTTCAGCAAACTCTCTCCTGCAGCAATGAAATTTCCTGTAAAATCTCCAGCTGTACATTGCTACTCTTCCTTTACAAATATAGAGAGTGAAAGACGAAAGGGAACACAGATGGACTCAGACACACACTGCATTGGACACTGTCACTCACTGACTCTGAACCTCGAGTGCAGGAAAATGACTCTTAAGAGTGCCTTTTCCCTGTGAAAAAGTGGGTTCTTAACGATTGCTCTAGCAGACCTTTGTTCCCATGGGGAGGATTTTGGGGCTTTCCCATTTTACGCATTAGAAGTATTCAAAATAATTTTGAGTTGGAACTGAAATTAGTCTTTTGGCAGGAAAGGGAGAGAGGAAAGATAAAAAAGACAAGGAGACCTACTTGCAACTTCTGCATATGTATTTAGATTTCCCAAAATTCAGAAATAGTAGGTGGTGGTGGAGATTTCTCACTGTGCACGTAGTTCTGGTCAACAATCTGTTTCTGTTGAGTCATCTAAAGTAAATGTAAGAAACTTTGCAGTGTGTGCAGCAGATCAGAGAGTTACTTCCAAGTACGCATGTCTTGAAACCCTGCCATTTGTAGGCTGGAATCTTTACAGGCCACATTGCTGTTAAGTAATTAATATATTTATAGATTCTTTTGTGCTAAAATGGAAGAGCAATGATGATAGCACTCGGAGACAAAAAGCATGCTTCTTTGCTGCTTTATCTCTAGCGTCATAGGGAAAGGAGCCAGGCAGTAGGTATTTCAAGAGTGGGTTCCAGAAGAGACCTGGCTCCCCACTGTGCAGTATCCTGGCCACCTTTTGAATTGTGTGCATCAAACCTAATGTCTGCAATAACTCTTCTGCAGTTATACATGATACACTGCATCAAAGTATACCCTGCTGAGGTGCAATACTATATTAAAAGATGTGCAACTCGTAACAGGCCCTGGAGCATTACACTGTAGTAGGGAGCAGTACAGTATACACTGCAAATGTGTATATGCAAAATGCATTTACATTTTGTGCATTGCATATACAATGAAAATGCAAATCCACTGAGGTCAATTAATTTATGCAGTCTGAAGACATGCTACAGGAATAGAGAGTTTGTGCAATGATCAGATGGTATTATTAGCAATATAATATTTATACTAGCTAAAGCACCTTCTTGAACATAAAGTTCAGAACCAAAAGTTTAAAGCTAATTATAACCATTGTTGTGGTGTTTGGAAGAGTTCTTGTTGCTGCCCAAGTAGGAGAGACATAGATAATTTGCCACAGAGGTAACATGTATAATTAAATCTGAATAGAATTACTAATAGTTTATAAAAGCCTGGTTAAGGAGGTGTAAGCCAATAAAAAGATGACAAAATGGTGCATGAAAAACATCCAGTGTATGAATCAGAATTTAATTGCTGGTATTTTTATACATGACCATAGATTATGGCAATTCGTGAAAAGAGAACAGATATCAGAAAGACCAGAACATCAGCATAAAATAAAAAACTTGATTAAAGTTGAAGAAATCTAAATAAATAAATCACAGTAAAAAATTAATAAAATCAGTTACCTTATTGAAATCTAATCTTGAGAAAGATTAGGTTATTAATAGACGAACTCACAATATATTGCTTGCTTTCCAAAGTCCTATCTGTTGAGCTACTTTGATTACATATGACCTAAACCATCATGTGCTTTATGCTTGCTCACCTTAGATGTTAATAATTTCATTCATTCTTATTATAAGCCTTATAAGTGGTTCTTGACACATAGAGAAAATATTTTGATTGACCTTGTAAGTAATTAGAAAACTAGTTATTGTAGAGTTCTGTGTAGGCAAGTAGTTTAACTTCTAATGCTGGATTAAACATTTGAATGCAAACCACAGTTCATATTATTTAGCTGGTATAAACTTACAAAGGCCATCACGGGAATGTGCACTAAAATATTGAACAGTCAAAACAGAAAGATTAAAGATGAACCATTCATTCATTGTGCTATATTAGGTCACACGTTACTGCATAAATGGCAATATTGTCAGAGAAACAGATCCTGGTCCTCTTTAACAACTGTATTAAGCAACTGTTAGGACCGAATTAATATTTCTAAATAAAACTGCATGGCAATCATTGTAGACAGTTTGATACATAAGAATACACATCATTCCATGTTGTTGTAGATCAAAACATTCATTCATGAAAAATCAGAGTTCATTTTAAGGGGAAAGAATGAGGAAGATGGACAGGGAGGTAAGTTTGCTATCCATTTTATTTCATGACAATATGGTGAAGATGTGACATCTCAGATACAGAACCCGATAAAGACAATTCACAACTTCTCTGTAGAAAGTGTTGTAATGTATATCTTACATGGGCAGATGGGAGAGCAAGGAGACAGCTGTTGCAGCCACAGCAGCTGACTACACCAGATAGGTCACAACTGCAAACCAGACCTCTGTGAGCCCTCTCTCTTTTTTTAGTGTCTGCATTTACCAAGAAGCCGAAGACGACAGAGGTGACAGCCGGAAGCACAGCTGTGTTTGAAGCAGAGACAGAAAAAGCTGCCGTCAAGGTGAAGTGGCAGCGAGCTGGCACAGAAATTACCGAAAGTGAGAAATATGTCATTAAAGCAGATGGAAACAAGCATTCCCTGACGATCAATAATGTAGGAAAAGAAGATGATGTGACATATGCTGTAATAGCTGGAAGTTCCAAAGTTAAATTTGAACTCAAGGTCAAGGAACCAGGTACGGTGTTTCCTAAGCAATTCTAATTTCATCAGTATTTTCAGTTCCACATGCAACCTTTATGAATGAGGCCTATGGGAATTAGCCTGTCCTAACACTGTCAATTTTCTCTACCAGCGATACATATGTTTCACTCAATTATTTGATGCTATTCATTGACATTAAGCTGAGGAATACATTTCCTGTGGCTAAACCACCCATTTCCAGATATCGGAAGTCCACACAGTGGAGACCACTGAGGAAATCTCAATGTATGTCTAGAATTCTGTCAAGCTTTTCAACTTAACCACTGAGAACTAAAGCAAAGCTACTCTAACCTAACCTGCCCTAAACTAAGATGCTTACACCTTAGGCCTGGCATTTCCATTTTTTTTTAAATTTATTTAAATACAAAAATTGTATTATTACAAGTTATGCTGCAATGTTTTAGGAGCTCATACATTCCACAAAACTGTCTCAAAATCACCTGCTAATAAAAACACGTATTTCAAGAGGGACTTGAATGCAAAGAGTAAGTTTTGTATTATTTGTATATCCCCTACAATTGCTATTTATGCGTTAAAGGAGCAGTTCAATGGGAAATTTGAAAAGCTTCCCCAGACTTTTCCTGGGAAAAAAATATAAAGAGCCAAATTCCCTGGAATTTCCTCATAAAAAATGTCTGAAGATGCTGAGGATAGAAAAATCATTCATTTTTTGCAATATTTTGACCTTCTCAATTCCTTTTTTGCCCCTCCAAAGTGGTCCCCGTTTACCACTTCTGGTATTGTAAGTTTCCATCCTTATTCTGGTGACAAGCCTTACTGAAAAGATATTGGTGAATATTTAACGGGAGATAAGACACCTTGTTCCAGATGAAAAGACACTGCATGACAGGCTAAATCCTAATATGGATTAGGACAATTTAACAGCTGCCAGAACTTATAAAAGTATCATCTTACTGACTGTCTCATCCTAAAAATAAATGGGTACATATTATACTAGTTATATGTTCCTCATTGCCCTGCAGGTAAGTTCCAGGTAGATCCTGCTAATGGCAAACAGCCTACAAATAATGGAATTACTGAATTTGGAAGTGTAATCCTCACCTATAAACAATACACCTCTGACAAGCACACATTCATGATGGAGATAGTAAGATACCAAAGGAGAGATAAGTTTCTTATATACACTATATGTTGATACCTCAAAATAAGCCTTTTCTAAACAGCTACACATCCCAGCTATGGGAGCATCTACATTACATTTGTTAAAATAATGTTTAGTTCTCTGCAGAAAAAATCAAGTTGAAATTTATTTGCCCAAGATCCAATGGGATACCTTCTAACAATAAAAGTGGGATAATTTGACACGTAAGTATTGAAATAATACCAATTTAAAATCACATTCCTTTCTTTCAAGACACAAATACAGTTTAGGTAAAAGGCACACATTTTCTGAGAGTGTGGTTGGCTCATGTTCACATGTTCACTGATACTGTCTTGTTTTTCAGACATTACTAAGATTATATTGTTAAAGAGTTACTGGATCTTCCATTATTATTTTCACACACAAAAATAACTGGAAAAATGGAAATTGTCCCCTAACCTGTCCAGACACAGCCACCTCCCTTTGTGACAGAGGTGCCACTCAAATCAGTCATCACATGGTACAACAGGACCTGAAATCCCTGGGGAAAAACACATTGTAAATAGTTGGGAAAGTGCATGTGGGACTTCAGAGATAGGTGAGGCCCTTTGGAAGTGGCTCCACTACCTATGGAAAAAAATAATCTTGCTGCAACTGATCTGTTTCAAGAAATTCTACCTCCCTCCATGGCCCCAGGTGCTCACTCCTACTCCCTTTTCATACATTTCTATGTTCTCCATTCTGCCAAATGCATTTGTCTGAATTTGTCTGGGAGGTCATGTTTTAATTGAGAGGCCAGAAACTTCCATGAGCCAGGGGAGGAAACGATAGATGAATTTATGAAGTACTTTCTCCATATTAATTACTAGGAGTGTCTGGAGCTTTTTCCCACGCTGCACACAGCAGTAGCATCTGGAACATTGCATTCCAACAGCAGTAAAACAAAATCTCACGAAGAAGCAAATTGTTTACAAAAAGAATAATTCCATCATTTTACATTACTTTTTCTATCTAGACCACTGAAGTTAACATCAAATAATAGTGTTACTGATCAGCAGAATTTCTACGCATCAAAACCATGTAATGTAAAAATCCAGGCATCAGTTCTTTCCAAGCTCAGCAAAAGGAAGACCCTCATCCAGCTTCAGTAGGCCTCTTCTGCTTCCAGCACATCCTCTCACTTCTAGAAAGACACAGCTAATTTCTCTGCATTTCCTAACACATATTTAAAGCTGCTTTTGTACAAGATTTCTTCAGAAAGGAAGTAGAGTCACGATTTTCTTTAATCTTGGCTTACATTCATTTCCAGAGAAGAGTGAGACAGTTGCTCCTGTTGAAGCTGCTCCAGCCCCAGCTGCCTCAGAGCCACCTGCGCCACCAGTAGAAAGCAGCCAGAACACAGAAGGTAATAGAGAACTAATGCTGCTACCAAGTCTGGTTTGTTAACAGAAGGGAAGAGCAGAAATAGGGAATCCTTAGGGTCAGTGAGGAAGAGAGAGTAGCTGAAAGCAGACCACTAGTGATGAATGACAGACAATAAAGAATAAGGAATCTCAAAGACAGAGGAAACATATTGAGATATTTTGAAGACAAGAAATTCACTACGTAGGCTGAAACAGAAGCTGATGCAGAAAGGTCCAACTTGTAATTCTGATGTTTATTTCAGTTACACCTACCGGGACTCAACCAGAAGAGCCTCTGGACCCTATTGGGCTCTTTGTGACACGACCCCAGGATGGAGAAGTTACTGTTGGTGAGTAAAAAATGTGAGTCAAGTGATGTGTGTAAATTGTACCTGTTGCTTGACTATTTAGCTTTCCACGTACAGGATGGCAGCAGTGATATAACAGATAAATTAAACACTATTCATAATCTTATTTTCACCCACTTCCCTTACAAGGTGGAAACATCACATTCACTGCCAAAGTGGCAGGTGAGAGCCTGCTGAAGAAACCATCAGTGAAATGGTTCAAAGGAAAGTGGGTGGACCTGGGAAGCAAAGTGGGGAAACATCTCCAGCTACATGACAGCTATGATCGAAATAACAAGGTACAGCTGGCAGAGTAAGGTTCTCAGTCTTCTAGATCCTAATCTGGTGAAAATATAAGCAAATGTAGGAATGGTTTGATATTTAGGTACCCAAAGGTGTACACAATGCTATATTTACGCACAGAAGTCTATGTTTTGACTATGCAGACAAGAGACAAGCACTACATACAGACTTTTGCATACCTTATCGATGGTGAAATGAGAAAATGAATGGAGGACACAGGGAGCAAGTTTTGCACTACCTACTGCAGGATTCCCTTCATCTTCCTCTCAAGTAGTATATACTTGTTATATTTAAGAGAAAACTATATATCAGACAGATATTTAAGTATGGACTATCTTGGTTTTAATAGAGCAAGCACTTAGCTACTAGTGTTGGAATTTATTGTTTTCCTGCATTGTCTAGATTACTTTAAATAGCTGAGTAAGATCCATTTTTGCCACAAGTGTGTTCAAAGATACACAAACAGGAATACCAGAGAGTCTGTACCATGACTTCTCATCCTGTGTGGTATATGAAACACTACTACCCTCTCCTGGATGGAATGGAACAGACTTGCTTACATTAGCCACTCCTTTTGCTGAGTTTTCAAGCGTACGGTATAGACGGTGGAGGCTGTATTTGTTTAATGAAAGCTCTATTCCTGTTTACAATATGACTGCACACACCAGTACACAAGCATAGTTTGCTAATACAGCATTGTATCCTCTGAAAGACCTGTACTGATAATACTCTTTAACTATCCCTACTAAACTGAGGGGGTATTTGTAATTTATATGATAATAATGATTTACACACTCAAGAAGTTCTTCATTCTAAAAGGACACAGAAGCATATTTCACCTGTCATCTGTTTCTCTCCATGACTTAATATGCTGTATTCTCTCTCTATTTCACCATTTCATTTGTGAGCTCATTAATTCTATCATTGGTGCCTCTTCCAGGTGTACACCTTTGAATTGGAAATCATAGAAGCAAACATGACTTTTGCAGGAGGGTACAGATGTGAGGTGTCTACCAAGGACAAGTTTGATAGTTCTAATTTCAACCTGACAGTCAATGGTAAGATGAATTCCTGCCACCTTGTTCCTTCCTTTCATTTTTTTTTTCCTTTGTGTATGCCCACCACCAATTCTTTCTGGTACATCATAGCTACTAGACAACATAGACCTGAAGAGCTACACGTACACTTACAGAAGCCCACAGATGAGAACTGGGATGGGTTGGCAGCGATACAGAGCATTAGAAGTAACACTGATGTCACTCAAGCCAGAACCATGATGCTTTTAAAGAAAGCAAACAGAAAGATGCAAATCAGCCCAACTTTTCTCTGGCTTTATTCCAGTCTCAGATCCATTCTCTTATGATATTTAATTCCATTAGAATAATAGAGAGCACCATTCTATTTTGGCAAAAGTTCAGTACTAAAAATGGATACTTGGAAAAAAAAAAAGAGAAAAATGAAAGATTTAAACATGTGACACTATTACTAATTCCTTTCTTCGCAATAAATTCAAGTCCTGCAGAAGCACCCTGAGATGTAAAATTGTTGTAAGATTAAATGACTTATTTTACATAATACAGGGTGCCACCTTCACAATTGCTCGACTGAAAAGCTTATCAGCAATTGAAAGGGAAGGACATTTTAACAGTGATTTCCCCCTGGTGTGGAAGACTTTACATAAAAGAGTATAAACATGGACCACCTGAAAGAGCTGAATGTTCAGTTTTTCACCAGTTGGCTGTAGGAATCATGACTTAGAAGCTGTGACTGAGAACAGTTTTTCTCCCAGTAGTTGCAGGACACCTATTCGGATCAAGAGAAGTTTAGAACAGATCACTAAAGTTCTCCCTGTCCAGCATCCTTGCTGGAGTTTCTGTACATACCTAAATATTTCCAGGGATCTATTTTTGCTTTCAGAGTACGGATTATAATTTATTATTAGTAATAATATTCAGTTGATACGCAGTGGTTTTCTCATTAGTGTTTTAATACCCTGTGAAGCCAGTATTGAAACTAATATTTACCAGCAGGAGAACTGACAAAGAAGAGATAAGACAGTTCATCATGTTGCAGGTTATTATAAAGCATGCAACATGAGCTAAGCTACACACGGAACACTGGATGTTGAAAGCTAATTACTGTTTGAAGATGATGCTTCAATCTTTCAATATGTAGTTGATCACAGTTTACAACATAAGACCTTTAGAAAATAAAAAACAGATCTGCAAAGGGAAAGCTTTAGAAATAGCACTGTATTTCTGCATTATTTTGACTTTCCCATTCTTATTCATCACTTTTTGTCACATCAGAAGCACCGATACCTGGAGACTTGGATATTCGCACTGCCTTCCGACGCACGTGAGTGTGTACAGTGGAAACTCATGTAGATCAGATTATACTTCCATGTAGCATTCATTACTTTCTTAGGCAAAGCTAATTAAAAGCACAAAGATAGGGATGTCTACTAAGAAGATATTTCTACTATTAAAATATTACAGAACTTCTAGAAATCATCTAATAGAGTTTAGACTTTGTATTAGCATAACAATCATACTTGTCTTCAATTATTCAGTTGATAGTGTGTAGAATCCTACCAAGAACTTTAGCACTTTATTTTTCAGACCTGTAAAGAGCACTTCAGATGTAGGCCAATAGAGAAGAAAAGATTCTGTGTGGTGCATAGTCTTGATGTGGTCTGGCTTGAGGAACTACATATACCTTAATACAAACATTTGCTAAACAGAAGTGAGGTTTGATGGGAGGTCTGTGAGCAGCATATCACTGATAATATTAATATAAGCCTTTTGAATGTGTTTGTTTTCATGTTCTATAATTATATTAATTTAATTAAGTCAATGATACTATGCCTGTGTAAAAATTCAGATACATGCAGGTCTTAGATATTAAAGACTGCAAGGTATTGAACTGGTGCTGAAAAGGTTGTTCTCCCTCATCTATCATACTGTCTGGATTGATAAATGACTTAATGGAATAACGTTGCCTTCTATTAGCAAAAAAAAAAAAAGGCACAACTGGTTGGGTTCTTATTCAGACAATAACCACGTGTTTTTTTCACTGTTGAGTATTTCTTCTCCCTTTGTGTGATTCAGTTTCTCATTTTGTTTTTATGTATCTTTGCAAAATTACTAGACCAAGAATATTCCAACAGAAAACTATTTCTCTAACACAGGACACAAATCATCTATGGCAACTTCTTAAGTTTTTCCCTAGAAGTTCTATTTTTTAATGAATTTTTAGTTTAGTTTTGTTTTCATTTTTAACATTATATTGCAAAGAGCTAAAAAAAGACTCACAGAATTTATCTACAGTCAAATCCATCTACAGGAGGCTGACAAGCCTTGCTGTGATGCCTATTAAACAGAGGACAATCGGTGCATAGCTGCATTGAGTTATTTCACTGCAGTGAAATAAGGCTTCAAGTTTCTCTTCTTGGTAGCACAGCATTTAGAATCAGTTCAGAGGGAGTGCAGTGTGAGCAGCTTCAGGCTGTTCAGATTTTCAGTTTCTGCTGTAAGAATGGAGCCAGATTTTGAAGTGACCTGTTTAAATCTGAAGCTTTCTCTTTGATACCTTCACTCAGGAGCCTAGCAGGAGGGGGGAGACGGATGACTTCAGCCTTCCTCAGGTAGCCACTGTCTGTGTCAGCAGACAAATTCCAGTCTAACAATGAACTGTCTCTCTCTGCTTAGGAAAAGAAATAAAATAAGCGGAAAAAAAGGAAAACAAAACAGCAGCTTAAATTCCAAATAAATAATTGTTTATGGTGTGTAGTCTTTCTAAGTCAAATCCATACAAATAACTAGTAACGTGAGTATAAATAATGAAAAGAGTAGTTTGATAGTCTCAAGAGAGGCAGATTCATCTACAGAAAATGCATGTGTTTGAAAAGTGGCATCTTCTCACCACTGTTACAAGAAAAAGTAACTTCAAATTACATGCATGTCTGCCCCTGATGTTTTACATGTTTTCCTCTCTACTGACCACATCCTGACGGAGACTGCCGCTGCTCACAGAAATGTGATGAAAATCTATTGTTTCCTAGCACACTTTTTACCCAAGTATCATTTAATTTCCCAGCCTATCCTTTTTGATCCCAGTGTCTTCTACCATAACAAAAATAGGAACTCTGAGATTAGACTTAACTCTGTGCATGTTAAAGGAATTATTAGGGCCTTATTCTTCAGAAAACCTAAACATTGATTGCTAGGCTTTCCTGAAAATCTAATATAACTACCACCTGGGAAACAATAGGTGACTAGTTATTCTCCCAGCTGTAGATTCTGATTTCCTGAGTACTTAATCAGAAGAATCCCCTTCAAAAACTGGTATTATACTAATGATTCTCATGTACATTTTATGCCTGCAAACACTGAAAATCTTCTAAAAGTAGGGAACAAAGTGGCCAAAATACACTTTTCCATTTGAGCATCATACCCAGAAAATGATCCTTTGCAGCACTGTACTACTTTGAGAGTAATAACAGAAGTAAAGATGGCTTTTTTCTTAATAAAAAGAGCTCTTCTCACAACATATTCAAAATTATGCTCATTCAAGATCGTTACTTTTCTCACTAACATTGCATTGTCAAGCAGCACAAGAAGTTTGGCATTTGTTTCTCTTCCACTTAATAACAATACTGTTAAAATGCCCATAATTTTCCTGTTGAGGCTATTATGTTTTGAAATATTTGTTCCTCCAATATTGAATTTTCGTGACATTCTGGTTTACACTTCTACAGACAGATTTTCTCTGAAGCACCTAGCATCATATATTGGTATAGACAACAGCATGAGCTACCATCACCACCAGCACAACTAAAAAGAATCATTTCTGTGTATAAAACAATAATTAAATGTACGTTGTTGCTGCTGGACAAATATGTATGCTGTAAGACAGCATCAGCAGATTTTCATACTCAAGACAACAGAAATGCCAAGGAGCAGTTGAATACTGATGATGGGAGACAGAGACAAAGAAAATCCATTTTGACTTTCTGAACTTTGTCTGAATACAGAAAAGACCTTTTTTTCCCCTAAATTGAATAATCAATAGTCATGAAATTCAGTGTAACTCCCAGCACTTTTATATGAAATCCCTGAAGTGAATTTTTAGCAATTAAACCCCCCCAAAAAAGTTATTTTAGTGACCTTACTCTAAGTTTTCAGAGTAGATTTATACTTCAAATGCTCAGAAGCACAGCTAAAAGGCATTTGATTTGGAACACCAAAAAAAACATTGTGCATTCCATCTGAGTTCACCATATGTAACAGACAAAATTACACATCAAAAAACTCCTGCTTGTTGCTTCTTGTTCCCACAAACCAACTCATCACACCATTGCTTGTCATGTTGCTTGCTGGGTAACTGCATACTGAACCTCATCTCAGAATCAAAGTCAGAGCACAGAATTCGTCCTTTAACTCTCCCAAGCATCAATGATGTGACATTTTTCTGTGCAATAAATTCTGAAATCACAAAGATCCTTAGGAAACAATTACAGCTGGGGTAATACTAGAAAAATCCCCACATTATTTGAGATCGGAAGAAGTCCCAGAGAACTGTTGGTTAAATACTGCCCACACTGTAAATAATATTCACATTTCTGATATGACAGCTTTCCAAAAGCACTAATGAGTCCAAAGAAAAGCTTCTGAAACATCTTTATGGTAAACACGTTCCAGATCAATATGACCACCAAGCTAATACTATGTACAACTTTATCCATAATCAGCACAGAAAAAATACAAATTCATTAAATATATTTCCTAAGCCTATATGAAGACCAATACAGACAAAGAGCCTAATTGTCACCTCCCATGTCAGTTCATGTTCTGAGTCATTCTAAATCCATCTACTAGTACCCTACAAAAATATATCACCTACATCATGCTGCAGTCTCACAAGGTATTCCCATCTCCTTTTGAAACTAATTGTGGCTTTCTGTTACTATACAGCACGGAGGGTCATGAAGATGGAGAGTTTAATTTTAGCGCCCTACTGAAAAAGAGGTGAGTAAAATTCCATGAACTTAAAGAATTAAAACAACCAGTTTCTGTTGAACTCTGAAGCACAAAATCTAGATTAAGTTTATATTAATTTTCATAAATTCAGAATCCCTGAAGTTTTCCTGAAGCAGCTGTAACTGGAAAAAGAATGACAGAAACTTATGGCAAATTCCCCAAATACTCAGCATTTGATGCATTTCTGCTTGGTTTATAAGACTGATTTTTCCCAAGATAGAAAAGGCTGGGACTAAGACAATTGCATGCTTCCACCAGAGCTTTTCATTACAAAAAGCCCCGAAATGCAACAACAATTTACAATACCTGTCTATAAGAATTTATTATAGACAGGTGTTTATTATATATAGGCAGCTATATACATTATAATAGGAATATACATATACATATATATATATATATATATATATTATAAGAAGATTTTTCTGTCCTAAATTTCCACAATACTTTTCATCAGAAAGCTGGGAAAACAAGCCATTTTATTAGATATCTGTTAGTATTACATTACAAAACTATATTTTCTATAGCTTTTTATTACATGTATGCAATATATTCTATGTTGCATAAATATTATATAAATATTTTTATATCAATATTCTTCCAATTCTACTTTTTATTTCTTGCTTTTACTGACATTTTTTGGTGGAATTTCCTCTCTCATTCTCATCCTTCATTGTAATATCTGTTTTCATAACCTGCCTACTTCTGTTTTTCTCTTTTTCCCACCATCTTAACCTGGATGTTTTGGATTCTTCTGTTGCCAACAGAGAGTAAGATTTCTATTTTATTTTATCACAAACGCATGGGTCAGGCTGAATATATGAATATATATTTGTCTGAAATAATGCATGCATCTTCATCTTTCTTAGGTGTAGAGCATGATAAAATTTAGATAGCATGTAAGAAAATGATCAGCAATTCCTGAGACAGATGCTTTTAAACAGTTAATAGAAGTTAAGGGCAGACTACTGAATACAAATCAATGTGCTTCTCTGAATGTCCTTTCATTTTCACCATCACTTTCTTTTATAAGCAGTTTTCAATTGCCCTTGAATTCCCAGATTTTCTCATTAGCCTGCTGCTTTAAATTCCTATAGTCATAGAAATTAGAATCAGAAAAATCACATGCATAATATACCTGCTGGTGCCTATCAAACATGTGCTGAAGTTTTGTTCCATCCTTCCTGAAACATGTTAATGAAGGTATTACCGAAGTCACTTACTTCATAAATGTACAGGCGTCTCCCTTACAAACCATTTCAATCCATTCCAAGTGAAGTTTCCATTGCTCATTATCATCCCATTACTCCAAACCTGGCTCTCTTCACTGCCCGTGGCCACTCACTGTCTTTCTAGCTCCTGAAGTTTCTATAAACACTTGCCACTAGACTCCTGTTTTGCAAATGTAACTTATACCATTTAAGTTTTCACAATCAACTGCTTGGGTGAATGTTGTTGGGTATCTGTGTCCAGTTTTTGCTCAGCTATTAGTATTACTGTTTATAAAAAGGGGTTTATCTCCACAAAGAGTACAGGATCATGTATACATTTGGAGTAGCTTGGTTACAAAAGGCAATAACTCAATAGCCTGATGTTTCAGTCAAGTTAACTCACACAAATTTCAGTGGGGCTACAACATGACATAGATGTACAAAGTCCTGTATTATGCAGTATGTAACCTATCCGGCTTGAAGGGAATTCTGGCTTTGCAGTAACACTACAACCAGAATTCTCAAACCAGACAAGACAGAAAGTCCACTTATCAAACTTTCTATAGCTGACACTGATATCCAAGTTTCTTGTTTCACCATGAGCCCCAGAGAAGTCTGAAACAAAACCTGCATTTGAATTTTATTGTAAGTCTAAAGTAGGGAAACCCTGCTATGAGACCTTCTCCTACTGCATTCCCTTTCTGCTTTCATAATTAGTTTTGAGCAGTGGTTGGACTCTTAAAGGAGTAAAAATTTCTAGTATTTCTAGAAATGTTCAGTTTGTGGATTTAACTATTCATTATTTGTTAGACTAGAAATTCAATTCATTAGAAGAAGCTTATAAATGTCACTGCGTTCTACCGCTGGTTTTGACCTTTCTTGACTTATGAATCTCTGTTTAGTGAATTTAAGCATGCTGATGATTCACTGCTCCAGGTGTTTTTCACAGCCACTTTAGAACTAATTTGTGGATCCTTCAGGCTTTGCACACCACAGCTTGAAGACCACTCCTTTGTTAATAAGAACCGATAGGCAAAAAAACTTCATAATGGAATGCAACTAAAAATAGAATAGTTTGTTAAAATAGAATAGAAAAGGGGACCTCATGCTGAGGAACTCTCAAGAGCTATACAGATTCAAATAGAATCGAAGAGTATTCTTTTGGCACTTCTGCTTTGTCACACCTAATGTACAAGTGCCGCTCAATCCAGAGGTAATGAACATTCCCACTAGAATAAAAAGAGCTTCATTTAATATTGTATCTCCTATCATTGTAATTTAATTAACTAGTGTTGACATACAGATGTCATGGGCCAAGGAGAGGTCATTGGGAAGAGGAAGGGAACAGCTGTCACAGAACTATTAAATGGATAGTGAGCAGAGACCTTGAAGGAGGTGACAGCTGACAGGGTCCAATCAGTTGACAGTAATGGGATAGGAAGGAACCATCTCTGGGATGTACAAAACTATTTTTAACCCCTCCACATATGTTTAAAATATATCAGCTGCATATTCCATTTACAGCAGGTTCACTGAGCTGCATCTTAATGCCCACAAGTGCATAGTTAACCTATGAGGTGATCACTCTGAATAAGGATCCCAATATCAAGGAGAGTAACGTAAGGGTGGGAGAAAATTCAAGAGTCTAGGTCTATTACTTTTCATATACTGCTTAGTTCCTGTTGGAAGAGTACAGCCTAAATGTACAAACTCTTGTGTGTCTTTATGGGAACAAAGAGAAAGCTTGAACAAATACAAAATGGTGAAAAGGAGCATTGGGGTGGAGAAACCTTTGCTCAGAAGCAGAGAAAGCCGTTTTTTCCTTGTTTTTTCACAACTCAAACACTATACAAATTACAACCTTTAACTTTTAGTACAACTTTACATGCAGCTTACAAACCTTTCCCTGTAATTAAAAAATATTAGTAATTCCAAGGAAGGTAATATACTCATGCTTAGGACGAAATTTCTCGTGTTTCAGCTTGCATACACAATTTTTCTCATGATGTATTTAAACAAAACTCACAAAAAGTATTTTTGAAAACTCTATGAATAATCCTACCTGCAAATTTTCAGGCAAAGGGGTGAATAGAGATGAGCATAGAAGCAGGCAGATAGACAGAGACACCACCAGAATTCATACCCTGCCTGTTAAGTTTTTCTTATTTCCTATGAATTTAGGTTTCCTTTTGAGATAGTTTGTGCCACAGAACATTAATTGTACTAGTACAAAGAACTCAGCACATTAGAAATATTATATACTCCTAGATTTATGTACTTGGATATCTATTTCAATTTACATGTGTTTAGAAATATTTGAAAGTTGCTCATTGATATGATCAGGAGAACTTGCCCCAAAATGACTCATGTTAAAAACATATCTTGGTCTATTTGGCAAATCAGTCAATTGTTCTGCTTCTGCTAAACAAAACTAAAAATCATCTATAGCAGCCCCAGAGTAAATGATATATAGAGAAGAGGAACCCTGATTAAATTTGTGGGTGATTTTACTCACTATTGTGACAAAACAAATACCCAGTAGGCTGTACTTACTACAAGAAGTCCAAACCTCAGATACACCTATCAATCCAATGAGGGCTACTGAAGGCTTAGTGAGTGATAAACCCCTCCGAAGATATAAGATATCACATGCCATATTTCAGCTCAAACTCTCTAAGTTGAAATCCTCATCTCTTGCTTCCTTTCCTCTTCAAGAGCTACAGATGCTCTGGAAATCCCAGGTCTGGGCTGCAGTACTTTAATAAACATTGTGCTCACATTATGAGCAAGCCTTTTTGGCCTGACAATAAAACGAGCACCAGAAGTGTTTGGTTATCTCTTCTGTCTAGACTGACTATAGTCATGATTTTTCAGACCAATGGGACTGTTATCTTTCTAGAAAATTGTGGGGGAAAAAATAAAATGGAAATATGCCCAATAATCCTTAATTTTTCTCTGCATTACCTATTTGACTTCTTATTGGGTTTACAGCTGAACATGGCTTCATTATAACGGTGGGTTCTGCCTCACTGAAATCTGCTTGGTCCTTGGGATACCAGAAAACAACAGCCACAGGAAGTTCCTTTTCCTAAAGAAATTTTTAAATTACATCTTTTATCCTTTCTCTATTTACCAAAATGGAAACTATGACAGGCAACAACTCCATGATGACCTATGTGTGCCCTGTAAGGTGGTTAGCCATAATTCTGGGATAACGTCTGGAATAACATAACCAGACATGCTAACACTTATAAATTGCATAGAGGAACTATACAAAGTGTGGGAGCAAATTTGGTTTCAACAGGGGACAGCCTTTTTCTTAAGCTTTTTTCAGAGCTTTTGCATGAGCTCCTTCATCTCCCTGTTACTGAAGCACAAGCATGTTCTGCTAAAGATGAACATGACATTCATGGCTTTTTTGTATTAACACATGATGTCTTCTTTCTTGCCCATCGGGATGCTGTATGTGTTTCCAAACGATTCTCTGTGTCATTCTGGAGTACAGCAGCTTCTTGCGCACAGTAAATCGGTAAGGTTACAGCAACTTCTTTTTCTATTTATGACCTTATACATTAAAAATACCATGACAGAAAAAAATGCCTTCCCAAAGCCAGGCAACCAAATTTTCATTTTGCTTTGCTAAACCAAACATTAATTCTTCCACAATTGCAAGTTCTTTGGTTAAACTATAAGTAGTCCATTGTAAATATTGTCTTGTTAGCCATTACTCACCAATCTATGTGTCTTCATGTTTTATAGTTTCCACAGACAGCAACTATATTTACAATAGATAAGTATTTTAATAACCTCAAATTCATTTTAGTGAACAGAAAAAAGGCCCTGAGTAGAAAAGGATTTGTCTCTTATTAACATAAACCAACTGCCTTGTTTCTAAGGCGTTCTCAGGATGTCAGTTCAGTTCCTTGCTTTGACACGTTTTGTATATGACCACACCAGGAAAACAAATCTTCACGTGTTTCCATTACTCGTCATTAAAGGGAAGTTAATATTTGCCTTGGCTAATAGAAAGTAAACCGTTCAGGTCAGTAATTGGATTTTAATCGCTATATATAAATAGCGGTAAAACTAGTTTTATTTCATCATTTTGGGTAACAATATAGGAAAAGTTAGACTACTACATTTTTAATGAAGAAATGGCTTCATCAAGCCAATACATAGCTCACCAAGCCTATAGGTGTTTTTAAATCCTCTCAATAGCGGCATTCAGATCCTCTAATCCCTTTCTGCAGAGGTGAAGGAAAATCTGAATCCCAATCTGATGTTGATGTCTGGGAAATCCTGAGGAAAGCTCCTCCTTCTGAATACGAGAAAATTGCTTTTCAGTATGGGATCACAGATTTGCGTGGGATGCTGAAACGCCTCAAACGCATAAAGAAGGAAGAGAAAAAAAGTACAGGTTGGCAAGCTGTATTTATTCCAAATAAGTATGTTCTTACCTTCTTCAAATATTAACATCAGCTAATAGCAGCCATGAGAAAAGCACAAGGAATAGGATTTTCCTATTCCAATTGTTACACAGTTTTACATATGAAATGCTGATTCCTAAAGATTAAAGCGATCTCCAAAGCTCTGAGCTACCTTCCTCTGAAACTCTGGATGTCCTGAACCTGTTCATTTTAACTAGTTTCTTCTGCCCTACACCTAATTTTTCCCTGAACAGAAAGCAACAAAACCCCCACCCCTAAAACTCGTCAGTATGTCAGGTATCAGTGGTCCACTTAAAGAATTTAATTTCCATTGGGATGATATATTTGGAATTCTTGAGCCTTTTCTAGACTTGTGAAGTATTAATTGCCTAATTTTAACTAATTTGTTTTAAAAATATGAAACAGAGAAGGCAAACTGCCATTCACGAGTGAGAAGATCAGTATCATTTTCCTACATGGGTAGACAAAGCTGTAACTCTGTGTAGGATGTGTTGGAGTACATATTCACATCTGATACAGACTATTCTACTGTGCGTATTTTAGTTTGTATCACGTACTTTTCATCCTATATTAAGGAAAACAGAAAATAGAACAAGAGGATCAACAGACAGGAATGGTAAAAATGCAAACAGGTATGCAGAAAGCAGGGAAGGTTTAAGATGATGTTAAACCATAGGAAAGGGAATAGAGAATTACTTCCCTGATAGAGAATGCAAAAAACAAATGTTAAGTATAAGAATGAATAAGATATATAGTTTTTTAATCATTCTTTGTCATAGCATTCCTCAAGAAACTGGATCCAGCTTACCAGGTGGATAAAGGGCAAAAGATCAAATTAATGGTCGAAGTTGCCAATCCAGATGCTGATGTGAAATGGCTGAAGAATGGACAGGAGATCCAAGTGAGCGGCAGGTAAACCAGAAACATGGGAAATCCCCAAGAGAAGGAGCTACAGCTTGGACAAAGTGGGAAAACCAGCTTTTCTTGGAAAGAAAGGATTGTAGGGGGGAGAAATGGGAGCTGAGAAAGAATCTACATTATGCTTTGTCTTAGGGACTGTTTGCTTGTCTCACTGCTTTTTCTTTTCTTCTCCCTCTGCTCTGTATATCTACACATAAAACTGGATGCTTCCATCTACCTACATAGCAAGTAAGTCCTCAGATTATATTCTGATCTTCATGTGCATATCCAGGGTTCACAATTACTTTCACATGATATGGGGTATACTTCAGTGCAGCTTGTTTGTCAACCCAGTTTCCAGTGATTTTGTGCTGAAGCCATGACAAAGCACTTTTAGCGGTCGCCAGGTTTGTTGTATTGCTAGATGTTAGAAAAGCATGTGGCACCATTCACAGGAGTTTGTACTTCTCACATTTGTATGAAGATTTCTCCATAATTTCCTATGCTATAGTTTTTCAAGCACTACTGCTGTCCACTGCATCAGGACAGGGATATAAGGATTGAGTCTTAAACCTTGCCACAGATGCCAGAAAAAGAAGGAATCTTTTCCTCTGCCAGGCAGGGGAAGACAATGTCTGGGTTGAAAGGAGTTAGACTCTGATAATTATTCAGATTCTCTTTTCAGATATATTTTTGAGTCTGTTGGGAATAAGAGAATACTGACCATAAACCACTGCTCTCTGGCTGATGATGCAGCATACGAATGTGTAGTAGGGGACGAGAAGAGCTTCACGGAATTGTTTGTAAAAGGTGAGCAATGAACTTTAAATTACTGTTACCTTCTCTACTCTCAGATCGGTTAATCTCATAGAAAAGGAAATTCTCACAAATGAACAAATTCTGACATTTCTTGAAGTATATATTTTTCTTACAGTTGAATGAAGGAAAATTATTCCTATAGATGCAACTAAGAAAGCACAGAAAAACAGCCCAGTGATGATTACCATTAATTCTCATTTGGGAAGTGATTTACTTCTCCTGAACAATAGGGCCAGAAAGTTACTTTAAAATTTGATTCCACTCAATAAAAACTATATGGGCAGCTGAAGTAGTACAAGAAACTAATGCTTCTGGTTTAGAATTTTAGACTATATATGAAACTTGATTAATTCTGTGTTTGTATTCTGCCTCATGAAGCAAAACCCAAAAGGTCATTTGGTAAAATTGATAATGTGATCTGGCACAGTAAATCTGAATTTTCAGCATAGAGAGCATCACCATGGGGCTCTTCCTGTACAGTACAGAGTGCTGAAATCTACCTCTGGTTTTCAGTCTTCTAGAATACTGTTTTAATAAAAGTATCTTCATTTTCAGAACCTCCAATCCTGATCACTCACCCACTAGAGGACCAAATGGTGATGGTTGGAGAGAGGGTGGAGTTTGAATGTGAAGTGTCTGAAGAAGGAGCTACTGTGAAATGGTAAGAGAATAGAAAAGGGGAAAAAACCCCCAGACAACATGAAACCATCTCACTTCATTGGACATTCTAGGACCAGTGTTTGTGTACTAGAGTTGTGAATAGAAAGGAAGAAGGCATTCTATATAACTGCTTTCAGAAAAAGAGTGATCCTTCTCCTATATGTCAAACATTGAGGAGGAAATGAGAGGCCAAAAATAAAATAAAAGGTATAGATATTTTATAGGGCGTCTAGAATTTCTTGTGCAGTGTTTACAAGGTGCTGCCGAGCTGTTGGCTTTAAGCTGCTCTAAACACTTGACAGTAATGTCTAACTATTGGCCAGACTAATCAGATCTGTATTGTGATGAGTCTGCTGAACATTATGGGATCTTCCAGTCTTCTCAACCACAGTGAGGTGTGATGTTTGGTTCTCTTAAAAAGCACTTTTTCTTAGGTAAAAAAAGTGTCGCTTGAGACACAGAAAGAAGGTCATTGACTTATTTTAACATAACTGTTGCAGTGATCCTGTAAAAGCAATCATTATGCATATGCAGCAAGTAGGATTAAGATGACAAACATTTAGACCATAGAGTCCATTTTATTGGACATTCCAGCCAAGCGGAAGCTGGGTTCATGTTGCTTGGGCAGACACAGCAGGCAGTGCTCACATACCAGGTCTTACTCACACTGTTCTCACTTCATTCTCTACCAGATGAAATTTTCTTGTGCTTGTTAACAGCTTCAGGCATGTGGTTATCAACTGTTCCCACAATGCCCATTACATTCCTGGAAAGTGCCAAACACTCATCTGCTCTCCCAAAGGAAGGAACTGAAAATTTAAATAGAGCTCAAGAGCTAGTACAGCATATGCATTACACCATTAAAGCCACATGCACAGGCACACACATGCTATTGTTCAGGAACTGCTTAAAGATGCCTGGTTACAAGAGATGGGGACAATCAGATCTGTTCCTCTCAGAGCATAGTGCAGCTGCCACACTTTGATCCTTTGCCTTTGAACAACTCCCATACATCATACAGGGCTGCTATCTGTGGGCTGGGCATTTGGTGCGACAAGGCCAAACCAGCAGCTGTCTCAGCCTGAAATGCAGCAAGTGGCCAGAGAAACTCTTCAAATGATAGCAACAGAAAACTGAGCACTTAGACATTTACGCTGTATTTTACTGGGTTCATTACGTGAGACAGTCAATGCTCTTGCAACAAAGGGAGTATTTTGGACAATGGAGGACAATCTCCAAGGAAAACATGAAACACAGTATGGAGAAAGAGTTTCAGTTTTGGCTCATCAGGGAAATGCTCAATAGTTTAAGCCAAGTAGCAGACATTAACTCAAGGCACCTGTTATAGCACCCTTTAAACCTGGGATATGAAATCACAAGCACATGAACAAAAGCAATTATGTGACTTGCACAAGACAACGGTCACAACCTCTTAGGCATGGCCATCAGACTACGACTTGGAGAACTCATTATGTGGGTCTCTTCACAGTAATCAGCAAACAATGTTCTTTTGATCACCTGGAAAGGTCTCACATTATTATTATGCATTACTATGGAATAGCTATTTTTAAAATTCAGGTGCTTTTGGAAATAATCCTTGAAGAAGTTTTGACGTGATTTTTCCCATCTCTGAATGCTGGATGTATCATCTGATCAGTTCCAAAAGAAAACAAACTCTAGTAATGTAACAGCAACAATAAATCTCTGCATCCCCATTATCCCATAGTACCTACATCAGCCTTATCTCAGAAGACATTAGCCAGTTTGTCCTTGGAATCTAAACGGGAAATAGGAAAGCGTTTCCAGTCACTGAGTGGCAAAGTTGAGAATGGATATTTGGTCTTGCAGATGTTCTTGGTATAGACTAAACTATGGCTAACCTACCTATTATTGCACTAGTTGTGCTTCAAGTCTGAGGCTGGACCAGATGACCTACCGTGGTCCTTAAACCAACAGTTTATGGTTCTATAAAATCATAGAATCATAGAATAGTTAGGGTTAGAAAGGACCTTAAGATCGTCTAGTTCCAACCCCCCTGCCATGGGCAGAGACACTTTACACTAAATCATATCACCCAAGGCCTCGTCCAACCTGGCCTTGAACACTGCCAGGGATGGAGCATTCACAACTTCCCTGGGCAGCCCATTCCAGTGCCTCACCACCCTAACAGGAAAGAATTTCCTTCTTATATCCAACCTAAACTTCCCCTGTTTAAGTTTTAACCCATCACCCCTTGTCCTATCACTACAGTCTCTAATGAAGAGTCCCTCTCCAGCATCCCCATAGGCCCCCTTCAGATACTGGAAGGCTGCTATGAGGTCTCCACGCTGCCTTCTCTTCTCCAGGCTGAACAGCCCCAACTTTCTCAGCCTGTCTTCATACGGGAGGTGCTCCAGTCCCCTGATCATCCTCATGGACCTTCTCTGGACTTGGTCCAACAGTTCCATATCCTTTTTATGTTGAGGACACCAGAACTGCACACAATACTCCAGGTGAGGTCTCACAAGAGCAGAGTCTTCCAGTTACACTTTGATACCAACCGATTCTTCTACCTCATTGCTCCAGTCACCAAAGGAAGGCCTCTAATATAACCTTATATGAGGGTTTTCACTTTTCACTCAAGTATTATTTTAAGCTAAATGATATCTGGGAGTTGGAGTTTTTTTGAGGTTTACAGTTTTATCACTCCACTATTTGTCGGGACAACCTTCTGCAAACACTCTACTCACACACAGCATCAGCAATGTGGTAGTCAGTAAAATAAACACAAGTTACATGTACTATTCCATTCCCAGGGACTTAAGACACTAGTCATTGTAAATAGCCTACTTTCATTATTTAGACAACATTTAAAGAAATCTCTTTGTTAACAATGGCTGAACATTGAGATATTCTTCATGAGCCATATGTCAAAATTCCTCACTAAAAAAGAAATGAAGAAGTTCAGCTTTGGACCACTAACCACAGCGCAACTGCCTGGTTTTGCCAGAGCAGCATGCTGAACTTGTAGATCACAGTCTGTTCTCAGAAGCTCAGCAAAGGTTTACTCATTGCTTCGTAGCACTTGTTCCAGAACTAATCTGCATGAATGAGACTATCAGCCTTAGGAGAACATCTTGCATGTGGTCTCAGACTCTTGCCACTCAGCAATCAGAGGAAACACTATCCTGACATAACACTAAGCATTCTGTTTCACATGGCTGGTAAAGGCATCTTCTGTTTCCTCCCTTCTTTACATTGTGCTGTGATCTGGAAGGGAGAAAACACTGTTTTTCCAAAACCAAAGATAAGATCCAAAAACCTGTGCTGTAAAGTACAGTTAGGAAGGAGTAACCTATAGGTATCTTGAAATGCAGTTGCAGCAGATACATCTAAGTTTCAAGTCAGATGATTCCTCTCTCTGCTTAAAGTTTAGACCTTGTGATTGACTTCAGCAAAATAACTGAGGCAAAAGGTTTTCTTGCATATACCTACCTAGAAATTAGAGCTCTATTATTTTAAGGAGTCCTTAAATAACATTTCAATTTGCTATCCTGTAGGCATATTTCTTAGGCTAAATAGTCATTGGTAATGAATAAGGGAAATTACACAAGATAGAAAAGTCCTATTCTATTGAAAGCATAACATTGTTTCTGGGTTTTTTTCTGGTTGTTTTTTTTTTACCATGCGAGTAAGTAGCAAAGAGAAAAACATTTTCATTTGCAAACTGCAGCAGTATTCAAGTAATATCATATAAATCTATTCAAATAATAATGAAAACTATAAAATACTACAAAAGGAATATGCTGAAGAAACTAGCAGTTATTTTCTTGCAGCCTGTTCATGTTGTTTAGGATTAACAACAGGAAATCTTGAGTATTTTTGTGTGACCTTGACTGAGCAGCATGAATCCTCTCTACTCATTTCCCTTTGTGACTATTGGAAATGACAATAATTAAATTTCCTCCCAGGCTGGATGGTGAAGCTTAATTTAGTAATGTCTTAAATTAACTGGGACATCCTTCAATGTAAAGGGCTACAAAATCCAAAATACATCTTTGTTTCAATTCAAGCTAAAATTTTCTTAATTTACTGATGCCCACAAACCATGGATTTATAACTATTATAATTTACATCAGGAAAATTAAGACTTCAAAGTCATTTCCCATCAAGTCCCATTTACATTATGGCAATTTATAAAATAGCAAATTCCCTGCTGTTGAAGTGTCTTCATCCCTGTATCTTCTACAGCATTTAATATACTTTCATAATTATCTATAATAAATAAATCTATGCATAAATACTAATAATTAAGTAAATCCTGCGAGTAAACCCTCTTGAACCAGAAGTCAAATACCTAGTGTAAATTAATGGTCAAGCTAGTAGCATTTCTGGTTCCAATAGCATTTTGCTAACTTGAAATGTTACAAAGATTTAATTTACCGTGTGTCTTCCAATCTCTAGTAATATTGAGCTGGCTCTTACTCTCTTCCAGCCAGCCATTGAAAAATAACTCAATATTATTTGTGGCATTGCAGGGAAAAGGATGGAGTTGAGCTGACACGAGAAGAAACGTTCAAATATCGATTCAAGAAAGATGGCAAAAAGCAGTATCTAATTATTAATGAGTCAACCAAAGAAGACAGTGGACACTACACAGTGAAGACCAATGGTGGGGTATCAGTTGCTGAACTAATTGTACAAGGTAGGCACCAAATTAAAACAGGCTAAGGTAACCTTCTCCAGGATAGTGCATAGGGGTAGCATAATCCCTATGCCAAGGAAAAAGAACACTTAATAAGGGCCATAAGGTTTGATGATAAAGGGCATCAAGGATGTAACAGATACTCTGATAATCACAGGTGCTTATCTATCAGCCCTGTTTAAGAACTGCATGCTGTGGCTTTCCCTTCATATATCACTCTTCCACACACAGGTTGCTCAGCCTTAGCTTTTTCTACTAAGTAAAACCACACCAAGCATTTACATACAGCGCTATTGGGATTTGCTAATGTACGTATCTATTATTCTCCTAATATCAGAGAAAAAGCTGGAAGTTTATCAGAGCATTGCAGACCTGACAGTGAAGGCACGTGACCAGGCAGTCTTCAAGTGTGAAGTTTCTGATGAAAATGTGAAAGGAATCTGGCTAAAAAACGGAAAGGAAGTGGTTCCAAATGAAAGGATAAAGATCTCCCACATTGGCAGGTTAGTCTTGTTTCAGAAAGCAGTTATATGCTTGGGTATTGCATTACATTCTACAGAAACCAGCATCTCAGGGGATAGGAATATAAAACAAGACCCTGTCTTGGGTCCAGCTAAAAGGAAAAAGTTTGAAAGTTTCACATATGCAATCAATATATATTCACAGATTGCTTTTGTATGCATGCAGTCTTCCTTGTTAGTATATTTTGCATGTATGGCATCAGTGGTACAGCAGCAGAATTCAGTCTCATTTTTATTAGGATTTCATGTTTTCTTGGTATTCAAGCAATGCAGAAAACACATTGTCGATAACTTTAAAATTAGCAGTAGTACTCAGACAGATAAAGATAGCACATATGTATAAACCTCCTCAGAAAAACTAGTGTTCATATTAACACACAGATGTGCAATCCTGTGCTCAAGTTTCTTAGCAGTCTGATTACTACTGGAAATGGAAAGCAAGCTTGAAAAGATACATAAGCATTGCATGCTAGGTAGTCTTCCTTGGTACTCCCTTCTATATTCTGTTTTGAATTTACAATATACAGGGGTGGAGCACTGATTTTTAGCTTGCTTTTCAAGAATTTATCGTAGCCACAATCTGCTCAAATGAAACTATTCAGCAGTATTACAGCTGCCCTTGTAAAGGACTGGACTAAAGCAGAGAAACAGCTTCTTCTGTTCACACTAGACTATATACCTTGACAAGAAAACATGCTGCATGGATTTGCTTGAATACTGAAAATAGAGAAGTCCTGGTGATTGCTGATTTGATGTTAGGACAAGGGGACAAGAAGTAGTAACGTCTGTTAACAAGACTGCACCTTGTCTCTTGAGATGATAACCCTATTTCTCGTGGAGAGGTAAAGGAATGCAATATATCTGTTCATGTTTCCAGAATCCATAAGCTAACTATTGAGGACGTAACACCAGACGATGAGGCTGATTATTCCTTCATCCCTCAGGGATTTGCTTACAACCTTTCTGCCAAGCTTCAGTTTTTGGGTAAGTTATCTTAGGATATGCAATTGAAATTCCAGAGGTATAAAAAGATGGCATTAATCATGGTTATAGCAGGAAAGAGTATGCAGTCTCCTTCCTGATACCTCAATATAGGCACATTTCATTTCCCTGTTAATTTGTGTCATCATCATCATTGTTTTACTGAGCCTGTTTTTGAGTTTATTGCATTAATCTGTATATGTCTTATGAGGTTTTAATGATGAAAAGTTTTAGAATTACATTGTGAGAGCAGATTCTGTGCAAATTCTGTTTTCTGATCTATTTCTCCTTTCTCTCTCCTCTTTCTTTCCCAGAGGTCAAGATAGATTTTGTACCAAGAGAAGGTAAGAACAGAAGCTGTTATTTACATTAAAGTAAATAAGTTTTCAGTAGCAAGGGAAGCAGTGTTCTTTTTCATTTTTAATTTAATTTATGAATATTCACTATTTTATTTCTTCATACAGAGCACTCAAACTAAAATTTAAAACTTCTTTTCTTTGCCTTTGCTATAGAACCTCCTAAAATCCACCTTGACTGCCTGGGCCAATCCCCTGACACTATTATTGTGGTGGCTGGGAACAAATTGCGATTGGATGTTCCCATATCAGGAGATCCAACACCCACTGTCATCTGGCAGAAAGTAAACAAGGTAGTGTGGAACCTGACACAATGGCTGAGGCAAGCAGGTCATAACAGGAAATCCATTTTCTTTCTTAAATGTTACTCTGATTTGCAATTCTTAGTTACATTTTCATCTTCCCTTTAAATACCTGCAATGCAGCTCTTTGGGATTTTGCTGGTTTTGTGAGAGTCACCCTGAACTGTTCTTTTCCTAAACTGTTGCCTCATTTTCTATTCCAAAAGAAGGTCTTAGTATGTGTGAGTTGATATATGTCCATGCAAACAGGTTATGTGTTCAGTCTCTTTCTACCTCAGAGAAAAAGAAGTAAATGACAAGCCATTCCCACCACCTTCACCTGATAGGATGGACATGTTCCAGAGTTGGCAGCTTTTTTTTTAATCTTGCTCCGGAATTCTACAGTCTGTGAAGAAAACGTCTTCTTAGTAGACCACTGGGATAAAACAGTATTTGGTATGATGAAAATTAAGGACACTTGCTATTTGCCTTACCAAACCAATTACAAAACATCAAAGAGAGAACTTAGACGCTAGACACAAAATGTTAAGTGGGCTTCTTTTCTGGCTGTCTCAGAACATCCCCACCCCTCACCATCTGTGGGCTCTTAAGCTGTAACTAGCACAAAACACAGAAATACTTTGCATAATATTCTACAGCATCATTACACTTTCCATATGTGTAGATGCAGACAAAATAATATTGCCAATTATATTAATTTTCCTAGTAAGACTTCGGTATTTTTTCTGCAATTCAGTGTTATTATGGAAATATAAGAGCCGTTTGTCTCTATTTTAGGAACAAAGAAAAATTGACTTTCTCATACACAAGTTTCTTTGATGAAATGATGACTGGGTATCAGACAACACCTATGCCGTGGTATTTTTAAGGCATGAGGTCTCAACATCTACATCTGACTTAGAAAGAAGTAATCAGGTTTTTTTTGTAGTTACAAGATGAGTAACCAGTACCACAAGACACAAACAGATTTACAATCAGTTACAGTTCTATAGCAGCAAAGTCGTGCATCTTTGTTAAGCTCCAAATTTGGTTTTGCTTATTTATTCTTCCCTTAATTCACTGAAGTCTGATACATCTATTTCCATTTCTACTTTTGACTTCTGTATAAGTTGATTTCCTTCCCAGGTCTGCTTGCTGCCTTCACTTTGCTCTTCACTTTTCTCACAGTTCCATCTTCAACCCCTGTAACAAACATATGGATTCTCCTCTGTCTTGCAGAAACGGCTTTACTGCTGTGCTCAGAAAGCTTAGCTGACTTTCTCTGGTTTCTTTGCTTATCTAGAAGACCGACCTTATTCGAAGCAATGAGGATTCCATGACTCCCTCAGAAAATGGCAGTGACTTAAATACTGATGGTAAGGTAAGTTCTTCATTATCCATGCAGAGATACAAATATGCTTAGTGTTTTCCAGATAAAAGGTAATATTCAGAAGGAAATAAAATTAAGTTCAGTAGATATTAAACTGGGGAAGCAAAGAGAACATCAGGCCCAACATCCTGCTTCACAATGGCAAGTACTAAACATTTTGAATGCCCACAAGAGATCTGGGAAGCAATTTTTGACTAAAATGCTGATTGAGGAAATCTCTTTCTAATCACCATCACATGGTGGCTGGATTACAAAGAATCAAAGCAGTATTTTGAAAATTCTTTTTAATACATTTATAAATGTTTTTTCCTTTTCTTTCTTACCCACTAACCTGTAAACTTCAATAATAACTAGAGAAAAAAAAGGACAGAAATCTTACAGGGCACAGGGAAAGATGACAATGGGTAAAGAAGGTGGACTATGTATGTACAGAAGTGAAAGAGGATCCATAGAATTTTCCAACGAGTTTCCTTTTTGTCATGATTAACTTATTTTGATATAGTAAAAAAGAAAAATTTGCATTTACTATGTAACAATAAATTTTTCTCAGGTTTTGGTTTCTGGAGGCACTATTCAGGCACATACACTTTCTAATGGTTCCTGTTCCAAGTCTAAAGATACATGGACACATGAAGAAAAGAGCATGTTATAAATGTACAGCAAAGTTGCGATCATTATGTTTAGACCTCAGCTCAAAGTAGAAAGTTACCCCTCTTGTATGGGGTATATGACACTCTTGGTGTTATATTATATGTTATATATGACACTCTTGAGTGACAGAAATCACCCTAAGGACATTAACAAGAAACATGGTAAAGCTTTTAGAGAGCAGTTGTTCAAATCCATGTTATCTGGTGCCAAATGGAGGTACTGTTGATCAGGAATATTTGCTCAACAATTTGGAAGCCTTCTCAAATTTGCACAGTACCTAACTGTTATCCATGAAACTCTTTACACTGGTAATAGCAGATATCCCAAGTAGGAATTTGTGGAAGTACTTAAAGTACCTTCTTTGAAACATAACCTGAGGGGTATGAGTAACTAGCAATTAATCTTAACAATGTGCAGACTTTCAGAACCAATTTTCCCAATGTTATTTATGTGAGATATTTAGTCTAAACTTCCTTTCTTCTATGTATAAATAGAACTTTAAAAGCTTCATTGCTTTTCAGTAATTTTTATTTTATTCAGTGATTTGAAGATTTTCTCCAGCTTACCTACAGGCTCATCAGGCTGCCCTGACACAACTTACAATGACTTTATCTGTTCCTTTCACTGCCCACAGCTTCTGTTTGAATCTGAAGGCAGAGTTCGTGTGGAGATGCATGAAGACCACTGTGTGTTCATTATTGAAGGGGCAGAAAAGGAAGATGAGGGAGTATACAGAGTTATAGTTAAGAATCCAGTGGGAGAAGATAAGGCTGATATCACAGTCAAAGTTATTGGTAAGTGAAGGAAGGAAACAGCCATGAAAGCATCTTAAGCTCACTGAAACTCACCCTTCTCTAAATCTGAGTCAAGTTATGACTTTAGGTTTAGAAAAATTGAAAAGGGTCATGAAGGAAGATATACTATCAATCACAAAAGTTAGCAGATGTAATTTGCGCAGGTAGTTGCCTTCTGTGTGAAAAGGTGAGACAACAGCTCCCAGTAGAAATCCATGTACTTTCTTTTTATATATTTCAAGTTTCAGGTGATCCTGTCATTTTACAAATGACATTCTGTTCTACATATATTTCATGCTTGTCTAAGAAAATCTTCTCACCGTTTTGTTGTGGTTTATGTTTTTAAGCAAAGATGACTTCATTCTATAAGCAGTAAATGGAATAAAGAGACATAACGTACCTAATATAAACAGATTGTCACTGTGAGTCACAGAAGAGCTGAGGGGAATACAGTTTTCAGTCGGTGATTTTTATAACATTTTTCACAATATTTAACTTTTTTTTATACTCTTCCACACATATGACAGAATGTCAGGTTATGAGCAAACTTAGAAATGATAAAAGAAAGTTGTTTTCACTTACAACTTTGAAATGTAGAATCATTGCTTAGATGAATTCTGTCTCTTTTCATCTTTTATAAATACTAAATCATAGGAGGATCACAGAATGGCTTGGGGTGGAAAGGACCTTAAAGATGATCCGGTTCCAACCCCCTGTCGTGGGCCAGGACACCTACCACACCAGATTGCTCAAAGCCTCTTTCAATCTGGCCTTGAGCATTGCCAGAGATGGGGCATTTAGCTCTTCTTTGAGCAACCTCAGCACTCACAGTAAAGAACTTCTTGTATCTAACCTGCACTTCCCCTGTTTAAGTTTAAACCAATTTCCTCCTGTCCTATCACTACAATCCCTGACGAAGAGTCCCGCTCCGCTATTCTTGTAGGCCCCCTTCAGCTATTCAAAAGATATTTACTATTAATATCTCCAAAATACAAAAAGACATGCACAATTGTATTCTATATAAAGTTTATTCTAGAGATAATAGGAAGCCCTGGAGCAAACTTTTTTTTTTTTTTTTTTTTTTTACATTTTTTTCAAAATTATGGCTGGGAAGAACAAGGGAGCTGAATAATCCATGGTGTTTATAGGAAAAATAACCTGACAGAAAAGAATCAAAGATCAGGATGCACTTTAGCTTAAGAAACTACATCCTCAATTATATCTACTGTTGCTGTCTGATAAAAAATGTATTGATACAATAAAGAAGAAAAGGTTGAAGAGAAATATATCATTGACTTCTATATATAGAAATTGAAACAGTAACAACTCTTATTCATTCTCACACTTTCTTCAGATGTTCCTGACCCTCCAGAAGCTCCCAAGATCAGCAACATTGGAGAAGATTACTGTACTGTGCAATGGCAACCCCCTAAATATGATGGTGGGCAACCAGTACTTGGTAAGAAGTGATAAAATACAAAGTCCCATCCTTGCCTAGGTTTTTTTGCTACTGCTTTAAAATGGCACAGAAGCAGTCTCTATGTTTATTCACTCTAGGAAGGCTGTTCCTCAGAAACTAAGTACTCTGATATATCAAATCTTCCAACTGGTCTGGATTCTAGCCCTTTAATTTAAGGCAGAGAGTGCCCCCTACCCTGCTGTTTGAAAGAGAAATGAGCAACTCATTCAGCAAATGAGTTACCAAAGCACAAGGAGGCAATATGAAAAATAAAGCTAAACATTCCCATTCAGAACTGCAATTTTAGGTCAGTATCCAGGCCTTTGGACATACTGAGATTAGCCATCAGCTCCAGTTGCCTGCAGTCTCAAACACTCTTACAATATATGTTTCTTTTAGAAAACAACTTCATAATTCAACTTTATATACAACCACACACCACAGGTTACAAAACACTTTTCAATCATCTTAATGACCTTAAAATCTGTGCTAAAAAATAGAAAAATGTCAGCATGTGATCCAGGAAACGCACAGAAGCCATCAAGAACATCACCAATCCTATTTTAAGCTCTCAGCAAAGCATGGTGGGGTTTAGATAAAAATCCCCATAATCCTCAGAAGGAAAAAAAATGCAGAGTTGACCAATTTTAGGGGAAAATTCCTCTGGACTCCAAAAGTAGCAACTTGTTTAATAAGGATCACTGGATTTTGAGTTTCTTTAAAAAATAAAAATACATCAAAAGCCCCATGGACTGCCAAGGGGAAAATAAGGCTAGAAATGTTCTAAAATTCTTTTAAGTCACTGCATAGTGTCTGGCAGAGAGGAGTCTGGATTTGCTTTTGGATAATTGGCCTTCATTCACTTCCACAAGAACAGTCTAATTCAATTCAACAGAAGTTGTCTGTGCAGCAATAAACAAAACAATATTGGGCCAGTCCTTTCTGGTTTCATCTCAGTTGACAGGAATAAGTCAATTTAAACTATTTTGTGCAAAGTTATATACCAATAGCTGTCCCATTACCACAGCCAAAGACACACACACCCCATCCACTGTTGTAGAGTTTTCAGGGCAAATACTTTTGGAAATTCTTCATTTTGTTTTCACAAAAGAAATTATTTGTCAATAATACGTCAATTTGTCAATAATATGTCAATATGTCAATTATATATCAAAAGAACTATTTTGTCAATGTTCCATTATTAACCCTTTTGCCCTACGTGAAGAGATTTCAGGACTGTGCTACTAACAGAGCTAGAATAAAACAACTGTGTATGTGTGGGGTGGGAAGCAGCCAAGATGCAGCACTATCCATTCAAACAAAGCTTTAAATCAAGTTTAAAAGGCAGGGAAAAAGACATATGCATTCTTATCTGTCTCCATATTGTTACAGATGGCATTGTAGGCAGTCTGCTAAAGTCTTTATTAGCTTTATCCAATAAATATAGAAAAGAAATTCACACCCCATTTTCCCTGTTATGTCAGCCTTTCATGATGTCTTGTGTAATTTTTGTATTACTAAAGCATTATCTTTATCTATCAAACATTCTGTGGATTTGGGGAAATAATCTGCTTTACCAAATGTCACCAGCAGTACTAGTATTGCTTTTTTGCCTCCTTTTTACTTTTTTTTTTTTTGTCTGAAATTGCAATTCTGTTGTGGCCCAGGGAAGAAGTGTCTCAGTTCCGGCAGGAAACACTGCATATCTAAAGCAGCAGAAAACCAGAAACTGAGTTGCTGAAAGTTCTCTCTGTCTCACAGACACCAATGAAGAGAGGAAAAAAGCAGGGATGTGTCAAAGGAACCATAGGTTATTTGCTTCAACATTCAACCCCGTTTAAAAGCTACTGAAAACAAGCATGCAGGAGTAAATTTATACATAAGAAGTGATGATATAACCTGTCAGCTCACAGGTACTTCCACCACTCATTTCCCAAAATAGTCTGTAGACACCCCTCCTCTTGTAAGTCAGTGTAGACAGGGAAGGCTGCTGATGCACGGTGGCTGTGCCTACATCACATCAGCAAACATGCCTATCATTCTCCAATGACCCATTAGAAGCTGAAAGGGTGAATCATACTTCGCAGGTATACCGAAGGAATATGTTTAGGTTTGATAGCCACAAACTTTGTGAGCAGCAGGGATTGAATCACTGATCTACACAGCTCAATTCTTAAGTCTTTACAACATGTTTGCTATAGATTTATACTATTGTAGCTGACCCTTGTTATGGACATTTCCTCTGTAGACTACAGGGAGAAACAGACATACAGTACATACAAATACCATGCAAATATATGGTATGTGTAAATCACTACTCAGTGTGTTTTCTGATTATTCACTCTGCAGTTAAAAGATTAACAGATTTTAAACCTAAATTTATTTGAAATAAGTCTATGTGCAACACAGTCTATATGTCACATCCAGACACGCTACATGCAACACAGAGATGCTGAGAAATCTGATATAGCCAGATGGAAAGAAAAAGTTGATAATTCCTCTGTAGCAGGTCACTGGAAAATAATCTATACAAATGTTTCCAATATGATACAGAACTACAGATATATATATCTAGGGACATATACTAAAGTATATATATGATATATACTAGGAATCATAGATTCGTCTCCCAGTTTTGGGAAGTGAGAAGTTTGTCTTCTAAACAGATAACCCAGCCTGGCATATCATTCTGAAAAAGAGCATGGTAGTGTGGGGAAGTCTGTGGATGCTGAGAGGGAAGGGTGATACACAAAGACCTGGATTCTGTGCACACCAGACTACATCTAAGCTATGCTACAGATTTGTTCTGCAGTGCACCCAGCTCTCTTGGTTCTCTGTAATCATACATGTTCACTTTCCTTCCCAAGGGAATCGGAGCAAGAAAAACACCGCATGGCCAGGACTCACTTTGCTAGAGGGCTGAAGCAGAGCTGGGATCTGCTCTGTCTGGGAAGCACTTTTCTATTTCATAGAATCACAGAATGGTTTGGATTGGAAAAGACCTTAAAGCTCATCCAGTTCCATCCTCCTGCCATGGGCAGGGACATCTCCCACTAGACCAGGTTGCTCCAAGCCCCGTCCAACCTGGCCTTGAATGACTTAGCCACAGACACGAAGATCTAACAAACCAAGAAACAAAAACAGAACTGTCAAACTTTTCTTCCAACCGATCTTTTGCTTTGGGATTTATGCTGTTAGCCAAGATTAGCGAATTGCAGCAGAATGTAAGAAATTAAATTTTTAACTCTATGTCTCATAGAGTTAAAGGCATTTTCATTTAAAGGCAATTTTTCCTCCAGTGGAAGGGCTTTACATTGAACTGCTGTATCTCACACATTTCTTTGCCATTAAGAGTGACTATGACTTCTTGCCAGAAAGCATTTACCAATTAAACCAGCTCTGATAGTATCCCTATTTTGCATACATCTAAATACCTTAATAGTATATTAAAGTATACCTGTATAGAATGCAAAATGTGCTTAAAGCCTAATATCAGAATGATTCTAAATTGCTTCTACTCTGAAAAGTATAATTGTTCAGGTAAGAATGTCAGATAAAACGGAAACACTACAAGAGGAAAGTGCAGGGAAAAACCAAGATTTCACACAATTCAGTTAGACATTATAATTCTGAATCACATTTGGCTCTTTCATGCCATTGGAAAAATATAAATCAAATTTAGAAAGGTGATTTTCTTGATTTTCTTTCTTCCTGCATGTGAGAGCAATTACTTTACATTATAAAAGCTGTTCTTTCCAGGATATATTTTAGAAAGAAAGAAGAAGAAGAGCTACCGATGGATGAGGCTGAACTTTGACCTTTTAAAAGACCTAACCTATGAAGCCAAGCGAATGATTGAAGGAGTCATTTATGAGATGCGGGTTTATGCTGTGAATTCTATCGGCATGTCCCGGCCAAGTCCTGCCTCCCAGCCCTTCATGCCAATCGGTGAGTTTTACCCCACTCTCTACTATTTCTACACCAAAACCAAGACAGGACAATTTTCTCCTCTTCAACAGCCTTTATACCTAAAAAAAAAAAAAAAAGTGTTACGAAAGAGGGTATCACCCATCGCTATATTCTACATTTAATCAACCTTTTCCTTTGTGATTTTCCTCTTCTCTGTTTCTCATTCCTGTTCCTGAGAAGCACAGAGGTTCCAGTTTCATGAAACTGCTGATGAATTTATAGTTGTTATAATTAGAGGTGTGAGTGTCAAGCTGGATCTGGAGAAGAGAACTAATTGACAGAAATTTCCCTGTCGCTCTCAGCTTCTCCCATTCCCTTATGGGTGCAAATATCACAGTATCCCACCCAGTACTCCCTTAATCCCGGCCCTCTTCACAGCTAAAAGGATAGCTGATTAAGAAAATATTTGAGGAATGATTTTCTATAAATAATCCTTCCCAACACTGCAGTGCAGTGTCTCCTGCAGTCCCTGAGCAAGAAGCAAACTAAGAGAGTCCTCAGGAAGCTTGCCTGCTAAAACCTTGAGAGAGAAGACCCACAAAAATACAAATAGCTGGAGGTTAAAATGACCAGAGTTGCTAAATCTGCGAATATCAGTGAAGGGGGACATCCTACTGAAGGAGATAACGTAAAAGCAGATGATACACTGAAAGGGTCAGAAGGAAAGGATGAACTGCAAGAAGGGTCTCTTGATTCTGGATTTCAAACACACAACGACTGGTCTGGAAAGGGAGAGGGCAATCAAAACTCATCAAGTGGAGCCACTGAAACAAAAGGTCCACAGTTTTCATGGGATAAGCAGAGTTTTATTGATTAAGGATAAAGTTCACGCTTACTGCTTCAGAGAAGAGGTTTGGGGTTTTGATCGTGTCCTTTGTGGTTGTGTATGTTCCCAACTGCCTTTGCCTCCTGTGTGCTGTTCACAGTCCTTGCTGCTATTTGAATATGAAAAGTTTTGACACAGCTACAGAAAGGAAACTGGGTGATACTTTTTTAATTTTACAATAACTTTGGAAACTAAGATCAATTTCAACCTGTTGCACAATTTATAAATCTGTCATTAACTCACTTTATATAGAAAATATTTCTAATATTTATATCTGTTGTGTATATTTAAAAGATGTTCAGTTTATAATCCGTATACAGTCTGCCAAACTTACATTTCCTGAACATGATTGCTTTTATGCCATGTATACCACATTTTATGTTCCAGCACTCTGAATGTTATTGTATAAAAGTTATCTTTGTTTGCTTTTTGGAGTCAATGGTTTCACAGGAACATTTGTGTATTTGGGATTCTCCAGTAAGGACCTTTCTCCATTGTTTTTGAAGCAATTAACAACAGTCATGCTTAAGGCGACTGAATTTAGCTGGTAGTCCAAATTCTGAATTGTGCATTTAAAAAGAGCCGCAACACTCCTATTCTGTAAAGATAAGATATAGCTATAGGTAACTGAACTGAAAAGTTTTCAGCCCTGGAGAATTTTTCTCCAGGTTGTCTCTGTTCCAAATGTACAAATCAGAAGTAGTGTTCCTGTTAGCACACAGGCATAACTTGGGGTTATTTTCTCCACTGTTAGAGGAAAATGAGTGAAGTCAATTTTAGTCACTAATGAATTTGGTCTTCTGACTATGCGCTTCTGTGAATTTTGTCTGATGACAACAGGGTGTAAGTACAGAATACAGACTGTAAGCAATTTTTATTTCTAGACTTTTTGGCAGAATTCTGCTGGCAATATGACTCCCTTCTACAGCGCTTCTTTTTTCACTGCTTTTACTCATAAGGGAGAATACATGAATAGGAACTACTATCTTAACCCCTTATTCCCCTCTCTGTTATAGGAATCTTATGCTCCACTTCTCTTACATGATCATCTGTTACATGTTTAAACTGCTATATTTATTTTATTTACACAGATAGCACTGTGTAATTCAGATGCTGATCATTCCTGTAGCCTTTGAATTCTCACTTGTTACAGTGCTATTTCTCAGAATTTACTTCTATGTATTTCCTTATAGCTCCTCCAAGTGAACCAACCCACTTTACAGTGGAAGATGTTTCTGACAGCACTGTCACTTTGAAGTGGAGACCCCCTGAGCGAATTGGAGCAGGGGGATTAGATGGATATATTGTGGAATACCGCAAAGATGGATGTAAGTAAGCACGAGTTCTAGGCAGCAGCACCTGATCGTTATTACAACTGCAATAACTTCACTGCAATATCCCAATAAATTAACCATATCCAGTATAATTGAATTCGACCTCTAATCTATGACTAACACCATCACCAGAGTCACCACATGACTGTAAAACCACAAAAGTCACCTCAACCATAACATCATCCTCACAATCATCATAAAATTGAACACAGAAAAGTACCACAAAGCAAACCCTAAACAAACAAAACACAAGCAGTGCTGTTCCAGTCACTACTATATTTTGTAGCATCCAGAAATTGCATACTCCTTAAAACCAATTTAATAACAAGACTGTAACAACATAAGTCAAACTTCCAAGTTAACTGTTCCCTCATTTCATTTAATACTTGTTATCTGATAATAAGGAGTATAATTGCACCTGCCCTGGTTTCAGCTGGGATAGAATTAATTTTCTTCCTAGTAGCTGGTGTAGTGCTGTGTTTTGTCTGAGAATAACGCTGATAACACACCAGTGTTTCAGATGTTGCTAAGTATCGCTTACCCTGATGAAGGACTTTTCAGTCTCGCATGCTCTGTCACAAGAAGCTGGAAGGGAGCACAGCCAGGATGGCTGACCCAAGCTAGCCAAAGGGATATTCCATACCATAGAATGTCTAGCTCAGTATACGAACTGTGGGAGGGAGCTGGCCAGAAGGAGCCATTTGCTGCTGGGCAGCACCATATCTACAACACCAAATTTACTGTGATGTTACAACATAATATATCAATCATAGAAATCAAACAACAAATTTATCACTTCAATCATGAAATTTAGTCTGACATAAAGCTCAACTGCCATATAATCTAAAGTTGAGGTTTACAGGGTGTAATTTATCCAGAAATAGTTTACAGTCTTTAATGAGGCAGCATCATGCAATTACTGGAATCCCTACAACATCTTCACAGAACAATGATTTTACAGTTATTCTTCTGTGCCATCAGAATAACTAAGGAAGCCCCAAGTATCCTGTTCTACAGTACCAACTGAGAAGTTAATAATAAATTCTAACAGTTATGTGCTCTGGTTGTTTTCAGTACATGTGGCTCTCACCAATTCCTTTGGACACCCACAGGAGATACACTTATTCCAAGAAAAAAATTAAGACTTCAGTTTCTTGCTAAAAATACTTCAAAATTCTCTCTCCCCTAATGAAAATAAATTTAGAGAAAACCCATAGCTCTAAGCTTTATATAGCAGAATGCCAAAGGAGATAGCCAAAGATTATTCCCTTATCTTTAGCTATTTTGAATAACAAAGCGCATACATTCCTTAACTTCACATGTAAAGGTATCTTCTAGATCCAGAGTTCTCTTTCCAGGTTAGTTTATTCCGTCTTAATGTAGTATTGCATGTTAAATCCATTTTACCCCAACATAAATTTACTTCCAATTGTAGACAAGGCATCTGTTTGGAAAATAATTATTAGAGTGTGTAAATCCTATACTTGCAGCTACAGAATGGATGCCAGCTCTTCCTGGCCTAACTGAGCGCACATCTGCACTGATTAAAGACCTGGTCACAGGGGACAAACTTCATTTCCGTATAAAGGCTGTAAATGTGGCCGGTGAGAGTGGAGCAGCAATAATCAAAGATCCTGTTACTGTTCAAGAGATCCTGCGTGAGTATCTGGACTGAATAAATCTTATTCATCTATTTCCTTGGGTCAAAATTCTGCTTTCTGAGAATAACACCCAAATAGCTCTTTCACTTTGACTTCTGATTCTGAGAACTTGCTATACTGCCCAGGTCTTATATTTCTAAAGCATAGCTCTTAAAGCAAAATTCTACTTCTTTCAAAATCTGGACATTTCACCACTTGTAATGCCAATGTCAGCATTTAAGAGACATTTTCTTAATATATAGCTCTCTGCTGGAAAAGCGGTTTTATTACTGCAAAATGACAGCACTGGCTTCAGCAAGAGATCTATTGAAATAGAAGCAGTCATCTGCAATTGTCCTGGGTTATTAATTAACACCCTGTGTATCACCCAACAGCAGCAGATTGGAATTCATTTGACTGGAGTCCAAAAAATATCACAAGCTGCTAACAGTAGAATACTCAAACCTTGACTCGCACCAAGTGTCTGCCAGAGTCTCACTGACGGTAGAATGACTGTAAATGAAATGAAGTTGTAATTTATCTCAAAACCAAATGAACATGAAGGCAGATACTCCAAGTGTATGTTAAGAAATTCTTTCTGCAAATGACTAGGAAAAGAATAAGAAACACATGGAGAACAAAGAAAGCTTTCCAGTGAGGCAAGGCAAAGCAGGGTCTAGATGAAAATATGTGCACTGAGTTCCTCTTAGTGAAAAATAGGCTGTTACAATGAGACTCCACTCCTTCCACATCAACAAAGGACCAAATGACTGTAGAAAGGTGAAGGAAATCCACAGATTGCTCTACTTTCTAAGTCCATAAACGTCTGCAAATGCAATTTACAAAGAGCTGCAGTATCAATACAGCAATAGATTAACCATAGTCTATAATCACTTTTTTCTCCCACACACCCTTTGTGCCATCCTTTCTAATGAACTGATAAAGTTGTCCAAAGAAACAAAGTCCAGATAAAAAGATCACATCCAATGGAAGTCACCTGTGTTTTAAGTAATATTTCAAATTATCAAAAGCTTTTGTGTTTAATGTACTAACGCTTAACTGCAGAGCGCCCCAAAATCTGGTTGCCACGTCATCTCAGGCAGACTCTGGTGAAGAAAGTGGGTGAGACAATCAATATTGTGATCCCTTTTCAGGTATGTATTGGTTTCTATTTATTTCTCAGTTCTTACCTGAAGTAGTTTCATAAAATCACAGAATGGTTTAGGTTGGAAGGGACCTCAAATATCATCTAGTTCCAACCCCCCTTGCCATAGTTTCCCTTACGCAAGTTCCCATTTCTTCACTACTTCAGCCGTATTATAAGTATGGCTGATTTAAAAAATCCTCTCCAATATTAAAGAAATCTAACAAAAAACATCACTCTTCCTTCAGTCATGATTCCCTTCATAATCCCTCCTTTTGGGGAAGAGGAGAAAGGAAGTGCTGTAAGTAAGTGCAAGCCTCTTCCCGGCTATTGACCATAGGATGCATCTTAAAGACAGAGTACACAAAAGCATAGCAATTCAACTCTTCTGGAGCCAACATACCTGTGTGCCTGCTCATTTCTGAAAGTCTTACTATAAAAATTAAGACTTTGTACCTCAACAAAGTATCAGAATTGGCCCTATATGGACTCTGTGTGTACAGAAAGAATATTTTGAATATTAAAGTACATGAGGTCAAGGTGCGCAAAGCACACCATGCCAAGGGTTATCGAGAGTGCACTGTAACTATACATGCTGTGATGGCATGCACAAGGCTGACCTAACCAGTTATTCTGTCTTTGCATTTTGTACTGTATATATATATTCAGCTGTATAAGCAACTATAATGACTATTTGTAAAAGACCACATACATTTTTTCAGATGCAAGACTAATATCAATCCAGTGCAAGAATTAGCATGGGAAAGGAAAAGTTTTTCTCAGCCACAGGAAAAGAAATTGCAAATTGCAGATGCTGGCTCTGACAGATATCTCCTTGGTAATAATAAACATATCATTTAATCTCATCCTCATTTTTATTGAGGAATCTAAAAGTATTGAAGAAACTAAAATTTATCCACTGTTCAGGTTTGACATTTTCAAAAATGTAATGACTTCTTAGTGAAGAGCTTTGAAATCCTCATGTAAAAGGTGATCATAGAATCATATAATAGTCAGGGTTGGAAAGGACCTTAAGATCATCAAGTTCCAACCCCCCTGCCATGGGCAGGGACACCTCACACTAAACCATATCACCCAAGGCCTCGTCCAACCTGGCCTTGAACACAACCTCCCTGGGCAACCTATTCCAGTGCCTCACCACCCTAACAGGAAAGAATTTCCTCCTTAGATCCAGTCTATGGATTGGAGAGATACAGATGAAGATATGGATGGAGATATGCAAAACATTTCAGCAAGGGAGATATATATGCACACATTACCTGTAGTCTTTTGTTTGGACAGTGCCATCAGGAAAACAAACAAACAAAAAAATCTATATAAGAGCAAAATCTATATAAAATACATCTTCTGCCCTGTGGTGCCTGGGTTGCATGAAAAGTTACTTTTCCACAAAGATATATCTAATCAGTAAACAACTGCAAACCAATACATGGAGCAACTGCCTTGAATTGCATAACTGCACTACCTTGACATAACCACATGCTTACTGTCTTCTTTAATGTTTATCTCCGAAATGACTACAATGGCCCCTTCATTGAGGTCTAGCCACATGCGAAATTCAAAATCTGATATTCCCAAGTTGTGAAAGTCTTAAAAAAATTAAATAAACAGGTATTCTTGTGGTTTTGATGTCCGAGTTGAAGAAAATTTGCACAATATTGACATGCTGTCCCATAAGCAGAGGAACTGATAGAGTTTTGTGCTTTATAGATTTGTGCCTTATTTCCCCTTGCACTGGTTTTGGCTAGGCTAGAAATAGTTTTCTTCATAGACCCATAGAGTGGTTTGAGGTGGAAAGGCCCTTAAGGTCATCTAGTTCCAACCCCATGTCATGGGCAGGGACATCTCACACTAGGCCATGTCACCCACAGCTCTGTCCAACCTGGCCTTGAATATCCCTGCCAGGGATGAAGCATTTATCACTTCTTTGGGCACTGTTCCAGTGCCTCACCACCCTCACAGTAAAGAACTTCTCCCTTATATCTAACCTGAACTTTAAGTTTGAACCCATCAACCCTTGTCCTATCACTACAGTTCCTGATGAAGAGTCTCTCTCCAGCACAGCAGCTAATACAAGGCTACATTTTGGATTCATGCTGGAAACGGTGTTGATAGTTTAGGAACCATTTAGTTATTACTGAGCAGTGCTTACGTAACAAAGACTTTTCTGCTTCTCACCCCACCAGCAATGGGGTGCTTAGTTGCCAGCTGGGGTTAAAACAACACCCCCATATCATCTTCCCATCATAACCAGCCACCTCTTCTGATTAGAGCAGCTGCATTGCAATATTCCCAAAGATTTGCCTTACTCCCCTAGGTAACATGTCCTCAGTTCTCCAGGCTGGAGAAAGTACATACAGTAATTAATCCAGAGCTTCCCTTATCCTGCCTGATCATTCACTTGTTGCCAAGCAAAATGGATGAAGACCAAGTCTTCCCTGGCTTTCCCTCAGTGGAAACTTTCTCTCTAACTGAAGTTTCGGTATTTCACCCTGTTGTCAGTTTCTCAAAACTATACTAAGCTAATCTGACATCAGAGTAGCTGACTGACAGACAAATCATGTGATGGCATAAACTCTTGTCTCCTAAAAGGGAATTTGTCACAGTGTGGAATTCCAGCTACAGCGACAATTCTTAATACTGCGAAAGCTACTTAAAATATGCAAAGCTGATGAGCTTCCCCCTCAAAAAAGCAAAGGGAACATTTCACTTCACATTTTGAAACAGGTTAAATCACTGACCATTTCTTGAAGAAAAAGACTCAGTAGATATAAATATGATCTTCAAATTATAAAAAGAATATAGGAGAAATTACATAAACATGGGAATTACTGTGAAGCCTGAGCTTGGGAACACAAGCAGGCAGCACGTTAACTAAAGTGTAAGTCAGTATCTCTCCCTATTCAGTGTCTGTGCAACCCTGACAGTGACATCTGAGGTCACTACTTTGTCATTTAATGCTAAATTCTATTTCATGCCTTGTCAAGGCATCCTGGGGCAAATGCTATTTGCAAATCTTTAGATTAAAGTGTACAGAAAAGAACAAGTACAACATTATCACTAACCCCTTTTCTATTGAGTACATTAAGCAGGTGGGACATTCTGCTGAAATGAAGGGAATCAGCACACTCTTGTTTCAAAATTAACTACGTGGAGACATGATTGATGGGATATTCTGTGCTATTAGGGGATAAAATTCACAGTATTGCTAAGAAGTCATCTTGCCAATCATGTTTGTTTGAATATAAATATGTAAAAGCATTTCAATTCATTCTTCCCCTCCAATAAGCTCCCTGAACTTTTTCTGATGTGCTATTTACCCACTGTCAATCACTGTTCTCTCTCAGATTACCTATTACACATTGCAGAAATCCAATCCTATTAGATATGTATTAGGAACATGCTTTCTATCTGTTTATGCTTTTCACAGTCTATAAATATATGAAAACCAACACTATGAACACTTGCAACCTTTCACTGGCACTCACTGCACCTCAAAAAAGGAGGTGCTGTGACTGAACATATCTGATCAACCACACCAGAACACTAGCAGTACGAAAGCTTGATTTGTCATCAAGATACATCTTACAGTAAAGATAATGCTATGGTTTCTCATGCTCATTTTTGCCAAGATATTTAGGGCCAGTTCTTTGACTCACCTCATTACTCAATCCATCAAGAATTATTAAATCTTGTAATCAGTCTGAAAACCTATTTGGAAAGTAAGATAGAGTCAATTCTTGTCAAGTTCACCAATAAATAGACATGGGTATGGGAAAAATCCAAACCACCTCAGAACACCAAAACACATCCTTTTCCTTGTTCAAGAAATTCTACTATACCTTCTAGCTGAAGAAGGCAAGACATGTCTTCCTCTAACAGGTATTTGTACAGGTTGTATGATATGGGATCAGGCTGAAGGTACACAAACTGGACAAAATAATTTGGTATATAATATTTCAGAGCTACAGGCCTGAGGTGACTGTACTTCTTGGCAAAAAGCAGTAAGAAAATTAGTTACCAGATGGGGGAAATGGAAGATCCAACCCCACTGCTCATTCAGGGTTTATTAACAGCCCTGATGTAAAATCAATTACAATACAACTGATGACTTCAATGCCAGAGAAAAGAACATCTATTAAAGAAAAGCTTTCCTAGGTGTTTTATAAGTCCTTTAAGTGTTCTTTTGGCCTGACTCTAATAAGAAAAGTTTTTTTTCCAATACCACAGAAAAATAAAATTATACTCCACAGACTTACTGAGCAAATACCAGACAAACCTGAAACAAAAGTGCAGCAAAGCACAATGATTTCTTTTTATTCTTCCTACCTTTAGGCACCTAAACCATGAGTCTGAGTATGCTCATTTCCCCCTGTAGGAAATAGTCTTACAAGGCATGTTACAGACACCCAGTGAGCTAAGGAGCCTTCTAGAGGGTTTTCTCTGATGCTTACTGGAGGTGGAGGGCAGTATATGTTCTTAGACTTGAGTTCTAGGGCAGCCTGGCTGCTGGCTTGGATGGTCTCATTTCCTCTCCCCACCCATTTGAGCTATTCCTGGCATTCACCTAACCCTGTGTTCCACTGTTTCACCATGTTAATCTGGCAGAAACTTAAAAAAAAACCTCCAAGTTATTTTCTGCTAGATTAACTATTAATACAGTTGAGAAATACGATATGGCCCTTTTCTGCTCTCTTGGGATTCTTGGTTGGACCTGTACTGCAGAAGTAGTACTCAAACAGCATTTGGAGAACTATTATCTAACAGTTTTCCTGGAAATGGCTGAATGACAGGGATGTAAACCACAGATGTAATCATCTTCCATGGGTATAGCAACACTGACTGCTTAGGTTGACAGTCACCAAAACAATTTTTGTAATGCAGAAGGAAAGAAGGAATTACACAGTAAGTTTCACATCCAAAGACTTCAAGATTATAACAATTTCTTTAAAGATCTTTAAAAAACCTGGGGATAGAGAATCAAATGCTTTAAGAAAGGGAGAAGGGAAAGAAAGCTAATAAACTCCTCAGACACTAAAGAAGTCTGTTACTTAATAATAACCAAAGCAAGCCAGATCAGCTGCTGGCTTCACCCATCCTGGTAAAGAGACCAGACCAGCATGAGAATATTGTTCTGGATTTGTTCTCAACACAACTTCAGTCTCTTCTCTAACTAAATTAGTATTTTGAGAGTTTACAATCTCAACTCCAGAAATTAAGTTAGGCTTTCTAGACTTAGAGATCACTAAAGAACAGGAAAAAAAAAAAAAAAAAGGAAAATTGAAAGCTATGATAGCCTACAAAAAATAATTATTACTTCTTTTTTTTTTCTTTTCAGGGTAAACCAAGACCCAAAATCATTTGGTTGAAAGATGGTCAACCTCTAGACTCCAAAGATGTGGGAATTCGGAACAGCAACACGGATACAATCCTTTTTATCAGAAAGGCAGAGCTTCATCACTCAGGAGCATATGAAATCACTCTTCAGATAGAAAACATGGCTGATAAAGTTGCAATAGCAATACAAATCATAGGTAAGAACCTGACAACATCAAGATATCTAAAACAAAATAGCGGCCAATCAGAAACAATCCAAAGATCCAGCTGCCTCAGAATCCCTTCACCAGCAATGGTTAATAACAGATGACCAGAACAAAGCTCAGAGCAGGGCCAAGTGGACCACCTCATTTTCCCACTGTATTTTCCCAGCTTGGAATTATTTCTGTCCTAGAGACTTTTGGAGGGAGGGGGATTACCTGTGTGTTCCACAGCTCTTCAGAGATTTGTTTTTTAGTATACCTCTACTGTTCTGAGAATCAGAAATGACAGGACACAGTCCTGTGAATTTGGAACATTCAGGTTTAATGCTTTACTCTGTTAAGACTGTCTAGTTAGCTCGAGGTTTAGTGGAGGCTTATTTTCAATTATACAATTTCTAGTCTTTCCTCGAGTCATTTTAAAGGGATTCAAGGCCAGATTTTCAGTAACTTCCCTTGGGATTTTGTGAGATATATTGTGAGATCATCTCTACTCAGATTTCATTAATGTTGAGCCAGCAGTCTCCTATTTCTCCTTATCACAGCTCTATTTAACATTCTCCATAACTGTTTTTATTTCTCCTTCCCCACATTTTCACACTGTCATCCCAAATTTCCTCCAGTGTATCAATACATTTTTAGAACATGTATTGTGGCACAAAAAGATTATTAAAACATAACCCTTGATGCTTTGGAATTAAAAACATAACACTGTATCCTGCTCCAAGTTTTATAAAGTAATGTTGGCAGAAGGGGTATGCAGTGGTGCCAACAGCAGACAAGAAAGGAGTAACAAACTGGAGCAAATATGTCTTAATGTCACCAGCTGCTGCTGCTCAAGAGGATGCTGCAGTTCTGCTACCACAAAACAAGTAAATAGCAGCTAAAGTAGAGTAATCCCAAAGGACTCAGGTAAAGGGGAGTAGTGCACCCTACACACCAAGCACCTTTCTGAAACTGGCTGCTGACTCTAGATTCTAGCACACCGCTCTGACAGCATTGTATCAAAGATCTTTCACCCACTGTTTGGTACTGTAGAGAGGCATAAAAGCACATGCATATGCCATTGTCAGAGTTATTTCCTATATAAAATGAATGGCTAAAAAAAGCAACTAATCTTATCACAGAGATTAATACAAGTCAGAGTTGGAGGGTAGGTATTAAACTTCTTACTTCTTGGGCAGCTTGCTCAACTAAAAGGGAACAAATCAGTTTTGTTTAAAACGCCTGTCCAAAAAAGAGAAAGCGTTTGTCACATACACAAACACTACTGCAAACAAGGCATCCATTTAGCAAATTTGTCTCTCTCTACCTTTTGTAAGACTTTCCTTTAAAAAGCCTTACAAGTTGGGGATATTCTCAAATCCCAGCCTTCCTTAGCTGAGAGGAATATATACACATATATTTTATTTTATAATATAAATACTTTGTTATTTATATTATTCTCAGTGTACCTAAATGGCTAAGAAATTGCACTGAGGTAACACAGCAAGTAGGAAAACTGTAGTTAAAGATTTATTCACATCCATCCAAACAACACAAACTTCTTATGCCATTTTAAGGAGGAATTTGTCTCGTTCCTGCTACTAATTCTACTGCGTTGCCTATTTCTCAGTAGGTTTCACAAGAGTACTCAGAAGAGTATTAAGAGGGCATTTGAAAATGTCCCAACTTTCCTGTTTACAGCTTCAACTTCACATAAATGAAGTGCATTGCTATGGAACAATTATAGATTGCTATCAAGCTGTACTTTTTCCCTTCATGGGAGGAAACGACAAAGTTCTTAGATCTTGAACCAAAAGCTAAGTTTGTTTCTTTCTTTTCATGTCCCCCCTGCAGACAAGCCTGGTCCTCCACATGATGTAAAGCTTGTAGATGTTTGGGGATTTAATGCAGCCCTGGAGTGGTCACCTCCACAAGATGATGGCAATGCACAGATCTCGGGCTACACAGTTCAGAAAGCTGACAAAAAGACAATGGTAAGAAACAGCACTGAGTCAGTGACTTTGTGTGGAGTTTAAACAGCTGCCTGCTCTGCGAACGCAGAGACTTGAGGAAAAGAGCTGAATTCATGACCCATTTGCATGTTCAAGGTGCCCTATGGCAGAACCTCAAAGAATAAAATCTAGAAAGAAGTAAAAGGCTAAGTATAGAAATGTATAGAAATGCCCAGTAGAGAATATTTTAAAAAGAGTCTTGGCCTTCCTGTTTCTGGTGGTGGCCGGACAGACAGCTCTACTCAGAAGGTAGAATTATAAATTTTTTTATTTGGAATTCTATTTTTCATACATGCAGGGAAAAGCTGAAGGGGAGGGAGGAAGACTTAGACTTGAATTCAGATGTTCAAATACAAGGGTATATACTGGGAGAGGTATGTATGACAGTCAAACTGGGAAATCTCTCTCATGGAAGTCCCCATCAAGTAGTCACCTTCTGAGGACACACCTTGTATTACGTTTCCCAGATACAAATAGGGCTAAAATGTAAAGAGTTGTGGGTTTTTTCTCTAAAAATGCAAGTATCCATTGATAGATGTGCACATCTATCATACCTAGTAAGAAAACAGATCAGTCGATCTTCATGGGTAGCAACACAACATTACTTTCACAGGTAAGTGTTAAATACCTGTCTTTTCCCTGTAGCAAGAAGGATCTGTTTGTACCAAAACTAGCACCATGTCTGACCTCTCATATCATCTTTCTAAACAGTGTAGTCTTGTTACAGGAATGGTATACGGTGTTTGATCACTATCGTCGCACAAACTGTGTAGTGTCAGACCTGATTATGGGAAATGAGTATTTTTTTCGAATCTTCAGTGAAAATCTGTGTGGACTGAGTGAAACTGCTGCAACCACCAAAAAGCCTGCCTATATTCAAAAAACAGGTAACACATTCTTTAAAACAGAGATCACAAAAGCTGCTAAGTACCAGGAGTAATGCACTGGTAAATGGAAAATACAGTATTACTAGACAGACCACTGGAGATATTGTCATTACATAGTAACTAGCACTCAGAAAGTATTTTAGCATCAAGAGCCTTTATCTAGGCAGATCTCCTGTACTAACATGAACATCTGTTCAAAAATAGAAGACTGTGTGATTAAATACATTATTTTCTTAAAATAATACAACTGGGGGGGGTATATTTACATTCTAGGATTATAAGTTTAAGACTTCCCCTGCAGCCGTACGGCTTTCATATTTGTAACAGAAGCTGAAACCCCAAGACTGCCAGGAGTTTTTACTTCAACTAAAGCATTAAACATTAGATGTGTTTTAAAATGAAGTGAATTTAAAGATTTGTGATATAAAAGCCATAGCTTTGATGCTTCTTTAAATCATACAGGCAAATTGAGAGGCTGTACACAGGTCAACAGAACTGATAACACAGTTCTTAACACAGTTCTTACTAGTTTGTTTCTTTGAATTGCAGGCACCACTTATAAGCCACCTACTTACAAAGAACACGACTTCTCCGAACCTCCTAAATTCACTCACCCTTTAGTAAACCGTTCAGTGATTGCAGGATACAACACCACACTCAGCTGTGCTGTAAGAGGAATCCCCAAGGTACAGATTACATCAACTGTCACTGATACTGTTGCAACAAGCCAAGATGCTGCCTTAGAATTCATGCCAGTTCAGTGTGACCAGAGTACAACATGACTGTGTTAAGAAAAAGGCTTTTTATCTTCCCCCTCATTCAGGCTTAACCAGAATGCCTGGTGCAAGCATTTGGGGGGCTGTGCACAGAACCAGTGGGCAATACAGTAAAGGAGACAGAGGAAAGGACAGTCATTGCTTACGGTAACATCAAACCATTGAAAATGCACCACGTGGACATAAAATCTACTCATTAAACAACAACAAAAAAGTATCTGACAATGTATATTCTCTTCAGTCTTGCAAGAAAACAGCAACTAATGTAATCTCCTCTTCCACTGACACAAATAATGTGTACAAACACCAGTATGTCTACATCCATAGAACTTTTTGAGAGTCTCAGCTATTTTACAAGACTATCTAGAATAAGACCTGCTGTCATGCGAGGTTTTGGGGTTTTTGTTGTCCCCCGTCCCCCCCAGTCTCACAGGAATATTTTCTCATTCTAAATGTATTTGTTGAAGTCTCTTTGAAGAGAACAAAAAGATGTACATTTTTGTTAGTCGGGAACAAGCAGAAAAAACTGTATCAGATAAGAGCTAAATTTAGGTTTCTCAAAAAAGGGAAATATGCTTTTTGTCTGCAGTGAAGGACTTTACCATATTATGACATAATCTTGTCATAAATATAAATCAGTACAGTCACAAAAAATGCAATATTCCTTTTCCCTTCCCCTTCTGGATGCTTATTTCCAGCTCCTCTCCCTTTCTCATGCCTGCACAAGGATCTGATAGCTACATAGAAAAGCATGTAAGGTAAATATTCAATGTTTAAATTACACACCCCCCCAGACTACCCCTCCAAACAAGATAGTTTTAATGCAACCATTTGCTGCAGTTCACTGGATTCTGAAAGAGCTCCGGGCAAAACTCAAATATAAAAAGGCAGCATACCCAAGTAAATAGCTGCAAAAGAACAAGAACATTATAAAAGAAATACCAGCAACTCCAGGCAAAATCCATCCTCCAGTAGCTACCCCAGCTAAGATTAATCATGAAATGACAGTGTTAGTAATGATATTCCCTATTGGTTAACTGACCTTTCTGTGCATCTGTATCCACTTCATCCCGTTTCCATGGTTTTAAGATTCTAAGAAAACTGCATATTTCACAGCTGTTAAATACAGCAGTCGCAGGCTTTTGCATCTGAGCACACTGGTTCTTCCTTCCACACTACTCTGAAGCACACAAATGCATCCTTCAGTACATTTAATGCTCTTAAAGCAGCTTTTCCAGATACATTTCTGAACTTGCATTGCCCAAATTAACCTTAACAGAAAGTTTCTGTACCTAAGGCACAACACTATAACAGGTCTTCTCCACAGAGAGTAGCTTCTATTGGTAGAGTTTTCCAGTTTTGAACAACCATAGATTATCAAGCATATCTCGGATATGATCTGCATGGCATGAAAAAGTTAAGTTACTACTTCAATCAGAGCCAATATTCATGCCCTGGTAGCAGTGTTGAAATAAAAGACATATACCAGAAACATCAAGAAGCTATAGAAAAAGCAACAAATATGTTGAGGCAGGAAAATCTCCAGCTGGTATCTTTAAGGAAAATTAAGCATGGCAACTGGGAGGCACTGAATGTATATCATAGGTCAGATACAAGAGATTGAGTAGATTCAAAAGCACTCTACAAAACAGAGCAGAAGTTTTATTATGGTGAAGAAACAGAGGATATTATGTCTGAAAGTAATACAGATGGAGAGATTGGTCTTCTACTCTTTAAAGCCTATTTCTTCACTATAGGTATTAATGAGCTTGAAATAAACAAAAGCAGTTGGCTTTATATCAGATTTTTCCTTTTCAAAATTTCATTTATAAAATTTAAAGGTACATTTTTAGGTTTCTGAAACAAAACACAACAGCTTGAATTGGTACAGAGCATCTATTGCTCAGCCAACAGGATCCTTAGTCTGAAATTCCTTAAGTTGCTAAAGATATGCTAAATGGTTTGAAAAATCCTTTCCCAGCCCAAAACAACCATGGACCTTTATAACGCTTCTACTCTAATATCCTGGGCAGTCCAATTCCCATGCTGAAGCATTAAAATTTATTTTAATAAATAAAATCCTGAAGGAATTTATTTGTAGGCTGTTTGTGGGATTTTGTAAAAACTGCAATAAAATAGGGAACAGACCTACATTCTCTACATGCTATTTCAGAGTTAAAGAAAACACCAAGCATTTGAATTATTAGTTTCATGAGTTTGTTCTGACTGAGAAGTTCCTTGAGAAACTGTTAACACTGGTGTATAACATATAGCCCTCATAATGCATAAACGTCTGATGGCAAAGTTCTTCTATTTTCTACCTCCTGTTTTAAAATTCTTCTTTTGTGTTCTTCAGCCAAAGATATTCTGGTACAAAAACAAAATGGATCTCTCTGGGGATGCCAAATACCGCATGTTCAGTAAACAGGGTGTGCTGACCCTGGAGATCCGGAAACCCACTCCCTTTGATGGTGGCTGTTATACCTGTAAAGCTGTTAATGAGTGCGGTGAAGCTGAAATAGAGTGCAGACTGGATGTCAGAGGTAATCAGATGAATCTTATGGATAACACTAATACTGCAATGAAGAAAGAATAATGGATAACTAAAATAATAATAATAATAATAATAATAATAATGGTAATAAAGAAATCACAGTTTCCCTTTCTCTAACCCTGACTTCTTTGGTGGTATGTAAAAAGCTTGGTAAGTACCAGCAAGACTGTGGTTTTCATTCTAAAATGTCAGGTTAGAATTAGGTTACTTGCTAGGTAATACAGGTCTGAAGGTGGATAATTATTACTCTTCTAACAGTATTTCTCAGGAAGATTCTTGGCACTGGAATAGAGGTCTACCTACAAATGCTGCATTGTGGATAATTTTGTTACCATTTATGTCTTATTCTGTAACAAAAAGTTTTAAATTAAGTCATTAGCCATTAGTAAAACATAGTTGATGCTACATCACAAACATTTTTCAAACACTGATGATTTTGTTTGTCAAAAGGGCAGGAAAAATGTCACACATTTATAAACAGAATGAGAAATACTAAATATTTTTGTTAAAGTTGCTACTATTGTATCTATTTGTCAATACAAACCTATATAATCCCACTTTAAATGCTCATCAAAACCAGAAAAAGCCGTGTGACCTGCTTAACAGCCATTGATGGAGATGTGCCTTCAGCACAGCAAGCCTGAAGGCATTACTACACAGTACAGAGTTCAGCAGTTTACTCTGTGCGAGCCAGGCAGATGTACACAGTACGTCCTGCAGTGCTGGGCACTGATACCCTCATTGGGGTCATTACAGCAAGAAATTTAGTTGCACTATTACAATAACAATCTCAGACTAAGCATTCTGAAACGTCCAGATAATCTGTGCAGCAGCAGTAATGCACACTACAACCAGTCCAGTGGCTAGCTCGGCTATTTCTTTTCAGTGCTAGACTGTACATTGTAGACAACTCAAAGTTTAATGAAGCTTCGTTTAGGAACATTAAATCTCCTTGGAAGTATCAGATAAAAACAACTACTATTTTCATATTTCAACTTCAGCACCAAGTCTCAATTTAAAATTAGCATCTTTTAACATCTGATATCTTTGTTTTTCTTTTTTCCATTCTCCAGCACCTCAGTAAAACTCTGAATGTCAATTCATCTGCAAGTCAAGGTATGAAACAAAATAATTTGGCTCAATAAATGAGCAACAGCTGCTTGGTTAGATATAAGATTAAACAGTCCTTAGATATTTTAGAGACTTCATGGAATTTCTATAACACTGCCAGGGGGTGTGTGTTTGTTTTGATTCCTGGTTTCTCAATAATCATACTAAGATCACATTCCTGTGAGGTCATTTATGTGGCTTATTTTCCAGTCAGGATTTCCTGGGTCTCAACATTTAATACACTGTGCCAGTGCAAAAATCCTTAAGAATAACAAAACACTTCGTTGACTTTTTTCCTTAACTCACTACAATCACTCCTTCTATGAGACTGCTATTACTGTAGAGCTAACTAGCAGCAATAATCCGTGTGCATTACTTTAAGCAAGCAAGCAGACTTAAAATGACAATGCATTTAGAATGTACATTTTAGACTTGAAAAGAAAAAAGAATGAAACAGCTGTAATCAGCAAGAAGGTAATGTATTTGACAATAAATCCTTGTCCCCATTCTCTGTCTCAGCATTGGAGTGGAACTTGAAGAGAACTGAAGAAATTAATGAAGGATAATGTCAGTTACATTTAGGAGTCCTCCTCATCTTAAAAGTCATTTAATAGATGTGTACTAGTCAGTGTCTTGTAGTGTCCTGCTTAATCAGCATATTTTCAGACAGTATTTCCTCTTTCTATACATCTGTTTTAGTTACACTGCCCCATCTCCTTGTGAAGAAATTCAGGGAAATCAGGATGAAACTTCCCCCCACTATTACAGACATACAGAAAAACACACAAGTATTACAATTACATGCAAACCCAGTCCATTCCTAATGTCTTAAATGAACGTAAGTTCCCTGCTTCTACAGTTCACTCAATTTTCAGAATAATGAAACAGTAACAAACTATTTGTAATATTTAATCACCTTTCATTATGCTGAATAATCTTCATTTCTACTGCTTTGTCAGTGCCTGAAATATTCACTTCTGTGCCCCTCAGCAGATCTTTGCAGAGCCACATCTGAAACACACCACCTGAGAATTTCTGGCTAAAGCCACTGCTCTGCTTTAGGTAGAAACTAGCTTCTTTGATAATTACTCATTACTGGTTTTCTAGCTTTTTAAAAGACACCAGCATAGAATTCCAGTTATTAGATGTTTCTGCAATCATAGACATTATACTAACCTACAGAGGGAATTTTGTACATCAGATGAAGCAGTGAAAGATGTAGCGAAGATTATTTGCACATAAAAGATTTTAAAACACAAAAGTTTGTGATGAATGCAGTGAACACTGTCATCAAATACTACTGAAGGCTTTGAATGGTACGTATGTACGTATGTATTTTGGCAGATAACTGCGTCTAATCAAGTCACACAACAGCATTTCTGGCTTCTCACCTACTAGTTGGAATAGTGTTTGGGGTGGGTTTTTTGCACCTGCACTAGTATTTAGTAATTTCTGGCTGGAAAGTACTTTTCCATGATCACACTACGAGAGAAGGTGGGAAGATGAAATTAATCCAGGAAGCATTGCTTTTGGAAGACTCAGCACAAAGGAACTGAAGTAATACTATTCCCCTGCCTCCAGCATGCCAGTTGAGATGGGGAAGCGTGTCTGACACAGCGTGTTGCTTGTATTAAACAAGCAAACACATCTTCATAATAAAAACACTGATGATGATCAGATGTGTATTTTGATTACTTTATTATGGTATCAGAACAAAGAAGGGTACTCAGCTAAAACCAAAGAAACTTATCCAAGGTTAATATTTGTTAATTGCAGACTGCCCCACCGAAGTCCTTTCAGTAGTTTCCCTAAGACAAAAAACTGTTATCACTCAAGATATCAATGTGAAGAGTATATGTAACTTAAACAAACATAACCTCTTCAGGCCTATTATTGCTATCCAGTTAGATGTGAAATTGAATTTAACTTTTGATGCGAAATTGACTTTCACTTTTGATGCTACCACAATGTCAATTTAAAACCTATCAATTCACCCTGCCTGCTGCCACTTCAGTGTCTGTGCAGTTCTGTCAGACAAATACTGTTAACTATATACTAGGAATAGAAATACTTAGGTGCTCTGAATTAACACATGTAAGACTTAGCTGAAGCACAGGGATGTTGCAAAGCATTACTAAAGATGCTCATACATCATGGAAACAGTGAAGCTGACCCAGTGCTTCACCTGAGCCAAGATACCACTTACAAGAAACATCAACCCCAAGATATTAAGACAACAAATAACACTTCTGGTACTTCTACTAGCTCAGTCCTTTCAATGTGGCATTGCCAGCTAGACAAATAAACCCTCAGCTGACACTGTAGCCCAAGACAGCACATATTTGCACCAGAGCATCAATTCTTCCATGTTCCATCTTGTATTTCAGCACTGTTGTGTAAATATCATAAGGAAACAATGTTTCCTTGCTCCCAACAATGGGAAGCTTCACTGACTACTCTTTATGAAAGCTATAAAATGGACTTAAACTGTAATATGCAAGCAAAGCTTACCAGAACTCCTCATTGCCTTTAGTTACTTGACATTGCCTCAGTGCTCAAATCCCGACTGTTATTCTGTGAGCAGAAAATGACAGCAAAATGAGCGCATGGCTGACCAGTGCTTCACAAAATAACAAAATAAAGAAAAAAACAGTGTATGAAACCCAGACGAAAAATAAATAAAAAGCCAAAGCATAATATACATTAAGAAAACCATGTTTTTAATTGCGATTCTAAAATTGAGGTACCCTCTCGAAGACGTAAGATAGGCTCCTTCAAGCCTGTATCAACTATTCTCTTACTTCCCAATCTAATTGCAAAACACTGCATAAAACTTACTTAAAAGGCACAAAATTGAGCTTCCTTCAGTATAGTCACAGCCTGAGCTTCAGAACAGTGATGGGGGTGTGATCGCCTTAAATACCAACACCTGGCTTTGTGGGTAGTGGCTGTAGCAGGTGTGTGAGGAGATTTAGGATGTGTCTCGCCATGGGACCCGATTAGGATACCTCAGCACCACCAGCCGGCTGGCACAGCTCCCTCACCCCCTGTATCAGCATCCCCACCTCCGGGGCTGTTCTGGTTCCGCTCCTGCCAGGGCACAGGGCGTTACTCGAAGATGTACGGGGGAGGGAGGCCGGAGCCCGGTACCGGGATCAGACCCGGACCCGGACTCGGACCGGGACCGGGACCCTGAGGTAAAGGAGCGCGATGGCGCCCCCACCCCAGGCGCGACGTTTCCCGCCCAAGCGGGACTTGGCTGCGGCCGCCATTGGTGCGCTCTGGCGTCCCCTCAGCCCCCGGCTGAGCTCGGTGCCGGGGCGGAAGGAGAGCGCTTCAGACTGCGGCGGGAGCACGGCGAGGAGGTAACGCGTGCCGGGGCTTACCCTGTGCCTCCCTCTTTAACTCGGGGGGCCAAAGGTGGGTGTGAAGTCACCGATGGTTCCCCATGGAGATAACCAGTTCTTCCCATTGCAAAATGAGACGTGGATCTGTTGAGGCTAAGTAACACATATGGCCATGCTGAAGTCACAACAGTTGCAGCGTCTGGTGGAACTTCTGTCACAAATATGTGACTATTAGGTTAAAACTAACTGGCATATCCATGGAAATGGATGCATACCAAACACGGTTATCGCTTCTTTCCTGAACGTTAGATTTCTGACGGTTAATAGAGGTGACCCTAGTATTTCATCCAAAGCCACTGTAAATCCAGGTATACACTCTAGTACTAGAGCTACTCTTGCAGAAGGGATGCCAACTACTAAATACATTTTTATGAAGCCATGGAGGGGTTTTGGTTGGAAGGGACCTTAAAGCTCATCCAGTTCCAACCCCCTGCCACGGGCAGGGACACCTTCCACTAGAGCAGGTTGCTCCAAGCCCCATCCAACCTGGCCTTGAACACTGCCAGGGATGGGGCAGCCACAGCTTCTCTGGGCACCCTGTGCCAGCGCCTCAGCACCCTCACAGGGAAGATTTTTTTCCTCATGTCTTGTCTAAATCTGTATTATTGTACAAAGGTTTTCAATGCAGGATTAGGCAGATATTTAAGACAGCTTCAGCCCACCTCACCTGCAGGTTTCATTCATTCTAAGAAAGGATCATAGTATTGGCTATTCCAAGGAAGACCTCCAGTTGAGTAAGATGAATAAACATACAAGAAAACGCTAGTAGGTAGCATTTTCTCCTTCATGTAGTGATTCAAATGAGAGCTGCAAGGGAAAAGATGGTGCTGGAAATCAGAAAAGTCTTTTGTTCCTTTTATCATAGAATTGCTTTGAAATAAAACCTTGAATGTGTTTAGAAGAGGGGCTTGTCACTAACACATTGTCTTAGAGCAGGTTTAGAACTACAAGTCATTCCTGTCTCCTTACGAATGAATTTTGTCTGAACAGTCTGATGAGATCAAAAATAGCCCCACTGATACCTTTCAAGTGCTTCCCAACCACAGAACTCTATTTTAGGGAAACAAAAGCTGTCATTGAGATATCCTTTACTTGCCTTTGGGCAGGGACCCCACAGCAGTCTGCATAAGCAACACATCTTAAAACAGGTTGAACTGGTGAAAGTTTAAAAGCAACAGATAAGAACAGCTTCATTTCTTAGGTCCTGATATGGAAAAAGATCATCTACATCTGCTTTCTGTGCCAGACAGAAATGCTGACAATAAGCAGCCCTGAAACTACAGTCATAGCTATGAACACATTTCTGTCATGATTCTGTATTAGGATAGCCTTACAAAAGACACATAATCCAAAACAGTGACTAATCCGATAAATATAAAATATCAGCAGATGTGAAAATGTATGGAAGTTGATATAAGGTGGAAAAAAAAAATGGTGTGTCCCTTTTTTCTTCCTCACCACAGATAATCATCCGAAGTTGATTTTACATTCATTATGGTTTATTCAACAAACATAAAGACTATCATACCTAGTTTTCATTGTTTTGCTTGGAAGTGTAAGTTGTGGAACCCAAATATAGGAACCCAGATCGCAGATGAATGTAATTTAACCTTCAGTAACTTTGCATTTTCATGCTATCTGTCATAAAGCTAATGATTGCCCCAGTAATCCAGACCTATTCCAGGGAAGTGTGATCATGAGAAGACTAAATACTTATATAACTCTCAAATGTAGTTTTGTTGTTTACTGCTGGTTTTCATATACCAAACACAGTAAAAATAATATGGCGAAAAAGCCAGCCACAAAGCTTTTCTTCTGCTTTCTATGTCACTGCATGTATATGCTGCCTTAAAAAACCCAAGTATAGTAGATTTTGATCATAGGAAAGTCCTCCTAATTTCTGTCTGGAAACAGGATTTGTTCTTCCTCACTGGTATAAGGGGGGGTTGGGATATATAATAGTAACATGCATTTACAAAGCATGATCTTTCCTCTTTCTCATTTTTGTTTCCTACAGCACTGAAAAAAAAAATAACAATTTAGAAAAGTCTTTAGGTTACAAGTCTATTTTTGGACAAATTTGTTTATTTCTAGTATCAGATTAAATGGTTAGGCCATTTCTAACCAGGAGATCAAGGAAGAGCTGCTGTTGGGAGCTGTCACATAACAGCAGAACTAAGACAGTTACCTCTATAGCACTCTTCAGCACTTCACCAAAAATAATGATATTGAAATGCAAAGGGAGTATGAGTGGAATGAGGCTGAGGGATGGAAGAAGATAACCAAGAGCTTAGCAAGAACAGGACAGGGGAAGATGACTATGACTGGAAGCCGGTTGAACAGACTAAGGAGGAGCATAGATCTGAGTTGTCTGGGCAAAGAGGCTGGGAGACGATGATGGTCAAATTGGTGAGAAGAACATGCGAAAATAAATGAAAAAACACAAAGGGAAACAGTTGGAAACATCTGATGACAAATTGAGGTGCAGAACTGAGCCTGGATGCCTGAAGAGAGTATAGGCCAAGAAATACTGAGGAAACAGCAACGAATCCAAGCAGGGAGACAGGTAAAAAGGGAAGAAGAGTGCACTTTTATACCCAGAGCACTGTGGATAGACTGGCACTCACAAGAGTTACTAAGAGAAACTGAAAAGGTAAAAAAGAGTGGAAGGATGAAAATACAGAACTAGAGTTTTCTCATACTTGAAGGAAGCAACTGTTTATAGAGTTCTACTGGTGTTTTTCCTGCCACCGTTTGTTCCTTTTTATGTACAGCTATTCTGGGAGGAGGGGATTTCTATTTCTATGTAGGTTCCTAAACCACGTTTATCACTATAGTAACTGTTGCAAATAAAAGCAGGACTGTTTGCCCCTGGCTGTTGTACGTATGATTCTTTGTTGGACTGATCCTTTAAAACAAAGTTAATGCTGGACATTTCAAAATGTTGTCCACCCAGCAACAGAAAATGAACTTATATCTTACAGTTATACTAAGCACATGTAAACAGAAAATCAACTTATGATTTTACTAAGATTGGTGTAAACATTGAGCTGATCTTTATCATATCTGGGTACAGAATATGCCTGACAGAGATCCTCTTACATCTGGTTTGTACTCAACTGCACTCAAACCTCATTTGTCAGCAACATCAAACTTCAGATACAGAAAAGACGGGTCACACGCCTACTGCTATTTAGAGCATCATCACATTTCTGCTATTTATTGTGAAATACCCTCTCTGGGAATGGCTGTAGGAACTCAAATCTGTTGCTCAAACTGAATATCCTACAAGAGCATTAAAGGGTAGAATGAAGCCGTTGCTGCTAGCAGAAGCAAAATGATAACCCTCAGGTGTCTGGAAATGTCTTGTCCTTGTGAGAAGCAGATGCCTCTGGCAGAATTGTAACTTCTGGAAGAGCAAGAGGCTCTTTGGCATTGCCTTTTGTTTGGCAAGGTCCTTTGCACAAAGCTGCTGCTTCTAGGTCCTAATCCCCACTTGTTTAGGAGCTGGAAGCCGTCTTTTGCCAAAATCTGGCTTGTCTAAGACTTGGAGTTCCTAAATCCCACTGAAGCTGAGCAGAAACCATTTTTCTTACAGAAGGAGGATCTCACTTCAGAGGCAAAATTTTCTGCCTTTGACCCATTTGTCAGTCAGGGGAACTGGGATGTAAGTATTTCTCTTTGTGAGAAGCTTAGTATCTATTTTCTGTCTAGTTCTGAATTCAGTGGTTACGGGAACCTATGCCTGACACAGGGGCAAGCTTTGCTTCCTTATTAAGAACCAAAAGCCCTCCTCTGGCATAAATATCTGCAGTATCTTTGCAACACCAAGGTTCCTAAGAAGGCTTAGAATCAGACCCATGTTTTTTTCATCCAGTTTGATCACTAAGAAAGAATTTTAGTTGGAATCAAAATTCTTCATGATTTACATTTACTAGAAATTTAGCTTTTGAATACCCAGATGAACTTCTCTGCTGTCATGAAAGTGTCAAAGTAGAAGGGTAGGGATTATCTGCAGTCAGAAAGCAGGGTGTAAGAAAATTTTACAATGATTTCCTTAAAGTAATGAACTTTTTCCTCCAACAAAGTTTTTTCCATATATCTTTAATAAATATCACTTAATAAGTACCATTGTTACGGCACTGATATTAAAACCTGTAATCTTTCAAATGTGCACCCACTCATATTAGAAACTGACTGCATTCACAAACAAATCAAAGGCATCTTTCTAGAACATCACGATGAAGACCTGTGATCCAAAAAACCAGATAAATTAGTAACCATCTTTAAAACTGCCATAAGGAGTAGTCACAAACCCCAGCGTCTGCAGAGATCACTTAACAATGTTTTCGAAAACCAACCTGCACAAACAAGTTGTAGCAGAAAAATAAACTTGTTGATGAGCAAACACTGTAAGTTTTAAGGCAAGTTCATAAATCTTTGTCACATTAGTGACAAATAGCACAGGTGTTAAAGTAAAAAGGTTGTCATCTTGAAATACTTAAAACCTGAGGCACAGGCTCCTCCTAGTGGTAAAAACAAATTACTCCTTTTGTTCTAAGCCGCCTAGCACTAGTTGTTATTACCTATTAGTCTTCCGTTTCGTTCTGGAAGCTTTAGAACCCTCAAAGTTCTTACTACTGCTAAGGAATTCCTACCTAAAGATCAAAATATGTGGGACATCACAAAACACTTGCAAATCACTGTTCCTTTTTTTCCTCCAGGTTTTATGTACCTCTCATGATGACTGTATTTCAAAAGACTTACACTTTTATACCACTTTTAAATCTGATCTTCATTTGGTATGCCCAGAATATCACTGTGCCTTTAGTAGTGGAAACACTACACAGCTTGCCTTTGTCTCAGGTGAATACATACATTCCCACCGTCAGCAGGACACCCGCCAAGTCACCATCAGCATGAAAGGTTTTGTACGCTTCAATTTTGAAGCCAAGACAGTTGCTCTCACCTAAAGACCAGAAGCTCAGTGTTAGTGCACTTGAGGTTGTTGCTGATTCTTCTTTGCTACTTAACAAGTGCTGCAACTATTCAGCCCCGTGTTCTTGAAAAGAATTGCATCAAAAGGGGCAGAGGGCCCTTTTTGCTATCAAGTGCTTTGAAAGTCTTATCCTGGACTGAAGTTTCTCAGCAGTATAGTGTACAGAAGTTTATGCAATTTATGACTTTAAGTCACAGAAAAATAAACTTGAAAAAATACAGCTTCTACAGGGGGAGAAAGGGAACTGTGTATAGTAAGCAATGCTGTGCATTTAATGATTTTAAACTCTAATCTCCCCCTTATAAGTTAATGGTTTGAGTAAATTAATGGTTTGAATCTCCCCCTTATAAGTTAATGGTTTGAATATTAATAGGCCTGCTACAGTAATCACAACTTAAAAACTACAAATGTCTACCTAAGTGGGACCCAGTATTGCAGTAAATGGAACATCTATTGTAAGCCAAAGTGATTTAAGCTCTAACTGTACTTGTAATACAGTAGTATCAACAATACTGCAATTGCTAAAAATTCAGATATTCCTGTAAGAAGACTTGCAGTCTCGGAAGAAAAAAGAAAGAAAATAACAAAACAGGCTAATTTCAGGGTTTGGCAATTTCAGTTTTGCCTTCATATTAGGAAAGGATGAAAAATTCTTTACATGTTGCTTCTATATGCATGTGTGCATAAAAAGTCAGTATTTCATCAGTGTCTGTTGTCCCTAGTCATGTTTTTCAGACACCTTTTTAAAAAGACAAATCACATTCATGTTATGATACAAGAAAAAACAACCCAACAAAACAACTTTCAACTGCTTACGTGGAAAAAAGTATAGATTTTCTACTTACAGTTTTCTCTTTTTCATTATTTCACATGTGTATGATGTATTTTGTATATAATTACATTAATTTCAGAATAAGTTGCATCAATAGAAGAGGACAGAAGGAAGAAAACCAGGTGCTGGTTGAATGACATTTTATTTTCACATTCAGAGAGCTGTACAGTTTCTATAAATAGATATGGTACTATAATATTTACATCATTTCCTCACCCATTACTAGTATATTCCATTCAAAACAGTAGATACCCTGACTAAGGGTTATTTCTGGGTGCATTTACTCATAATTTTATGTCAAAACATACAATACATCCGTTTGCATCAGAGCATTTTTTCCAGGTATTTTACATGTAACAATTTCTCTCTAGACAGTCTCTGCTTTGAGCATCCTGAGACCTTTCCAGACAAGTGCAGTTAGTTCAAGAACAAAAACAGGATGCAAAAAACATTCACATTCAGCCTACTTAAAATAAGGAATGTGACGGATAGTTTTAACTGCAGGAGTTTCATTATACAGTAACACAGGATTTGCAAGAAATACAGGCAGAGATTGGAAAAAAAGGCAATAGCTTAAAAAATCTGGACATAGAATAATCCTTTGGGTTTTGAACATGTTCACCAAATAGCCATAGGAATATCTCGTGATACAAACCCAGAGAGACATGGATCTGCCCGGTGCTTTTGTCAGTAATGTTTCCAAGTTTTACACTTCCTTACGCATTTTCTAACCCCTGCGATTAACTGCTTTTGGTAGTGCTTATATGCATTTGCCAGCTCTGCTGCTGGGATAAATCTACAAATATTACCTAAACTCGCATTTGAAAATCCACAGAATCCATGAGGTGGCAGGGGTTTTCACAATATACTGCCTGCAAAGTTTCTCTCTCCACTTCTTTTCCCACTGGAATACCAGTCATATCCACAAATGGACCAATTTAATAGCCAAACTTCAACTGTCACGTGGTGTTTTAAGACTATTGTAACTGTTCATCTCTCCCAAAAGGATCTGAAAGAACTATGTGACAAGAACACCATGTTGGTGGTTAAAAATGAACAACACAGAAGGAAAACAATAAAAACACAACATTTAAACAACATGCAGGATCAGACTGCTTCCACTGTGCACACACCAGAGAAGCTGAAAGCAGAAGCCTGCAGTTGTAGAGTGATTAACCTGTAACAAGTGCCACTAGAAACAAAAAACATCCAAACTGAAGCCATTAGTCATCTTAAGAAAAAGGGAATTCCAACGGAATGGCCAGAATAGGTCACTCACAGCTGGATACTGATGCTCAAAACTGTCTGATTAACAGCTGATAGAAAAACTCCATAAAGAACGAATTCAGAAGGAGACTGAGCAGTGAAGTCTTAGGTTTTTCTATGGGGAAAGACTTGCAGGATCATACATAAATAATCAAGTTCTCATAGAAGACAATAAGGTGAGCTCCAGAAACTGCAGTAAAAAGGGGAATACTGCATTATCAACGTGCCAAAGGGTAGGTATTTTCCAATATCAGGATCAACTGGAAACCGGTCGAGGTGGTTTGCTTTTGTTTTCTGCCTCTTTTCCACGAACTGCAGCCACATAAGAGAAGAGACACAGCACGGAGTAGCAGATCTCATGAGCCTAGAACAATTTAGAAAAGGAGATAATGATATTCAGATGATCTAGTGTTTTACAAAATCCACTGTACATTTTGTATTTAGCTGCATGCCTGGCTACAGGCAAAAAAATCAGGGAAAAGTGTCCCATACTACCTTCTGATTGAGATGGATAGAGAAAAAAAGCCTTGTAACAACTATAAAACCTCCTTTGGGATAAAAACATTAGTTGCTTGATAGTATGATTCTAATAATTTTTAAGAACAGTATGCTAAGCTTGAAAGTTGGCTAGCTGGCTTTAGAAATAACCATCCTACATATCTGCCTTTGGTCTGTTGTATGAAGTTACATACTCATTTTTTTTTCTGGGAGGGGTTGAATTAAAAGAGTCTACAACTAAACATCCAGTACTTTACCTTAACTCATGAGATGGTGGGATTCTTCCTTATTCACAACTAGCTTTTTATTCTCAAAAGTACAAGGACTGATAATCCTTGCCATTGTTAACCAATGCCAGTAAATCCATATGTAACACAAGCTTTTTCTCTCTTTTTTACTTTTTAATGGTAAAAAAGCAACAAAACCACAACCCAACATTGCATGTTTCATATGAAGAACAGCAAAGCAACTTTGTCACTGCCTTAACGCAGAGGGTTGCACATAGCATCATCATGATTTACCATTATTGCTTTTAAACAATTAAGTGTGCTATCGTTTAACAGGAAATCCCCTGTTAGCACATGTCTGGCAGCACAATTCCGTGAAGGTAAGACTTGGACTTCGTTTATATCTCAGTTCTAATACTGGCTGTTCTGGTGATCTTAAAAATTCTTGCCTTGTAAACTGACATTTATTACTTTGTAAAGGTAACAAGAATAACCACTTGTTTTGTTGTATTATAGTACAAGCCAAAACACTTGTGTAAAATATCATTAATTTGCACTAAGCTGTTTTTTCTTATTAAAAGATACAACTATCTGCTTCTTAAATTACATATATTCTAAGCATTTTGTTCCTAAAACATTGCTAATTTCTTCAATTTTTTACTCTTGAAGGACTATGAGTTCCATGCAACCATCAAATGCATGTGATGCACTTCAGACATTAAGTAACTGAAGAAATTTCAGTTCTGATGATAACCACTTGTTTCTATTTCTTCCTCATAAATGCATATAAGCCTGATCATTGAACTATTCTGCGTAGAAGTGCTGACTACCAGTGTCAACTGCTGGTGTCCAAAAAATGCTATAAAAACTGAGCACTAAACCACAGCAATGGGTTTTCCAACATGGGAGGAAATCAATACTTCTACAGGTCTCTTGCATTTCAATGCTGTCTTTCAGGAGTAAATGGGAAGTTTTCATAAACTCAGTCAGCAATTGTTTTATGCCTGAGAACCAATCTCCCTTCTGTAGATTAAGGATTGTGTTTTACATTGTCTTAACAACTCTTACTGTGCTAAATTCATGCTAAGACCTTGCATCTTTATCTATCCTAACAAAAGCAACTGTGCTTTTTTGCACTACCTGTGAGTACTTCTAGTTTCATAGAAACAACAATCACCAATTTTTGTTGTCTTCCCTTTAGGAAAACAATCATAAAAGAGCAGCTAGTGTTTCACTGCAGTATTAGCACTGCAAATCCTGCAATCTCAGTGTCATTCTTTCAACACATGAAAACGTAAAGATACATCCTCTAAAGAACTACCAGAAAGCATCAGAGTTGACTCACCATTGGCGTCTTGTACTTGTGGCTCACCACTTCTTTAGTTTCAGGAACTAAAACCGGACGGGCAAGAGACAAAACAAAAAGTTCAAAAAACGAGAGGAAAAGGGGAAAGCAATAGCACAATGTTCCCATAGGAAAGGGAAGGGATGCACACAGACAGCAGGTGCAGGTACAGGGCACCTCACTATCCCTTACTTCTAGATACGCTTCCTTCTCTTCATTTATATTAAATATGTCCTTGAAGATACTGGTAATGTCATGATAAATTACTCAGGTTGGCAAAAATATTCCACTGTCTCTGTTTGGAAAGACATAGCAGGTATTTGATGGTTCTTAGAGACTCCAGCTTTTCTCATACTACTTATTCCTGCTAGAGAGCAAAATGAATGACAAAGTATGCTTAATGACAAAATATGCCTAATGTCTACTGTGATAAAACAATAACCAACAATTCCAGAAGAATCTGTCAGTATGTGATTCCCAAAGATTTTATCCTTCAGATATCTGAATTCTTCTCTGCTAAATACCAGATCTCAACAGAGGACACTCATTACAGAGGACACTCTGCAGTTAGTTACTGAAATCCAGAACAAAGAAAAAGAGATGAAAGAGAAATTTTCTGAACTGGAAGACTCTTTCCTAGTTCTATTTCAAGTTTCTCAAGACATTCTTTCTCCTGTCTCAGATGTGTGTGATGGTTGTTACTTGATATACTCACTGAAAACGGTCATTGCTTTTGAACAAGCTGGCTTAAAATAGAATACTCATTTCAGTCACACATATTCTTAAAATACCTGCTGATTTCTGTAAGACTTCATAGATATAGATGATCAGGGCACTGATGAATAAAAACCAGACTTATTACCCAGAAGATTTAATCTTGTTCCCATGAACTGCCCCAGACTAACAGGAAGGAAAGAGGCAAAATAGAGCTGAATAAACTTTGCCTTTCATTCTCACTGTGGAACGCATAAAAAAGCAAACTGTAACCATCCCATTGGTGTGCAATGCATCTGAACTCTGCTTTTGACCCACACTTGGTCTACAAAGGTTGTTGTGAACAGATACCATGGGAAATCACCAGAAGAGAACAAAGACCACACTAAGAACATACAAATGGCAAATTTACAATGTTAAGATCAGTGGAACAGCAAGACCAACTGTGGGTACTTCCTTTTCCAGTATGGCTGAAATTTGCCATGAAATTTCTATGTCACATCAAAAAGATTAAGAAGAAGCAATACAGAAATTATGCAAAACCAAATCATACCAGGCTTGTAGAGGAAGGGTAAATGTTTTATTACACATAGTACTAGTGAGTGACAAGAAAAGAAACAGAGGCAGATGAGTTCAGTATGAGTAACTAGGAAAAGTCCACACCAAAACCTATTCATGCACATGTCACCTTTTCTATGATATGACACAGCTAAATGCTGGAGAGGGGATGGATCACACTCTATGGGGCCAAACACAGGCAGTGCAGACTGGGTTGCACAAAGTCATCTAAACACAAATTAGTGTTTAGATGACTTTGAATTAGAATTAGTGCCTACTAATTCTCCTATGTCTTGGTATGTCATTCTTGAAAGAAAAGCTAGTGAGAAGTACAGAATATGACTGTAAAAAGCAATGGTTTTGTTCATTTGTTCAATTTTCTCTTCTCTTGGGTTGGCAGTTACATTAAGGACTGAGAAACATGGGAAGCACACACCCAGGCTGCACTGCCCCAGTGAAACCAGTGACCAGATCTGGGAGGATAAGAAGGTGCACATCAAGCTACCTTACCCGTTGGCACCAGATGGTTCCAAATTAACTCCACATCACCAGGGGACAAAGGTGGGACTGAGGCTGGTGCACAGCCAACTAGTGTAGGACTTTTACAGCTGTGTAAGTCTCACTGCCCACTAGATAACATACAACTGTTCATATACTATTCAAAAAGCAGGAAAGGAAAGCTGTAAGGACCTTGTGCCACGAGGGAAGGAGAGAAGGGAACCTGTGAAGTCCTTTATCATAGTTGAGAGTAGGAATAGAGGGAACAGAGAGCACCTAGGCAAGGTCCCTCCATTTCACAGTCAGTATAAATAAGTACAGTAATTCCAGTCGGGAAAAATCTTCTGAGAGGACTGAGGAAGAGTAAAAAGAATGGGTTTGGATTTATGCTCAGAGAAGTGAAAGCACTACTGCTGCAGAATACAAAAAGAAGAAAGAAAATAAAAAGAAAAAAAGACCCCAGCCTCGAATTAAGAGATTAGAAGCACTTCTAACATTAAGACATTCCTGATGCTGTTGATGCTAAGTGGATGAAGGGAGTAAATTATTAAGCACCATCCTGCAGCCTTTGGTCCTGTGAATGAAAATATGGCACTAGCATAGAATGAGTTTAGGGGACAACACTTTACCTGCTGGAGAATGAAGGTTTTCATAGCAGCGGCGGTGAAGGGGCCACAAAAAAGTAAAGCACAAGTACGCAGCAGTAACTCAAATTCCAGAGGGAAGAGCCTTACATTTCCTCACTTACTTAAATCTCCACTTCCATTTGTGGGCAACAATTCCTGAATATCTGCTTTGCATCCTGCTCTGAAATCACAATGCCAAATTTCATGCTGCCACCTAAAACTTTCACTCCCTGCTGTGCTATCACTGAACTTGGAGCATTTGTGCTTGGCAAAACCAAGTAAACCAGTCTTTCACTGAAGTCTTTCCCACCAGGCTGAAGTATGCATGCTCACTGCTCTCTACCTGTCTAAGACTATAATCCTGCAATACGGAATCTGACTGCAAGGTTCACAATGCTTAACACAGCTAAATATCCTCACTTAAATCCACACGAGTTTTTGCTGAATGCTGTTCTTTACTATTAAATTAACATGTTAAGTTCACTTGAATAGGACAGGTTGGACTATCTTCTCATCTTCATAACAGTTAAAAAGCAGCTCTGAGGTGGTCTCTCAACTGTGCACAAGAAGTTTCACCCCCCTGCAACATCTTTCTTCCTTTCTTCTTTCTGTTTATTAGCTGGATGAGCAAACTGTAAATCTCACTTGGTACATTTAAACTGGTTCTTGTCTGTGACCTCTAATTTGGGAGAAGGGTGTTTCTCATTTGATTGGTTTCATTTCTCAGGCTTTGCTTGTAGTGTCTAACTCCCAGTTTATTTTTAACTACTCCTAAAATTACCCTTTCATAAGTTCCATTATCACAATTTTAGCTTTTGCAATAGGCCTTTGATTACAAAATTTTCTGTTATAAAGGTTCTTTTTCTTACAGTTATTACAGTCATTATTCAGAGGCTAAATTTTATTACAGCCATCAACAGAAGTTGACTGGAAATAACTAAGTCTAACTAGACTATCTGTCTTCTTATGCAATATAAACAAACTATTAAAAGAAATACTTTTGAGTTAAACCTCCCCAAAATGATCCAAAAATTACTTGCTTTGATCCAAGTAATTTCTTCTAAGTTAAGGGTTTCAGAAGCTGAAGCCATTCTTTAAACTGATAGTATGGCTTCTGAATTCTCCTTTGTAAAACTCATCAATAATCTTTTACACCCTTAAGCAATTTCTGTAAGTAGTAAAACGAATCAGGCCTGACAGGGTGAAAGTATGGTATCAAAGGAATACACAGCCATGAAGCCATAAAGACAACTTCGGAACATCTAAACTATTAGAAAACTTTCAGGGTTTGAATACACTGATCTGACCATCTGAACCACAAACAACATTATCAGAAAATGGGGGAAAATTGTTAAAAATTCAAATCCCAAACTTCTGGGAGATTAATTTATGGCAAATGACAAGCAAACTGCAATAGTCAGAAAGGCTTTATCATCTGACTAGCTTATAACTTTGTATCACCGAAAGGAGGTAACACATTATTATGGTCAGAGTCACTAATTTCAGCAATCTCATATTAAATGCCTTTCATATTCTAAGAGAGAATCCCTCAGCCAGAACATTCTATTCACAGCACCAAGGAACAACAAGTCTTGGTATAGGGAGCTGCTGGGTTGGATTTTGAATAGGGGCCAACGTATGGATGCTCATCTGCTATGGAAAGAACATTGTAAATTTTATCTTCTTTTGAAATGTTTCATACATAACACTTAAGACCTAGACAAATGTCTCACAGATGGGTGGAAGAATAAACCAATATGGTTTGGGGACTATTTCAAGAGAAGTATGTGGATCACTCCTCTGGAGAGCTGCATCTGAAGTCACTCATTTTGTTCAGACACTAGTTAAGTACAACATGACTGCCACTGACACTGAACAGCCGCAGGCAGCTTCTATGTTATAGCAATACCTGACGAAAACAGCACAAATTCTCTATTCTCCTTAACCTTTACATTTCTACTCTTTACCAGGGATGTTCTGAAACAAAAGCCACAGGATAAATCAAGTGCAACTTGACAAAATATCTTCTGCTCCGTACAACAAAATGAAATTCCACACAGAGCAAAGAGGAAGCTTTGCAATTAACAGTAATTCTTTGTAATGAAAACATAGTGTGTTAGAATCATAGAATAGAATCATAGAATAGTTAGGGTTGGAAACAACCTTAAGATCATCAAGTTCCAACCACCCTGCCATGGGCAGGGACACCCCACACTAAACCATATCACCCAAGGCCTTGTGCAACCTGATCTTGATCACTGCCAGGGATGGAGCATTCACAACCTCCCTGGGCAACTCATTCCAGTGCCTCACCACCCTAACAGGAAAGGATTTCCTCCTTATATCCAATCTAAACTTCTCCTGTTTAAGTTTTAACCCGTTGAGAAAGATCAACTATAAATCCTACCTAAAAATGTGGTTTCTCAGATGAAAAAAGAACATACCACAGAAAATTCCTACACACCTCCAAGTTTAACTGTTTTCTTTGCTTCAGAAGACTCAAAACATCATCTCTATTAACAAAAAGCACCTAGGCCACAAATCTTAATATGATGAAAATTAACATGTGAAGTTTAATGTTTAGTCACCCATCTCTCAGTTAGGCAACTTCTGTGCAATCTACATTTCTCTCCCATCTTTGAAACTGCAGTGCAGCTAAGGACTGGAAATTTGAGTTACTGCCATGTGAGTACAGACCTAATATCAAAATAATGTAATTACCAAATTCCTCCAGGACAAAGACTCCTCGCACAGTATTGCACTTTTTAATGTGATTCAGCTCTATGAAAACCTACAAAAACAGGAAGAAAAGTAACATCAAATTAGTCAGGTTGGTTTTGTTGGGGTTTTTATTTAAACTAAAAACCAAAATGAAACAAAAACATCATCACAGCAGATACAACCTGAAGTGTTGTAGCATACACTACCAGTTCATTTACAGTTTAATATATAAATAAAGGGTGAAATAAATATTCAAAAGACAAACTTGCCACAATGCTAGAAATCAACAAATAACTTAAAAGTGCTAAGAAGCGAAGACAGCAGAAGATGAAGTACCTTCCGCTCCTTGCAGGAGGAGAAAGCATGGAAGAGAAACGAAGGAGTTAGTAACTCTGACATATCCAACATTGCTACCCCTTCAGGCACTCAAATGAGTTATTGCAAAAAGAATACCAACACACCTGAAATACAACAGAAGAGGGGGACAAGAAAAAAGCTGGCTCCCAAATTTGGCATGATTTGTAGCCTCTGATCCATCCCAGTTAGATTCTGCCCCTCCATGCATCCTCCTCCAGCATAGAGGGCAGGTAAGGGGCACTCTACTTCCCACCCTGACACTGATTCTCCTAACCCATCCAGTATTCAATTTAATCCAGTGAGGAACCTCTAACCTTCCTTATCCCTCACAGACTTGCCGTTTGAGACTTCTTTATTACAGTTTCTGATATATAATCTGCATACTTACTCTTGTAACTGTCTCCTCTAACTGTCAGTACCAGTTTTCTGCTTTAAGCAGGACAGGAGAGTTGGACCCTCCTCTATCATTTGCTCACTTCACACAGGGCTGCTGCTAGCTGAGCAGTCACTCAGAAAACAAACCTGCTTTAAACTTACACTTTACATATGTAAACCCCAAAAGAAAGATAGTTGCACTGCACGACTAGGTTTCTCAGTCCAGAATGTAGATGCCAAGATTGCATAACCAACCAAGTTCTCTGAGCATATTGAGTTTATTCAATACCCAATCTATTTCAAGAAACAGAACAGTTCCTTCTTACGTGCACATCTCCAAAAAGGTCAGATCAGTACACAGATGGAAGAAGCTGCAGAAGGGAGTCAATTCCACATTCCATTTTTCCATATACTTGCTTTTTCAATGCAGGAGAAACACTGAGAGTAACACTGCCCTATAGTTCAGTGTCTTTGTCCAGTACCCTAGAAAGACCCTTGCAAGTCTATATAACAGCAGTCTGGATTGACATTTTCGGTGCCTTGTACATGTCATACACCATGAACTCAGGACCTTTGTTAAAAATGTTACTAGAGAAACTCTGTCATTTTGGAAAGAAGGGAAAGGAAAACTCTGCAACCCTCTGAATCCAGTATTAGCAACACCCATGCAGCCATAGATGACACACTCCCCAAGAAAGACAAAGGAAGTCAACACCAGAAATTGTTGGGTTTTAAAGAATCAGGCTTATCTGTATGGGTAGAGATCAGTAACTGCACCACATACCTGAGCAGCCTGGCTAATTTTCAAATCAAAGGGATTTTATTGTTACTTTTATTAGTAGAGAACTGACAAACAGGCCTAGGCTATTTTTTGCTCAATATAAAAACCTAAGCTTCCAGTTACTTAGAAAATACGAAGCTTACTTTCTGCTTACATTCAAGGGAACGTAACCCCATCTTTTTTGTTTCCCTGGTCTTGCCCTTGTTCTGTATTCATTTTGTTGGTAAAAAAACCCTTATCTTTTGAGGAACAGTTACAAAGCAAACACATCAAAAACAGAACTTTCTTTGCTGCACTTCGCTTCCTTTTTCTGTGATGTTTTCTGTGAGAAATTTTTGCTAGTGGTCTAAAGAACAAAATTCAGGAATCCAATAGAAAGGCTCAAGTGAAACATTGGTTGTTTTATGCGGTAACAGTAAAGCTGCCTAAAAGACTTGACTGCCCCCAGTGCTCGGGTCTGAGCACTGTATTTCCACAAGAGGTATGAGTGAGATGGGAATTTAGTGAGTTTGTTACAATTAAAGTAAGTTAACCGTTTTCAGAAGACGTCTGAGTTGATGGGCAATTCCTTGCTATGTCGTTTAAGGGACAGAGATGCTCTCTTCTCACTCAGTCAGAAAACAAGTGTAAAGGAAATAACAGTTACTTACCCTAGGGAAACTGTGGTTCTTCAAGACAGAGCATTCAGTGTGGATCCTACTGTAGATGGGCATGTGCCTGCTGCATTTTATTAAACTTCCATCTATTTTTGACACAGATGAATTCATAATGGGGACAGAATTACAGAGTCCCAATATTATAACAGAATTTGGAGATGTGAACTCAGAATAATCTGCCAATGCCACAGGGACACTCAATTCCTCCCTATTCCAAAGGGCTTCTTCTGATCTGATAGGCACAGATACAACTGAACATTTTTTCTTCTTAAGCTGTCATGGGGAAACCATTTGTGAGTACTAAAGACAGCCATGGCAATCATGGGTTGGCCCACCATGCATCTAAGACATTTCCTGAAGGATTCGCAAGGTAGTAAGAAAGGATACACACTGCAAATCAAGAGCCTTCAAAAACAGTTTCATGAAAGCAAGCACCATTCTAATACCAAAGCATAATGTTCCATCTTTTCAGGTAGGACAGAACAGACTTAAACATTTATTTACGCCTTCTTTTTAAATAAAAAAATTGGAAATCTCGGTTCTAAATGTTCTAAATGAATTATTTCTATGACATCCAACCAAGCAGAGCAATGGAAAACCCTTCTGTTAGTAAGCTGCATTGCTGAAAGAGTACTTGGAAAGAGGGCCTTACTCCATATACAGGGACTGTATATGGAGTAAGGAGAGCCAGATGAAGTGAAAGCTGTGCCTGATGAGGTCCTGCAGGCATTTGTCAATTAGCCAACAAATTCCACAGACACAGAAAAAACCCTTTTAAACACAGAAATGGCTGAAGGATCCTGGGTTTCACCATGCTCATAGACATGTTCCGAAACCAACTGCCTTAGGGAGCAATCCATAAAATTTATAGGAGAAGTGGAAAGGACAATTCATCTAGAATAGCAGAGCTTTTATTAAGCAGCAGACTGGCTGATGAGTGCTAGAACAGGAATACAAACATTCTTTAGCTCCCCAGAGTAAGGAAATTGGAGGGGACTTTTTCTTTAACAGTACAACTAGCAGGAGCCCTTTATATAACTGCTACAGTTGTCCATTCTATACAGACCCTCACATGGCTGACCTTTGTTATCTGTCTAGACACTTTGTTTTGAGAAGAACAATAAGGATATGTCTTAGGCCCACTAACTGGTACTGAATGCCCTTGCCAGCTGCCAATGGAAATCTAACAGACCAAGGATTAAACATACTGAATATATTTTCCAGAACTATATTTGTTTCAATATCCATCTTAAGAAATGAAACTCATCTGGCTACAGCCACAGTGGGAAGGGGATGAAGAGGAGGAATAACCTTTCGGGGGGGGGGGAGACAGCTGGCACACTTCATGGGTCTGACCTGCTCAGACTGTCCTTTTCATCACAGACAGCAAATCAGAGCACTCTTTTCTGCAAGGAAGGATATGGTAAAGCTAGAACTCTCTGAGTGTGTGTGGTAGCATGGGACTCAGTATCTGTGGTACACAATTCAACTGGTGATGCTCCTAACAATCAGTATTGGATTTCCCTAAAGTTTATTTCAGAATGTTATTCCAGTCTTTCAGGGAAAAAAAAAAGACTTTAAATTTAAGAACAAAGGTATGTTCTAGGATTTGGAGTTTTTCCTTTGGACAGATGCATGTGTGCTCGTTATGTGTTTAACACTGAGTGGTTTTGCCTTGTGATGAAGCCTGTTGCACTTAAGAAACCATGATGATATGGCTACCTTCTTATACGTCTTTTCTAAGTGCAAAAGTATATGTGCCTGCTTGTTCATTTATGAAAAAGACTTATGTCCATAAACTGTTCAAGAGATGAACTGTTTGAGCTCAACATCATTTTTGACTTCTGGAAGAAGCTAAAAAAGGAGGAACAAACAGAATATCCCCTGTGGTGTGTCCTTACCTCAGGACAAAGCAATTTCTAGTACATCCATCTCTAATGATATCAAACTGTTGCTTCAAGACCAGGGTTTAATTTTCAGAGGCTTTAGACTGACATTTCCAATGACTCTAAAAATTCATCATGTACTACCAATGAGTTCCTCTTGCACTTCTTCAAACTTCAGCAGATCCAATAAAAAGTTAAAATCTACAACTAAGTCAGGAAGTAGGCTTGAAATACTACAGCAGCTCAGCTGTAGTCCAGGTTCTACCTTGGTAATAGATTAGAAGGAAACTGGAGGTTCACAACTCTGCACTCCTTATACTGGCACATACAAACTCAAGAGACACATGGTGCTGCTGTGACCTTGGGAGAAGTATTAAAGATTCTGAGCATGTGTGTTTGAGATGCACGTGCACTTCCAGTGGGATCTACACTGATGTATCCTCAAAGAACAAAGCTTGTGTGGGGAGAAAAGTCTAGTCAGGAGGAAAGGAAAAAGCACTCCACAGAGGACTAACAGAAGCTTTTTTTCTCTCACACACACACATTCTCTCTCTCCCCCCTAAAAACTGATTCTACTGTCTAGCATAACATGCATTTAATATCATAAGCAAAACAAAAAAACACAAAGCAAAATAAAAAACAAGGATCAAAGGAAGCAACAGAAACAACATCCAGAGAAAGGAAGAAATGACAATTCTAGTCGTGTTTCCTCTGTGCCCACTCATTTTTGTGAATTACAGCAAGAGCCACTTCTCCATTTTATTTTCATACTAAATTCTACAGATGATTTTGCAAATTTCAACACTGTACCTGCAATATTCAGTTGCTTTAAGGTTCACCACTTATGGCATCAGGATATGTTCACAGTGCGATACATCATGGCACTTTAGATTACTTATGATCACCTTTTCTGTCCCCTGATATACTGGCTACCATTTGTTCCGTGCTTAGACAATTCAAATCACCACAAACAGTAACTTGAAGCCTGTATCCATGCTTTTCTTCAGTTGATTACAACTTTCCTGAGGATATTTAATTTCAGTATATTTTTACACACATTATATATATGTATTTATATATGCACATGTGTTTGTGTGTAAACATACATATGCTTTTTTACCCCCATCAGGCTATCACTTGGCCTTGCTGATACTCTGGGAAGAGGAAACACAAACACAGGCGTGCTGCAAAAAGCTTCATGCTCACAGTCTTCTCATAGATTTCCCTCGTACCTGACTGTGCATAAATTTCAGGTTAATTCCTTCCAGTGTGACCTGAAGAAGACCTCCTTCACCCGTTTTCATATCCTGCACAGGGAACTCACCACCCAACTCAGGGCCTGGGATGGTAATAAAAATAATCAAAGAAAAAAACCCCAAACAAACAAAAATATCCAGAGAAAGAGAGAGAAAGAATAAAAAGCAGTCAGCCAAGTCATGGCATGGGGAAAAGAAATATAAATCAATAAAAACATGATTTCCATTCGATGTGCATAGCAAGAGGACACTGCTAAGAATAGCAGCGAGCACTGAAGTAAGAGTCCTCTCACTAATGACAGCATGCTGAGAACCACTAGGTTTTTAAGTATCATAACAAAGTTCATCCTGGTTACATGAAGGGACATGGATGTCATCTCAATCTATATTTATTTAGTTCATATTGGGGTTTTGTTTGTTCATTTTAAAGGCCTTATTTCATTTCTGCATGGTAAGACACTGCAATCACACGATACCACAGACAGCACAGTCTTAAGTACATGTGAGCTTGGTGATTTTGTATAGCATTGTTTTATTCTTTCAGTAATGAAAAAGTCAATATGGTTACAACAATGACAATTTAATAGAGGACATTAATAGATGACAATCTAGGTACTTTCACCTACTTTCTTTAGCATCATTCTGTTCAGTTAGAAGATGCTTTCTTACAATTACTTTTAGAAAATTATCCTTTGTGCAGAACCACTGGAGAATGGCTTTCAAACACATTTTTAATATTACATTACTATCCAATTCTTAATACAGCTTTCAAAGACACTTTTTCCTCCTCTACACTCAGTGAAAATCCAGTCTTTCATCCTCCTCCTCCAATTAAACTGAATAAACAGTAGCAGGAAGAAAATGATAGCTCTTCCAAGCTCCAACAGCTAGCTCAGTGTTGAACACTTAAGATGCTACATACACACAGATGTACCAAACTGCCCTGAGATTTCCAAGTAAAAGGAGATTATGTTCAAAGTAGTTATTAATACAAGAAATATTTCTGGTGTTTCCAACAAGCAAAATCTTGTACCTGGTTTAATGCTTTGCTGTCTTGCTGCTGCTCGCTCCATACTATCCTTCACACAGTAGTATAATTCCCGACACTAATGTATAAAAGAAGAGTGATACAATGTTATTTTTTAAATTACTAAGGAAAAAAGAATAGCAAGATTCAAAGGTTTTACAAAAAGAAAAGCCCCTTGTGGTGCATAATGAACAAAAGCCTATAGAAGTTCAACCACAGCTAATTACTCGATGGTGTTTATTTCTCAAGATGACACGGAAAGTCTTTCATATCATTTCATAGCACAAGCTAGTGAAGTGTTTGTGGCTTAGTACATGCCCATGAGTAATCTAACCAAGTTTACTCGGTTCCTATTGTAGAAAAAGCCTTAAAACAGTATCACAAACACTCCCTTTTAGCTTCCAGCAATCAATGTTACTGGTCATGCTCATATAACCTATTTTTTTGTTATTCACATGACTTTCCATATGGAAGTGATCTATTCATCTTCCCCCCAACACACCTCTCTAGTATCAAATAATAGTTAAGCCATAATCTCCGAGTAAAAGTTTAAGATTTTCTATCTGAAACCCAAGATAAATCCAATTAATTTTCCAAGTAACTTGTGTAGCACACTGCTTTTGTCCTCCTTCCCTTCGTATTCAGACCTGCGTTACAATGACCTGGTCTGTGTGAAAGGAATTTTCTGAAGCAGAATTCTAATCCCTTTATATACCTCAAGGTAATAACCTTTCAATATAATACTTGCATTTACAAATCTCCACCTTTTGTTTGCTGGTCATTGTGGAGCAGTTACTGAGTTCTAAGAGTTTTCCTAGCAAGTTTAAACTACTTCTTTAGATTTGCAATTAACAATAAGGAGAAGAAAAGGGCTTTCATATTAGCAGAGAATGTAGGAATTTACTCAGTATTTAATGCTGCTTTCCTTCTTCTAACCAAAAAAACGAAATAAAAGTTACACATGTAAGGTGTTAAATTACATCCTGCGGTACTACTGTCCTCAGGTAAAGGACAAGGCCTAATGCCAGCTTCAGATGCCAGTGCTGTTTAACAGCCACTGCAGCCCAGTAACCAGTGCTGGAGAGAGAATGCTATTTTCTGATTAAACATGGAATATAACACACCCAGGATTTGTTTGTTTTCCCTCAGTATTGCGTGTATTAAACAAGACGCCTACCTTCTTTGTGTAGAACTTGTTCAGCTGTGTCTCCTGACCATTCCTCCGCCAGAGGCACAGCACTTTTGTTTTGGGACAGTAAGTCATGTTGATGAGCTTTTCATACCACCAACGTTCATATACAGTCCCAATGTTGCTTCTCAGCACAATGCAATCATCACATACCTGGGAGCACAAAATACTATATAAGACTTCTAATATTATTTACTGAATGCTACTACTTGCATTAATATTATTCTTGTCTCTACCTCCATGAAAAATATGTCTCCAGTTGTGTCTGTCCCAGCATGTACTACAAAAGTCTGCTTCTTGATGTGGCGGCTGCCACTGGGTCTCACAGGGAGTTCCCGTCCATTCTAGGACAAAAATATGCAATCGTTAATGAACTTTGAAACCAATTTCTCCTGATCTACTGCAAAAAAAGTCCATCAGGTGACGTTACAAGCATTTTCAACAACTTAACAAAAAAAACAAGTATTTTTAACACAGCTGACTTCAGGCAATTTTGGACAAAGCCTTAAGCAAAATGCTCCCGTAAGTTTAGTTTCAACAAGCATGACTCGCAGTCATCACAGCTTACAATATTCACACTGGTACCATACTCAGCATGGGGTATTGAGGTGTCTGGGTTATACTAACATTGCAGTAAACTGGTCTGCTTTTTCAAAAATAATTGGAAGATCATTTTGTGTCCTTTCTGTGCATAAAACTAAGTTCCAAATGTAAAAGCACCTTGAAAAATTAGCTTTCAAAGGGCCTAACTTGCATCCACCCTAGTGATGGCGGTATTAAAAGCTGGCTAGTTTTATTAAGTGTTAGCCTGACTTCTTAATGAGCATTATAGGATGCAAGGTTTATTCTGGAGGTGATCCTGCCCCTCTACTCTGCTCTCGTGAGACTTCACTTGGAGTATTGTGTGCAGTTCTGGTGTCCTCAACATAAAAAGGACACGGAACTGTTGGAACAAGTCCAGAGGAGGCCACAAGGATGATCAGGGGACTGGAGCACCTCCTGTATGAAGACAGGCTGAGAAAGTTGGGGCTGTTCAGCCTGGAGAAGAGAAGGCTGCGCGGAGACCTCATAGGAGTCTTCCAGTATCTGAAGGGGGCCTATAGGGATGCTGGAGAGGGACTCTTCATTAGGGACTGTAGTGACAGGACAAGGGGTAACGGGTTCAAACTTAAACAGGGGAAGTTTAGATTGGATATAAGAAAGAAGTTCTTTCCTGTTAGGGTGGTGAGGCACTGGAATGGGTTGCCCGAGGAAGTTGTGAATGCTCCATCCCTGGCAGTGTTCAAGACCAGGTTGGAGAGAGCCTTGGGTGACATGGTTTAGTGTGAGGTGTCCCTGCCCATGGCAGGGGGGTTGGAACTTGATGATCTTAAGGTCCTTTCCAACCCTGACTATTCTATGATTCTACGGCAGCAGACAGCAGAAACAGTCTTATACAGAAACTGATAGCTACAAGTCTTATAATGACCTGGAAACCAATGGAAGACTAAACGCTTGTTACAGTCATAGTGAGAATAATGGTTCTCACCCTCAAAAGTGGTATTAAGAAAACATAGAGCTGTGGTACACTCATGTTTATACATACTTGCATTGCAGTTCCAATTGATAACTGCATAATATTATAAACAGGGGATACAATTACAGTCTTTATTCTATTCATGTGAAGGCAGAATTTAATAATTCAATTTAATTATTTGTAATATGTTTAAATGAGTGTTGCAGAGCATTTTTAGATTAATTTTGAGATAATCTTTTTCCTCCACTGTAGCTCCCACAGATACATCCCTGTTCACTTACCAGATTGGCCAGTTTGTCTAGGATATCATTTATTTGCTGGCTGTGCACCAAGCCAATATGTGACTTCCCCATCAGACGACGCACCTTTTTCCTAATATCATTCTTGTTCACCTAGAGGGCAAACAGCAAGACAGTTACAGAGTCTTCTCTACTCACAGGTGCCACCTCCTATCTACCAAAATCAACGTATCTCGTTTTCCATTGCTAAGGCAGCAAAACAACTGCTCCGCAGCTCAGTCATGCTAGGATCTCTTTAGTCCAGCTGTACAAGCACAAGCTGTGCACACACTAATTTTCCCAGCTATTGGGCAACTGATACTGTGCCCAACAGATTTCCTGCCTTAGTCTTGCACAAGAGCATCAATGCCACTACCTGCACTTCCAACAACTGACATCAAAAGCCTCAGTTCTCCATGTTGCCACTTACATGATGAGTGCTACCTGCCAGGCTAGCTTCTCCACCTCTTCCTCTGCAAAGAGTTGATTTAGTCAACTATGTAGCCCTCAGCACAAGAAATACTGACACAGAGGCATGATATCTTTGACAATTCTCAGTCTTTCATGATCTGTTTCCCAGTCCTAGGCCAGGGCTCTAACAAACAATTGCAAATAGTCCCCAAACAGCAGCTGGATCCTCCTAAGACGAGCTGCAGAGAAGCTCAGAGCAAAACATTTCTGCCTCAGGAGCACTTTCAAGAGGCTATTATGAACATCAGCCATGGATACTAAAGGCTTCAAGACAGTAAACTCATGCTTGGGTGCTGACTTCAAGATGGATTGGGCATTCTTTTTAATCCTATTGTGATTATGGCTTAATGCTATGGAGCATAGAAAACAAACTCAAACTCCTTTCTTCCTTTGACAAGAGTCCTTTGCAGTTGAAAGAAAACATTCCATTTTTCAGGAATTTTTAGGTAAAAACTGCTAGGTTTTGCTACCCCAAACCAAGAAAATTAATTATATACCAAGGTGTTGGGTTTGGAGGATTATGCTTCCCTTTACAGCTCAGAATTCACCTCTCTAGTAATAGAAGGCCTTCCAACTTGCAGTTTCTACTAGAAGCTGCCCTAAGGTAAGATACCTTGGGTACAGTCTTTAGCCTCTTAAAGCTTTCATGCTAACTGCTTAAAAAAAAAAATCCTACATACAAATAACATGCACTGAATTCTAGATCCACCACTTTCTATCCCAAGACTGATAGTGTGGAGCAGGGAGGATAAGTAACCATGACAACAACAAAAAAATCCCTCCAACCAACAACAAAACCACCCCACACCCCTTGTTTTGCCCAGTTCTTCATCCCATCCTCACTCTTGAGCATCTCTGAAGATGCTCTGAAAACTGTTGCGCTATCTGCTACAGGCAAAATCAATGCACCTAAGCTGGATCTAAATGTAGCAAGAATTTTAGGAGACGGATCTTCAAGTGACTTTGAGGGAGGGTTTGGACTACCTAACAAATCATTCAGACTAAAAGAAATATATTGTAAGTAGCCACCTGCAGCATTAAGGTGCATACAGACAGCCCACTGAATGAGAAAGTGGGTTGCTTACCAGAAACAGCAAATTTCATGTTAAGTTACTGATACACAAATTCACAATCTGCCCATGTTTGGAATTTGCAGCTGTGAGGAAATCAGATTAGAAGATGCTCTCTATTTAATTTCTAACTCATACTATTAAAAAGAAGAACGGCTACTAAGGTTACTGGTAAAAATAATACACTTCTATTTTAAAGGCAAGGTATATGCATACCCATGGCATAGAACGTAGGCATAGAACTGCATAAACTCAGACAAGATCTCTCAAAGAATCTCCATTTTTTTGTTAAGATTAGGAGATGCTTAGAACATTCTTTTTTACTTCACTGTTCTGAGCTCCATGGACAAAGATGCATAGTTTCAAGACAACAACAAAATATTCTGCTTACATCTGAGCAGTGATCTGTTAAAGAGAAAGGAGTCACCTTTATCATAAGCATATAAGCAATCATATTATGCAGCAGTGTGGCCAACAAGCGGTCCTCATCATCCTCCAAACGCTTTCGATCATGTTCTCCCAGGGAAAGATACCTGCAAGAAGAGCTAGATCTGAAACAGACTCAAAGGCACTAGCAGTGTGCTTTGGTGAATTAGATATTTACAAGTATATCATGATATAAATGATTAGATATTTACAAATAGAGCACTATTTGTAAAGTGTATGGCAAATAAAACACAAAGCCGAATGGGCATTTTCCAGTAAACCACTGAGATCGTTAATTAAACATTTCCATTAATTATTAACTGGTTGAAGTACATAACATCTGCTCAGTTGGAAAGCTCTCAGTAATCCACTGGGCTTATCCATTTCCTGGATCAGTCACAGCTCCATGACAATTACACCTGCCAGAAGAGGAACATGAAGCTCACTACAAGAGCTACCCGCCTTCAGAGCTTAAATACAGCTGCAAGGCAGGAGTGAACTGATGAAGGAAGTACATAGGCACTCTCTTTTTCCAGAAAGCTACCAGTAGATGGTGGAAAAAAACAGTTTTCAAACTATCACAAGCTCCTGTTTTGGCTTCCAGATGCCATGTTACACGATAGCATAGAATCATAGAATAGTTAGAGATTCAAAGGTGCAGTCAGTACAGCTGCAGGTGGCAGATGGAGCAGGGAATGACCAGAGCTAAGGGGGTGGAAAAAAGCAAACAGGTAGTGAAGTTCAGCATCCTAAAAGTAGCCTAGCTTTAAGCAACCACATGGATATTTCTAGAGAGCGGTTCCCTCTTTGGCTTTTTGTTTCTTTTAACTACAAACTGTGCAGTAAAAACACCTGTCAGTGACTTTGCATTTTGAGAAAACTCAAGATGCAGTTGCTAAAGACATTTCATTCTCTCACTTTATGTCAACACACTGATCATCTTCCTTTATTCCAGAATATAGTCATCCTGCCACACAAATCTCTTGCTTTACTACTGATCTAGCCTATTCCATCCGTTCATACTGTGATTGTGCTTACATTACTCATTTCTCATGAAGTATCACCTCTCCACAAGAGTTAAAAAATATACATGTTGCAACTGAAGACACGATTTCAGTATCAGGAGATACCAGCCAACAGACAAAACACTCACTTAGGAACAGTGAGGAAAAGTGACAAGGTTTACAAAGTGACAGTAATATGTTCAGCAGAATTTAACTTAGTATGTTATCAATTTTTATACTATTTCAGCCCCAGTGCAATGAGGAGGAAAGAGGTCTACTAAAGAACTTTACCTGTCAATCATCTCCTGAGGTCCCTGGTCCATCCCCATTCCTTCCCTCTCTAACATCACGGCATCCAAAAAGGCATCTTCCCAGAACTGCATCTGGTCCCACAGAGTTGAACGTTCTTTGCCTGTACAATGTATACAAAAAATGAGCATTTATTCCACTTACTCCAGCTAAGTATTTGAATTCCTGTTCCTTCCCACTCCTTGAAAATACCACAAGTCAACACACAAGTAATCCTTTTAAAAAAAAAGGTTACTTTTAAACCACAACCAATATCACAACTGATACTGTGGTTTAAAAACACATAAAAGAGAAGACATCTGTCCCATGCTAATTCATAGCATAATCTTTTCAAGCCCTTACACAAAAGTTCCTCTCATCTCTATTCTTTAAGGAACGTATCTTCTTTCATATACTGTTTGCACTGCCCGAGGGAGACAGGAGTATCTCACACACACACAGATCACAGCAAACATAGAGAGAAGTGGAAAGATAAGATTATTACTCATAGAGAAGGTTTCCATTGCAGCATCCTCTAACTGGTCCCAGACAGATCCTTTATCCCTACCTGCAGCATTTGAAGCAGGTAGGAACGGTAAGTGGAAAGGATGAAAAACACAGGAAGAGAGAGCTCTTGATTAACAGCAAGTACAGATGAAATACATTGCAAAAAGTCAATATACTCCTAATCCAAGGATACACTCAAAGGCCATTAGCATTCAAATGTATTCTGTTCAATGACTTAAGCTGAAGGATCTTTTTTTCAAGATCAGTGATATTTCTAACCTCTCATGCTTAGCTAAATAAGTTCTTCAACCCTTTTTCCAACAGCTGAAAGAATTTATATGCAAAACCAGCAAGAGACTTGGAGAAACTACATTCTATGCAAAGTACACCACTCACACCCATCTCCTCATACGCTTATTCAATCTCTGCAGCAAAACTTTGGTTTTACTCTGAATGGCCTCATGCATCCTCCTATTCTAACAGCATAGGCAACACTAAGTGCTTAAAAACAGTCCCTGGGAATGTAAAATTCCAGTCTGCCCCACACATGGCTCCACCTGAACTTCAGTCTAAAACACCCTGTCCAAGCACAAAGTAAATAGTTTACCCAAAAGTCCTTCATAGAGATAGACACGTTGGTTTCCATCCTCTGGAGCTCTCCCTGGAGTGCTGCCTTTGCTGTCCTTCACACTCTGCTTCACGTTGTGAGACTTTGCCTGAATATAACACAAGAGGCATCAGACAATTTAACTCGTTGCTCTGCAGGACTGTTTCCTGCAGGCCTTTGTTGTGCTCAGTGTTTGCAAGCTTCACTTCATGGATGCTTCTCCCATGAACATTCACAAAACAAACAAATCACTCTGTTCAAAGAGCACAGTAATACACTTGAGAGTATTTAAAAGTTATGATTATGCTTCAAACAGCTTCTGAACCTATTTCAGGTCATCCCTTTCCTGTATCAAACAGCTGCTCCTAAGAAACAGGGAATCTGTCCCTCTTTATTTAGGTACAGTCGAACAGCGCTCATTGAATCACAGAATAGTTAGGGTTGGAAAGGACCTTAAGATCATCAAGTTCCAACCCCCCTACCATTGATGTTGCTTTGCCTCTGAAAGGCAATTCAATGTGCTTGAGAAAAATACAGAATGAGGGGGAACTAGATATTGCTAAAGCCTGTAACATGCAAGATGTGAATCTACTATTCTCAGAGCCATGTATTGCATGGAAAAAGAAGAAAGGTACATGGATGCATATAAAATTACATCTTTAGCATTTAAATAGTGTAAATCACTGCCGATTAACCTGTAGAAGAGAATCAGAGATCCTCTTCTATACATGCACACACACTGAAGTGATTACTGGAAATAAGAGATTAAATAAAAATAGATATAATTAAAAGCAAACAACCAAACAAAAACAATACATAAAAATAAAAGAGGGAAGTCTCAATGCCCTTACAAAGATGGAGCTGGTAGCAGAGTTTGTCTCTATTTCACTGTCTGACACAGTGCCTCTGGATCCGGCCAAATTGCCACCGTTTTCTACACTGGGGCCATCACCAGCATTGCTGCTCAAGTCACTGTCTGCTCCTAATGTCTCTCCAGAACTGTTACTAACCTGTGGAGAAAAATAAAGCAGTTACCTTCAATAGACAAGACACTGAAGAGAGAAAAAAAATGTAAAATGTTTCTTCTTCCTGCACAAAACAAGAAGCAGTACAACAGAAGGCCACATTTGCCTTTTCTCCTTCAGTAACATCTTTTATCAAATCCTACTCTGCAGAAAAAGGTGAAGAGAGACTCAGCCCTTTTAGGAAGGGGCTGTTTAGATTGGAAGAACTGCTTCGAACAGTCTAGATTGGAAGGGATCCGTTAAGATCACCTACAGACAAGCCCCCCCTGCTCAAGCAGGGTCAACGAGAGTATGTTGCTGAGGACCATGTGTAGTAAGGTTAGTAAAGCCTCCACAGATGGAGAATCCGCAGTATCTCTGGGCAAACAGCTACAATGTTTTGATGACCCTCAAACTAAAAAAAGTGTTTTCTTGTGTTCAGGTGGAATTTCCTCTGCTTTAATTTTTGTGTTGGAACTTTCTGAGCTCAGAGGAGGGCATACTTGAGTATTAACCTGCTCTTCTAGACACCTCTTCTATCTGGTGCAGTATCCAGTAGAATACGGTGTTCACTGGAGAAAGACAATCAAAGTATTATTCCTGTTGACAGGCTGAGAAAAGATCCTGGAAAGCCAGACATTCACAGATATGCAGCAGGTTTGAGAGATGGAAAACAACAAAAAGGACAGTTCCTTGGGTTTTGTCCCTGGAATAATCTGTGTCGAAAAACATGTGGTAGGGAGAAGGCTCATTCTCTTTTTACTGAATGCATTTGGTGCAACCTTTCCCTCTAGGGCCTATACTTGATCAGAAAGCAAGCAGACATCATTTGATATGATTCAAGTACTTTAAGGTAATACATCAGAAAGTTTGTTCTTTTTTTGCTCTCAATTTAAACATTAGTCTTTATAGATGGTTTATACACAACTAAGGCATATTTATAGAATTACTGCAATCCCCCAGTTCCATAAATACACTAATACGTAGGAATATGTAACAGCAACAAGCACCAAATATGAAGGATGCAATCTGTTAACAAAGCACTATGTTCTGACACCCATGCTTGCCACACGCCCAGAGATATGAAGAAGGAACAGACATACGTTATGCATGCATGACAGTGTGCAGCCATACCACACAGAATGTAGGCATGAAGGATCCTCCCCCACTTTAGCAAGCAATGACTTAAGATTTCACTTTGGCCACATCCTACCACTGTGCTGACTTCAGAATCCTGGCTTGTACTTCGGACCATAACTGCTGGTCCTCCGCCGGGAAGAGAGTCGAAATCACTCTTCTGCAAGCAATACACAGGACAGGAAGAAAAGCCACGTTAGTTTTTATCATAGGGAGAGAATATCCCATTCCTCTGGGTCTTGAATCACACTCCTTACGCTCCCTTGGTTTAATTAGCCAGCCACACTGAAAACTGCTGCCTGCATGTCAGAAAGATCACGGGGTCATAGAATCATAGAATCAGCCAGGTTGGAAAAGACCTTTAAGATCATAAAGTCCAACCATTACCCCAGCATTGCCAAGCCCACCCCTAAATCATGTCACTGAGGGCCTCATCTACACGTTTTTATGTAGCTTCATCTACATCTACAGTTTTTGGACATTTCCAGGGACAGTGACTCCACCACTACCCTGGGCAGCTTGTGCCAATGCCTGAGCACCCTCTCTGTGAAGAAATGCTTCCTAATATCCAATCTAACATCCAAACCATGAAATGGGGAAGGCATTTTACATAATGAGCCTTTCAAGATTTCTCAGACCTGAGAAGTCAAATCCTTTCCCTTACCACATAAATAAAGCAAGCATAGGAGCCACTGACCTGAGAACCTGAGGCCAAACTGAGGCCACTGTCTGCACTGATTTGGGATTTCTTCTCATCAGTTTCTCCCAAATCAAAATGTTTCACACCTTCTGGCCCTGAACAAAGGAAAAAGTAAACCATTACTGTACCAAAAAAGAACACTACGGCAGAAAGCAGATGACAGACTGAAAGCAGGAACAGTACCAAGAAAACCAATTTGGTTTCTCATTCCTTGGATTTAATTACTTTTTCTTATTCCTTGGTACTGTGAACAACAAGGCCAGCAGGACACATCTGCCATTCTTTAAATGTTAATTCGAATTTGAATACTCCAAAGGCATAGTCCAGGAATGACTATCACTAAACAGTACCTTGTTAGTCATTCAAGAGAGAAAACAGGACACACAAAGGTCAAGTAGCTTCCAGTTAAAAAATAAAAAACCATGCAGAGCATGCCATTCAACTCTAGGAAGCCACTTCCTTTATTCTTGGTAAAATAAAGGACACCTAAAATCAAAACAGCTAATTTGCTCCAAGTCTTGGACTGAGTTTGTTAGGTTGCCTGCAGCAACTATCTCCAATCAGGCAACACAAGGAAACGACTTAAGAAGTCACAATTGGTGTTACACCAGTAAGAATGTCGAGGCAGAAGCTTGGATGATGCTGTACTTCACAACACTCCCCAATTACATTAACAAATGGCTCTCCAGAGTTGACAGTCACATAGGTCAGTAGTGACAGAGGGAATCAGCAAGCATTAAGTCATGCATTCATTAACCCGCCGATCCGAAACAAAGAAAGGGAACAAGGACAGAGAACTTTATGTTCAATTTCCCATGCAGTTCTAGAATCACATCATCTATTGTCCTCTGATGGGATGGCAGAAGGAAAAGAGAATGATGGATAGGTAGAGCCTGAAAAGAAACTTGGATAAGCACTGAACGAGCTAAATAACGAGGCAAAGAAAGAATGTGTTATAGACTGCACACAGAATATCACTACTCTCAGAGAGGGGAAGAGGCTGAATGCAACACTTCTGCCATATCCATATCTGCCAACTATTCAGTAACAGGAAGACATGATCAGCAGCTGCAATATTTGTATTATATACCCGTGACTATATCCAGTATTTCTAAGCAAACTAAGCCACTGATCACAACAACCTGGAAATTATGAGCATGTTTGTATTATATGTAATATTAGAGAGGGTAAGACAGCGAAAAGGAAAGAAAAAGGGAAGGGAGGAGAGAGAGAGAGAAGGATAATATACAAAGATTTGTGGGAGTGAATTTGAGATGGTATGTAAACTCATGAATAGCAAAGCCATAAGCGGGCTGTGCAGACCATACCAACTTACTACTCGACCATCAATTCTCCATTTGAAGTGTTTTACAGAAAGTGTTCTTCATTTGTTATAGTATTCTGCCTCTAAATCCGTATCTTAGTTACTGTAAATCAAATCATCAAAGATTCTAACAAAGAGAAAGTATAAACCAAATTTACAAGAAAAAAAGGAAAATAACTAAAAGTATCCTTTCTAAGAATTTGGAATCTAATTTTCCAATATATTCCAATATTCAAATATATTCCAATAATATACATTGCTCACCTCTAGAGGTTTACTTGCACTCACTTGAAAGGCCACCATTTCTAGTTCTGAATAATGATGCAGACAGAAGTTTTACATCTCATTGCTACCACAGAAATACTAAACTGCAGCTGTCTGGTTTTAGCAATTTAAGAGCTCCCTGTCCAAACACATAATTCAGATATATTTCTGGCAATTTGATTTTTAAAGCAAGTGCAACTGAATGAAGCAGCTCAGGGACTTGACAGTGGGGCAACAGTGGTAACTGAGTTCAAGGAGCACAATAACCACAATCACATCGTTGTCACTCTAGATTTATAGGCACTTACAAACCTTCCCTTCCCTTCTTTATGGAGTTGTTATGTCCAATACATATAAAACACCTAAACCTCAATTTATCACTCCCAAAGTAGGCACCTACCCGAAAGGCCCAGTTTGGCTGAGTAGGGGCATGCATGTGCTATGTGTGTCCCACACACACTCCTGCTTTAGCAGAAAGCAAATCACATGTGGTAAGCTGTACTGCAGAGCTGCCCCATTTTCGTCATTCTCTCTGAACTAGCTCCAGGTGCTCATTTGTACTTAACTGAAGTATGTACCTGAGAAGCCTAAAACTAAGGCAGCAAATCCAGGCCGTCAGGAATTTTCACCCATTCATCTTAGCTATTAATCCTCCCAAACCTTCAGCCTGTAAAAGAGGCACCAGCTCTGCAAAGTAGAAACTACACTTCTGTTAGGAAACACCTACCACATCACGGTTGTTATAAACTAGCTACCATCCTGCCATATGTGCTTACTTACAACAGCAATAAACAAAAGAGCAAACCCTTGTACTATACCTGCAGGTAATATATAGTCAATGATTTATTCAACAACATATTTCAGTAGATGGTAAAATTTGTGTAGATTTAGGCTACTATTTCCACTCTGCAAACAGCCTTAATAATACTTCATAATAACTCCTTTAATATAGCATATAAAAACCAAAATTAGGTTGATTCCTTATTATGAGTCTGTTATACTAAATACAATTCTTCACATACACCTTCTCTCTCCCCCTCAAAAGTATTTCTTTTTGCAGACTGACTGTGGTCCTAAACTGTTCATGATTGATGCCAGGAAACAAAATTTGTTATCCCATGGCTTGCAAGAACAGAGAATTCTTCACACCAGTAACATTAAATCAATCTATTCATGTCAAAGACTTGTTAAGCAAAAAGGGTCTTGAACTTTTAAGAAAGGAGAAGGAGTATCTTAAAATCCTTCATATATATCTGATATGATGAGGATGCAGAATATCTGCTTCCCCTTCTTTGAAGAAGGCAACATTCAGGGGAGGAAAAAAAGAAAAGAAAAAGGAAAAAAGAAAAAAAAAAAAGAAGAAGATACATTTCAACACAATTTCCCCAGGGCAAACAGATCGGTTTGGTCTCCTCTATAACACAGGCTTTCTTGGTAGCCCTTTGTTGTGGTGGGTATAAAAACTGTGTGCCAGAGATGCAAGCTCACCCTGCACCTGGGGAGTTGGCAGTTATGGGGAGGCTGGAGGAGTCAGTTTCTATGGTTTTTAAATTCCTTACTCGTTTTTTCCAAAGCTTTTTGCTTTTTCACTTCCTGGTGCTTGTTCCACAATTCTACCCAAGATGCATTGAAAGCAGGAGAGAAAGAGAAAGAGTCAGCAGCTGGTCAGACAGGTGAAAATGGGGACAAAAAATGGAAACAAAAAGCCCACCCCTTTCATCTCAAAGGAAAAAAAAAAGGAAATTCCCAACAACTGCTGAGTGGAGAGTTCATTAACACCATTTTACAGGAAATCAATGCTAGGTATCAAGCACGGATCGAGCATCATCTCTCATTTATGAAGTTCAAATGTGAGAGATGACTTCATACCAACTATGGAAAATCAGCTATTATGAACACATATAATGCAATTAATCACCTTTCCTGAGAAAGGCCTTTGAGATTGTCAATTATTACTCCCAAATGTAGTAATCACAGAAGCTCTGATTAACAGAAACATTTTCATGTCCTCAGCTTGTATCATTGAAAGGAAAAGGCACAAAACCAGCAGCAACAATTCCAAGAAAATTAAAAAGGGTAAATTAACACAATGTTTAACCAATACTATAGCTTAATACCACAAAGTTTACAAGTACAAGAAGTTACTTTGTCCTGACAGCATTCACAATAACTGCTTGGCTCTGCCTATCAACTAGCCCTACATGGAAAAAGCTGAACTTCTCTGCATCTACTTGCTCCTATCAGGGTATAAGAATAGAAAATAGGGAAGAAGTAGAAGAAAATGAGCAAAGTATCAGTCATGATTAATGCCAAATTCCAAAATCCAAGTTAGGTCACAGCACTGCAACTGAGTCAAGGAATTCCATAAGAGGATACAATGCAGAGAAAAGAGAAAACGCCTGAAGTCTACGTGCACCGTTTTCATTTGAAGCTTAGCCCCGAGACAAATCATAATGAGGCCCTTCCATTTTCCTATCACATTCCTCAACCCTCTGAACTGAAGTCATCTTTTCTGTTCAGAAACATCAGATCATTCCAGGTGCTGGCCTGTTGGCCAAAGGAAATGTTACAAACTGACATGCTGAACTGAGTGCTGTGGACTGTCCTCTCCCACTAGCGTTTTTAATGGTGCAGAGGGAAATACTCTTAGAATCTAAAAGTGGCAAAGGGAAGGAAAGGGAAGCATATTGTTCTGCTGCTCTTCAAGGAAAGTTGCTGAGCAAATAAAAGGTCACTTGAAGCATGTCAGAAACCCATCTCACCCTGCAGGTGGCAGAAATTAGGGCAAGACAGGGTCTAGAAAAGTTCTATTGAGCAAAATCTCTACTGAGGAAAGAAATACATAAAATAAAAGGAATGAGTCAAAATTGTGGAGGAAAGCTCCACAGCTTTGGATGTATCAGGAGCAAGGCAAAGGTAGCAAAGGAGACAGCTAGAAAAACAGCTGCCAGACAACTGATTTCTGTATCTGCTTCATGATTGATGGATGTTCCTTCAACTTTCATTAAGTACACAGATGGACAGGATAAAATTGCCTCTGGATCCAAACAGCATCCTATAGGCTTATCTAGCTGAGCACAGTGCCACAGATAACAGTCTCTTTAAGATGTACTGAATTTGGTTTTGAAAGGGCTTTGAAAACACCTGGCGTCTGAAGTGCTCAGTCCATCAGGCTTTACTATAAAAAGCCACAATAACTGCCATTAAATCACTTTTAGATGACTTGCCTGATAAGTCAGGGTAGCGTATATCCTAGCACAGTCTACTTAGTCAAGTAAGAGAAGGAAAACCTCAAGTAAACTCAAGGGGCATAAAATATTGTGCCTGACTTTGTTACATGAGCCTGAACTAAACAGGACAGCAGGTCCAAGGCGGATCTGATGCAGACAACGTAGGTAGCACAATCTTTTCTACTTCAAAAAGTGTCAAAATGGAGTGATTTGCCAGCATTAAATTAATTCTTTCAAGACTAGTACTGGAGACTTCAGGAAACACTGACTTTTTCTGCAAGTATGTAATAAACCAAACTAATCACTATTAACTGTCAACTTCAAGGCCACCAGCGTCCTAAGAAAAAAGGCCAACACTCCAAGTCATGACCATGCTCCATCCCCGGAAGCGTTCAAGACCAGGTTGGACAAGGCCTTGGGTGATATGGTTTAGTGTGAGGTGTCCCTGCCCATGGCAGGGGGGTTGGAACTGGATGATCTTAAGGTCCTTTCCAACCCTAACTATTCTATGATTCTATGATCTTGGAAGACAAGAACTCCAAAAGTAAACAAATATGTGGTGATCTTTCAGGAAATAAAGTGTCAGAAGCATCATCTTCACAATGAATTTCCTAGCTAAGCAATTAGGTATTAAAGCACAGCCAAGACCAATCCTCAATGGATACAAATCCACCACTCTTCACCTCAAGAACAAGAATTTTGAATACCAACAGCCTTCCTTGTTACAAGGGAGCATCCTACATACTTCAGAGGTACAGAAGAAACCATAAACCTTTTGAGAAGTGAACAAGAAAAGGAACAAGCAGGAACATATCCACCCTGAACTTTGGAAAACTGTGATCCTCCTGGCCATTGTTCCTGTAGTAAAGGAAACTGCACACATTCTGCTACCATTCTCTAGATCTCAGAGATGCAGATACACCAACACGCACTTTGTGTATGACTACTGCAGACAGTGCTGTACACGATCTTACTCCACATGCTCACGACTTACTTTCCATTCTACTATTTCCTCTTGTAACTAGGTCAAAAGGGTAGCAGCTCCATTTTATTCTGTCCATACCTGTCAGCATCTTCCCAGCCTCATACAAAAAAAGGAACTGCTGAGGTTCAAAGGGATCTCTGAAGATCATCTAGTCAAACCTCCCTGCATAAAGCAGGGTCAACTAGAGAAGGCTGCCAAAGGACCACATCCAGTCAGGTGTCCACTACCTCCACACATGGAGAATCCAAAACCTCTCCAGGCAACCTGTTCCAGTGCTGCACCATCTTCAGTAAAAACATATTGTCTCCTGTTTAAATGGAATTAGTTACAAACACTTCATTTCAGCAATGTGTAAACGTTTACCAAATGCTTCTTTAGGAAAGAAGTTAGCTTGAATGAGAGTCTGCATTTCACTACAGGAGGAATTTCAGCCTACCCATGACTAACTCTGGCCCTGTATATCCGAAGTATTGTCTTATATTGAAGCTTCCATAACAGACCATAAAGGAACTATAACAGCCAAGCAGCTTTAAATTCTCTTCCTACAATATGAGAGAAATTCCCTTTACTTCTTGATCTCAAGGGTCAGATGAACATGTACACTACATGTTCTTTTGCAGGCATTTCTTAAAGACTGACTTACACGCTAGTCTATGGCTTTTGGTGACAGACAAAATCAGTTAGGAATAAAAGCTTCAGGAAAAAAAAAAAAATCACTGAAGCCTTTCAAACTGCGATCAGTTTGGTAAAACCATACCTTTCCTACAATTTAATTCTAGAGAAGACAAGTGGAAAGCATTAGAGCATCAGAACCATCAATAAGAACTTACTTGTTGCCTGCCCTTGAAGACTGCAAATTGTTTAAGGATAATATTCTGGCAACAGTAGTTAACGTTGCCATGTTACTAAGTAATTATAAGTAGCACTTATTTTGAAAAGAAGTCCTTATGATGCTTCACAACACCGACTGTCTGATCTCTGGGGTTTCTATTTCTATGAGGCTTTAGTTTTATCTGAGGGAAAGAAGCAATCTCAGCAATCCAGCCAAAAGACCTCTCTTTGTTCTTTAACAGAACCCTGGCCTAGCATCTGTTCTATTCTCAGCTGCGTCAGAAGCATACCTTCCTTTTCCCCTTTTTACAGGAAAGAAATAAAGTACCCAGAGCAAACAAACCCACTGCACTCAAGTGCTGGAAATCTGAACCTCGTTTAGCTCCCTGATTGATTTTCAAATAGAGTGCAAGACTGGCTCCTGAGCAACTGCCTCCATAGATTACCTCCTGAAACGTGAAAGAAAATCAAGTCAGAGGGGTTTAGTATCAGTTCAGGACTCAGCCCCACTCAGCCTGCAGTTGTTATAGGTGAATGTCTGCATTCCTGCCACATATTCCTTTGTCTTATGCTACATACTGCAGATACAGCCTGACAGTAGCACACTGCTTTTAGGAGATTAACCCTTCATACAATGATTCCATTAAAAAGTTCCTTTAAAATATAAGAAGTTTATTCTTACAGGCTATAAGAAGCAATGTCTAAAATTCAACATGACTTATTTTTGGACTTGAGAAAGAATTTCTCTCATAAAACCTACCCCTAACTTTTTCCCAGACATAAGGAAAAGCTATGCCAGCTAAGAAATTAGACTGGGAAAACTTCCAGTGACCAGCCTAGCAGATGCTGTTTAGAAGGACATGCATTCTGTTTGCTGTTGCATAGAAGGAAGATCCATCAGTCTTGCTCACTGAAACTGCAACGCTGCAACTAAAATCTTCTTGGCAGTTATTAATATTACTAATCAGCAGATCCTGGCTCCCACTTCTATCAGGATGCAATCTAGATAACTCACATGTAGTCAGCAATCAGAGAGCTTTTGTTTCATGTAGTCCTTCCTGCAGTTGCCCTTTCCAAAGACCTGCTGTTCCCATTTCCCTTTTGCCACTCCCTGCTGCTTGAAAACATCAATCACAGAGCAAAATACAAAGTTGTCTATAATGTAATGAAATTCAGAAACAATTCAGAGAAAAAATGAGAGAAAACTGCCCTGGATAGTTTATCCAAGAGTAGAGTGAAAACACATGGTTGTTCCTTGTGATCCAAGGTGTAAATGAAGCATGTTACAGCAGCAATGTAGTGTGTTAAAATGGAGAGAATGCAAATAGAACCTAATGCCAAAAGAGAAGTCCCTCCTGCACTTCACATGCACCACAATACACACCAATGGAAGCAATAAAATTCTCTTCCTTTAGACTCCTTGTGTCAAACTCCCTTGGCCCTTTGCCTGGAGGGCTCGGTGCCTTTGGCATCGGCTGAGGTACCGGCAGCTGCATCACAGGTTTTGGCTCCACTCTCGGAGATGATGCAGGATCCTTGCCAACTGGAGTGACAGATCCATCCGTTGGGCTTCGTTTCCTCTTTTCTGGTTCTTGAAAGAAAAAAAACCAAAGTGTTGGGGAAAAAAAAATGAAAGGAAAAAAACATCAGTAGAAGGAAATGAGAGCAGGAAAAGGAAGATGAGACAGATGGTCTCACCTACATCACTCAACCTGGCATTGAAACAGCTCAGTCCCACATTTGTTCCCATAGGTCACCGTGGCTTGCAGATAGTCTGACACACTGGTGAAAACAGCAGAGGAGAAAGCCAGAGGGCTGGTTTGGGGATACTAAAACTATCACCTTCCTGTGTATTTGCAACCTAGGAATCTTCTTTGACACAGTAGCTGTACTGTCTCCTCTGCTGAGTTGTGCAAAACTAAACCACCAAGAATATCGCTTCTGGAATGTAAGCAAGCTCTTCTCACAGTGCAAAGATGACAAATACAATCCTCTTTGATGGGTAACACCAAATGAAACCTCAGTTAGGAAAAAGATCAAAACACTATTAACTAGAGCTCCCCCATCATTCTCCAATACTTCTCTGATCCAAGCCACCTAGAACACCAACTATAAAGTGTTTAGTAGATGCTACTTCTCTGCTGCAATGAGTTAAATAGCTTTTCATCATTTGAGATTAAAGCTGACTCAGATGTTAAGGAGAGAGGTGGCTTCTTGTCATCCTTTTCTCTGTTGCCTTATGCATGCATTTTCTTATTTTGAATTAAGAACCAGATTTAAGAAAAAGCTGAGAAATAAAGAGGTATTTTCAGACTTTCCCCTCCAAAAGTACTTAGTGATATAAGAATTATATCGAGGTGGTTGGTGAGACGCAAGTCTCATATGGTTTCACATTAGAAATATCTCCCTTCCTATTCAGGTTGCCTGCAATAACATCCCAAAACTGTGGTTGGGACAGTGTTAGCTGAAGGTCCCCACTCTTAGAATTTCTACTTCATCAGTAAAAGACCTGGGCTTTGTATCTTGCTGCATACCTTCAATCAAATATCAGTATGGCCATTATTTTGTTTTTGTCTGGTTACATGTGTGCAAGAAGCACAAAGCAAAAAGCTTTGTAAGTTTTCAGTAACGATGGTACAGTTCTCAACTATTCTAAACCCTTTGAAACATCAGAAGCCACAAAACAGCTTCCTTTACAATAAGGATTTTGTTTGGTTCATAAACACTGTAGCCTCATAAACACCTCTTACCTTTGTTGTAATAGTGGGTATGTGCTATCTCTAGCAGGCCAAAAACACTGGCCATGCCTCCCAGGCCAGCATTTGCATATGACTGCTCCAGGCTCAGCACAGTGCACTTAAGCAAGTCCAGCATACCCTTGTAAACCTTACGGCTGATCTCCTGCAATGAAAACCCATCGGTGTTACTACTTCACAGTTGAGGAAGTAACTCAAGAACATAAACCCCAAAACTGCCGAAACATCAGCTTTTAGGAAGCAGTTTAACAAAGACTTTCTACAAACTAAGCCTCAGCAGGCACTAGGTACGAGGACCCTGCAGAGTTCACCACTGACCACATCCTGTATGACATCCTGTCGAGCATCTTCTTCTGACTGGATCGTGCGATTCAGCTTGCTCAGTACAAAGACACGGAGCTGCTCACTCTCCAGCAGACGGCGGACTCTCTTCATGTTCAGCCAGCCAACACCCTGCCCATCAAGAACATTGTGTACTACTTCCTTCAGGAACTGCTGGTTCTCACTGGTGGATTTAAGAAGAAGCAGGCAAAAGTTAGTCCTCTGCTTACCTTGGCTTGCATGAGGAGAGATGTGGCCAGGACACACACACAGATGCACTTCCTACCAATGCTAAGTTTACAAGAAAAGAAGCTCAAATCTAGCTATGCCTGTTGCTAACACAACTGCACACAACCCAAGCTCTCCTCCAAGGGAGGAGAAAGCATAGTCAACAGTTGAGGTAATTTTTACTTGCACCACCATTGGCTAGACTGCCTTGTTCTCAGAACAGACTCAATTATAAGGAATAAATACTGAGTTAAAATAGGGAATTTTTTGGATCTCGGACAGAAAGAGGATACATTTCGAAGCAGAGAAAATTATGTGTGCGCATTATTAACTGTAAGACTATCCATACTAAATCTTCTTGAACAATGGCACATGCAAGCTTAAGGCCACAGAAAAGTACTACCTAGTTTTCAACAGCTAAACTCCTGAGGAAACATTAGCCAAGTATGACATGACTCTAATAACCTTTACACTCAAAAAGTAATGAAAAGTATTACCTGGAATTACTAGTTCGTCCCTGAGGCGATGGAGATTCTCTCTTCACTGTTGGGCTGTGCTTAATGACTGAAGACTTTTGATCCACAAGGGCGCGTCTGTTTCCTAAATGGGAGAGGAGACAGGATGAGAGGAAGGGGTGGGAGGAAAACCATCTGATCCCAGGACAGTAACAAGCAACGCTAATGTCGGCTAACACACCTATTTGGATTACAGGTAACAGACTGAAAACAAAATGGAAACTCCAAAAAAGCAGCAGCGTAGATCATATTCTAGCATCACACATCGGCAGAAAACAGTAATGGGAGTAATGCAGAGAGAAAAAGAGAAGATGGTAATGGGAGCAGGAGGTGAAAGGCAGGAAAAGTTTGGCTGCTCTGCATGCAGTTCCACAACAAGAACCATCTTCAAATTAGTCACTGTATGTAAAAGCGTAATGCATTGGGGTGACTAGTATAGATCATGTGGTACTGGTTACCCAGTGAGAAAGGTAGCCCAAAGTCAGGCATAGGGAATGCTCAAAATAGTTATATCATGCACAGCTCATGCTGTAGGGAACCCACCTTCATTGCTTACTGGGCCAGCTTCAGTAATAATCTCCATTATAGTATTTAACCCAAATACTGGGACACAAAATATACAATTAGTAGTGCACTACAATATCTACACTCCCCACCATCAGCATCAAAGAATCCAACTACCAGCTTCTTCCCAGCCCTCCCTCAAAACAAAACCCAAATGATGTCAGAGCAGGAAGGATGCTTGAAAGCCCAAGACAACAAGGGCCAGCCTAAATAATGTTAGAGATAGAGCTTGACTTGAAATTTGGCATCGTGGAACCAATGTACTGCATCTTCAAGGACATTATTGCACATATTGTATTTCAAGGGCACTATCAAAAACATCTGTATCACCGAGGAAAAAATATCAATGGAGGTGCATGAAATCAAAATTAAAAAGGAAGATGGAAAGTGGTCAAACAGCAGCAATGAGATGGAGTCCCAGCATCATTTCCCATTACGGTTAGAGACACAAAGTACCACACACATTTGGTAAGAACAAGTTAATGCAGCATTTTTATACCTGTACAACAGACAAAAACATTTAAAAACCAGTGAAGTGCTCAGTGGGAGTCCCAGTGAGCCAGCATGCACACATAACACAAACACACACACACTGGCACATGCGTAAAACAGATCGAGCTACTCTATAGAAATCCCATCCTCATATCTGCACATAACATTAAAGGCCCTGCAGGGTTACAACAGTCAGGAAAAGAACACAAAAGTGCAGAAGACGAGGCACAAAGCATGAACGTGGAATGGCAAACCCCATCACTGTTTTCTTCCAATGCATGGAATTAGGCATTAAGTTTACCCATGGAAATAACCCTGCTATGAGGTATGTTTCTTATCCAGTACAACTGGACATGAAAACATAACCAACTGGTAAAAGGTTGTGCAAAACAGCTGTGCAGAGGCTCTGCGAGTGTTTTCACCCTACCAGTCCTGCTACTCCTCATTTTACACACAGGGAACGGTTACTCGTCTCAAAAACAAAGTCCAAAGCAGAAACACAAACCCCAGCTTTGGGCCTTTGTTTCTACAAGGTCAAAGGTCAGCAAAACATGATACCAACCTTCATTCACATCCCTTCCCACTTCCAGATTAAAGTAATCTTTACCGATTAAAATGATGAGGAGGAAAAAAATAAATGAAAAATAAAAATCAACATATTAAAAGAAAAGCAGTAAGTTCTAATCAGAGTAACTCAAAAGGTAAAGTAAAACCATTCCCCATTTTAGCAGGTGTAAAGGTCTCAACACTAATATAGTTGCATGTGCTCAGTCACTCTTCTGTTACTACACGTGACACAAGGATGATCAGGCTGTCCTGCTCCCCATACTAAGTAATTTCTCTAGTGCCCATTTAGACATGTTACCTAATGATACTGCAGACAAACAGATGTTCCAATGAGAAGACTGTGCGAATAAGTTAGGAATTGATCTTCCCTCTGAAGCTGAAGTATGGTTATAATCTGATTTTCTGCTTAGTGAACTGAAAAGGCTATAAACACTTTTGAAACCCACATAAACTGCAGACTTCGCGGGAGCTTGGCACTATCCACATTTACAAATGCAGCAGCAACACTTTAACAAGTTACCTAAGGCTAATCATGAAGATAGTGGCAGTGCAAAAGTAGCACCTACCCCTTGGTTCCTATTTTTTTTACACTGATTACTTAAAATTAAACCAAAGCAAAATATAAACCAATATTCAAAGTGTGTCTGTTAACACAGACTAGACCTGTGCCAGCCCAATTGTTGGGAATAAGTCTGAATGAGAACTATCAAGGCAATTTACTGTCTTGAGACTTCAGACAGGTACTACCCAAACTACCAAATGTGTCACCCCTGGGATTCCTGTTAGGGGTAAGACCTCATACTGCAAAGTCACAAGAACTGTAAAGCCTGTAGAAGACAAAGGGAAACATGGTTACCTTTCAGGCTGGGGAAGGGAGTATTCTTGTCTCTCCCGACTTTGGTTGGTAGGGCTAAGTTGGACAAACTGAAACTTGTGCTGTGGTTTCTGTACAGGCTGCCTATGAGAAAGGAAGAAAACAGTTAAATGCCTAATGCTCACTGCACACTCCCAAGCTTCCTTAACTTCCTACAATTTACCTTCTTATTCCAAATCCTTAAAGATTAAGTTCTTTATTACCCCAGAGTCTCACAAGCTTAACATCATCACATTTACGTCACAACCACATCTCTAATTACGTAATTCTAAATTCTTAGCTTTCATGTTATAATCACTGCTGGTTTATTTTTGAGTCTTAAATGTAACAGCAATATCCACCGGTCTTCCTGAACTTAAAGAGGTAACCTCACATCACCCATGACTTCTAGTCTGACCTTCTTTTCTGGATCAAATGGATAGCAAGGGCCATGTGAGAAAAAAGCATGATGGAAGATGTCCAAAACGTGCAGTTCTGAAGTGAGGATTGTGCACTGTGCCCAGTGAAACACTAAATCTGCCATAAAGGCATGCTTTAAAATAGAAGCTTTCCATTTATTAGGAGGAAACAAAAGCTCTTCCTAGTACAGACAGATCTTAAGAATACAACAATGCAGGTTGTAGACAGCCTGAAAGCATCTCATGTAGATCAATGAGCTGAATAACACTTCAAGATGTTCATTTAAATGTCAGCATACTATTTAAATTTGCTTTGGTTTTTTTTTTTTTTTTAGCCTTATTTTAATAACAATCATTCTACAAGAAACATCCAATATATTTTCCCCACTGCTGCAAACTTCTTGCACTGCTCCCCACTATACTGCAAGACTCAACTGGCCGTCTCTTCTTTCACTCATTAAAAACCTCTGGATTAGTTTTCCACTCCTGTGGATTTTATTATTAAAATATAACTGAAAGTAGATGAGCACAGTCACAAAATTGAATTTAGCACCTACACACACACCAGGGTAGCACGGAAAGCATACTATTTTTGTACCAACTTCATAAAATTGCACACATATTTGTTTAAATGAAACTGGAAGAATTTCTGATCTGTGCCCTGACATGCCCTGAAATAACAGAAGGGCCACATAAGCCTCTTTTCTGAAGGATGCATAAAACAATAGCTGTCAGCAGTGTAGGGTAAGTAAGTCCTGTGGCTCCTAATATGAGAGACCTGGTACCAGTTTGACAACTGTCCTGCGTTCAGCTGTAGCAGTTATTTTTCTCCTTCTTAGTAGCTGGTGCAGTGCTGTGTTTTCGACTTTAGTCTGAGAACAACACTGGTAACACCAATGTTTTTAGCTGTCGCTGATCAAGAACTTTTCAGGCTCATGCTCTGCCACTGAGAAGGGGCACAGGAAGCCGGGAGGAAGCAGAGACCGGACACCTGACCCAAACTAGCCAAATGGGTATTCCATACCACAGCACGTCATGCCCAGTATAGAAACTGGGGGGAGTTACCCAGAAGGCCCAGATCGCTGCTCGGGTCGAGCTGGGTATTGGTTGGCAGGTGGTGAGCAATTGCAATGTGCAACACTTGTGTTTATTGTTTTCTTTTCCACTTTTAGTTTTATGTTCTCTCTGCTTGTTATTTCCCTTATCATTATTATCATTGGTGGTAGCAGCAGTGGTTTGTGTTATACCTTACTTACTGGACTGCTCTTATCTCAACCTGTAGGAGTTATATTCTTTTGATTCTCCTCCCCATCCCTCTGGGTGCAGGGGCGGGGAAGGAGGAGAGTGAGCAAGCAGCTGCGTGGTTCTGAGTTGCTGGCTGGGCTTAAACCACGACAACCAAATCTTTCTTTTGAGTAGCCATCCCTCTATCCTATCTCTCTGTAAACTTTAATATAATAAATAAAATAGCTTAACGAATGCATGAGTACATACTTGCAAAAGACATGATGCCCCCAAAGCCTTCACTGCTGTTGTTAGAGACAGTTGAGTTTGGGGAGCTGGCCCTGGAATCTGAATCTGCATCAGAATCACTGGCCAATTTTAAACTGTTTGGACGGAGTAACTTCTGAGACCTGTAAAGAAATTAAGTACAACTGTTATCAGCTTTCTCCCCTCCCACCCTAAATCAACACATTGTATGACTGTGGGAGATGGATGTTGGTCTTATTCCACATCAGTTTTCAGCATTGTTAGCTCCTACTGCTTACATAAAAGCAAGGAACTGAGGGAACTGAGCATGTGCCTTTATTCAAAGCAGAAGGGGTGAGAGAATCATAGAATAAATACTTAGGGTTGGAAAGGACTTTAAGATCGTCCAGTTCCAATCCCCTTGCCATGGGCAAGGATGCCTCACACTAAACCATGTCACCCAAGGCTATGATCAACCTGGCCTTGAACATTGCCAGGGATGGAGCACTTATCACTTCTTTGAGGTTTCAGTATTAAATGGAAGCAACCAACAACACATTTCAGATGCAAAAGGCATTTGAACAAATGAACATTAAACTGCATGAAGCAGATGGAAACCCCAACAGTGCTGTACAGAAGGGAAGAAGACAAGAAGGACTCACCTGCTTCCATTGAGATTCTGGTTAAATCTTGGGGTGTAGCTCTCTTCCTGCTCATCATCTTCATCCTCTGTGGGAAAACCATACTGTGGTTCAAAGTATGGATTGTCATACTCTCGCTTCCTCACCACCCCTTCTGAGGAGCTCATGCTGCCAGCTGCACTGTCGCTCTCCCGCCGATCCAAGCTTATCTTGGGAAAGCTTGGTTGCAGTGACAAAGAAGGGAGGTGGTTTGTAAATCCAGCAACCAACTTCTCTTCCATTTCTGCTGCATCTGTTGACTCCTGTGGACCAGTCAAATCACTGATCTGCTCACTAACTTGCGTTCCATACAACTGAAGGGCAGGACAAGAACAATTATTTCAAACTGGAAAGTCTGCAGGGTCTCTTCTATTAGTTACTGGGCCCCCACTCCATCCCCACTCTCTGTAGCTTTAATCTAGGATTTCACAGACACTGCATTATTTGTGAATTATTCTATGGGCTTACTCCCCTGTAAACAGATCTTACTGGTAAGTCTTAGCTCAGGATAACAGCCCTCCATTACCTTGCTTCCTGGTTATGCAAACAACTCCCATTCTTCCTAAATGACCACAGATTTATGTGTTTCCCCACCCCACTCCCTGTTCCTCTAACACATCAGGTCTTTCCAGACTGCTCAAGCAATTCCTGGAGTCACAGCCAGGCCCACTGGTCTGTTAATGCTGCATTTTCTTAATGCATGGGAACTTTTACATGCAGGAATGCTCTATCCCAGCATAAGAGGGTACCAGTAAACTCCACCTTGCTCAGAAAGTCCAGAAAGAGCATGCAATTTAATCTGCGCATGGTTTCACAGTCTAGGTTTTGCCCTCCCCGAAAGAACCATGTGCATCCTCCCATTCTTTATATCCTAATATGCTGATCTTGGGGCTGAACTCATCTCAGTACACACATGATTCACTCCATGGATGACAGTGCTGGGGCTGCTACTGGCTGTAGTACTGGAACTTGAACGAGGCTGGTTGTTCTCTTGGGAGTTTTCACTGTCCATGGCCTGTTCATCCATATCTCCTGAATATTCTTGAAAATCATCAAATTCCACTTCACTGGCATCACCAAGGGCTGCGTGAGTCAGGGGGTCAACATCTGCAAACACAGCATTTTGTGTTAAAGAACATTGCCTTCCTCAGCCTTTTGCCCATCTAAAGTTCCTCAGCAGATGACAACTGCCCAGTAGAATAAACCTGCATAAAAACTTCGGTTGTAAAGGTTTTTTAGAGGTCATCTGTTCCAACTCTCAGCTAAAAGCAGGAGTTACTTCAAAATTAGAGCAGGTTACTCTGGGCCTTGTCCCACTGAGCTCTGAAAGTCTCCAAGGCTTGACATTCTACTGTGACCCTGAGAACCTGTTTAACTACACTAACCACAGAGATCTCGTTTTTATGTCCATGCAGAGTATCTTTTGTTCCAAATTATAATCATTAGCTCTTGTCCTTGGGACACAGGAAATGCGTTGGCACTCCTAGACTTAATTTACTTAAATGAGAGTTTCCCACTCTCACAAGAGAAACTATTGCTGCAGCCTCCATATAAGCCACAGAGAATGCATTTTCCTGTCCCCACTAGGACACAGTGACTCATTAAAGCCAGCACAGAGAACCAGTATGTGGGGGCAGAAGAAAGCTCGTACTCTGCTACCCAGATTCCACATTATTTACTTGCAGCAAGAGGTTATTTCCAGATCTAGTGAGCCAGTTTTGTTCAGCAGCACCTATTTCTGTCCTTCCTCCTCCCACTGTCCTTTGGAGGAGGACATTTTATGTTCATGAGCAGGAGAAATGTCTTTTTTCAGCCTACCCCTGAATACTGAAGGAGTATAGAAGACACTTTCACCTCAGAGCAAGACTACAATGGAACAGTACTTTGATCTGATTCAGGGAATTAGGGGAGGTATTTTTTCCAGAGTGCAGATGAACAGGGACAAGGAGACTTACGTGGACCTTGTGAAAGTGAAGTTCAAAGTTACTCACTTGGGGTATCACCATTAATGTCACATTTCATCATCTCACTGACAAAGTCACCAAGGGAGGAGTAGGAGGAACTTGAGTCGTCATAGTCGACACTGTCACTGCCACTGCCACAACAGGTAAGAGAGAGAGATGAGTGGCAGCATAACAGCAACAACCAGGCCTGATGTTTCAAAGGTGTGAATCAGCACTGTTTGCATGGACCTCTGAAAAATCTCACGTCAATCTCTACAAACAAATCTCTGGCCAGAGTCAGAAGCCAGCTTCATGAAAGGTCAGAGCAAATGAAGTAGCTTTGAGGTAAATGAAGAGACATTATGGGAAGACATTTAAAGGCTCTCAGCAAAGTCAATGAGGTCAGGCAAAAGTGAGCAGGGAGTAGTGTATTAATTCTTTGTGTGCGTGTCAACTTCAAGGGAACTGGAAACGACAAAGCATTCCCTTTTTATACTAATGAAAAATCCCACTCTGTCAGGACCACTGGTGCTGTGTAGAAGGTAAAAGATGTGCAAGTCCCAGCCTGAAAGAGCTCACAGGCTAGCAGAGAATTAAGAATAATAAAACTAGCTGCAAAACTCCAGGAAATACAGCTAAAACTACTGTAAAAAAAAAAAAAAAAAGCTTACTCTTATTTTACTGAGCAAATGAGGAGGTCTCAGGCAGTGGGTAGTACTAACAAGCTTTGCATAACTATGTGCACTGAGTAGAGATTTGAAAGAGTGCAAAGATGGGTGGGAGTACTTGTAGTACTGCTGTAGAAATAACCAGAGACAGAACAACATGAAAGAAAAAAGCATTAGGGTGGGAGGAAATACCAAATGTCAAATGGCATATAGATAGCAAAAGAAAAGAAGAAAATACAAATGGAGAATCACATGATATGAAGGGTTGAGAAGATACTAACAAAGGGGTTGAGAGGTTGCTGTCATAACAGAGCAGTGGGACAGTTTACTTCAGTGTCACTATTCTGCCCAGAAAGAAGAAATAAAACAGCAACCTGGCAGGCTAAGGAAAAGGCTGCAATCAAGAAGGAGGAGGAGAGGCCCAGCATTAAGTAACTACCATGTGACTTGTGTCATGCTCCTCACTAACCTGTCATCAGTGGGATCCGAATCTGTTTCCTTCTCTGCTGGGACATTCAGTGCTTCAGCCAGCTGTGAATTACTGTCATAGACACGATAGTGGATGGGCTGCAGCTGGTGAGCGTACCACTTTGGTTTGTCACCAATCAGTGCTGGGTCAAACATGTCTGCACGAGAAACAAGGAGAAAGTTAACTGAACCCATTTACTGGTGTCAAAGGCTTCATTCACAGAGGGTCTCCCCTACTAAGTCTTGCACAAAGGAAGGGACAGCCTCTACTCTAAGAAGCCTACAAGACTTCTCTGTAACCAAACAAGACAAGAGGTAAAATTAATGGGAAGAGTGAGTGGCTAACAGCTGGGCTAACTTGGTAGAAACATATGAGGACATAAATAAAAGTGCTCCTTGAACTGGATTTCCCTCCAATGGAGGAATAACATGGCGTAAAACTAAGCCCTTCCCTAGAATCACTCTACTTTTTAAGCTCCTGCATTACATTCAAGTGCAGGAAAGGCAAGACCAAAACTTACTGTTATGAATTCTCTGGAAAGCATAGTTTGTAGGGTTGAGTGACCATTCTCCAAAGTATTCTACTGCCTGTGTCCTGGAAAGCTTATCTGCAAAAGGTGTTTGCTTTGGCCTAGAGGCAAGGAAAGAATTTGCTCGGAAGGCCACCACTGGTCGTGGGAAGAGCCGAAGAGTGCGAGTATGCATCTGGAAACCTTGCAAAACATTTGGTGAGTTGAAGAATCTCACCATGGCAACCCTAAAAGGAAAACAGAGAACAGCGTATCAGATAAAAAACACAGAACACAACAGGAAAGAAGACAGTCTTCTTAGAAAATTATTGTCTTGAAATAAAAAAGGAAGGAAAAAAAAAGCCACCAAGAAATCAGTTTGGTTTAATTCACCACCTCAGCAATAAGACCCAATACCCCAATGAGGGGTATCATTCTCCTACCCACTAGTTGAGGTGACAACTAAGTCTTGAGCTTTTTTTTGTAGTTCAAGGCTTCTGATTTAAGCTGAGGATTGAACAGCAGACTAACAAGTCCAGGTAAAGTGGATGATCTATAGGAACATCCAAGAAACAAAACACCCCCTCTGAAGATAAAGAGTTATGTTCATGCAGCTAACAGATCTGAGATAAACACTGCTCTTTTTTGCCCATGACGTGAAGTAGAACCTGGAAGATACTGCTTCTACCACAGGACCCATAGAAATGTCTGTGCTGCCTTCAAATGCAAACTTGACGAACACACAATACCCTTCTGTTCAGGCTCACCTGGTAGCCACATCCACAGAGTCCACATCATTTCCATAGATCAGAGGGTTAAATTCTGTGGAAGGAGTAGACTGCAAATCATTCTGCGGTCTTCCCAGCAGCAATGGCACCTCCTGTCCCTCTTGGAACTTCTCTAGATTAAGAATGGGCTGAGTATTCAGACTCATACTGGCCAGTGCCTAACAAAGGACAACATTATGCACATATTCAACAAGGAAAGTTATTCAAGGAGCAAGAGAGAGATCAGAGCTACCCTGCCCTACAGGCAACTGCAACAACTGTGCATGCTCCATTAGCTTTTCTTAAACCACCTCCTATGCTGAGTCAACAAACATCTTCAGGCCCTCCTTTGTGTAGATCATCAAAACAATCTCCTCAACGCTGAAATAGTGCTGGAGCTAGCCAAGGAGTAGCACAGAAATTCACTTTGCTACATCACTCACAATGCGGAAACAGTTCAAACTAGACTACCAGTAGGATGGCACTGTGTACAATATTCTAGAGTTATTCCCATGTGCAATTTGAATACATCTTGGGACCCAGACTCCTTGAAACTTGCTTTGTATGTTGACCATTCAACCAGTAAGTTTGATATCCCAGGACAATGCAGAGACACCTTTACACAGGTATCTGCCTGCATCCCTGCAAACCTCCACTTCCCACCTGAATGAGTTCTTCATCTCTCCATAAAACTACCATCTTCTTCAACCCTCATGACAACTTCAAGGATATTCACCAGAGCAGCACAAGTGGTAAATCAGTCCTGGACACCCAGACCTATCCTAAATCTTCCTCATTTCTCTCATTTGTCCACTGACTCTTCATCTTTTTATTTCAAAAATAAATACATGAAACAAAACAAAACCAAAAACTCCAAAAAGGAAAAGGGTAAAATGGAAGATTGAGGGGAAAAGAATAAAATAAAGAACCTTGTTGTCAGGAGTGAGCAGCTGTTTCTGAGTGATTGCAGTCATGCTAACCAGACACTGGAGGCAAGATGGAAGATCATATGATAACAGCAGCAGCCCATCAGAGCCAAGACGAACACATGACCACAGAGAAACAGATGGGAGGAAAAAAAAAACCTCTATTACTACCAAATATCACAAATGAGACGAAACAAAAGGGACCACAAAATAGGTACATCTGGGGAGAAAGGCCTAACTGCCCCACCCCCAAACATTCACATCTGGCCACTTGGGTAGTATGAAGGCTGCTGTCCTTACTGATGCAGCTATGAACTTTCTACTGCAGTTTAAAAGCAGCTATCCTGAATTTTACTCGTTGACACTAAGAGCCAAAGGCACACCAAAGTGATGTGTGTCACAGTTTAGTCTTCTGTACTTTGTACAGCAACCAGTACTGTTCCTTCTTTGCCAGAGATCAATACTTAATGATAATCTCTATAGGAATACATAGAGATGTAACCTGAATTTGGGTGAATTTTAAATGTGTTCAATGAATTTGCAATTTGTTCTGATATCCAGCTCTGCCCTAGTGAGAGAGTTTTACTGAACAGTGCCTGAAGCTGCAAGGGGGTGAGGCAGAAGTCATGGGAAGGGGGATCTAACAAAACTCCAAGCAACACATGGCTTCCATCTGTGCTGACAGCAGGTACTGGCATTATCACAGAGGTTACACACTTTGCTCTCCTGATCTACAAGGAGAGGGAAGGAGCAGAAGTCATCACATTAGTAACACATTTTACCTTTAGATACTGCATGCAGCGTGCATAAGGAAAACAGAAATAAAGAGATAAAACCTGCTTGACACGATCAGCCAGGATGACCCAAGCTGATTAATGGCTTAGCAGGACCTGAGAGGAGAGACTGAGACCTCACACACAGATCTGTGAATGGAGGGGAAACAAAGACGGTCATAGCTTGATGATCAAGCCAGACTTTAAAGCCCACATGGCAAATGTAAAGGAGGAATCTGGAACTCTCTGCATCAACTGGAAACAAGTTAGCCCCAAATAACAGTGAAAACCAGAAGATAATCAGTTGTGTCCAGGAGAATTTAAAACTATCCCTTACCTGGCTAAGAAATTAACTGCAGTTAAAAGCCTCAGTGAGCACTCACTTTTCCAAATTAATGCTCTCCATTAACATAGAAAAGCAGCAACTGGATACCTACCACAGCATCTGTATCAACTGATACTGCTTTTCAAGCTCAAAATGCTGCTGTATTCTAACATGGGGATGTTCTAACTGGCAACTATACAAAAGAGGCATTTTAAACAGGCTGACAGAAAATTCCCGCACAGCTGCAGAGCAGTGCAAGACTACATCAGCTAAGTCCTACTGAATATGAATCCTCCCCCCAAAGTGTTTTACCTGTTTCAGGTGCTTTTTCAGCTCTGAAGCTTCTGGTTCTGGCAGTGCTGGCAAAGATTCTGCATTTGTGGGAACGATCACCTGGAAATAAGCACAGCAACAGACTGAGAATCCCCCAGCTGTAGTCATTTCATTTCCAAACCAGAATCTCCTGAATCTCCACCACTGCAGAGACTGAGGAATGAAAGTCATAAAGTAAAATAATTAATAATAATAATAATAAAAAAAGCCACACAACACATAGGCACCCGCATCAATACTTTGATTTTCACTGCTTTTTTGGTTGTTACTGCTTAAAACATGACAAAAAATGGAGGAATGACTTTATCATTTACCACAAAAAAGAGAAGTTTGAACCAACATTCATCCTTTGGATTTTCCATCAAGTAGATGTTATACACATTTCCCTTGAACATGGGCCTTGCTTGTGCCCCAGTAGAAAGCAGGATACATAGCTCTATGTGAATCATGACAATCAATGTTGCTGGAAGGCTCTTATCAGATTGAGTTTCTTAGGTAGGGCTATAAGAGACAGGGTCACAATTACTCAAGACAACAGCTTTCTAATTTGTTTGAGGATTTATCTTCTAATGATGTAGCCAGATGGATTAACTAGGAATGAATGCCTTAGAAGCAGAAGAAATGGGGACCTTGAGACACCACAGAACATAATTCTGAGGGTTAAAACAGGAATGGCACAGGCAGGCTGAGGCCAGGCATTCTTAAATTCTCGATAGGTACACTGATGAAAGTACACAGTTCTCTGGAAGCAAAGCCACAAATCTTTATGGGCACCACTCACCCTGTTGGTATCCAGGTCAATAAGCCATACATCATCAGGCATTTTAAAATCCAGTTTGTAAAGGAAGAAACTTGCTGGAACACCAATGATGTAAGGTGTAGGGGCTAGAAGCAACTGAAAGAGAGACTTTATTAAGGACAAGGTCCGCATATGATAACAAAGAGAAGCAACAAGTCACAAATGAGTACACCCTCAGCTCAGTGAGTCTGTGCCATTGCAAATAGGCCCAGACTACAGGCAAAGGCTTTACCCTTACACTTAGAATGGTAATTTGGTTTCAAACCAATAACATCTCTAGGAAGCAGAAGAAACAGACACACTTTTTCAAGTGGACATGGAAAACCTCAGGGGAAATTCAGGTTGTTTCTGATAAGGGAATCAGCAGAGGGAAAAGGTTTAAATCAATAAGGCATGTAGCGCCTTGAGAACAGTGGCTTGGGAGGCTAATTTATTCTTTACATCTAGAGCACTTGGTCACCCCCAAGGGATAATACAAGAACAAACCTGCAGCATTAGTTGCACAATAGCACTGCAGTAGTAAGATGGCCTGAACTGTATCTTTCCAAGCAAAATAATGAGCTCCTACAGAGAGCTGACTACCGGCAAAACACAGCTCCCAGTGTCAGTAACTCAACACTTCCTATTTCTGAGGACAATAAATTGCAGGCAATAGTTTCTAAACTCTGAATTCAGGGTTCTCAAGCATACTTAAATATCACTCTGGACCCTCCCCAACAACCCTTAATACTCTGTTGGGAGGAGGGGGGCGGGGGAATATCGTAATATTGTGGATCTACGGCCTTTCAGTCCATTGCTTGTGAACTACTGCTTTGAATCATACAATTTACTAAGCATGCTTTGAAGATACCCTGGAAAAGTGGTGTTACCTATGATTTCAATAGTGGCACTCAAAGAACATTCTTTGCAAGGCTGCAATTAAAGAGAAACCAGTGGGGAACGAAAGAAGGAATGCTCCTGTCACAGAAACATCTTTTGCAAAAGACCAGTAAAGGAAAAATAGGTACCTGTTCTGCAGAGGCCATGCAGGTGGGAAGCAGAGGGATCACTGGGAACATGTACTCTAATGGGTAGATCATAGCCACAAAGGCCATCACAGACATTGAGAGTGCATTATAATCTCGGGACTGCAGTACAACCTGGAACCAAAGAAACTCGTATCAGCACTGCAGCAACCATTCACCTGTAATACTTCCCCCAGGGGTATGCAAAGATCACAGCCTGCAGGATTTGAGGGCTGTGAACTGGATGACCCTTTATTCATCTGAAAACAAGTTTCGGATGCTTTTTTGAGCAAGAGCAAAACTTTTCAGAACAGGAACCTCAAAAGAAGCTATTCCTTTCCCCCACAGAAAAACTGATTCCAGGAGACAGCTGTTCCGCACATCCAGCCTACCCTGGTTTTGAAAAGGACAGAACTTTCTACAACTATCAAATACCACCTCTTCCTTTCTTACCTTGTGCTCCAGAAGGATGCAGGTCAGCACCTGCAGGCAGGCATCCACTCCCAACAGCTCCAAGGGCAGATGTAACGGGAAATCCACCAAGGTGAAGCGGGATGGATCAGGAAGAGCAAAGGTCAAAGCTGGCTGTAACTCATGTGGCAAGACTTCCACATCCACCCGCTTCTGACCAGCGACAGGCATCGGCGAGCGTAGCAGCCGGTATATCCAGGCCTCAATCTCCCGCAGGTCATGGAGCAACGCACTGGACTTCTCTTCCACCAGGAGGGAGCCTGTGAAAATCCTCCACATTGTGTCCCTGTACAGGGAGAGCAACAGGTTAATACTCAAGGCGCTTCACTTGACAGCCATTCCAGCAAAAAGGCATACCCATTGAGAATTCAAAGACGCAGCCAACAAACACGTAGTGACACAGGATGCAGGGACTTCAGCTTATTGAAGTAACCACATTGGGAAGTATCAATATTTCTATGGCAGGAATCAATGCAGGTATGTCACTTCCACCTGACAGTTCATTCATTCATTTAAAGGGTTCAGCTAGGTCCAGATCTCTGAAGATCTCTCATCACCATTGTGCCTGAAATTCAGCATGCACGTAGGATACCTTCTAGTATCTGAAGGGATCCTACAAGGATGCCAGAGAGGGACTCTTCATTAGGGACTGTAGCGATAGGATAAGGGGTGATGGCTTCAAATTTAAACGGGGGAGATTCAGGTTACATATAGAGAAGAAATTCTTTATTGTGAAAGTGGTGAGACACTGGAATAGGTTGTCCAAGGAAGTTGTGGCTGCCCCATCCCAGGCAGTGTTCAAGGCCAAGCTGGACAGGGCTTGGAGCAACCTGCTCTAGTGGAAGGTTTCCCTGCCCATGGCAGGAGGTTGGAACTGGATGATCTTAAGATCCTCTGCAACCCAAACCGTTCTATGAATCATTCTATAATGCTCTCATATCTCATCCAGAATTGTGGCAGACCGACTGATTGTAGGATTCTGCTTCCAACAGTCCTACAAACCTCTGCAAGAATAAGGACTAAACCCGAGATAAAAATATGCCACACCAAGATCTCTCAAATGTTTTGCCATAATATACCACATGGTAATTCAAACCTGCTGCTTTAATTTTCCCAGGGGATATATGCTCAGCATTCCTTCTCTTGCCCCCTCTTCTGTCACTTGTCTCTTCTTTAAGAATTATGCCCAAAAAAGAGCAAATTTTTCAAGTATCACATGCCATTCAAACACTGGCATACTTTTAACACCCCTTCCAAAAATCAGAAGAGCTCACAGAATTGAGGAAAATCATTAAATTTAGCTTATTTCTGCCTCAGCAATGATCAGACTAAACCAAGTGACAAAATGGGCTCCCTTTTCCATTGGGAAGAAATAAATGATAGAAATGATAGAATCATTTTCTCCCCAAGCATCAGTGGATTCAGGTGATAACTGTGCTAAAGCAGGAGTCAGTCATAAGCTCAGTAACCTAAGAAGTAGGCTACTGCTTTGTGAACAGGACAGATTTCCCTTCCCTGCATAATGTAAAGAGCTTATCAAGATAATGATACATGTCCTGTCATTTTTCTTGCCTTTGACAAGTTTAACTTGGAGTGTACCAAGCTACTTACCTCATGCTCTGAGCTATCTCACAACCCCAACCCTCTTACTCCTGAGATCAACCCCTCCTTCTCCAAAGATGTATTTTGTATTTTCTCTTTTTGCTTAGCATACTGGAAAGCAAAATACCACCCTTAGATGGAGGTGTCAGGAACAATGGCACAGACATACATCCATGACTGATATAAAGACACTGTTCCTTCTGTATGCAACAGTGCAACAGCTTTTGTTACATATCCAGCGTTATAACAGCAGATATGTAAGGTTACTACTTCACATTAAAAATACACCAAGTCCCTGTCAATCTGTTGTTACCAACCCCCATTTCCATATGCTTCATAAACAACTCCTTTGTTTTCTAACTCTCCACCCTTTCCTCTTCAAATACTGTACTTTGATCTCTTTCAGCCATTCCTGCTTCTGTAACCTTTTCTCTCCTAAGCTGAAGTTCAGAGTTCTATCAGCTCACCAAGCACATTTTCATCATTTCCCTCTTGACCCAAGTGGAAATTCTGTTATTTCTTGGCTGTTTCTAATCTGCCAGAGAATCAGTCCTGACGTACGTACACTGCCACAGAGGTTACAAACATGCCAAACAACAGAATCAGTGCTCAGCTTCAGGAAAGATCAATCAGTTGTCATCAGGATAGTACCTCTTAAGGTGCATCAAAAGTGAAAATCATACCAGCTTACAGAATCAGACACAGACATTCTAAAGAAATCATCATAAGAATTTCCTTTTCCTACTGTGATCCTGGCTTAAAAGAGCAAAAAGGTCAACCACTGGTGTTTGGCTGCTTCTGCAACCACACATTTGCCATGCGACAATTGCAGCCCTGGACACAGTTGGAGGAAAAAGTTCTTTCTTCCCCCTCAACATACCTCTGCACCCCACGAGGAATCCCCAGCTTCTTGCCCAATAATCTCTCACTACAGCAGTCCACGAGTCTCTTGAGGGTGTACAGACACTCACGAAAGGTGGAAAAGAAGGGGTAATGACTAAGGATGCACAGAGAAGTCAGAGTGCTGTTCCGAGAGCGATGGCTGCCTTTGGCCAGGCGCTTACTGCGTGGTGATCGATTCACATCTGGGGTAGACTCTGTACTGGGAGCCTGTAGCGAAGAGCCACTCTCCGAACTCTCAGTGCCCACCTCCTCCTGCGGGGCAGATGCATCCCCAGCTTTGGGGACCTTCTGTCCCTCCCGAGCTCGGTGCCCCCCTGTGCCTTCTCCCTTCTCCTTGGGTACTCTCTTCTGGAAGGAGCGGTAGAAGTTGACACAGATTCCATAGCGAATGACACCCGTGTCCTTGTCTGTGAGTGTGAAGACAAAGGAAGTGTCATCACGGAAGCTCATGCGTTTTTGCCGCACGCTCAGGCATCCTTCTGGCTGGCAGAAGAACACAACATCAGGTGGTAGAGGGAAGTCCACATGGTCTTCTAGAGGGTAACGCCGCAGCAGTTCAGGAGTCTGAGCAACACTATCACTACTTGGCTGCCTATAGAAAAAACAAACACAAGTAACATATACAGTTGACTGATGCCAACAAAAACCTTTGGTTTTTCCCTACTAACGTGTTAGCAGCCTTCATCTTTGTTTCTTCTGTCCCTTACTAGCCAGGGGAAGGGCAGCTCCTCAGTCACTAGCCACAGTGTTCAATCAGTAACCACAATGCTCAGTCACTAGCACAAGGTCACAACTATAGAAAGGTTAAAAATTCTATACCATCATTATCCAGGCCCAATAAGGAGCCTGTTCAAATCTGACTGAGAAAAGAACTTTCAGGAGTATGTTGTTTTCAGCTGATGTTTCCCTGATTTTGATTGCCAAAATTAATTGAACCACACGGGTCTCTGGGCAACATTTGGGTAGCAAATAGACTGTCCCTCAGCAAATACAGTCAGATGAAAGCCCTTGGATTTCAGTTATTTATAACTAAGATAAAAAAATCGATTCCTAAGTGAGAAAACCAGCAACTTACTAGGAAAGAACTCAGACAAATGGTGGAATAATATGGACCTCATCCTGTAAAATCTTCATCTAAAAGTTCCGACAACCATAGATACATATATTTCTGCGTTTGACTTTTGAACTGGATTTGAAGTGTAAGTTACTGTAAAGCTGGGATTTATATATACTTATGTATACATACTATATATACACACTATATTGCATATATACTATATGCAGACCTATTCAATGCTATTGCTCTCCAACCTTGGTACCACAAATCACTAATGTAACACAAAAATACAAAGCAATACTGTTTATTCCTCATTTTCCACCAGAATAACAGATTCTTTCAAGGTATTAACTATTTTCCTACCACTACTTTTCCACTAAAGCTACTAAATAACTGCCAGAGAAACAGTATGAGATCCACATAATGAAGAAAGAAATACATGTCCCCACTTCCCTTTGGTTTGACCACTTTGCTATAAAGTCTGATCTCTCACAGTTTTTAAAAGTAATCAGCATTTAGTATCATGTTTACTAAATGGGATGTAGGAGACTTGGCTCCACCATCACTCTCCTGAGATCTCAAGCAAGACATTTCCTTACCTTGATATTTTAGATCTGCCCATTTCAAAATAAAAATGATGCTTGCTTTTCCCTCATCTATTTGACAGATGACAAAACCCAAACAAGTAGTAGTAAAATGTTTGTCATTTACCCAAGAAAATCACTGGTGTCAATAGCTCTGCTGACTAATGCTCCCAAACTAATACTTGATTGAAGTAAAAAAAATTTATAGTGCCTATACAGGTAAGTACTGAAATACCACAGAAAATGAAAAGAGAAACCCTGAAAAGCTTTTCTATATGAGGGGGGACGCATCATCTAATGCATCAACTAATGCATCATCTAGCTAAAGAAATGTCAAGTAACACTGGTACTGTTTAAAGAGTCTATTTGGTTAAAGAAAAAATGTATATCACCAGTTCATGCCTTTGCAGTAATATTAGTCTATAAAAACTGTGTCATCGCAGACATTTAGAAAGTTTGCACCTAATAAAAGGAAATACTTCCAAAAGGCATTGCTATTTGTGCATGGTGGGTAAGTTGTAATGTTAAAGGCCACACGGAGCTCTTACGGACTTTGCAAAAGCTACTTCAGTCAGGTCCATCTCTTATCATTGTCCCTTGCTGAAGTGCCTTATGAGACAATAGACCTCTAAGCATTAGCTATTCTTGCCCAGCAAAAAGCAAGAGAACTGTGGGAGTCCAGAAGTGATGTTAGCAGATTTCTAAGTGAGAACATCAGACACTATAAGCGTTACTGGGGGACGCAATTAACATTTCTTCCTCCTCCTTTTCCTAGTTAGTGACACACAGATGAACAACTTGGTTATTTTTCTTCAGACTGTAAAAAGTAATTAAACTACTAAATTATTCTGTCCATAAAATACAGTAATAAAAATAACTATTATTTAGGATTATGTAATTTCTTCCACTGAGCCTATTTAGACTTTGCACTCAAAGTATTCTGAAAAGAAAGGGGGAGATAAAGCAATAGTCTGATGCAAATAAATCACTGATATTTAGAAATGAAAGTAAACCAGACTTTAGAATACACCCATTAAATAGACTGGCAGAAAGTTACTGTATAAACTTTGAATAAAGAAAAATAACATTTACTGAGCGCCTGTGTATTTGCCAAGCAGCACACACATCAACACCATGTCTCATACATGTTTGAAGTGAATAAGTGTAACATTTTATCTATTGTTACTAAGACCTTAAAAACCAAAGCATTCAAGTCATTCCCATGAGGATAAATGAGTATTAGAGGGGGAAAAAGCCAAGTAAGGCAAGTTTCAAGTTTGTTTTCTTTTAACTGAGTTTACAGAGCACACTTCAAAAGCTAGAAAAGTAACCACAAACTAGTATTTTATTTACATGTGGCTTTCAGTATTTTCAGTTTCTGAATCCCCTTATCTTGATGCCAGTAGAAGCAAAGAAGTTCAGACACATGGGTTACCAGAGAGTCATATATAAACTGGCTTTTCTTAAGTCACCCTTTGCAGGAGTCTAAAGACTGCAAGTTAAAAAACTTTGGCTGCACTAATGTTTTTCAGAAAGCCTCCTGGCCCAAGTAGATGGTCTCATTCTGTCAGCATGCTGCACACATTCCAGACAGCATTCGTTGGCACCAAGCAAGTCTTCACCAGTGAATTCTAAGCTCTTTATCCTCACTCTGCTGCCCAGGCAAAAACAGCGCTAAGTCTCTTTTCATTACCTTGCTCCAATGATCACAAGATAGTCCAGTAACCGAGGGCAGGTTTTCTTCTTCTGCACCATTGTCCTTGCTGCCCCTCCCTATGTCATCTCAGTGAATGTCTGTTCATCAATCCAGGGGTCAGTTATCCAAGTTAGCTGGGATTGAGCGCCTTGGGGAACCAAATCTGCTTCAAAGTGCCTGGTAAATCCAACCTATGAGCAAGAAAAGCAAAGTGTCAAAGGTGCAATCAGGAATACCAAATAATACAATTTCATGACCTTAACTATATTCCCCAAAAGCCTCAGTGTTCTGTGCAATAGTGGCCACCCCACAGATCTTTCTCTTCAGAGAACGGTTTGGGTTGGAACGGACTTTAAGATCACCTAGTTCCAACCCCCCTGCCTAGTTCCAACCTCCCACTAGATCAAGTTGTTCATGGCCAGGTCCAACCTGGCCTTGAACACTCCCAGGGATGGAACATCCACAAGTTCCTTCATCAGTATAAAATCACAAACCCAGAAAAGCAGAGAGCTGAGAAAACAAACAAAGAAGTACAAGAAGATCTCAAGAAAGCCCACAGACAAAGAAGCGTATCGCTGGCAAAGAACTATTCATGAAATGGTCTGAGGCAGGAGTATTGTTTAGGCAAACCCCTAGGACTGCTACAGTGCTTGGGAAAGCAGCTTTAACTGGCAACTCTGTACAGTTGAACATGACTAAAGGAGAAAACACAACCTGAACAGATAAACAGAATAACTAAAGATGGGGTAACAAGAAGAGATGTCCAATTTGATATAATGCACCTCACCATCCCAAACCTGGATGTGGCATATAGCAAGAATGAGCTCCACAAGCCCCAACAACCAATCTCTAACATGATATCTGTAAAGATACAGAACTGCAAAACTGCAGTTTGGAACAGCAAAAGTTATAAATGATAGCTCAGTTTGATCATAGAATCACAGAATAGTTAGGGCTGGAAAGGACCTTAAGGATCATCCAGTTCCAACCCCGCTGCCATGGGCAGGGACACCTCACACTAAACTATGCCACCCAAAGGTCTGTCCAACCTGGTCTTGAACACTGCCAGGGATGGAGCATTCACAGCTTCCTCGGGCAACCCGTTCCAGTGCCTCACCACCCTCACAGTAAAGAACTTCTTCCTTAATATCCAACCTAAACTTCCCCTGTTTAAGTTTTAACCCGTTACCCCTTGTCCTGTCACTACAGTCCCTAATGAAGAGTCCCTCTCCAGCATCCCTACAGGCCCCCTTCAGATACTGGAAGGCTGCTATGAGGTCTCCACGCAGCCTTCTCTTCTCCAGGCTGAACAGCCCCAACTTTCTCAGCCTCTCTTCATACAGGAGGTGCTCCAGTCCCCTGATCATCCTTGTGGCCTCCTCTTGATTTGTTCCAACAGTTCCATGCCCTTTTTATGTTGAGGACACCAGAACTGCACACAATGCTCCAAGTGAGGTCTCACAAGAGCAGAGTAAAGGGGCAGGATCACCTCCTTCGACCTGCTGGTCACCCTCCTTTTGATGCAGCCCAGGATGTGGTTGCTTTCTGGGCTGCAAGCGCACACTGAAGCCGGCTCATGTTCATTTTCTCATTGACCAACACCCCCAAGTCCTTCTCCGCAGGGCTGCTCTGAATCTCTTCTATGTCCAACCTGTAGCTGTGCCTGGGATTGCTCCGACTCAGCTTTAGGACCTTGCACTTGTCACGGTTAAACTTCATGAGGTTGGCATCAGCCCACCTCACAAGCGTGTCAAGGTCCCTCTGGATGGCATTCCTTCCCTCCAGCGTATCAACCAAACCACACAGCTTGGTGTCATCACCAACAGCCCCAACACTGATCCCTGAGGGACACCACTCGTTACTGGTCTCCAGCCGGACACTGAGCCATTGACCACAACTCTTTGTGTGCAGCCATCCAGCCAGTTCTTTATCCACCGAGTGGTCCATCCACCAAATTGATGTCTCTCCAATTTAGAGACAACGATGTTGTGTGGGACAGTGTCAAAGGCTTCACACAAGTCCAGGTAGATGACATCAACTGCTCTACCCCTGTCCATCAGTTCTGCAGCCCCATCATAGAAGGCCACCAAATTGGTCAGGCAGGATTTCCCCTTAGTGAAGCCATGCTGGCTGTCACCAAGCACCTTGTTGTTTCTCATGTGCCTTAGCATGCCTTCCAGGAGAATCTGCTCCAAGATTTTGCCAGGCACAGAGGTGAGACTGACTGGTCTGTAATTCCCCAGGTCATCCATTTTCCCCTTCTTGAAAATGGGGGTTACATTTCCCTTTTTCCCTTTTTTTTTCCAGTCGTCAGGAACTCTTTCCTTTTTTTTTTTCCACTTGTTGATAACTCAATTTATCTTCTCCACTTACTCCATACCCCACATTGCCTACAGCTACTTTCTCTGCCCATTTCATAACAGAAAAAAAACCCTCTTGGCACAATTGGTATTTTACTGCAGGATCATTATTTGCCAATAACTCTGTTTAATAGACATGCAGAACTCAGTAAGCACTGTAAATTTGTTCTTTCCAATCCCACCATTCATACTTAATTAAATTCATAAAAGAGAGAGGAAACAAATCTTAAGAAGTAACCAAGCTCCATATCACAACATTTGAAAGCGATCTGAAAACAGAAATTTTCTGAAACATAAAGTTCTCAGCAACTCCACAATCAAAGGTACTCACACTGTACTACAAGTTTACTGAGTGTCTCAATGAAATAAAAGTAATAAAGTTATTTTGTACTAAAAAAAAATACCTGCTTGTCTGTTGGGGCACATTTAGAGCAGGGTTGCTATTTCAGTTCATGTTTGCATCCTAAGGCTATCACAGAATTCAGAAAATTTTCACTGTATTAAGATCTTTCAGCTCTGCAGCATAAAGTTTAGATTTAATTTCTGTAAAAGTAGAAGAGATTTCCTAACAATCCATAAATAGCAGCAAAAATACGTAATTTTCCTGTTTCTCTCACCACTTCACATCCAAAAGCTAGTCAAAGGCACTTTAACGGTCACAATCACGTTCAAACTCGAGCAACACATTTGCATTTATTCTCAACATTTCAGGTCCAGAACTGGGGATTTTGTTCATTACCCCTCCAAAGGCCAGTAAGGACACAAACACACCAAAAAAGAATGTATATGATCTATCAGAAAAGGAAAATCATACCTGCCAATAAGTACTATTTATGGAATAATAAACTGAATGAAACCCTAATCCTCACACACACAAAACCCCACATTTTGTAAGACTTTGTGTTGCATGGTTTTAGCAGATCCTCACTCACAGTTGCTGAAGGCTCCTAAGTGACAGCACTATGAATTACCTTCAGCAGCAACACCTCTGTAAATTATCTTCTCTGGACAACAGAAAAAATAGACACAGGAAGCAAAGCTCCTGATTCTTCATCTTAATGATATTACTGAAAATACTGTAGAATCTGTCCTGCAACAGCTCTTGATCCAGCATGTTCTGCAAATTTCTTGTGGAGATAAACTTGAGAGGAACAAGATGAAGCTGGGATGATCAAGTGGCTCTTTTTGCCTTCAATTTTAACAACTACTGTATCTATTTTCTTTCCAAATAGCTTTAATCAGAACTCCTTATGGAACTCACTGTTCAGTTACAGATATGGGCATAGAAGCTACCACAAGGTAACCTAGGAGTATGACTTCAAGGCGCTTCTGCTACTCAGTAGTGACCAAACATGTTCTTCCTCTATAATAGAGACTATCCTACCTCTCAATGAAGGTGGAAACAGTAAACTGCATTTACAATGGGTAAGAACATACGCAATGACTACAGGGTAAATGAGAGGCTACAAGACCACAACCTTAACTCGCCTTCCAGTAACCTGTCCGTACCCTGTGATATTTCTCCTATTCTCTACCCTGGAGGACATCTCTTATGACTGCAATTCATTACACAGCTTTCCTACAGATCTGCAAAGGAACTAATGAGGTTTGTGATATGAAGACCTCCATCAAAACTCAAAAGAGAACCTGAGCAGACCAGACTGAAGCTGCAAAATAAGATCTGAGCACTTGCCAAGATTTTTGATTTCTAATGCAACACAGGAAGACCACAGATACAGATATTTTGCAGGCACTTCTAGGGTCTACTTTACTTGGCTATGTATTCTTAACAAGGCCACAGTTACAGTGAGTCATAAGAAGACAAAGGTTTTCTTTTGGAAGATGAAGTTTTGTTGGATTGGAACAAGAGGCAGAAGAATTAGAACCATGCTCAGGGGTTTTCCCTTCCTCTATTCAATCTCTTCTTCAGATAACTAATAAGGGATGATGGCACCAGTGTAAGAGCATTAGATCAATATTTGCTGGAACTCCCCTTCTTACTCCTGCTGGGAATCAAGACACCACAGCTGATGATCTGTACAAACCAACACAAACAGGCATTACAGTCATGCTTTTCTCTTCCTCTCTGCCAAAAGTTTACTTTCAGGACAGTGTCATTCCCTCCTCTGTGTTGGTAGAAGTGTTTGTGCAGTTACATGGTGAACCAGATTGTGGAACTGATATGGACTAAAACTAACACCTTTCCTTCTCCTCCCTTTGTTTTTACTAGGTTATTTCCATGACTTTGTTCACCAAGTGACCACACAAATGCTTGTGCAGGCACAAAGTTATAGAGGAGCCATCAGCTAAAGGAATTTGGAAAATGTGATTTAATGTTCTATGATCACACGACCACAGATGACAGCTTCTCCACAAGAAATAAAGAAGTAGTTTCTTTCTCAGAGAATTACTACCAACTACCATCCTTTCTCTAGCTCCTAGATTTTACAGACTAAGTACATTAGAACAGAGAAATCAAACAATTGAGAGGTACTTCCATTTCTCCTCTTTCATGTTTGCATTTGGACCTGACCTGAGAGCTTATCTTGACTCTGAGATGGTAAAGGTTTTGATATTGATGGCCTCTTCTCTCCCTCAAGCTGCTTCTGTAAAGGTCATTTGCAGTGTGCTTTCTCTTTGCAAGCATCTCTGACCCAGCCCGTGGAAGGCTGAATCCACAAGCAACACTTGAGAAGAAACTTCCTGCAACTTAAGCTCAGAAAAAGGAGAAAAATGAAGAAGTGAAGGCTACCACAGGAACACACTGCACAAACAGATTACATACCAGAGAACACTATGATTTAAATAAGCACTCATATGGATGCTGAACAGGCTGGTGAGAATTAACACTACCTACGTACTGTAGCAGCCATCAGTAATACTCACAAACTAGTAGAAATTGGCACAGTAGCCTAGACACAAAGAGAAGGAGCCAGCACTAACCCACAAGTAACTCAAGACAAAAAAGTGTCCAAAACAACACTTCTATTACTGGCACTACTCCACATTTCAACATTCCCCGAACACCCATGGTTTAGATAGCAGCACAAGTGCTTAATGGCCAATCTCCATTGTATTCTGCAATTTGAAGTCCTTCCAGTAATAAAGGTCTACATAAACACACACACACAGACATGAAAAGCACCACACCGCAGAATGGATACGGTAGCATGAAAGAAATGCAGCAGATGTTTTATCAGTTCAGAGCCATCTGTGTCAGATCAATACCCAGCATTAGCCCCAAAACACTGAACTGAACTGTGCAGCACCCCTGTCTCATCTACCCCTTGGAGTCTTCAGTCTTCTTAAGACACCAGGCTAGAGAAACAACGTCACTTAGCCAAAGAATAACACAACAAACGGTTAACCCAACTTAGCTCAGTTAGTCATTTTCTTCACACAGAAGCTTCCAGCTTTGATAGTCCAGCCTTACACTCGACTGCATGACAGTCAGCAGGTATTTGAATCACTGCTTGAAAAAAAGATAGGAAGACAGCAGACTGTTTTCCAACAGGCAAATGTTAAGCCCTGCTTACCTGGCAACTCTTCCATAGTTTAGGATGGCAGCAGAAAGGTCTCTCCTTCCATTATCTCCAGCTTTTGTCTGGTACAAGGATCACACTGCACAGTTCACCAGTGCATAGATACCTTTAGAATATAATGAAGTGTCAGATGATTCAATTTACTGAGTGAAGAGCATGAGAGGAAGTCATGGAGACAGCAAGAATTACAGGATAGAAGCCATATGAATTCTGGTTCACTGAAATCTCACCTTGTGAAAGACCAGATTTCGAGCCATGTCCAGAAGGAAGTAAATTATGTTCCTTGGAACATCTTGAATTTCTATTTATTCTCGGCCAAGATAGTCTGTACTCAGTTCAGATCTATAGCCACTATGCCTGACCTTAGTGCATTGTTTCCTGTGAACTCAGGATCCATGCCAATTGGATTAAACCGAAAGCTGAAACAAACACAAATAGGGCCAGAGGTATCAGTGCCCACTTTTTGGTTGATATATGTTTCCTTTTCTCACATTACACACCTTTATTACAGATAGCTGAGACAGTTCTCTGCTGTGAGAAAGAGGTGCAAGTACCTCAGGACTAGCCAATCTCACCTGTATGCCCAGGAATCCCACTTAACTCAATGTAGAATTGGAATCAACACAGACTGAAGCAAAATATGAACTATTTGTGGTAGTTTTGACCTGTCTTAGACATTTTAATAATCTTTAAGGAATCTTTACCTCTGATATTTTGGTTACTTCTTCCAAGCTTGTTTCAAGTGATTCCAGTCACTCTCTCTGATATAACACTATTTTTGCTTGTACTAAGCTTTTGAAGAAGCAGAGAAGCAGTCCTCCTTTCACAACAGCCATTTTATAATTTCTCTGCTTAACACTTGTATTAACATTAAACACTACTAGTAGGTTTATACTTAAAAATATGCAGCATTCTAGGAAGCCCTTTACCTCTATTATCCAGATACTACAGTGGCTCCACTAACGCAAGAAGCACAGATGAGTTGAGTACACCTCCCCTTCTCCAGAGCTTGACAGAACATGGAAAAACTTCTAAAGTCAGACCTGGATGGACTTGCTATTCTGGTGCAGCTGCTTTGCGTGCTACCATGCTCCTTGGCAAGGCAGCAGTGCATGCCAGTGCTGGGACTCCCAAAAAGATACCAGCACTTTGGAACAAAAAAGAAAGAAGGAAGGCAATTTCAAAGCACTGCAAGCATGCCTAAACCAGACAATGGCATACTTATCTAGTTTAGTGAGTCTATAACATAGGTGTGGTTCTACAAAATGCCCGAGGATAGTTCCAAGCATAAGAAATCACCCAACAGAGAACAGGGCTGCAGGCAGATTCTAAAAGCATTCTCCCTGGAGCACATGCATCACTGGAGTCAGTAAGAGATCCTTACAGATAGAACAGCAGATGCATCCCAACTGTTTTCACTTTTTATCTAGCCATAAAGCTTCAGGAAAAGGACAGAATAAATCAGATTAAAGAAAATTAGAGAATGAATTGTGAAAATAGTTTTGTACTACTCAGACATCCTTGGATGCCCTTCTGAAGAATGATAATGATTTAAAGATTTCTTCCTTTCCTACCGAACGCTATTATCTGTTTGCCTTCTGAAAACAATACTAACACAGTCAAACATCCGTAGCTTCCACATTAATTACCCGAGCAAACTGGATGAAGCAGGACAGGAATGCCAACAAATAGACTGAACATGACCAGAGTTAGTTCACAAATGCAAGTATCCTGCCACACAGACAGGAACCTTTCTGCAGCATCACAGAGTAAAGCTGGACTGGTTCAGGTTCTCGGTTGCTATAGTGACTGATTTCCGTCCCTGTCAGATGTCATATGCTGGCTCGCCAGTGCTGTCACCTCCTCCTTCCCCCCTGCTTCAGCCAAATGTTTGAGTACAGAAGCCTGCTGTACATGCAAGTTCACGCAGCTGCCACACATGCACATGCTGTGAAAACAGACCCACAGGTAATCTGATTCAGATCAATCTCCATAGCAACCCAATCTTCAGTCCCTAGATTTTAGCCTCTCGGGTTTATTTATAGAGCAGCTGCAGCGCTCCATCCCCCCCCTGCTCCACCACCAAAGCTCCCAGCACTGCCCACACTACAAACAAGCTTCACTCAGGCACAAGGACTGCCTAGAGCCAACGCTGAATACTCCCCTTCTGGCAACCATCAGAGCCTGAGCTAGACACCCTGTGTAGTGTCTGCAGAACATTAAACACCTCCCAGTCAGGGAGGTTTTCCATATCCATGAATAGTACAAATCTCAAATGTCATCATTGCTCATGGTCAGCTGAGTACCAACAGCGTGACAAAATCTGCTTATCCAGGTACCCACGGGATGCTTCCACAAAGACCCACTTCAGCTGCTCCTCTGCGTACCCATGGGATGCTTCCACAGAGACCCACTTCAGCTGCTCCTCTGGGTACCCACGGGATGCTTCCATAGAGACCCACTTCAGCTGCTCCTCTGGGTACCCACGGGATGCTTCCATAGAGACCCACTTCAGCTGCTCCTCTGGGTACCCACGGGATGCTTCCATAGAGACCCACTGCAACTGCTTCTTTGGCCTTGTGCAAAAAGGATGTGCAACATGTGCTGACACAAATGTTGTGTTAGGAGGAGCTTGCAGGCAACAGCAAATACAAAGGAGCAGTCCCAGCAATACCTGTCCCACAGAAGCACAGCTGGACCCACTAGTAGATATTTGAAAACATGTGTCTGGGACATTCATTTATTAATTGTTAAAAGCAAATAAAAACAAAAAAAAAAACAAAATGAAAAATAAGGCCTTGAATGAACCATGAGAGATCAGCATGTGAGAAAGAACAGAATGCAAACACTGATATCCATTTTATTCTGCTACACTCTTTGGGAACATCACCCACAATAAACTAATGGAGGAGAAGCAAACACTTTTAAAGTGCTCTGCTTGCAATCAGGAAGATGACAGATTTTAGCCTCAGCTGCAGTTCATTTCATTCACTTCAATTTAGGTTAAAGACTTTATTCTCATCCCCTCCTTTACTGCCCGAAATGACTCTCTCGTGATGCTCCCTGCAGCTCCTCATTATGCAGGTCACACCAAGCACCACTCACCATCTTCTCATGGAACATAAATCCTGCTATAAAACCCCTCTGTCAACCCGGGCAGTTCTCCTGCTCTCCACTGCTTGAATTTAAACTCACCTCTTATTTAAAAAATGATCTCCAGAGATTCGCATGAGAGAAGAGCAGCAACACAGGAGCTTTGGCTCCCTGCCCTTCACTCTTTGTGTCTGTCATTTGTTTCCTCTCCTTGTGCAACATCATCATCATCACCACAAAACCCAAGAACCTTCTCATTTATTTCTGTCTCATCAGCTTTTCACTGACCCTCAAACCTCCAGTTACAATCACGCATACACTCTGGGGGGGGGGAGAGAAAAAGAGGGGGGGACATCCAAAACCTACACAACGCCCCCAGACTGAATTAGCTTCACCTTCTGCAACCATAACAGCATCACAATATTTTTCCAAACCAGAATTGCTTTTGATTTCAGCTTTGAGTTGAGACTTCCTCTGAGCACAGCGTTGACCCCAGCACTGACAAGATGCCTCCATTCCCAGCCCTCTGCCCAGCCCCTGTTTGAGGAGCAGCAGTTCCCATAACATGTTTTTTCCAAAAGGCAAACACCGCTAATGTACAGCCATAATAAATGAACCAGAAAACAACAAAGCATGTGACATTTGAGAGAACTGCTGGATGTAGATGCAGCTGCTAAATTATTCAGTGCTCTCCCTTGCCACAGCTCCTTCCTCAGCCATGGTGAGCAGCTCTAGGCTAGCAGTTCAGAGAAAAGACTGGTACAAGAGGACAGCAGGTAGAAAAGACACACCACAGGCAGTGAGGAGCACACCAATGCCTAGTGGCTTCTCTCACATAGGCTTCAAGCTATTCACAGTGTCATTTACCAGGTGGCATCTCTCCTGGCACCACCACCACCAACTACAGGCACATTCATGGAGTCACAGAACAGTTTGTTTTGGAAGGGACCTTAAAGCTCATCCGGTTCCAACCCCCTGCCACGGGCAGGGACACCTTCCACTAGAGCAGGTTGCTCCAAGCTCCATCCAACCTGGCCTTGAACACTGCCAGAGATGGGGCAGCCACACCTTCTCTGGGCACCCTGTGCCAGGGCCTCAGCACCCTCACAGGGAAGGATTTCTTCCTAATGTCTAACATAAATCTCCCCTCTGCCACGTTAAAGCCATTCCCCCTTGTCCTGTCACTTACCTGCCCTTATCCAAAGCCCCTCTCCAGATTTCTTGTCGGCCCCTTTAGGCTGCTCTGAGGTCTCCCTGGAGCCTTCTCTCCTACAGGCTGAACAAGCCCAGCTCTCTCAGCCTGGCTCCATAGCAGAGGTGTTCCAGCCCTTGCGGCCTCCTCTGGACTCTCCTGAGCAGCTCCATGTCCCTCTTATATTGGGACCCCAGAGCTGAACAGAGGACTGCTGAAGATGGGCCACAAAGGGACAAATGGCAGGTTCACTGGGATCCCAACAATAAATTCATGTCATTTATAAGGCAGAAAAGGAGGACACTCGCAACCTGTGTGGAAACACTGAAATATTGCTCAGGATAATGAGAACCAGAAAATAAGGAGAAGTATTTTAAATAATCCAGTTATCTGGCTGTTGATAGCAACACAGAACTGGTACTCAGAGCCTCATATTTATTTTGCCTCATCTTAGAAACACTGATCATATCTCCCCACATGTGCCACCTGCCTTGTTATTCCTTCCCTCTACATGCCTCCCTCTCGCCTTCAACACTGTGGAATACCAGAAATTTCTACCCTCAAACCAACCCTACTTTTAAGTCTGGTGATAAATCATAGTACCAGCTGATCAAAACTAAAAGGAAATCAAAGAGTAAAGCCCACTTTCTATCTGCTAGAGCTCTAAGATGTGAGAAGCACGCTTTTGGCAGACTCACTCACACATAAACATCGGGGGAAGCAAGCTGAGAGCAGAGAAGGGATAGGAGCCACCTCAAGCAACTCCTAGGGGCAGAACGGGTCCCAGGAGGACCTTCTAGACATCTGCAGTCACCATGGTAAAGGGAGGAGGGAAACACAACACCTGATGGCGATGTCTGAAGGTGAATGAGAGAATTATGTCGCGTAGAGGACAGAATGAGCATGCCCAGCCCAGCTCCAGCAGAGCACAGTTTAACCACTATCTAGTGGAAACAGATGAAGCAGCAAAGTGGCTCAGTGTTCATGTATGACATAGTTTTGGTAAATACCGGGTTTGATTCTTAATCATCTTTACCACCAAAACCACTCCTCCCCTTCTGCTTTGTGATGAGATGCAAACAGGCAGAGGCAGGACTCCCCATCCCCTGCTAGAATGGCCTTTCCAGAGCAAGTACAAGATACCCAGGCAAGAAGGGATCCAGGGAAGCTGCTGTCAAAGCTATGGGCAAGAAGACCAGACATTACTACTGACAAGTGGCAAATTCAGCTACAATATACAGGGATGCAGGACACAACCATGATGCTGAACTCGCAGATGCTTAAAGGTCCTTTCCAACCCAAACCATTCTGTGTGACAAAGGAATAGACTAAGAAAATTAAACTGACAGAGGGGAGATTTAGATTAGACATTAGGAAGAAATTCTTCCCTGTGAGGGTGGTGAGGCACTGGCACAGGGCACCCGCAAAAGCTGTGGCTGCCCCATCCCTGGCAGTGTTTAAGACCAGGTTGGAGCAACCTGCTCTACTGGAAGGTGTCCCTGCCCATGGCAGGGGGTTGGAACTGGATGAGCTTTAAGGTACTTTCCAACCCAAACCATTCTATGATTTTATGACAACAAAGGCTGCTCTGCTCATAAGACAGATACAGTTCCTGGAAGTTATCAGATAGATCACTGTCAATTTGGGTCTCTTTGTCCCCTGTGTAAAAATAACAAGGTTAATTTCCTGATTATCACAAATAGGGCTTAGGAGAGCTGTCTGGAAATTAACTACAACCAAAACAAAAAGGAGAGATCTGACAAACATTACAGAATACATCAAAGGCAACATCACAACCAAACCTTTTTGGGGCTGCTGTGAAATATTCAAGGCTGTGGGAGAAACAGAAAACCATGAAATTTTGTTCCTTCCTGCTATGCTGACGCATTATTTCTCACAGGGACCTGGAAACACAAGTCTCTCATTTAACCACAGTGCCACTGTATGGGAACTGTCTCAGCATAGGTAATTCAGGCATATGCAAGCAGCACTTCTTACTTTTAAATGACTGCAAGGGTCCTGCGAGTAGCAGTGATGAAAAGTAAATGCAACCTCTCATAATTCCATGGTTTCTGGGCACCAAAAGGCAAAGCCTTTGGAGAGGTCCCTGCTATAGAGATTTCTGAGCTCCTGGCAGTATGTGGGTCATCTCTTCCAACCCGATTTGCTGGGTTTGGTGCTTCAGTTGGCTATTCTATGATCCAAAAGACAAATCAGGAGCATGTCCCTCAAGCATCAACAGTAATTTCCATGTGGCCATGAGAGGTTTAAAGGACTCAGTGACAGAAAATCTAATGGCTCTAAAGTTATTTTCTAGCTCAGACAGGAGAGCAAAGACCAGCTGAATTACACAGGCTGGGTTACAGAGAGTGAACAGGAGGTCATCCTAACAGTTTTTCATAGCTCCTGAGGTGGAGAAGGAAAAGCAGCACACCCTCCCATCATCAAAAGAAATAACACAATTGTTCCACAGATTAACAGATTATCACACTAAAAAAACATTCCCTTTTAACAGATGCCTCAAGCTGCTCATTTGTATTTCGCTTTGTGTCTTGTTTAGGTCACCAGCGATGCTTTTCCTTCATGAAAATTTATACCTTGAGCTAGATGGAGATTGTTTCAACTGGGGAAATGATATTCATCTTGCATATCAAGCTCCCTCATTCTTGTTTCTGAACCCTCTCCTCATTGCTGCTAATCCCCAATCAGTAGCTGCATTCTGTATTTTCTACTAGTGCGTTGAATAACTATGTCAAAGCCTTTCCACTGAGGGGCTGCCCAGAAATGTAATGCAGTACATCTTAAATGCAGGCACAATAGGGCCAAAGGAGATTTGCAGGAATTAATCTGGGTTGTAACAGATGCATTGCCTGGCTCCAATTCCTTCCTCATGGAAAGTAAGTGAAACATTCAACTCTGCAATTGGTTTTAATACAAAAGTATCCGTTTCCACCTTGTGAGCATGATGGCACTACCAACCTAGATAAAAAACTATAGCGTGAGATGTGAGCCAAGACACTGAATTTTACATAACTCTTGTTATTCATTCTCACACACTAAATCTCTAACAGTATTTCTTCCCCCCAAAAGAAAGTAATTTCTCTAACAAATGCATCTGGGAAGAAGTATCAGAGGAAATCTATTAGCTCAAGTGCTGTACATTAAAAACTGGGAAGAGGTTTGTTCTCTGCAAATTCAGCAGTACTTGTGACTTGCTAATTTAATACTAGAAATTGGCATAAGTATTTGTTTTTTCAAATGACTCATTGCAAAAGATACTGAGCAGACCAAACTGAACATCTTGCCAAAGGTATGTCTAGTATGTCCTGTCTATACCCAACTGGAATATTTGATATGCTTGAGATGATAGGGGAAAAAGCCATAAGTGATGAGCCTCTGTGCCCCTTACCCCACGCCAGATAAAATCAAGACAACATTCATTTAATTTAGGGAAATGACACAAGCAAGTGTTTCAGTAAGATCAGATGCTCTGATGCCTTTGCTATTTCTGCTGAACCATCACTCCTGCTACTCTAAAAGTACAAAGCTAATTTGGCTAATAGGTTGGCAAGGCTTAGTGATAAAAATCCTCAGACCTTTTTTTCTCCATCTCCAAAATCCTTCTGAAAGAGACTGAATTTGGACTTCATCATATACACCCCCTCTCTGCTTTCAGAAGAGCTACAGGATGGTATCAAGGCTGAAGAAGAGGTTTGGTCTTTAGAATATTTACTGTGTTTTTTCCATAAAAACTTTAAACCAGAACACCTTTTTTTTTTTTTTTGCCAGCTGCTAACAGCCTTTGGTTCTTCATCATCCATCGTCCTGGCACATAACCCATACAGCATGAAAACATATCTTGGCCATATTACACATTTTATACGGACAACATTCTTACAGTGTGGATGTTATTTTCCTTTTTGCTCATCCAGTAAATCTAGAACTGTTTTTCCTGTGTGGAAGCTAAGGCAGTGTCCTGGGTTCAGCAGGACATGCAACAGGACTCTGAAGCTTAGAGAAAGCTCTCATCTGGTAAAAACACCAAACTCTAGACTTGTGATATGACTGCAGCACCGCTACATAGGCATGTACAAGATCTTTAGGGCTAACGAGACTATTATTTTTCAAACAAAAGCATTTTAAAGACTGGTTGATGATTCTGCATTTTATTAAATACACAGTAAGATGATTCATGAGTGTATAATTCCAGGGTATATTAAACTGGGTCCAAGAGCTATGTATTTTCTAATGGTACAACAGTAAAGCAAAACAACTATTTTATAGCTGGAATGCTAGATCAGTTCAGTATTACATAACACACTATGAATGGATGGCCAGATGAGATCTTGCAAAACCTGCATTTTAGCTATATTAGATGTCAAAGTTGCTCTCTCTGATGTGTCAAGATTGCAGGTTTCCACTAGTGCTGAAAACAGCAAGTATTTTATGTGCCCATCCAAAACAATTCCCAAGGTTCAAGCAGTATGAAGTCCAAAAATGGAGACACTTCCCAAATAACCTATATTTGGACGCCTTTGCTTTAGTTATGTGACCCTCAGGACACCACATCTTCCTTCCCCTTGCTTCTGTCTATCAGTAACATCCTTTTTGCAGATAAGTGATGCTGCAAAGAACACAGCAAGGACACTTGAGAGCACACCAACAGAAATGCTGACCCAGAGTTACACTGAACATAGAGAAAATGGCTGGCTTGCCTAGGGCAAGCAGAACGGATTGCTAGATTCACAAGTCCTAACCCCATCTCCATGGGGCTAAGAATTTATCATGCATGTTATTTTGTGTATGCCTGACAACAGTGCGCAAGTTCAGAGAGAAAAGGGAGAGAAGGAAGCCAACAAACCAGTTTCCTCCAAGGCTTATCATTTCTCTAAGTGCTTCTTTATCGTGACTGCACACAACCAGTACCACAGACCAAGCTTTCTCTGCCTGAAAATAAACCTGAGCACCACAGCAAGGTGGTGACACCCGTTTGAGGCGAAAAGACTACTGATTTACAGGCTAAGAAACTGACTAGTATAAAGTCGATTTCCTATTCTATTGTCTCGGGGAGTAACAAGATCTTCTGTTTACAAACCAAGGAGTAAAACCACCTTTCCAGTCACATCACTGCAGCAACCCCTTCCCAACGCTGCACACCCCACCTCTTCAAAGCGGGAAGAGGGGGGACCGTTCCGCCCCGAGTCTCCGTTCTACCTGCCCTAACTGTCCTGCCTGCTTCCTCCCGGCAGGGAGCAAGGAGAAGCCGGCGGGGAGGCCCGGGCCCGCTGTGCCCTCACACCGCCACGGTCGAGCCCCCTCCCCGGCCGGCCACACCGCCATTTCCCGTGCGGGGAGCCGCGGCGCAACCCGCAAAAGACACACACCCCACACCCCCACACCCCCCCTCAGGGGCTGCTGCCCGCTCCCCGCCGGGGACCGCTCCACCGCCGCCGGAGCCCCGCGCAGCACCGCGGCCCCGGGAGGATGGAGCAGAGCTCGGCCGGCCCCGCTCCCTCCCCGCACCTCTGCCTCCTCCCGCAGTGACCTTGCGGAAGGGCTCGCCGTACCCGAGCATCACCACAGCGCCGGGGAAGCGTGAGGCGGGCGGGCAGGGGGACCATACCGCAGCTGTCCGCGCGCGGATCACCTCAGGCACCGCCGACCCGGCGGGCTCCGCTCTGCCCTGCCCGACCCCGCTCTCGGCATGTGCGCGCACGCACGTACGGTCCGCACCCGTCGCCTGCGTGATGACCCGGCCCGGTGCCCGGTCCCCGCTCACCTGCCGCTGCCGCCGCCCCCAGCTGCTCTGCGCCGCCCGGCCAGTTCCGCATCGAGCGCCAGGAGCGGAAGGCACCACCGCCTTCCGCAGGGAGGGGGGGAAGAGCGGAGCGAACCACTCGTACCGACGGCGGGGAGGGAAGGAAAGGTGGAGGCGCTTTCGCCGGCCTCCCGCAGGGGAGCGCTGTGGGGGGGGGCAGCGCGGGAGGCAAGATGGCGGGGAGGGAAAGCGGCTCCGCAGACAGGCTGTGTAGGTTACCTGTGCCATACCGGCCACATGGAGCGTTAAATTACTGCGTTAAACCCCCTCTTGGCAAGCAGAAGGGAAACCATAGAATTACAGAATCAGCCAGGTTGGAAAAGAACTTGAAGGTCATCAAGTCCAATCTTGACTTCAGCACCGCCAAAGGCACCGCTAAACCATGTCACCGAGGGCTCATCTACAGGGTATGTAAACTCTTCCAGGGACGGTGGCTCCATCGCTGCCCTGGGAAGCTTGTTCCAATGCTTGAATGTTGTTGCGGTGCAGAATTTTTTCCTGATATCCAACCTAAATCTCTCCTGGCACAACCTGATGCCGTTTCCTCTTGTCCCATCACTTGTTACTTGGGAGACTGACCCCACCTCACTACAGCCTCCTTTCAGGCAGTTGTAGAGAGCTATAAGGTCTCCCCTGAGCCTTCTCTTCTCCAGACTAAACCTCCTCCAGGTCCCTCAGCCATTCCCAACAGCAAAGCCTGGCTCCAGACAAGCAGGGCCAGCAATGGCCACATGGATAAGAAACACGACCGTACACCAAGGAGAGCACTGTGTGCTCTCACCCTTTACTTGCTTCACATCCGTTACCGTATCATATTCACATTATCAATTTGCTACTGGCTTCATCCAATTAAATGAGAATTTGCTTATTAAAAGTTTGAGATACATGGGGGGGGGTGTTAATTCTTTTCCTGCTCCTATGAACCAGCTCACTGTGCAATCAAATAATTTAGTAACAAAAATCACTAAAATAAACCCAAAATGCAACCAAACTTATCACAGCTGTCTCAATGGTTTAAAAAAAAAACAAAACATTTAAAGTGCAAAACAGTAAAATACTTGATTTGATATTCCACATGAATGCTCTTCCCATTGTAAAGGAATTGAGAGTTCAGAAGTACACCCATCCTTTCTTCCCCTGTTGATCTGAATAGTTCATGAGCGAACACAGCCATTGCGTAAGGGCACAGCCAACAGAAAACACCACCAATGCTGTAGTTCAAGCATCCATGATTTCTCCAGTAGCCAAGTTAACAGCAGTAATTTGAAACAGGTAAGGGTACAGAGCCTTAGAGCAGCAGGACTGAGGCTCAAGCCTAGGTAGCATTTTGCAAATATAGAAGTACAAAGGACCACTGCTCTGCAGGGAGGTTCTTCCACTAAACCTGCTTACTTGAGCTGCCTGGGCTAACCCAGGAAGCTGCTATATAACAAAAAGAATAATTCTGTGCTGATTTGCACTTACAATGAAAGAGAATGTGAATATGTAGACAAGGAGTTTATAGTGGATTACATGATAATGAGAAGGGTTGGAGAAGCCACAGCCCAAGAAAATCCCTACTTTCACCACTGCCATCAAACACCAATGTCACGGGTTGTATCTTGTGAACCCCTCAAATATACATGCAATTTTCCCTCTTAAAATAAAGAGCTGCTGCTCAAAATGAAGCTAAAAATGAAGCTGCAGCTTCCTTGCCACTGCCTCTTCTCGCTGTTGACAGTCTCATTCTTTAGCAAATCCTCTGAGCTGGGTCCAGCTGCCCTCTAATCCACCCAGGACTGCCTTGAGCCCTCGAGCTCTGCTCATTACTCCCCACTTCATACCCCGCTGCAGCCTCCTGTAAGCCTATTCCCTATTCCCTCTTCCTCTAGTGGAGTAGTTTAAACTTTATACTCTGGAGTAATGAAGAGATTTCAGCAGAACAGCCGGTGGTGTGGAGCTTTGCTGAATCCACAATCCCCGTTGTGTGCCAAGAACCTGGAAAGCAGCTGATGCTGGACAGCTCTCTGCTTCCCCCCTTCTGCTCTTCCCTTAGAGGTAATGCATGTGGATAGCTACTCCTGTTCTCCTGTGCTAATCATTTCTGATGTACTCATGCCAGGTACCAGCTACAAGATCTCACTGAAATCCGCTCAACAGCCAGGCGCACACTGGACTCCTACTCAGACATGCACAGCATGGTGCACAGGGAGCTAAAATCTCAGAGGCCAAAAGAAACTGCCCGGGGTTGCATTGCTATTTCTTTTCCACCACTTACAGCTTCTCCCCAACCTATATATTCACTTTATCAGCTTTGAGCTTCTTACATCAAGAACTTATTCCATCCTCCTCCAGACTAATGACAGCACATCAGAGAATGTCAAAATCCTGTATTAGGCTTTATTCTTTTATATAAACATTAACATTTCTCAAACAGATTAGTTAAAAATACAGATTTAAACAAGAATTTCTGCAATTGCAACGAGTTATAAAAAACAACAGATTATTTTACAGATTGTTACAAATGCTTTACAAAGGTGCAGAGTGAAGGCCAGTGGCAGGGGACCAACCTCAAGTGCAAAATGGACACGATACCCTCACCACGGGCATAGCGCTCAGATACACAGCCAAAAAAATAATAAACCAACCAAAAAACAAACAAACAAACAAAAAATGAGCCATGTGAACCTCGGTTCTTGGGATGCTCACCGGGCAAGCAAACATAGACCCCTATCACAGAGAAGACTCATGAGACCAAGCTACCAGGATACTAAAGGTTACATCTCTTGAGATCAGCCATAAGGTGTTGTTTCTTAGAAAAGAAGGAACGGGTTTTACAAGAGTATTATTTCTCTTATGGCAAACAAAATATTGGTGTAAATCCTAGAATACTTATGAATGTGGATACTTATGAACTTGGGACATAAATCCAGTGTGGATCTCACAGTGCCCAGAGTGAAGAAAGGATACGAGACCCAAGTGTCCTTCTAAAGCAGTTGGCACTCCTCATACAGGAGGGACCTTCAAGTCCCATGACCATCACTAAAACCTTGAGCAAGTACCTTGGAAAGACTTTGGCAAAAGCAAGAAGACAGATCTGGTTACACCCAATATTCTTGCAGCCCATGATCTGGAAGTTGTGCAGCCCACAGTTTATGCAATGCCCACGTATTTCACCAAATGCAGTGTGTCCTCTCTCCTTGGCTGATACATCTTCACACCTACCTTGGAACACATGCCACATGCTCCAAATTCTTGGAAGTTTTTAGGATCCTTCCACCACACCTACCTTGCCTAGGTACCAGTTCTTCCCACCTATCTTTCTTCTATTCCACCCCTAAAGGTAAAATCTATGCCCTGATTTGTGTGGAACTACAGTTTTCCAGCTGTTAGCAACTCGAAGGTAGAGTGAACTGGCTGAGAACCACCATGAGATAAAACTGTCATGTATTACAGTAAAAAAAATAGTCCACTACTTTATGCCTGACATCCTTCTGATGTACAAACATTCCCTATCCAGAGGACCTCCCTGTTAGATGAAGGGCACTACATATTAGAGGAATCCTTTTTCAAAGGAGGGCCAGAATGAAAGGGCAGCTCTAGAGATGAAGTCTCATAATACAGAAATAACAAGCTACTTCTCTTGGAATCGTAAAGGGCAGCACATACAAGAGATTTTATTTATAGGAAACCCAGTGAAACCCCTAGAACATCCACATTGACTTCCCTGAGCTCCTCAGATCCAGGTACACTGGGGACCCTGCAGAAGCCTTTTGAGCTGGGTTACTCTCAATAGAGAGGATTTGGCAATTTCTTGCAATTGCCTTTTCATAATCAACAAGAGAGAGTATCAATGGGCAAACCCTCAAGACATGCTTAGAGAAGAGAAAGACTCAGAAGGAAGAGGTGCGTGATGGGGGAAGGTCTTCATTTCTACTGTGTTCAGATGTTTTGTGTCATTCCTTTGGGGTATGGGCACTACATTAAAACCAACCCCCCCAATCTGATCTACCCCAGCTGCCTCCTGAATAGTCTCATGACAACACTGAAACCCCAGGATCATCACTCCCTGCACTGCTGAGCCCAGAGTTCAGTGTTTTGGAGAGGGAAAGCTGGCTTCTCATTAGCAAAGGCTGGGAGATGGCATTATGTCAGCACGTCAGTGCCCTGGGAGCATGCGGTCACTCATGCACATCCCAGATTTCTGAGAGCAGGGGAGGGAGTTTCTTGTCCTGCAGCCGAAGGGCAAACACCTGTTCAGAGTGGACACTGCTCAGTGTCCGAAGACTGACCAACTTCATTAACATCCGTGGAAACATCAGGCGGTCCTGCAGAGGCAGACAAATGGGCAGCTGTTAGCAAAGTCACACTAAAACTTGGTTAAAAGATAAATAGAATCACCACACCACATGATGCACTGTAACCACAACCCTGACTTCCTCTAAACCCAGCATGATCCAGGAGGTGACAGTCTGGAAGAACACAAATCATGAGATAGAATGGTTTGGGCTGGAAGGGAGCTTAAAGATCATCCAGTTCCAACCCCCTGCCAATGGGCCCAGACATCTCTCACTAAATGAGGTTGTTCCAACCTGGCCTTGAACACTGCCAGGGATGGGGCAGCCACAGCTTCTCTGGGCACCCTGTGCCAGCACCTCAGCACCCTCACAGGGAAGAATTTTTTCCCAGTATCTAATGTAAATCTCCCCTCTGTCAGGTTAAAGCCCTTCTTCCTTGTCCTGTCACTACCTGCCCTTGTAAAAATTTCCTCTCCAGATTTCTTGTAAGCCCCCCATTAGGCACTGGAAGCTGCTCCAAGATCTCCCGACAAAGAATACTACACCATGTCCTGAAACTCCAGGCTTTCCATCCTGGCTAAACTATGCAATATGCTACAGGACAGAAGGCTGTGAGAGCTCACAAATTATCAAACAGCTACAGAAGGGAAGAACACAACAGCACAGAGAGCAAGAGACCTGTTACAGACAGTACCACAGGAACTGTGCCTGAATAAACACAAAATCAGTTTGCATCATCGCTGGAGATATTCTGGTCAGGCACTTACATTTGGTCTGTTGATACAAATGTAAGAATGAAGGGCTTCCACATAGGTGTGCTGCAGCCTCTCCACCAGGGACTGGTCCTGCACATTCGGTCGGTCTGCCAAAAAGCATGTTACAAGTAAGTAGATGGTCTCGGGCAACTTCACTGAACTCAACATCACTGCCTAACCCCAGTCCCTCAGTACAGTTTCTCCCTAAAAACCTCATCTAGAATTCACCCGGCACAGCGGGAGAGTCCTCCATGACTGCAGCACCTATGTCCATTTTCTGTAACTGTTCTTTCTCAGTGATGGCACATGCGGAGTCTGATCTGACTCCTAGAGAGGTGGAGGGGTAGAGGGACCACACAGCACTACAACAGCGTCTACTGTCACATTCCTGCCCCAGCGAAGATGAGAAGGTGCCACTAGATGTCACTCCTGCTGTGTGACCCGATTCATACAAGAAGTGTGCAGAGTACATTAACGGGACAGTGAAATAGCAGTTTCTAAATGAGGAAGATAAATATCACCTGATTTTAATATACACTTTTCCAGCAGTGGGGAATCTTATTTCCTTTGGAGGTGGAACTAGAAAATTCATAACACAACAAATACCCTAAGCAGAAGTAGTAACACACTTCCTTTATCACTAGACCTTACATACCCTCTATTACTCCTCTTCAGCTTATGACCTTCCTAAACTCTAATTTCTTTGCCCTCTGACTCACTGCTGCAGCTCTTCAGATCTCCTTGGCTTTTTACCTGCAGAGAAAATGTTGATGGCGATTAAAAGTGCATATTCGGCATCGTTCAGCTGTAGCTCATTCATTCCCTTTGAGAACTCAAAGATGGGGTTAATGAACTCAAACTGCAGACCTGCAGCAAACAGAAGGGAACAATGTCAGGTAATGGTTTCCCTCATGGAATAAGCTGCCAGAAACCCACTGCAGTGTGTCAGGGAGTAGGGAGGACAGGAAGGAAGGGAAAAACTCTAATGTTAGATTCCAAGTGTGGTGGAAATCTCCCTTTACATCCCACTACCACAGGTGAGCACCAATAACAGTAGGTGAGGAGTCAGGCTCTAACTGTAAAATGACACTACTTCTCATTTCTCTTAAAGCCTTAAATGCCTCACAGCACACTACCAAGCAACAGCTAAAGGAACATGAAACCAACTATCAGGTAAGTCTATCAGAAAGTGAGAAGCCCACAAGTACATCTACGCTTTCCACTCTCACACCATCACTCCCTTCAAACCCTCTTGCTTTTCACACCATCACTTCCTTCAAACCTTCTTGCTTTTCAAAGCTTTAATCCCATACTCCAAGATTAAAGCTCATCTGAAGTTTGTCTGAGCTGAAAATATATAGTCCCAAGAAGTCTGAACTATGCCATTTCCTTCAGCACAGAAAGCTGGGAGAGCTCAAGCAGAGCCTGACTTGAGCTTCCAATCACCTCTTTTGATAAAGGCAGACAGGCAGAAATGCACTTGGGTATTGTTGTAACATACAGAAGTCACTGTCAAATCAGATCTCTGTGCTATACAATCATGCTGAAAACTTTAGGCCTTTCCCTCCAAAAAGCATCCAAGTTTCTAATTTTCTGCAGCACAGCTACATCAGAGAAGGATGAACAAGCTGCAGGGAATCTTTCTGGCTGCTTGCTTTTTGCCTTCCTAATAATCTGAAGAAAAGGCTATCAGGAACCATCAAAGAGGAAATTTGTATATAAAACCCATCTCAAGTGTAAGTGGTTAGATAGTTACCCAAGGAATCAAAGTCACATGAAAGACAACCAGAGTCTCATTTCCAGAAATGCTGGATACACACTTTTCTGTTACTCCACTGGAAATTATTGCTCATGGAAAAACAGACTTCAGAAACGACATGACCACAGACCATCACATACTGAGCTGCTGACATGACTGAAGCACTCTGCAGGGATCTTCAGTGCACAGTATAGACTTCAGATCAACCGAAGTGTAATCACACTAATGTCACCATTCAAAGCATGCATCCAGATGAGGAAGTGATGTACTTGCAAAGGAGGGAAGACGGGTTTGATTTACTGTTACCTGATATGGCTTTAAAACTACATGTCCACATCAGATCTCTATGAGCAACAAAGCTCACACCAGTTGCTAGCCCTAGGTGCAGTCTTACAGAAAGATTTTAGTGCCATAAGAGTCCAATTTTCCCGAATAAAGCTTACACCTAAAGAAAGAGACAAGAACTAAGCTAGTATCACATGTTAAAGGCAAAAAAGGGTTTGTGGGGCTATTGGTCTGGTCCTGTTCTCAGCCTCTCACCTGACTTCAGTTTTAATGCCTCACATACTATTTCCAGCAGCTCACGTTAAAACAGAAAAGATGAACACAAGACACAGGGAAGGAAGAAACACCTGTCTAATGCACCACCTGCTTTGGCGAAGTCATCCCGATTATAGCTCAGGTCCTTAAGAAAGGTGATGCTCTCAATCTCTGGATTATAGCGCCGAGATGTCTCCAACAACATCACCTGAAACCAGAAACAGATTTACTTGATTTGAAAACAGGGAAGAATGTTACAATATCAGTAATTTGTGGAGTGTCAGAGCATCTCTGGAGGAAAAAAATAACCAACCAACCAACCAACCAAAACCCAAAACCAAATTCTACTGCATCCTTTGTGGTATCAGCTTCAGGGAGGGGGGGAAAATCTGCTTACCACTACCAAGGCTCTTGCCTCATTCTCCTCCATGGCCCTATAGCCAGGCATTGCAGTAATGGTCCCAGAGCTGAGGTCCTTCAGCCTGCCATCCCCAAAAATGGGATGGAACCACGTGAATAGTCCAGATTCTTTTCTCTCTGCTACTGTGTATTGTGGAGGAGCCAAACTCTCACCTCTATGGTAGACGTCTTCAATAAAGCGATCTGATCTTCCCTAGTGAGCTCCAGGAAGCCAGGTAGTTGCTTGGCAAAGTCCACAATCTCTTGCACAGAGATAATTGCAAGTTCTGTGAAGTGAGCAAAACGCTGCTGCCTTGCTTCACGGTTATTAGGGTCTGGAATTTGGGGCCATGGCTGTGGGAATGGGAAGAGAAGGTGTATGTGAAAGATGGAGCCAGGGCAGAAAGATGAGAAGATGAACAGAGAAAGAAAATGAGACACATTGAAGCATCATCATCCTTTGCTATTCTTTACAGAACTTCATCCCATAGATACAATACCTAAAGTGTATCTGTTCTCCCACATAATCTACCCACTATCCGTGGAGCTGGATAGTTGTCAGTCCTTCTCTCTCTCTCTATGGTAAGATGCTAGGGGAAAACCGATCGGGACGGACGTGGAATTGTGCATTGGCTGGAGCACTCTTTTACTAACCACGTCTCCCAGCCAATATAGAAATTAAGTACCTTCTGCAGTCCAGCTCCCAAAAGATTTGGATGCACCACTGTACAAAGGTGCCCTGACAGCCCTCCAAGGTTCATCCCAGGTTAGCCAGAAGGGCTGGGGCACGGACTAGGCATGTGCCTGCCCAACTCTGCAGTGAGTGCTGGGAGACGTGGTTAGTAAAAGAGTGCTCCAGCCAATAATCAGAGCAAGCAGAGACAGGGCGCCTGACCAGCTGGCGGTGGGAGAGCCGATAAGAAAATGGATCTTTGCCCAAATTCTTGTACCCCAGTCCCAGGGACAGACCTCCCTGAACTGCATTTTCCATATGAACTGTGGCTGTGCTGTTGTACACTGCAGATTGTATTTTGACTGCTACTGCTGAACCCAGGACAAAATCCAACTCCCCAAACTTTTTCTGATTTTGGGAACATTGGTAGAGTTCTTACCGTCACTTTGAGCCTGTCAGTGAATGAGCGTTGGTTGCACTGCTGCTGAGCAGCCACCAGCTTCTTTATCATGCTCAGCTGTTCAGGGGTCAGCTTGTGGGAAGGGCTTGGCGGATTCGGAGGGTTTGGACGCACCACCACTGTCCGAGCCTGATCATCTTCCTGCTTCTTCATTTTCTTCAGTCGGATCTGTTCTTCAGACAGAACATCTAAAGAAGGAACAGTCAGAGATCAATCATGACATACAAACACACTGGAAACCCCACGGAACACAGGGTAACATGCTGTGGATGGAGAGGCAGAGATCACAGCTGCCTGTATCTGGTGCAAAGTGTACACAACACAGGCAGTAAACAATGATACTGCTCATTTGTTTCTCCCTCCTTTCCCCACTTCAAGTTGTTCCATTGCCTTTCACTTCATACTGTCTTGCAAAGTGTTCACAAAGGACAGAAGCTCCCTTCACAATCTTAGAAAGATAACAGTGACTTGCCCCATTGAGCAATTCCCCCAAACTTCATGTTCTAACAGATTCCAACAGGTGCTCTGTGGACATGCCATGGTGTGTCCATTGGATTTTATATTATCCTGCTGTTGCATCTTTTCCCGATATTGCTAAATTAACAACTTGTGTCATTTCATCTTCCTCTTGAGAGGTCACAGTCAGTACTGGATGGAGTCCAAGAGTGAAAGAGCAGCAAACTGTAGAGTAGTAACACACTGGAAGATGATAATGAAAGAATAGCTTGTCATAAAACACACCAAGGACCACAAGTCCTTCAGTAGGGCTGTAAGTCAGTCATGAGGTCAAAGGATATGTCATTCAGTAAGCACAGAAATAAGGCACACTGCTATCATCGTAAGGAATAAAGCAATTCAGAGGTATGTGTTGTGAAAATCTGACTGGACCAACTGCTCATTAGCTAATCTCAATATACAAACCTGTTAACAGCCTGCAACTGAGTTAACAGAAGAATTCACCATTTTGAATGTAGAGGAGGTTGTTGTTTCTTTAAGTCAAAGCTGCAAAAAATATCTGCAAGCTGCACTCAAAAACCCAGGCAGCTACCAGACAGACCTGGATTCAAGGACTGTCTTCAAGAAAACCATCCTGTTAGTGATGAGTGAACAAAAAGAAGAAAAGGGACTGATGGGATAAAAAACAACAAATGAACCACCACGCATCTTCAGGAACAAAGCTAAAAATGAAGGCAGGCCCCAAAACTAAACAAGTATATACATGCACTTCTTAAAAGGATTATGTTAAACATGAAGACAAGAAATGAACATCTATCATGAGACAGCATTCTGAAATGGACAGTCCAGTCCACAGGACTGGAGGGAAAGATGGAAGAACATGGCATGTTCAAGCTGAGAGTAACCTTTATCCCTGACTTCCAACAGGGAAGATGCACACACAGGTATGCACACACACAGAAATGACAATTCAAACAGCCAAGAATATCCAAGACAATTACCAAATTAAGGGGGATCTGTAAAATTAGAGAATGCTAGTCACCATGTTAGTTTAAGAAGGAAAGTAATTGATCCAAGTGATTACAGTCCCTCGTCTTGGGACTCAGATCCACAAGGAATTTATAGCTGAGTAACAAGTTAACCAGGTATTACTGAATCCCGAAAATTGCCTATGTGCAAGCTTTTACACCATGCTAAATTCAGAGCATCTAAGTTACTTGGTTTGCCATACAGGAACTATTTAACCTCATAGCTCATGCTGGCTTAAGAACAATAAACTGGCCATGAATAACTTCAGCCTGGGAATTAGAAGAATGTTTCCAACAATTAGCAGAGGGAAGTTCTGGAATGAGCTTCCAAGTGAAACAGCTGGAGGAAAAAGCCCTTGGTTCCTGTCAAGATTAACAAGATGAATTTGCAGTGGGATTACAGTGTTGACAAGAATTGCTGAGCACTTGATAATAACTCAAAGATTCCTTTTGGCCTAATTTTCCAGAGCTGTCTTCAACATAAGACAATGAGTAAAGACAGAAATGAGGCTTTCTGCTATCTACCTGCAATAGAAGGTTAGCAAGGTGGATGAGCAGCCTTGCAGCTCAGCAGGACTCACTTTTTGCAGAACTATTTTTATAAGATGTTTCCGAAATACCCTCTGTTCCTCACTGTTCCGGATGCTGGATGTCAGAGGAGACTTCATACGGATTTAATGTTAACCGAGCATCCACTTGGTCAGCCTTGGTCAACAAAGGGATGAAACCCAGATACCTTGGCTGAAGAGGGCTATGCGAGAGGAACGCCGTTGAATATTCAGAAACAGCAGCTTTATGGCTCGTGGGAGAAAAATAGCAGAGTTCACTAAAGGGAGCAACGAGATCAGGCCTGCACAAACACAGCTGCAGGGCTGTGGTGCTGCCCTTGACCTCTGTCACAAGCTCACAGCATGAGGCAAAGGGAAGTGTCTGTTCAAAGAGCACAGTGAGCAACTTTGCAGTCCCAATCAAAAGACAGGCAGAAGCCTGAGTTTACTGATACAGTTGACAGCATATTGAAGAACACTTAAATCTTGGATGCAAGTCTCTCTCCTCTGATGTCATGGGCCACACGTTCTTACAAGGCATACAGCAGGACTGGGGCTCTCAGCACACTGGTGGTGTTCCACCAACAGCCTCACCTCTCCACGTGATTCTGGTGTCCTCAACAAAAAGGACATGGAACTGTTGGAACAAGTCCAGAGGAGGGCCATGAGGATGATCAAGGGACTGGAGCACCTCCCATATGAAGACAGGCTGAGGAAGTTGGGGCTGTTCAGCCTGGAGAAGAGAAGGCTGCGTGGAGACCTCATAGCAGCCTTCCAGTATCTGAAGGGGGCCTATAGGGATGCTGGGGAGGGACTCTTCATTAGGGACTGTAGTGACAGGACAAGGGGTAACGGGTTCAAACTTAAACAGGGGAAGTTTAGATTGGATATAAGGAAGAAGTTCTTTACTGTAAGGGTGGTGAGGCACTGGAATGGGTTGCCCAGGGAGGTTGTGAATGCTCCATCCCTGGCAGTGTTCAAGGCCAGGTTGGACAGAGCCTTGGGTGACATGGTTTAGTGTGAGGTGTCCCTGCCCATGGCAGTGGGGTTGGAACCAGATGATCTTAAGGTCCTTTCCAACCCTGACTATTCCACGATTCTTGCTATGCACTCAGTGATTTCCATGTGCATTCCAGCCCACATGTGACCCCCAAGCACTCACGTTGCCCCCTTCTTTTCATCCCCGGCCCATGCTCACACACCTCCTGCCCCAACACCACTGTGCTCCCGCCACCACCACTTCCCACACTCACACTGCTCCCGCATTCCTGCCTCCTGGCACTTGCGCAGCCGGCACTCCTGGCACTTGCGCCGCATGTACATGTCCATCTCACACTTGCCACCGTTCTTGCAGACGTACTGCGCACCCTTGATGACGCTGCGGCGGAAGAAGCCCTTGCAGCCTTCACAGCTCAGCACGTTGTAGTGGAAGCCGGAGGCCTTGTCCCCACACACACTGCACACCTCATTGCCCAGCATCTTCGGCGCTGGGCCCTTCTTCCGCTTCAGGGGGGGATTTTCTACCAAACGAACAGTACCAAGGAAAAAGAGGGAAGAAGAAAAGAAACCCCACACATGTGAGGGAAGCACGGTGTCTGCAGCTGACTGCCCCGTTCCTGACAAGAACCAATAGGGTTCACGCAAACCCACTATTTCCCAAACATACGGAATTCACCTCCAGTTCTCTTACTTCTGTTCCTTGCCACACTCACGCACAAGGATAAGGAATAATGGTTCAGCAACCAAATAGTGACAGAAAACCAGTGCTGAAACTATGACCCTGCAAAAAGCAGACTCAGTAGGCAATCTCTGTACTGGAACACTTGGGGAAACTGTCAAGACAGAAGACAGCAATTTGGTGGTGTTAGGGGCAATAAGCAGGCAAGCAGCACACTGCACAAGCCCTGTGAACATTTGGAACCCCAAAGCCTTCATTTCTTCTTCAATGAAGAGCATTCCCCATTCCTAAAACTGAAGCACGCTCATACTGATAGTTCATTTACTAAACCTTATTATTCCATCTGGAACACAAGGCCTTCACTACAGCCTCACATTTCAGATGGCAGGCTGAGAAAGTTGGGGCTGTTCAGCCTGGAGAAGAGAAGGCTGTGTGGAGACCTCATAGCAGCCTTCCAGGATCTGAAGGGGGGCTATAGGGGTGCTGGGGAGGGACTCTTCATTAGGGACTGTAGTGATAGGACAAGGGGTAACGGGTTAAAACTTAAACAGGGGAAGTTTAGATTGGATATAAGGAGGAAATTCCTTCCTGTTAGAGTGGTGAGGCACTGGAATGGGCTGCCCAGGGAGGTTGTGAATGCTCCATCCCTGGCAGTGTTCAAGACCAGGTTGGACGAAGCTTTGGGTGAGACAGTTTAGTGTGAGGTGTCCCTGCCCATGGCAGGGGGGCTGGAACTGGATGATCTTAAGGTCCTTTCCAACCCTAACTATTCTATGATTCTACGGTGTTGTGGAGTAGCTCCCAGTTCTTCCTATATTATTCTGACAGATCTTCATCTTGTCACTGGGTGTTTTCTGAAAACACCTTTGGTAAACTCCATTGTGTCTCACTTTAAGCACCCCAGCCAAATGCTTGCCAATGTTATTTGTGTATCCCCTCCCTATTAGCCATCTCTCTTTTAATTCCATTTAATTCTAGCCATGCTGACATCTGACATGTCCTTCTGCACAGTTCATAGCACAAGTATTTTTCTTTATGTCAGATAGTATAGATTTTTCTGTCAGCTGTTCATAAAGATTACAACCAGCATGTCTTGATAAATCTTCAGATTATGCTCAGATTTGCCTGGAAAGCCTTTACACTGGAGTTAATTCATAGGGATTGGTTTGCAGGACAAGGCTGCTGCATTTCCTGATCAGCATCAGGGTTACAATGGCATATCTCATGCTCGTACACATGGTTCTAATACTTCTATCTTTATCTATTAGATCTCAGAAATACTATTCTGCTCAAGTTCCTGAAATGGTAATGAGTTTTAGGTAGGTCTCAGAAATTACTCTTGTCCTTTACTTCATATTGGTTTTCACAACCTTAAGTGTCTTGGTGTCAAATTTTTAATCCCACAGACTTTACAGAGGTCTGGAGGTCACTCATTTTGGCCTTCACTTCTATTTGCAGATGGGACAGCAGGAAAATGTCATCAGAAAGGTTAAGTCTCTGATATTTCCCTCTCTTGTTCTACAGTATTTCTCTTCACACAATCTATTTCTAAGAGGAAATTATGCAATGCCAACGGTTATTTCATAGACTCACAGAACGGTTAGGGTTGGAAAGGACCTTAAGATCATCCAGTTCCAAACCTCCTGCCATGGGCAGGAACACCTCACACTAAACCATGGCTCTATCCAACCTGGCCTTGAATGCCACCAGGGATGGAGCATTCACACCTTCCCTGGGAAACCCATTCCAGTGCCTCAGCACCCCTACAGTAAAGAACTTCTTCCTTATATCCAAATATTATATTCAAATTACTTATATTCAAATTAATTAGTCTGCCATTGCACATACATGAATGGGTATAATAACTTTGTGGAAGCCTCAGAACATGTTCATATGTTTCTGAGAGCAACAGAGTAACTTAAAGACTTCCAAAGATTAAACTATCCATCTTGTGGATTTCTTAGCTGTCTTTCAGGCATTACATAAACATCTGATTACCGTTTATTGAGACACATGGTCTTAATTCTTGGATTTATGCAAATTATTTTCCATCTCTGAACACTGATCATTTTAGTTAAACAGCTTATTATTGTCTTTTTCTGTAGTGAAAGAGAACATCACAGTCATTTGAGATGTACCAAGCATGAATGCTATCTCTGCACCTTTAGCTCCCATTAGAGTCCTCCCCTTCTTTGCTAGATCCCCCATTTAATAACTTTTTCCACATTTTGTGGCCTTTGTTTTTGCATTTTTATACGACACTTATTGTTTTCTTTCCCTGTCCTTAAATCCGTTTTAAGAACTTTTATTGGCTAATATCTCTTTGCCTTTCAGCTACTGTCTTTGTTTCTACTCTACCCGTAAGCCCTAACCGACTGCTCAGATCACCTCTTTATATGAGGGATTGCCCATTGCCTCATTGTTTAGCAAATACATTTATTTGTCATATTTTCTTTAACTTGCCAACTATATGTTGGACACCTCACTTGTGCTTTCTTGTTTTTCCTGTTACCCATCAGAGATGGGTAATACTACATCTCCTTACAGTTTAACAGTGTAGGATTGTGTGTGTCAGCAGCAATTGTAACTGCAAAATCTCAGTATTATTTCCTGATATCCTTTTGACCTCAGTTAACCTCAGAAATATGTAGAGGAAATTTCTATTGTCTTCCCATTATATGAATCTGCAAGAACCTATTATTTCTTTGCATCACTAACTTGTTGTATTGTCACCTGTAACAAAGCTTTATTGTTCACCAGGTTTTGAAAAGGCTATCAAAAAGAAATTCAGTTTACTGTCATGGACCTAGCCTCTGGAAGGTCAAGTAAGCAAAGTACTCAACACATCTATCACCTGCGTAAATCCAGTGATCTTCAGCTATCAAGAACTGATTCTATTCTTAGACATTCTCTCTGAGTGCCTCAAGCAGAGCAGAACTCACACTAAATTTTGCCAAGTATCAATTTTTCCAGCTGAAAGAATGGATAGCCTTCAGGTTGCATGGATTTAGTACGAATTTTTCCATACCTGCTTGCTCAGGGGGGTTTTCTGAGCCAGGTAAGAGTGAAAGCCCTTCCTCCTCCATCTCAAATACACTTGCCACCCTCTTCCCATGATCCTGTGTGCTGAGTTGAGTGGGACCCATGGAGGCCACACAGGAAGGGCTCACTATAATCTCATCGCTGCAGCATTGTTACTGCCAAGCAAGGGGCCGCAGGCGTCTTTCTTCAAGGTCTTTAGTTTCTCTCTGCCACTGAAAGTCAGAAAGGAAGTACCTGTGGAAAAAACACAAATACAAAAGAGGCAGAGTTCAACTACTGAGGCTGTTAACTCTCCAAATCCATTACAAGCTGCATAACAAACGAGCTTCAAGAGTTTGTTTCCTTATTTATTCCAAGGGACAATTGGCTTTGTTTTATCGATGTTTATGCTCTTGAAACACAGTATTTTAACAAACTGTGTTAAAGGTACAAGATTAGCACAGCCAGGAACAAAACTATCTGTCTATTGCCAAAACATTCATCCAAGCAGAACAAGTCTTCATTACTGCTAACACCATGAGAGGACTTCAGCCCTGACCTCTTCAGGTGTGTAAGAAGGAAATTCCAGACTTTACAACTGGTTGCCTTTGTTAAAGCTTCCAGTAACAAATAGCTCATTGCTGCCCTGGATTTTATGGCATGCACTGCAGCACACATAGAACATTGTAAAAGACAATTTTGCTACAGTTATTTAGCAAATACCACAAAACATCAAATTTCCCTATTAATATCATTATGCAAAGGTGGTGTCAAAGATTAATGATGTATCAAAGATGAGGATGACAAATCCTTCCTTCACCTACAGAAAGAAATTGAAAGCCAGCATCATACCTACAGGAAATGATGCCACCCTCAGGAAAGAGGTTCACCACCCCCTTTCTGAAGATACCCTTTTCTGGAACCTGGAAACCATACTGAAAAGCAGCTTTATTATACAGCACTAACTCCACTGCAGAACCTGAACCAGGAAAGTGAATCCAATCACTTCTTCCAAAAAGCCCCACCTGCACAGAAAAAGGCCTCACTGGTTTGACTGCACAGACTTAGTGAAACTGGTGCAAACTGCTGATGTAAACAGCCCTAATCTGATTGAACATGCATCTGATCAGTTGATCTTAACTCAGCGATTTACCAATGCGAGCTAAGGGGATTAACCGATTTAAAAAGCAACTATGTTAAAGGCCTGTACCAGTTTAACTTGAGTGATTGAGTTGAGGACTGGAAGCCTGCCATTCTCTGAAAGACAGGAGATGACAGAAAGCTGGGCAGCAGCCCAGCTACAAAAGCATCAGGTAAGCAGGATCATGCCCCACACACTGCTGAATGGGAAGAGGTAGAGGTCCCAAAGTCCCTTCTTCCCTCCTGAGTTTTTGGACCAGATTGCATAACTCTTCTTAGAACACCAAAGGCAAAGATGAAAGTAATAATTCCACAAACCAGCCCCTCCCTGGACTCTGAAAGGGTCATCAAGCACAAGAGCCGTCATGCTGTCAAGCCTGCTGAGCTCCTGCCATCTCCCATTACACAGTGGCAGGTAATAAGGTGTTAAAAACCACAGGGCACATTAATCCACGTGAGCTTTGTAAACACAGCCTCAGAGTGTATAAGGAGTTCAGAGATCCCTCCCTTCTGATGCACGCAGCCACTGAATCGCTGGACTGCAGCAACTGAAAACCTTGTGGAGAGGCACTGAGCATCAGATGGAGATAGGAACTGCACTGAAACAAACCCAAACCAAACTTGTATTCCCAGTCCATGTACATTCACTGATGCCGATATCAGATGTCTCTGGACATGTTTGGGCATGAAACAACAAAGCTAAGTGTAGTGCCTCAGTGCATCTCCACATTCCATTAAACCATGCAAAAGAGTCACTCAAACATTAACTATTGTGCAGAATGAATCACCAGCAGCAGTCCCACAGTCATTTTCCAAAGGAAGAGTTTGATCCCCCATCTGAAGGGCTGAGTGATAGCTCTAAGGCCCCACTGCCTCCAGTTCAGTGACCCAGTCTTGCTGCATCCCAGCCACAACTGCTACCTATTCCAGAAAGCAAAAGAGGAGTATCCAGCCTGCTGGGATTTCAAAACTGTGTCATGCACAACCATAACTGACACTGCAAGAGCAAAACTTGCTGTCAGCAGGACATCTGGAGCCCAAAGGGGAGTTTCCAAGAGACTGCAGGCTTCCTGGCAACATCTGCAGCTACCAGCCGGGAGTGGAGTATAAGTCCATGTGCACACCCAGGGCATGATGAAGGATAAGGCCTATCAGCTACCCTCTTCATGCTTAATGCCAACCCACACATTCCTACTTCATGCACCAGCCACCTCAAAGGGCCAGACAGGAGAGGCCCCTCATCTTTTTTGCTCCCAAGACACAGCATGGTTTAGTTTTGTAGATGCACTAACAATTGTAGGCTATGGGAAACCCACCTAACTATAAACAGCAGCACTCTGCTGCTAGGTAGAATCATAGAATGGTTTGGGTTGGAAAGGACCTTAAGATCACCCAGTTCCAACCCCCTGCCATGAGGACCAATGCCTTACACTAGGCTATGTCACCCAAAGCTCTGTCCAACCTGGCCTTGAGCACTGCCAGGGATGGAGCATTTGCCACTTCTTTGGGCAACCTGTGCAGTGCCTCAGCACCCTCACAGTAAAGAACTTCTTCCTTATATCCAACCTGAACTTCCCCTGTTTAAGTTTAAACCCATTCTCCCTTGTCCTATCACTACAGTCCGTGATGAAGAGCCCCTCTCCACCATCCTTGTAGACCCCCTAAAGGGAGTAAAGAAACCTAAACTAGCATTTTCCCCACAGGTACACAAGTGAGAGGCTCTATGACTAGGCCAGGGAATTAGGTGTCACAGAAATACAGGAGGGCTGTTTTCAAATGACTATGAGTTATGCACTAAACTCCATGTTACTAGAGGATAACATCTCCCAATTTGCACTGCCACTTCAGCTAAAAATGCAGAAAGGTGATGCAAGGCATAACTGCAAGAAGGAACACTGTCTTCTTCACATAATCTGCTGCGCTGCCGCCCACTGACTGCCTCAACTCTGTCAGTTTTAGAAACCAGGGCTGGCCAAGTGACAGAAGATGAAGCAACTGCTTCTCTCCAACGCAGCGTCTAGAACAGAGGAACCTGATGACCAGACATAGTCCAGTGAGGAAGCACACAGGGATGAAAGGCTAAGGGAAGCCATTTCTGCCAGCCCTTGCCACCCATGTCTCAAATAAGACACCAAACGCTTTTCAATGTGTCACCACCAGCTTTGCCCTACTCCATGTCTTCCCTCTCCTTCTCTTTTCCTGAGACAATGGAACAACTGCGATACCAATGGTCTCAAGATCAGCGCTCTTGCAACACAAAGCGCTGTTAACAGAGACTACAGGTGGCAGCTCTGGCTTCTGCACTTTTATCCTGAGTGCCAGAAACAGTAATCAACAGGCACAAAGCTACAGAACATGCCTAATTTCTGTCCCGAATTCACTGAGGACACGTAAAGGAGATGGTACAGGACAGCACAAAGAAACCAGATGAGGCAGATGCAGTTGCTGTGACACTTCTGCTCAACAAGTCTGTCTTCTCCCTGGTTCCTTTTCTAGTGCTTTCTGCGAGAAGTTTAAGGATCGGGCCCTAGACCAGATGTAAGCACATCTCCAAAGAAACCCTGCTGCATAGGAATAGCCAACAAGCCTTTTACCTCCAAATACTGGATGTTCAGAGGAAACAGTAGCCTTTTAGAAACCTGGACGAGTCTCTGGGATCTTTCAAGACTGGATTTACTGGTCAGAGTCCTGGATCTGTGAAATATAAAAACCTGCAGCCTTCTGCCAAGGGAAGATACACAATTATGGTTCAAGTCCTATAAATGAATCACAGAGGTGCACTCAGCAGCACATCAGCACCAGCAGAAGAGACCTTACATTCATATACGTATGTCAACATGACTGTGCTTACACATCACACAGCTGTGTGTCAACAGGACTGTGTCTTTGTGCGTGGGCCTAACAGGCTGCTGGTGAGCAAATGCATCTGATAGGAAGGGCTATCAGAGATACCTAAAGCAGGGGTATAATTTGTGTTGTGACACGCAATACCTAGCGCCAGCAATCTGAATCTACCTCTGAAAGCTGGGCATGCAACAGTGCATAAGGGTTCTCTACTGAAATCTAAGTGAACAACTCACATAGTGGTGATGCTACCTCAGGCATCAAAAGCTGGCTGCAGATCTAAAGGGACCAGATCCTCCTAGTGCTGGAGCCTTACAGCACTACCACAGAACTGAGCCCGTTTAGGAAACACCACTGTTCCAATCCTTTCATAAGTAGTAACATGTATTTTGTGACCCAGTGTTCTTCCTACATCGTCTCTGGTGCAACAGACCAAGTTATTTTCACAAACTTCCTCAAGGAACTTGGACTACCTTGTAGCTGCCTCAGAGAAACAGAAGTGATTCCCAGATCATGTTGGCTCATTCCTCCTCCTTCCCTCTGCACCAACCCCTTTCTCAAGAAAAGCTGGAGGAGCCCATAGGTCTGGAAGCATGGCACATGGAACGGGTCTCAATTAGGAAAAAGCTGAAAGAGACACTTGTACCCTTCAAGCAGAAGAAGAATCCCACGCTGCTCCATCACTTTGACAATCAAGTAGTGCTTCATGTGAAAACTGTCAAAACTCATGAGGAAAAAACTTCAGCCTGTCAATGGGAGGGACAAGCCAGGCAAACACAAGATGTGCAACAGGGGAGCCTAAAGGAGGCTTTTGAACAGTATTTTTGAACAGCATCTACATTCCATTCCAATGAACAGAAAGAACAGTTCTGCTACACTCAGGAACAGAGACAAGTTCTGTGCCCCCGCTGTAAATCCCTCTCTACAGAGAACTGCAAGGACACAGTCTGAAACCACATCCATTTTGATCTCTCAGAAGCATAAAGACAACCGCAAACTGGAAAGAGTCTGCAAGCCACCGTCAGTCCCAAGCTGACAAAAAAAGCTCTAGCCTCCTGCTTGCTTTCATTTGCTGTGGGGCCAAGCTTCAGCTGACCACAAGCAGCTGCCCAAGAATGCAGCACTGGCCTGTGAGCCTTGCAAGTTCTCGCCACCTCTGCCAACTATGCAAAAGAGTCCTATTAGAACTGCACAGCCTGGTCCTTAGGGATGGGCAGCTGCATTCTGGTCTCGTGCCCCCAAAATTAAGGGTCTTATTCCCATCTCTGCCTCCCTAGCTCTGAGTTTCAGAGGCCCAGCCCTGCTTGCTTTGGCTTTTACTCCTGCTGCTGACTGTCACAACCCCAAAGGAGTCATTTAGGATGACCTCCTTCCCCTTGGGACCAACAACCAAGTTCGTGATACCCTTGTACTGAATGAAGGTGAAACAACACCAACCAGCCAGTTTTTTGATTTATTAATACAAAATACAAGGCATGTGGTTAAATATAATCATAGAATGAAAGAACAGTTAGGGCTGGAAAGGACCTTAAGATCATCCAGTTCCACCCCCCTGACATGGACAGAGACACCTCACACTAGACCATGTCACCCAAGGCTCTGTCCAACCTGGCCTTGAACACTGCCAAGGATGGAACATATACCACTTCTTTGGGCAACCTGTGCCAGGGCCTCACCACCCTCACAGGGAAGAACTTCTTCCTTATATCTAAACTGAAATTCCCCTGTTTAAGTTTGAACCCATCACCCCTTGTCCTATTGCTACATCCTTACAGGCCCCCTTCAGATACTGGAAGGCTGCTATGAGGTCTCCACGCAGCCTTCTCTTCTCCAGGCTGAACAGCCCCAACTTCCTCAGCCTATCTTCATACGGGAGGTGCTACAGCCCTTGATCCTCATGGCCTCCTCTGGACTTGCTCCAACAGCTCCCTGTCCTTCTTCTGTTAAGGACACCAGAACAGCCCTGCTGGCTGTCACCAAGCACCTTGTTGATTTTCATGTGCCTTAGCATGCCTTCCAGGAGAACCTGCTCCAGGATTTTGCCAGGCACAGAGGAGAGACTGACTGGTCTGTAATTCCCCGGGTCATCCATTTTCCCCTTCCTGAAAATGGAGGTTATATTTCCCTTTTTCCAGTCATCGGGAACTTCACCTGACCACCATGATTTTTCAAATACAATGGCCAGCAGCTTAGCAGCTTCATTCACCAGCTCCTTCAGGACCCACGGATGGATCTCATCAGGACCCATGGACTTGTGCACGTTCAGGTTTTTAAGATGGTCTCGAACCAGTTCCTCTCCTACAGTGGGCGCAAGGTCTTCATTCCCACAGTCCCTGCATCTGCCTTCTAAGACTTGGGTGGTGCAGTCAGAGCCTCTGCCAGTGAAGACCAAGGCAAAGAAGTCATTCAGAACCTCAGCCTTCTCCAAATCCCGTGTAGCCAGTTCCCCCGACAGCTTCCGGAGAGGGCTCACATTATCCCTCATCTCTTTTGTTTGTGACATACCTGTAGAAGTCCTTCCTGTTATCTTTCACACCCCTGGCCAGACTCAGTTTCTAATTGGGCCTTACCTTTCCTGACCCCATCCCCAGCTTCCTGGACAATGTCCCTGCATTCTTCCCAGGCCGCCTGCCCTTGCTTCCACCTTCTATAAGCTTCCTTTTTCCTTCCGAGTTTTCTCAGCAGCTCCTGATCCAACATGGAGACCTCCTACCCTTATTGCCCCAAGTGGTCAGCTTTGAACAAAGGGGTCAATCCTATCTATGCAGTACAAGAGCCAACATCCTTGTTATTTGCTTTATTTATGCTCAAGGTCTCCCATGGTCGAATGAAAACAGCGCTCAGACAAGCTCAGGTTCCTGGCTCTGAGTCACACTATGGAATATAAGCAGTGTTTGAGACAGGCTCAGTGTGTAGGCTCTCACTCCTTTGCTGACATGACACTCTTTGATGAGACGGAAACCAAGAGGTGAAGACAAGGACAAAGCCAAAACCTCTGACTTTGCTGACTTCTGGCTCAGCTTTTAGCCCACACATTTCTCTCTTCCTTTGAGCTGGCGCATCCCTGAGCATGACTCAATTCTCACTGCAGCACCCAGCTCTCACTGTGAAGACTTCCTTTGACTTTAGTGTGGTCCCAACAACACCTCATGCAGGTATGGATGCCATGGCAGGGTTCAGAGAACAGCAGCAGAAGTGACTAACAACTGAACAGATTCATATAAACAAGTGTGTCACTTGGTTGAAAGAGTCCTGGGAAGAGAAGCACGAAGATGTAATGATGGTGTACAGCAGGATGAAAGGCGTCATTCTGAAAGATGCTATGCCTAAAATGGATAGAAGGAAACCAAGGAAGGGAAAGTCAGGCTAGAGAGAAAAACACCCTGAAGGTGAGCTCCGGGAGACTGCAGGGCAGTCTCCGTAATTTTCCTTCTAAAATTAGACCTTATATTACAACCGAGATGCAAAGAAGTCTGTAGACATTTCTAAACCTCATATGACTTAAATGCTCTTGACTCACAGAATATGCTATTATAAACAATGCCAGCAAAGGAAATTCCAAGCCAGTTCCACCCTACTTCAGGAAAGGAGGAATATAGAACTGAAACAAAAAGACAAGACTATCTCCATTGAACAAACTGGTTAATGAAGCGAACTAGCCTCATAAGGCACAAGTGTACTACCAAACAGTGTAATAATTCATGGCAAAAAGCAGCCCAAAGTGCTTTTTATTTTCTCCACATACAAACAAAACAACCAACCAAACCCATTCCTTTTCTATGATATTCAGAGCATAAAGTTTCTTTCCTACACAGCCTGTGAATCCCACTACTTTGGGAACAGGGCTTCCCAAATTGTGCATCAGGTGAAGACAGAACACATTGACTCCAGTGCCACCCAAGAACCTACAAGCTCTGCAGAAGAACTCCGCACCCCAACAGCAATTGTTCTGCAAGAAGTCAGCTCTCCTGTTCACATGCCTCAACCAGCAGGAGATGCTCCCTCCCCTCCCACCTGCCTCTCATTCTTTGCCTGTCAAAGGCTGAGGTTTTGGCTTTGCCCTTGTCTTCACCTCTTGGTTTCTGCCTGATCAAAGAGTGTCATGTCAGCACAAGGAGCAAGAGGAAAAGAAGAGACACGTGTGGCTGCTATCAGGACGGGTAAGATCCTGAAATGGGCTGTGCTTTGCTGTTTCCTCCCTCCCTCTCTCCCAACTGCCAGATGCCCTTGGTCCTGCGGCTGAAAGGAGATGAGGTTACTGCAGTTCATTCACAGGGCACACAGGGCTGCTCTGCCTCTCTTCCTGTTTGCATGGAATTATTGGTCCCTCTGGCAAATGGAGAAAGGAAGAAGCAGAGAGGGGGAGAGAAAGGAGATGATGGTAAGAGAAGACAGACTTTTCCCTGGTTAATGAGCTGGAAATGAACAAGCGATATCAGAGTGATGTGGCCACCTTGCTGCTGACACAAGTTACCTTGAACAGCATGAGCCAATTCTGGGTAACAAAGCTCCAGTCTCTTCTACTCATTCTAGGCTCTCTATCATCACCTCAGCTTTTAGTCTTCTGGCTAATCTAGAGTCACCTCAGGAATGGCACATAGCAGCAAAGACATTACGGCAGCAGCATCCTTCCACCTTCCCCTCCCCTCCAAAACATCTTGTAAAATGACAAGTCATCCTTTCTCTGCCCTGCCTGGCCTAAGCTGTGAAGCCAGTGTCCCGACATGGGGAGCATACGGAGCACAGCCACTTTGGAGCAACACCAACTTCTGCAGCACGAGCCGAGATCAACATGTGCAGAACTTGTCATCTGAAGCTGAACTGCAACAATCCCCTGTGTCTGGCTGTGAATCCGGCTCATCGACAGCTTGACACTGCTATCAGCACTGACCTTCGGATGGCAGGAAGCACAACTGAGGCTTTGACAGGGCCTTCCAACAGGAAAAGTCCTATCTGTGCTCCTCCCAGGAAGATGAAATGCACAAAGTAGAGCAGCTGCCCCCTCCTGCTAGCAGAGGGGCAAAGGGCAGCTCTCTGCCACTGCTTGGGAAGAAGGGGAAGTGAGGAGATCCAGCCTGGAGCCTTCTCTACAGAGCATGTTTATCAGCATCAGCTGTAATAGCCAACTCCCCCTATGGAAACTCACTTTAAAACAGCAGCTGCATTCTTTTGCCAGTACCACTCACCATTTCCCCAAGCAAATGAAGCTATCCTACCAGTATGTCCTTTTCTTCCCTTGCACATCTAAATGTATCTATGCAAAGGCGGTTTTGGTTGGCATCTTTGGTTTTCCTCCTAGGGCCCTTGTATTGGCTAATGGTGTCATTCTTCCACACTTCTAACCACACATACACACAAAGAAAAGAACAAAATCAAATGGGAAGTGTTCAAGCAACCTACAAAACTTCCTGCTACAGAATAACCTGCTGACCAGCAAGACCCTATTTCAGAAGATTAAAGCTGAGATCTTTGAAGCTCATTATTCCTGCTGTTGACTGGCTCCTACACAGCCTACGTGCAGTGGCAGCTCATCACATCCTACTTGAAGGCTGAAAGTGAGACCTGACCCGACCACCTCAGCTTCCTTATAAATGCCACTGCATGGCAGCACGGAAAATATGCCCACAGACTCTATTTCTTTCTGGACTCCTTCTCTAGCTTTACTGAGCCATCAATACCTTGTTCTACAATCACACACAGCTCTCCAAAAGACAACAACCAGCTGTTCTCTGAAGCAAAAGACCCACAGCTTCCTTAGTCTTCCCAGAGAACAGGGTGTAAGAGGCATGAAAGATAGTGTCATCCTGTACCTGAGGAGGTACCTGATCAGAGGTATTGGCAATAACCAGCTAGGTTCAAAAAGCTGGGTTTTTTAAATGAGGCCTGCACAGAATTGGGGAGAAAAATCACAAGAGAAGAGATAGAGAAACCTCTTTCTTCAATCATTGTGGACTTCCACCAGGGTGACACATTACAGAATGAAAGAAAACTCAACCTTGGATCCTACATTCCTCCTGTATGACCCTCAGTCCCATAGACCTTACAGCCCGGCTTCAGGGAACACAAGTCTGACTCATGGTGGATTTGAGATGTCATCCCAATGCCATCTCCGAACTACTGAAGCGAGAGATCAGAACTTAAAAGGAAAAACAATAAGATGACAAAAAAAGAGAAGAACAAATATCCAAAATAGCGGTGATGCCAGGGAAAAATGGGTAAAACCTAGTCTGCAGCAATAAGAGAAGCAATTAGATTATGCCTAGAAAAGAGTCCTGCAGGCCTTTTTCTGCACGTAGAAAATGATACTGATAAATAATCCACACATACTGTTTCCCCGACTGTTTCCTTACAAATCATTTCACCTCCACTGAGCTACGCAGTAAGGGAGTAACATTTTAGGAATGACCCACGCCTGTTGTAGCCAAAGTGCCTTTAGCAGCTGGCACCATGCTCACCTCCCCAGGTTGTCTCTTCAACATCAGCATCTCGCACTGCTGGTGACTCCTCTAAGCAGGAACACTGCCCAAGCCACTGTCAGAACTAACTACTACTAAACCAGATAAAAGCAGTAAGAAGCAGCTGCAATATTTTACCAAGAAGATGACAAAAGATGTGTAAAGCTGTGAAATGTATCACAGAAAAGCCAAAAAGAGAACTTAAAAGCCCTTAACTGCTAGCCCTTGTGCAGGCCACCTTCTCTGTCCGTCTTCTCCATCCTCTAGCAGCTATGAAATAGAAGAATGTGAAGAACAGAGGCAAAAGAGGAAAGAACAGAAGAAGAGGGAGGGCTGCTTAGAGCACAGATGTTCATTCTTGTGATTTCCTCTTTTCCTCCCACCCCAGGAGTACTTTCATCAGCATGTGCTGCACATCACCAGAACTGATCATAACTGATACAGGGTTGTTTCTGGGAAACAGCCTTTTTATAATGTGTCTACAGAGCACTTTGTATCCAAGCACCATCCCACCTAAAAGCATCAATCAAAACAAATCAAATACTACTGCTCACAGGCAAAACAGAAATACAGTACTGGATTGCAAAACAGGCAGGAAACTCATTAATATTCCCTTAAGGGCAGTAGGGGAAAAGTACCTATTCCCATTCATAGAAATATCATCCCTAGATGTAGCACAGAGGTCAATAAGAAGCGACAGTACTACAGAAATACCCATATAAAGAACACATTGGAGAGATACTGGAACAGAGTTCTAAATTGCTTCAAAGCAAGCTTGACCATCAGTCTATTTCCCACTCAGCCATTACCAGGGACATATTTTGGCAGGTTATGCTAACACTGCTCTTAGAAGAGCAGGAGAAAAGAGCCAGGGGTTCGCACTCTGCAGCAGATGCACATATCCAAGCCTAGATCAGCCCGAAGACTGCAGTAGAGCAAGGAGAGAGATGAGAAGAGCTGCCAAGAAACACAGGGAAGACTGGCACAGGGGTGCAGGTCAGAATAAAGGACTATTAAGAGCTCTGTTGCAAAGCAAACTTGCCCTGATTTTGCCTTTACTCTTCTGGATCCTGCCCTGGATGGTCTATTTCTGCTTTGGGGGTCACTGCAAGCAAACACAAGGTATAAGAACAGCAAAATAAGGAGGGATTTTTTTCCTTTGCTTTTTTAAATAAACTCATAGGGTGGCAGTTAGGAGGGAAGGGTTAAAGGTCTGAAAATGAGAGAAAGAGGATCTGTGCGACAGGAAGGGAGCATGTGAGAGGGCGTGTGACAGGCTGTGCAGCAGAGTATGTGTGTGTAGATCTCATTCCCTCCAAGGCTGTTGGCCAAATGCGGAGCTGAACTTTCTGCAGACTTTGTCCTGCCAAGTCATGTTCCCTTCTCACACTGCCTGACATCACCACAAATACTCAGCTGGAAAACAGGCCAGAGCCAGGCAGAGTCCACTGCTCAAACACCAGCCAGTGAAACGGCTGCACTCACGGCACACCCACCAGATGGGAAACCAGAGCCATCCCTCTCCTCACAGGTCATCTCCAAACCCAGGAGGCCCTACTCTTATCCATCCAGAAAGTGCCCTAACACGGCACAAATTGACTAGAGGTGCTAACAGGCAAATGCGTTTCTACCACCCAAATAACGTAGCTGAGAATGGATTGAGCACAGAGACTCTAACAGAGAAAAGCAAAAGGTACCCATCAGATTGTCAGTTTGTCACAGCGTGTTGTAAGGACCCAACTCCATTCCTACCTCCACTGCAACCCTACCATGAGGAAAAGAGGAGAAGGAAGCCATCAAACACGACTCATGGACAAACCAGGAACCAGTGGTTGTGCAAAGGCTGATGCTCAGCAGGGTCTGTATGAAGCAAGCAAACACTTCACTGTCAGAGAGCTCCCATCACCTGACCTCTTAGAAACCATTGTGAACCTGGAAAAGGGAGCACGTGGACAAGCCTGTGGGAGCAGGCCGTGGGGCTAAGCCAATAGGTGGCTGCATTTCTTATTTTGATCCCTGTATCGAGGGAGAAGGGTGGGGATGGCCTGACAATTCTGGGACACTGCTGAAGGCACCACCCAGAGCAAGTATCAGGGAGTAGCAGCTGGAGATGATACAAGGGAGAATGAAGTCTTCAGTTTCTTGTTTTTATTTCAGCCTTCATCCCCAGAGCCTGCTTCTTAAAAGCAGCGTGACAGAAAATGCCCTTAAAGTGCAGGTGACAGGGAGGAGAGTCATGTTGTCTTCAGGCAAAGGCTTCTGCTTTCTCCACTCCTATACCCAGAAAAACAAAGAGAACCTTGGGAGCTTTCTGCAAACCAAGAATAACTTTTCCTTCAGAAGCATATAGCCCAGAAAGTCAGGTCCCCTCTTCTCAGCCACACACAGATAACAGAAGCTACATTATATGAACAGAAACTACATTATACGACATGAGTGGTGAGGCGCTGGCACAGGGTGCCCAGAGAAGCTGTGGCGGCCCCATCCCTGGACAGGCTGGACAGGGCTTGGAGCAACCTGCTCTAGTGGAAGGTGTCCCTGCCCGTGGCAGGGGGTTGGAATTGGATGAGCTTTAAGGTCCCTTCCAACACAAACCATCCTATGATCTATACTTACCAGTATTTTACATTTTAACATTCCTCACAACAACGTTCCCTCTTCCTTAGCTAAGGGTGTCTGACACCTTCCTTAAAGGTCTAGCAGGGCAACCTCTCCGCATGCTATATCGACCTCAAATCGTATCTCCAGAGCTTTCTGCCCAGACCTTCAGATGCCCAAGAACCGTCCCCCTCAGCAGCTGTTAACACAAAACCATCTTTTGAACTTTTTCCTGGCTCCTTCACAGAAACCAGGATATTATTCCTCTCCTACAGCCAACAGCCACAGGTGAGAAGACCTGGTCAGACCACCAGGATCACAGAGTTAGTGGTTGAAGACAAGGTGACAGCTTTTCCTTCTACACCTGGAGCATGCGGCGGGTGAGGTGCCCTGCCCTGGTGGCAGCACTCATGCAAGCCAAAGCACGCTGGCGAGGAGAGCCGGCCACAGCGCTCTGGATGTGCATGGGTGCATGCGTGTCACGGCAAGCACCCTCCGAGCAAGTCTCAAAGGGCTGTTCCAGTGGAACTTCGTGTCCCCACAAACATTTGCATGTGGGTTCCTGCTGGTAGGCACGCAAGAAGCCACTACATGGGCATGTCTGACAGCATGACTGTGTCAAATCCGCCAGGGAAATTCACTGACATGGCATGTGGAGGCCTTTGGGGGCCGGCACATTGCAGCATGTATGCCCCTGGCAACCCAGGTACACCACGGAGCTGTTGCAGAAGCCTGCCTCTTTGCCCTTGTTTCATAATGGCCCCAGATAGACTATTTAAATTCCAAACATTTTCCTCTAAACGGATCTTACACACGTTTTCCAAAGTTTCACCCATTCAATTTATTTTCTAAGCTAATGGCAATTTACAATAAAGCCTAAGACAATCGTTTAAACAAACGAACACCCTACCCAAGCAGCACATGGTTGCTGGAGAACGTTTAAAGAGCATAGCTCCTAAACTCAAGGAAGTCACTAAGTCCACAGAATGGGACTCCACTCAAGTACCAAACAAATCCTTCTTTAAAAGGCAGAAAGATTAGTTTCTTCAATTCATTCCTTACATTAGTTCAGTTCAAAGCTGGGGGAGGCAGCATAAACCAGACGGGGGTGTTTCTCTCTTCCAATCTCTGACTAAAGACAAGGGAGGATGAGTTATGATCATTCTAAGATCTGGAAGGATACAGTGACCAAAACCAACCAGTTCACTTTGCTAAATACAGATAACACTGCCCTGTTAGAATAAGTCAGTTTTAACACTGCAGTCTCCAGCAAGCACATTGCATGTTTTCTTGTATGCACCCAGGGCGTGATTAGAGTCTAATTACAACAAACCCTGCATATTTAATTTAACCTTTTTATCCAAATGCAGTTTTGCACAAGTCATGAGGAACGAAATTATTCACCTAGTGAATACAAATGACCATTTTCTAATGTAAACATTGACTGTGATATAATACAGCACAAATGGGGGCACACACGGTATCACCCAGTTTAGCAAGAAACGGTAACAGACCAGCCTAACCTATTAGAACAAACTTGTCTTTTAAGAAAGCACCAAATGCAAAACAAAGCTTAAATGAATTATTTAAACCATCAACTTTAATCATGATTTAAATCAGCGAGTGGGAAGCCTTGATTTAAACCCATTAACCTTGTTTTTGCCTCATAGTTGTGGTAGGAGCAGTGGGCAGAACAGCCCCTCTCCCTGGAGGGCAAGAGGATACAACTTCCATGCCCAGTTAATTTCAAGACATTTTACGAGTACAGTTGCCAAATGCTTCTTCTAAACCATAAAACAAACTCCAAAGCCTCACATGCCAGAGCCACCTACTCTCTTGTCAGTCATCTGCTTTAGCAATCGGGCTGATACTCACCCAACATCTTTTATTTACATCTCAGCAAGGTTTCTCTGCGTACACAATACAGCCTGACTCTGCAGCGTGGCTTTTGAATTGCTCCAGCCCTCGCAGCCCACGAGACCGTTCTCCTACTTAATCCTACAGACACTCTTCAAAACAAGAATTGGAGTCCTCATTCTCTAGCACTGCTCTCTTCAGTTTTTCCCCAACTTCCCACTAAACAAATATTTATCCCTTAAACATGCTGCAAGGTCTGCAGTGCTCTGCTCTTCTGTGCACTACCCCAATTAGCCTTTGCCCTCCCCAAATAAGTGACTTGAAAGATGGACAGTCGACACTGCAAAGTGACTTATGAAGTTATCCCAAACTCGGGTGTATCACCTTAACATTCTCTTTCTGACACTCAACAAAGTAATTCTGCTTTACAGGAAATCTGGTTTTGAGATCTCCAGATCTAAAAGTACAAGTTCCACTGGCTCCGGGGGTGTCTCCTTTTTAGTGAGGACACAAGAAAGGAATTCGTCTATGCCCCAAATATGGAAAAAAGGTATTTTGTCCTGAGCAGGGAGTCACAGAACAACGACGACACAGGAATGCTGAAGCAGCCCATCCTACACTCCCAGCAGAGACATTTTTAGCACCTGCCACAAAAGACAGCCTCTAATCTAACAATATTATACACCTCTCAAACCCAAACAGACCACAACACACCTTCTCTCTGCAGTAACCACGATGAAAATGCCAAGTCAAATGTTGTACTTTTCTATTAGCAGAAGCATGATCCGATGACCAAGCCCAACCTGCTTGCAGCTGAAACGCAGACCTGTACCTGTCAGCGGAAGCGTTGCCCTGAATTCCTTCCTAAAATGACATTCCTTCCCACCAAGACAAGTTTCCACAGCCAAGAGAACATGATTCTGCTGTGCTAAATCATTAGGTTGTGATGAAAACAAAGCAATGTATCCTACTGCAGACCAGAACAGTTTCCCCCAGTGAAACAAAGCATCTCTGTACAGTCATAGAATGGTTTGGGTTGGAAGGGACCTTACAGATCATCCAGTTCCAACCCCACTGCAACAGGCAGGGACACCTACAACAAGGTTTCACCTCAGTTCTGAAACACTGATTTTTCTCCCAGACTGCCAGGTCTGTGAATCTTATTACTTGGTGGGAGGCAATGACACACAATCTGATAAGCTTTCCTATTCACTATGCAAAGACCCACACATCCGCAACAATGCGACTTTCACAGCAGCTGCTTCCAGAGCAGAGAGCAGGATCCCCCTTCGATGCAGCCAAGACAACGCACATTACATCCCATACTCTTCCTTAAGCAGTTCTGAAAAACAGCAACAGACCTTACGTTCAAAACTTAAGCTTTTGAAAACTGTGATCTTGGGAGCCATGCAACCACAGACCACATCTACTTGCAAGAGACATAACCTGAGGTCTAGGACCATCAAACGGTGAACAACAGCAAGAAAATCATCCTTCTGCTTACCACAGTACGAGCACATTTTGTTGTGAGGACTAACCCTAGAGAAAGCATCTTTTTGGGGGAGAAAGAGAAGTCAGAGCAACCAAACACACTTTAACACACTGGAAACACGGCTCTTCCTGCAGGTGTGAGATCAGGGCAAGGCAGCAAACTCACGCTCTGTACTCCGCTCTTCTGCACACCCTTTGCCTGCTCCTCGCTGCACAGCAGCTGGTAAAGGAAACGTGCTGACAAGGTGCAGAGCGCTGCGGCAGCAGCAACTGGAAATGACTGCCGACTGTAACCCAAGGCACAGAGCCAGCACACACTAATTCTCTGATAAAGTTTCCTATTCCTCAGCTTTGTTTAGAGTAGGCAATTTATATATATAGCCCCTGCTATGGTACATCTCACGTCCCTTCACAACACAAGTAGCTGCAGGTTTCCTCCGGCAGCTA